>NC_083408.1:72179735-72804735 GCF_020745735.1 Hemiscyllium ocellatum
ACCGTATTATGAAGATGGACAAAGACGACGGCACATAGCCGAGCGGTTCTGCAATGACTATAGATATTATGATCACAATCCTGATCCTTTTCCACATTTACCACAGGGGCAAACCAGACTTCCAGTAGGTAAGATTTCTGCTAATGAATATCATTTGGATGCAGGTATTGGTTTTTCCCAAAATCACATGGAGAATTTAGTTATTGTGTGATTTGTAATTTTGTCCCTTTCTCACTTGCTATTTTTTAAATGTTACATGATGCAACAATACACCATCATTATTTGTTCTTAAAGTTTAGATTCTTATGGTATCATTTGAAAGATGGCTGCCAGATATTCTACTACTACATATTAGCTAAAACTAAATGTTTCAACAAGGGTCTAAAAAATTTCAAGTTTGAAGTGATCAGCCGTCCTATCACTAAAGAATTGGTATATTCTTTAGGGGAAATTGCATCAATCTCTTTGCTGTATTGATGTTAATTTCACAATGTTGGTCTAGTAATTTGCACTGTAGCTTTGTATCCGTGGTGACATTAAAGGGTTCTTCCTTTTGAAGTAAATCAGGGCCACATTCTGAAAATCAGACTTATAATTAAGTTAGCAGTAGGGTTACTGGTTTAGGTTGATTCAACTTTCAGCATTTCTATGTTTGATCTGTGTTAATTTTAAATGACTAAAGTCAAAATGAGCATCTACTAATTTTAGACTTTTCTGTTTGTGGTTTAACTATTTTTGGTAATTGGCATGTTGCAGCTTTAAATGTTTAATGATTTCTTTTCCCCCCGCTCAGTCTTTCATGGTCATATTAAAATGTCTCAGTTGAGCTACATCACAGGATGAGGGGATGGTGTGCTTTACTGTGACAGAGCCTCAAAAGATAATGTTATCAATATTTTTTGCCAGTTTCAATTAAACTTCGACTAATGCCCAATAATAACATATTTGATCTCTCCTTTTCTGTAATTCCAATGATGCACATTCAAGTTAGGAATTTATTAAGACATCTGGTTTCCTTGGTATAACGTGATGCCATTCATTTGAAGTAAATGATTCACTAGTGTATCCAGACTCGCTGCACATCAACTAGTTTGCTCTTACATTAAACAACCTTTCAATTGTGCTATGAAAGTGTTTCAAAACATACTAAGTTATTTGCTTCAGGGCTGACCAGAATTGCACCATGATATTAAAAGGTAAATCAGTGTATTATTGTTTCACTATGATTTATTTGTTAAAGATCTGCAAGCTGAAGGTGAAGCTATAGCAAACTTGGTCAATGATTCAAGAGTTGCTTTATGTCCGCGATCTACTCAATGACACTCTCAATTTGTCAGGTCCTTATTTGAAGCTTGTGTTTGCTATTTGCCTCGTGCATCCCTGACAGCTGTTTTCATGTATATCATTCCAACTGTGAAGTGTTGCCATTGACCTGTGTCTTTAATGTCTGCTAGTTTACAATCTGAAAATTGTTAATCACTCAAATGGTCTGTGAAATAACAGAATTGAGGTCAACTTACCAAGCAGTTCATGAGCAAGGCAGCTTGTCAGCTTTGCTCACTAGCATTCTTACCTCTGAACCAGAGGTTAAAGGTTTAACCCTACTCATCATAGTTTGAATCCAAACTAAGTTGACATTCAATATTCAGATAATGTTGCATTCTGATTTTCTGTGATGTTCCATCCTCTCTCTGCAGTAGTTTAGGTGTATATTAAGGTAATATTTGAACAGTAAAAAGTTCTTCTTGGCTAACAAAGCATCTCTTGCTCCTTGGATGCTGCTTGACCTGCTGTGCTTTTCCAGCACCACACACTCAACATAACGTCAGGTTGGATATACAGATAGTTCTCCTCTAACACTGTAGTTGCATTCCAGCAAAACCTCGCTTCATAGAAATAATGGGGCCTATGGGAAAAGTGGGTTTGGGGCAGATCAAAAATTATTACTCATTATCGTTCAAAAATCACTGAAAAGTCGAGCAAATTATAACACATCCTGAATGAAGGTTGAAATAATATTTATTAATGAAAGAAAAATAAATTTAGCACTGTACATTTAAAAAAAACAAAAGAAAGCTACTCTCTATACAGTACTTCCCTCAGAAAGCTGCTGTCAGCAGCTGACATCAGCACATGCACAGAATGGCATGAAGACTGGCGCTGGTATCGCGCATGTGCAGAACAGTACAGACATTGTGCATGCACAGAATGGCACAAAGGCTGGCACCAGCGCACATGCAGAGGAGAGATTTCAGCATGCAAGTTGATACATGCGTAGAATGAAGCGTGCGAACTGATCCCAGCTGGAATTGCGCTATTGCCAACAGAAGTAAGCATTCTCCAAAATGTTGTTCCCATGTTCTTCAGCAATGTTATAGCTAAATCATGCTGCCAGAATGCGCATTATCCCAGAGCTAGGTGAAAGTGGGTACTGCACATGCTGGAGATTAGAGTCAAGATTAGAGTGGTGCTGGAAAAGCACAGCATCTGAGGAGCAGGAAATGCGATGGTTTGGGCAAAAGCCCTGAAGAAGACCTTTTTCCTCGGATGCTGCCTGATCTGCTGTGCTTTTCCAGCACCACTCTAATCTTGACTCATTATCCCAGAACTACCTGTAAGGCACACCATTAAAAGCTCGCCTGCAAATTTATTCTTTGTTAATGGTTGTCTGTGGTTTTAGATATAAGTACTGTATAATAATTCTTGCAATTGTGTATCTCTTACTAAAAAGCTTAACTGAATAAGTAGTACATTATCTTGTGCTTAATGATACTCAGCTTTTGAAGGAGATTTGAGACTGAATACTATTGAGTGTTGAGCATTTCTTTCACTTTATTTTGGGAGCAATACTTTTTCTCATTTAGTGGCTTATATCTGTTTTCATAGCAAGTAATAGGTTGCTAGACTGTCCCCCAAGTTCATTGGGCATCATGAGCTGCTGTGGCCATCAGCAACAGAATAGTACTCCAATGCAATCTGCAACCATCTGACCTGGCATGTTCCCCATTCTGCCATACTATCAAGCAGAGCATCTAGCTTGAATCAGTGAAGGGAAGCATGCCAGGAGCAGCACTGGCTATATCTAAAAATGATATCTTGACTTGGTAGAGCTACAGAATGGGGCAATATACATGCCAAGTAGCACAGACAACAAGTGACATGATAGGGCTAAGCGATTCCACACCGTCGGACCAGATTTGTTCTGCAGTCCTGCCACATTCAGTCATGAATAGTGTGGACAATTAAGCAACTTGTTGGAGCAGACATCTCTACAAATATTCCCATCCTTAATGATGGGAGAGCCCAGCACATCAGTGCAAAAGATGAGGCTAAAGCATCTGCAACAATCTTCAACCAAAAGTGATGAGCAGATAATCCATCTTGACCATCTCCCAGGATCCCAGAATCATAGATGCCAGTCTTGAACCTATTTGATTTACTCCATGTGATATAAAGAAATATCTGGAGGCACTGATTAGTGGAAAGGCGATGGACCCTGTGCAAAATTCTAACAATAATACTGAATACATGTTCCAGAACTTGCCATATCCCTAGCCAAGCTTTTCCAGTAGGCTTACTACACCGACATCTACCTGACAATGTACAAAGTTGCTTAGATATGTCCTGAACAAATTAAGATAAATTGAGCCTGGTCAATTTACAGCCCATCAGTCTGACCTTGTTCATTAGTAAAGTGATGGAAGGTGCCATTAACAATGCTATCAAGCATTGATAACCTGCTCAGTGCTCAGTTTGGGTTCCACTAAGGCCATTTAGTTCATGAACTTATTACTGCCCTATTCTAAGCATGGACAATAGAGATGAATCCCAGCAGTAAAGTGAGAGTCCTAAACATCAAGGCCGCATTCGTCAGTCTGGCATTTGGGATTCCCAGCAAAACCTGTGTCTGTAGGGATCAGGGTTGAGGGTGTGGGAGATGAAGCAATTCATGTTCAAATGTAGCAGTTTCCATGTTTGGACTGACAAGTGGCAAGTAACACTTGTGCCATACAAGGCCAAGACCAACTCAAATTATATCTTACTGTTGCCCCTTGATATTCAGTGGCACCACCATCACTGAATTCCTCTCCACTATCAACAACCTGGGTGTTACTATTGACTATAAACTGCATTGGACTAGCTATATAAATTTTGTAGCTGCAAGATTATATCAGATGCCAGGAGTCCTGTGTGAGTAGCTCACCTCCTATCTTCCTAAAGTCTGTATACCTACATCTGCAATATCCACTTGCATGGATGAGTACAGCTGCAACAACACTTGAATCTTGATACCATCCAGGATAAATAGCCTATTTGATAAGCACCAGATCCAAAAGCATTCACTTCCTCCATCACCAATGCTTAGTAGCCAGTTTGTACCATGTACAAAATGTACTGTAAAAATTCACCAAAGCTCCTTAGTAGCACCTTCCACATCGAAGGACGAGCTGCTACAATTTCGAAGGACGAGAGCTGAAGCTGGATCGGATAGCACTGCAGGTTATCTTCCAAACAACCCAGCATCTGCCTTGGGTATATATTGCCATTGCTTCAGTCTCTCTTGATCAAAATCCTGGAATTCCCATCCTAAAGGCATTGTGAGTGTGCCCTATATCTAAGGGACTGCAGCAGTTCAAGAGAACACCCCACCATCAACTTCTCAAAGTCAACTAGTTGGACGATAGATGCTTGCCCATTCAGTGATATTCGTGAGTGAATAAAAATGAATTTACAGGTTGATTATCATGTTGCACCTTCCATGTTCATCAAAGTCGAGGATTTGAGCTCAAGGCTTAATGACGGACTCTGCATTGGCAATAGAACATTCGCAGTCTGATCATTCCCCTCTCAATTTTTATTGGCTTGTACTTTTGAAGCTGATTGTTTAATAGTTGATCAGACATGATTTCTGTTGATGCTGCACTGGGTTTTATCAGTACTCCAGCTCAGTGAAATTAAAATGATATGTCTATGTCTATGAACTTGGGAATGTCACCAGAGTTCAAAAGTTTTTAAGAACTGCATTGGGGAGAGGCCAAGAAGTATAAGACTTGGCATGCTAATTGAGAAAAGGGTATTCACATGTCATTTAAAGTTCAAATGCAGTGTTAGTATATAGACAATTCTCAAAGTATGAATGTAATGCTTCCTAATATAAGATTCTCTTGAAATGTTAGTAACATAATGATGAATTTTAAATATTGCAAAAGATGAAATCTATTTATAAAACTATCATAGCAAAATTCAGAAGATTCTGCTGTTTTACAAATTGCAAGTGAAACATCTTTTGAGTCAAATTCCCAATATATGATTAACCAGGGTATTTCACCAACACAAGCCTTCATTTGAGCTGTCCATTATTTCCAAGAAGAGGAGACATTGTGTGGGATTGTATGTAGTTCAGTTTGTAACTCACTGTAACAAATGAGTTACATCTGAAGTTTCAGCCCAAGTTTCACTACAATTTCGAGAAGAGTCCAAAAAGTTTTCGCATTAAGTAAGCTTTTTTTCAAAGAGACTTGAAAATTGAGATTCCTGGCTTTATACCTATGGATGAGCAGGATTTTACTCTCCAGCATGAAGCATCCTGACTCCCACACATTCCACTTCTGTATTTCTAATTGTTTCTGCTTATCTGCTTAATTTGCTACTTAATTAACTGCCATAAAGCTATGTAAATGTCTTAGATTTGGTATGTTTGCATTTCATATTCAAACACAAAAGCAAAAAAAAAACTGCAGATGTTGGAAACCTGAATAAAAGTAGAAAATGCTGGAGGAACTCATAGGTCTGGCTGTTTCTGTGGAGAAAAAAATATATAGAATTTGAATTCCAATATAACTCCTCTTTCAAAGATTTCCAATTCAGAAGTAAAGTTGTGTTGAATTCTGAATGAAACTTTTGTTTTTCACTCTATACAGAGACTGCCAGACCTGAGTTTCTCCATCACTAGCTCAGTGGCATTGTCTTGCAGTTCCGTGGTAAATATATTTCAGAATATGGTTAAACTCTGGATTTAAAGTGTTTTGGGCCATTTTCAGGTCATTAAAGGCATCATACAAATTCAAGTATTTCTTTGTTTTGGCAATTATTAATCTCTTGTTGCGAATTATATTTGATTTTGTGATACAGCTGTCTGATCTGCAGTAAAACAGGTTGTATTTTGGTTGTGTGGTGCTGGAAAAGCACAGCACGTCAGGCAGCATCCGAAGAGCAGGAGAATTGACATTTCGGGCGTAAGCTCTTCATCAGGAATGCCAAAGGGCTGAGATAAATGTGAGGGGGGAGCAGGTCCTGCTCCACAACCACCTGATGAAGAAGCAGTGCTTCGAAAGCTAGTGCTTCCAAATAAAGGAAGAACATTGAATAAAATCTAAGTACAAAAATCTCTTACTAACGCTGTGCTGAAGACAATCTGCATGTTCCCTAAAAGGATGAATGTAAGAAAAAGCATACTCTCCATGCCATGTTCCAATCTAATTTTGGCTAAAGCTGCCACTTTCACCCACCCTTGAAGGTGTGGCACTATCCCACAATTACAAAACACTCTGCCATTCAAAAGTGGGCGTGTTGCTGAGATTTGAATTTGCTGACATCAGATTTTCAGAGCAGCACGCTGAAGTATTGCTGGAGAAAGTAAATAAGTTTCCTATTGGTCTGTGTGTGTTGGTTTCCTGTGTACCCTAGTGGTGAATTCTCCGTTGGGTGTTCTCTCTACTAACACGTCTAGGAATGGGAGTTGGCTATCCTTTTCCTCTTCTCTCGTGAATCGTATTCCTGTGAGTGTGGCGTTGATGATTCGGTGTGTTTTTTCTATTTGTGTTTTTGATGATTACAAAGGTGTCATCGACGTATCTGATCCAGACCAAGTCCTAAACTATGAAAGTAACCACCCCAACACACACAAACGAAGCTGCATCAGGACACTATTCAAAAGAGCCACAACACACTGCAGTACACCAGAACTGCGAAAAGAGGAAGAGGAACACCTAAACAAGGTATTCGCCAAAAACGGATACCCACGCAACTTTATCACCAGATGCCTAAGAGATAGACCACGGAACGAGGACATGCCACAACCAAAAGGACTAGCCACACTACCATACGTCAGGAGCGTATCAGAACTGACAGCCAGACTACTGCGACCCTTAGGACTCATAACAGCACACAAGCCAACTTCCACACTCAGACAACAACTCACTAGAACAAAGGACCCAATAGCCAGCACGAGCCAAACTAACGTAGTTTACAAAATACCATGCAAGGACCGCACAAAACACTATATAGGACAAACAGGAAGACAGCTAACAATCCGCATCCATGAACATCAGCTAGCCACAAAACGACACGACCAGCTATCCCTAGTAGCCATACACTCAGACAACCAGGAACATGAATTTGACTGGGAAAACACTACCATCATAGGACAAGCCAGACAGAGAACAGCCAGGGAATTCCTAGAGGCATGGCATTCATCCACAAACTCCATTAACAGACACATGGACCTGGACCCAATATACAAACTACTACAGCTGAAACTGACACCCGGAAGCGGCAAGAACAAACCACTATAAATACCGGAAGAAACATCAAAGCAGCGCTTCACAGGAGGCTCCAATAGCACTGATGATGTTCCCTAGCCAGGGAACGAAACGTTTGCAGCAAAAACTTCCAGCTTGGCGAACAGAACCACAACAACGGACACCCGAGCTACAAATCTTCAACCAGACTTTAAATACTGAGATATGCAGCAGCTTTTTTCCTTTTGACAGTTCTTTGAAAGAGGCAAGAATTACAGAAACTATGTTCCAACTATTCAATTTTTGAGTGGAGAAGAAACTGACACTATTCAATAGTTTACCAGCAATGTTTAAATTTTGACAATATTGATATCCTGGGTTTTCACTCCTAATTGGATGTGCTCATATCTGATTGGTCCAAATACATACCTGACTTTTTCTTAATTTCTAAAATATTGACATTGTATCCACAATTTCTGCTGAATATTTGTGAGCATTTTTGTCTTTGTGATCTGGATAAGGTAATCAGTCCTATGACTTCATCTGAAGGCCATACTTTTAATTGCATAACTTAGCTATTGGTGTTTACCATTTACTTGTGACCTGATATGAAGGAAAGTTGTTTAGATATATGATTAGGTTCAGTCCACTTTTGACTATTACGTTTTCATGTTCTTTCGCAGGAAATTCATTTTGTAGTTGCATTTGTAGTTTTGGCTACAATGTTTGAATGTCAGTTCTGAAATTAACTATTCGATATCATCATCAAATATTGTAATCAATAAGACGGTGAAAGCTAACTAAATTGTACATCTCAAATATCTACCATAGTTTACAATGGTTCCAGATTAGTGGGTTTTATCACATGTCACATTTTTATATGAATATCAGTTGAATTATTGAAGGCTGAAGGGCCTTTCTGCTGTTTAAGGAGGGCTTTTGACCCATTGAACTTCTCATAGTTTTCTGTATAACAATCTAGTCAGACTCCTTTCTAACTCCATCTATGTAAATGCAAGTTTGTCTATCCAGATTCCTGTTTATTGGAATGAAATTTTTCCCTTGCAGGTGTTAATCCACAATTTTATGTTAGAAAAACTTCAGACTTGATATTTTTATTTTAAGAAATAACGACATAATGGTTTGTTTGCTTTTAAAGAAGAATATTTAATTTATTTTCTGTGCATGTTTAGGCATAGGAAGAGTTCCTTCAACATCCATGGGAAACCTAACAAATCATGGTACTGATGAATTGCCTCTTCCTCTTGGTTGGTCAGCGGACTGGACTATTCGAGGAAGAAAATACTATATAGACCATAATACTAACACAACTCATTGGAGCCATCCACTTGAAAGAGAAGGCTTGCCACCTGGGTGGGAGCGAGTGGAATCACCTGAATTTGGTGTTTATTATGTTGATCACATCAACAAGCGAGCTCAGTATAGGCACCCTTGTGCTCCCAGGTGCAGTAAAGAATTTGTTTTATAATTTTTCCCAAAATTTGCTTTGAAAGCAAATATGTTTAAGCAAGTACTGTATGTAAGTGTGCAAAAAATTGCTTCATATCTTTTACCTGTTTTCACTTAATTTGGAATTATTCAGTAATTACCATAAAATAATATCAAAGTTACTGTTTAAATTAATTTAAATAATTTTGAAGTAAGCTTTGATTAGGTTGTAAATCATGTTGATAACTGTTCTGCAGTGAAGTACGGATAGGATATGGATTGACCCCTCTATTATCACCATCTCCATTATAAGATGTAAAAGCAAAGTATGGTTTTAATGTTTGTGTTTCATTATTATAATTGGCAAAGTGTTTTTTTTTATGTGAGTACCCTTAACTTTGTGTGCCAGCATTTTATATCCATTATCCAATTGGCATAGTTTCAAGGTTTTAAATTTTAGGGAACCTTGCATTTGTATCAGACACCAATATGAGATTGTTCACAGTATTGCTGGAGGAATTTTCACTTGGATGTCAAAAGCACCCCTTGCATAGTAACTGTTATAATGGTTTAATTTTGTCTGTGTAAATTTGTTGACATTGCAACAGGAAATTAATGTGTGCATTATTATTAAATCACAGTAGTACTTTTATAGCATATGGAATACAGAAACTCTTTTGTGTCTGCACCAGCTCTCCAAATGAGCTTTTCACCTAGTGCCATTATCCTTTCTTATCTAGTAACCCTGCATGTCTATTGTCTTTTTGAATCCCTTGATTGAACCTGTGTTTACCATGCTCTCAGGGCAGCATATTTCAGACCCTGATTACCACTGCATGAACAAGTTTTCATGTATTGCTTTGCTTTTTGCTATTACTAGTCTGTGCCCTCTTATTCTCAATCCCTTTGAATGGGATCAGTTTCTCCTTGTCTGCTTTGTCTAGGCATCTCATGATTTGAATACATCTAAGTGATGGCTCAGTGGTGAGCACTGCTGCCTCAGCGCCAGGGACCCGGGTTCAATTCCTGCCTTGGGCAACTGTCTGTGTGGAGTCCAAAGATGTGCAGGTTGCGTAAATTGGCCGTGCTAAATTGCCCGTATTGCTAGGTGCAAGGGTAAATGTAGTGGAATGGGTCTGGGTGGGTTGCTCTTCGAAGGGTTGGTGTGGACTTGTTGGGAATCCAATCTAACCTAATCTCCTCTCTGCCTTCTTTTTTCAAAAAGAAACAGTTCTAATTGCTTCAGTCTATCTTCATAACTGAAGATCCTCATCTTAGGAGTCATTTTTGTAAATCTTTTCAATCCCTCCCCAATATTTTCAAATCCTTTCTAATGTATAAGACCTAGAATTGGGTGCAATGCTGCAGCTGAGGTTGAACAAGGTTGAGGTTGAGCCTACAACAAGTTACAAGGTCAACGTAACTTCCTTGCTGTTGTACTCTATCCTGTTGTTAAAGCCCAGGATACTGCATGCTTTATTAACTACTTCAACACATGGTACCACTTCTTATTGATTTGTCCACATGTACAGCCAGGTCCCTTTTAGGGTTGTAGCTATATATTCTCTTAATTCATTGGGATGTGTGGCACTCTCTCTCGCTAGGCCAGCATTGCCCATCCCACATTGTTAAGGCTCAATTACATTGCTGAAGGAGGAGTCTGCATTTCTAGTCCAGTGATATTAATATTATGCCACTGCTTCCTCCTTATTGTCTTCGTATACTGTGTACCAAAATGAATCACCTCATTTCTCTCGGAATTACCAGATGTATTTTGTGTTCTATAAAAGAAAATACACCTTCTGAAGATTGTCAATATATTTGAAAATCTGTTTTGTTCCTACACTTTTACAGTGACACCCGAACTTCTACTTTGTATTCTTCTTACTACCTTAGCCTAAGCATTCCCTTAAGTGTGCAATAGTTGAGTCATTTTCCACGTAGTGCATCTTTTGTGTTAACCTTTCCCCTAAATCACTTGGGACAAACCTAGCACTCATTTGATTTTATTTTGCCCTAAATTTTGTTATTCAAAAGGTTTTAGCCCCTCATCTAGCTTTCAAAAGACCTCTTTTTTTTTGAGGTAGACTTTAGTTGGTATTGCATGACTTGGTGCTAAGGAACAATTGATGTGAGAATAATACTTTATGCTTTCTCTCCATCCCCACAATAGGGCTAACAAGTGGCAGGTAACATGCATGCCACACAAATGCCAGGCAATGACTATGTCTAATCATTGCCCTTTGACATTTAGTGGTGTTACCATCACTGAACACACCCTAATCCACATTCTTGGGGTTACCATTGACCAAAAACTCAACTGGACTTGCCACAAAAACACGGTACAAGGTCAGGTCAGAGGCTAAGAATACTCCGGTGAGCAACACACCACCTGACTCCCAAAACCTGTCCATCATCTACAAGGCACAAGATAGGAGTGTGATGAAAAACACTCTCTCACTTAAGTGGGTGCAGCTGCAACATCTCATGAAGATTGACCCCATCCAGGGCAGTGTAGCCCACTTGATAGGCACCGCATCCACGAAAATCCACTCCTTCCTCCACCATTACTCAGTCACAGCAGTATGTACTATTTGCAAGATGCCCTTCAGAAATTCATCTTAATCCTTCACATTTTCCAAGCCTACATTCACTTCCGTTTAGAAGAACAAGGGCAGCAGATGCATTGGAGCACCACTACTACCTGCAAGTTCCTCTCCAAACCACTCACCACCCTGACTTGGAAATGAGCTTTGAGAAGATTTGTAGCTCAGGTTGAGATTCGGGATGTAGGTTTGTTCACTGAGCTGACAGGTTCATTTTTCAGACATTTCATCACCATATTCAGTAACATCTTCAGTAAGTCTCTGAATGAAGCACTGGTGGTATAGCCTGCTTTCTATTTCTGAAAACGAACCTTCCAGCTCAGCGAGCAAACCTTCATCCATGACTTGGAAATATGTTGCCAGTCCTTTACTATCTCTTAGTCAAAATCTTGTGGACTGCAAAGGTTCAAAAAAGCAGCTCGCTGCTATTTTCTCAAGGGCAACTAGGTCCAGGCAATAAATGCTGGTCAGCCAGTGATGCCTATGTCCCACTAGTGAATAAAACAAGATAATAGGCACTTAGCCAAAGCAGCATTGTTGGTTTGTCACTTTGGGATTAGACATGTGTCTGCAAAGATCATCTAACAGCTGATGTGTAACTTTTAATAAAGCCAAATACTGTATTTCAGAATCCAATTTTATGCGTGCCAAACAGCACCAAGTTTTTTAAGTTCACATGGTTGAACTTCTTTTTCATATAAGAACCTAACCTTTTCTGTAACTAAAAGTATCATTTACCTTAGCTGAAAATGTGGATAAAACAAGAATTGCTGCATATCTATTTCTTATTTGATATTTAATCTTTTTTGCAGTGTTCCACGTTATGACCAGCCTCCACCTCTTGTTCCTCCTATTACGTACCAACCACGACAAACTGAACGAAATCAATTGGTTCCTGCAAACCCATACCACACTGCAGAAATTCCAGACTGGCTGAAGGTCTATGCCAGAGCTCCAGTAAAGTAAGCACTCGTCAAAATCCATGAAATAGAAATAACACTTTAAATGTAATTCCTGTGGCAACCTTCCCCCTTTCCTCTCTTCACCCCCCCCCAGCCCCCCTGCCCCCCCGCCCCCCTTGAAGCATTTGAATAGAATAAATGATGCATGTATTTGTCTTTTAAGCAACCTGGGACTCACTTTTTCACAATAGCATGAATTGAAGGCCAGATGATTCATCCTTGAATTATATAGTCTTGTGTTCTCCTTGATTTTGCCCATACTGCAGCTCAAGGAAGATCTGTTTCACCTCCTCAATAACAGCTAGCAGTGTCACTGCTTGTTTAGCTTTCCAAAAGCATCAATTGCGGGAAGAAAATTTAATTCTCAGCACTAATTTAATGCTAATTTTTTGAATGTGTTTCTTTACTCACGATAAATTAGGTGTACTGTGTTATCTGCATGCAATGAAATGACTGTGCCTTGTGGCAGATCATATGGAACCGAATTGCTTCTGTTCAATGTGTTGAAAACTTTTTTGTGCCTTGTTTTAATTGCCCACCATAATGGATATCACCTGATTTTTAAAAAGTGGCAATTTGTGATAGACCATTTGAACCGGGAACATGTAGTTTGAATTTGATAGCTTTACTATTGTATCCTTAAAGTATATTCTAGTATGTGTATTGTCTTTAAGTAATTTGCTAATAATCTGTTCTGTGTTCTATTCTTCATTATTACATTTGACTTATGACATAGTGTTACATAAAGGCCATACGCTACCAGATACTCTCTGTTGAAAGTCACATGTTCCCCTTGTTTTTCACTTTTTCACAGCTATGCTCTTCTATTCTGCAGTCTTTACAAAAATTCTCTCATGTTCATCTACTGTGTATGATGGAGTTTGTCTTGTTCTGTGGTGTTGGGATCATGCAGAAATTATATGTGTTCTTTATCTCTACTCAACAGCCCTTCTGGAAAAATGTTTAATATCTAGCTTAATTATTGTGTATATTGAAATGAATTTTTTTGTTACTTGAAAAAAGACATCTATTTGCACATTCTAGGGAAAGCTTACGTGAGGAGAGTACAAAATTCATTTTTTTGCATTTGTCTGTGTAATATCACAAAAGAACTGGTCAGTCAGATTTATGACTGTTAGAGGAATATACAGAAAGACGAGCCTGCTCTCCTTGATGTACAGCTGCTAGCTTAGAGCAAAGGAGAGTTGGTAGCATGCTGTTCAACCATTTATAAAGGATAGAAAGGAGACAGTGAGGACCCCATGTGCATGCACTTTGTTATATGTACATTGCTATAGTTGGAAGTTAGAAACACAGAAATGACTGAGCTATTTCCAGAAAATCTCTGAAATTTGAGATGATGCACCACAACGGAGCTCCTGCACCAAGCTACATATAAGGAAAGTTGCAGCAAAAATGCATGCAATAGAGGAGCAGAATTGGGCTGTCTGCCATGACAGATATGCTTTAAAAATTTTGTAAAGTGACAATTTTCAAGGCTCAATTTTAAAATTCCAATGCAGAACTTGCAATTGGGGCCTATAACAATTGTAAAATTCAGCACGATTCAACAGATTGAAAAGGAAGACTCATGATATCTAGCTAAAGATCAGGTTGTGTTTCTCCTCAATGCTGCAGTGAAATAGATTGCTTAATGTTGCCATATGCACCATAGGAAGCAATTGGCCCTTTCAAGGAATGAGAGAAACAATCAATTGTGGGTAAAAGAAGGGTATTTCAATTAAGTTCTCAGCACTTTTATATAGCAAACTTCCTCCTGATACAAAGTACATTTGGGGTGCCACCGCTACTTTATAATGTCTTTTCGGCAGAGGAGAATTTCTATTCTGCATGTTAGTAATGATTTTGACTCAATCTCTGGGTGTGATTGGAATGGAGGAGAGTTTTCACTAGCTGGTAATTGTATTTTGACTTTCCTGTACCTTTTTGATAAAATCTGTTGTGTATGTATTCAATTCCTTCAGGTGTATGTAATTTATATTGAAAATATGATCAACAGCATTTTATTTTGAAATATAGGGAAATCGTTTAGACTCTTTTGACACTTAAAAAAAATTTGTAGATTGCATATAACTAGTGGATTATTACACTAACTTTCTTTTACCAGTATGGAAACACCTCCACCCATCGATATTTGAATAATATTAACTTACACATATGCAGTTAAACTTGAAGGATTTGCTGTTTTCAACATGAAGTTGATGTTCTTGTTTGATTTTGTCACCATTGCAGATATGATCACATTCTGAAGTGGGAGCTCTTCCAATTAGCAGACTTGGACACTTACCAAGGATTACTGAAACTGCTGTTCATGAAGGAATTGGAAAGGATTGTGAAGTCATATGAGGCTTATAGACAAGCACTTTTGACAGAACTAGAAAATCGCAAGCAAAGACAACAATGGTATGCACAGCATCACAGCAAGAATTTTCCTGCAAACTTCTGACAGCTTAAGTATTTGAGCACTAGAAATTGTTTTACTTCATAAAACAATTGTTCCTAAAGCAAAGTGTTTGCTATATTTCTACTGAAGAAAAAGTTCAGTCTGGAGGAACTTGCCTCTAAATGTCAACATTATGACCAATGAGACAGAACATGCTGTAGTTTATTACTGTACATGTTGGCTGATCTTTTATCAAGTTCTCCTGGGCAGTATGTGCCTTAATGTAAAAGTACAAATATTGATCCAGAAGCAACAATTTTGCAACAGACAATCAAAGTCTGTTTGTAAAGCTTTAAGTATGGATTGTTAGTTTTGTTTCACAAAATAAGCTAAAGCACCCAACGTTAACTTGGTAGGTAAAACACTAAGGTATCTGTTCACATACAAAGTCAAACTTCCAACGGTTTTCTTGTGAACATTGAAAGTAATGTTTGATATTGCAATGGCATTTTTATGCCAACGTATTCATAGTAATGACAAATGCAAAATTGCAAGCATAATCAGTTTGGCATTCCAACTGTGCTCCATTTGTTCTTTTACAATTACTTAGGCTCCACATGTTTCATTCATTGAAGACGCCTTCAATTGAGTGCAATGAGACTTTTTGGGCTTGTTTAGCAAGCAGTTTATTTAAACTGACTAGTCACCAAGTTATTTCAGAATTATCTGTCAATAAATCAGGGATACAATATTTTGACTCCTATCTATAAACTGAAGCATTTTATACAAACTATAACGTTTTGTACGAATAAGCTGATTAGCAGGACTGTATTTTCATAGATGCCATGCTTTAATTAGATTGAAATTTTACATTGTGGTTCCAGCAATTCAGTAGTAGACAGATTGCTATTTATTTTTTATTTAGTGCAATAATATGTATAAACATATAAATTTCAATAAACATTTTGTATGTTTTTCGTTTTCCTCATTCATTCTCAGGAATCACCTAGCAATTGCTATCTATTTTGTGATGAGTGATCAGCTTACTAACAATAGTGACTTAAATGCATACCTACAGGAAATATGGTTCTTAATGTTTTTTTTTTCTTTTGAGTTTATATACAATGCTTATAGCCCTTTTATTAGACCAGACAGTGACTGCTTGGTAATATCACTGGACTAGCAATTGAGGTCAGGCTGATGCTCGCGACAGTGGATTTGAATCCCACTGTAGTACCTAGTGGAATTTGAATCCAGTTAATAAATCTGAATTCTTGGTGGTAACCATCTATTGATCATAGATTTTTTTTTAGAAAAAAGCAGCTTTACTGATGTCCTTCAGGAGGGAAATTTGCCATTTGTGCCATTATACATGTGACTCAACACATTGAATGCCTTCTGAAATGGCCAGGCAAGCAACTCGACTTTACCAAAATTACTAGGGAGAAGTCTTAAGAGTAAAACCAAACAATGATGAACCACACAGCTCTATCTATCCACAAGGTCCTCCTTATTAAACAACAGGGGCTTCTGCCAAATTTGGAAGAGCTATCCCACTGACTAGTTCAGCAATAGTTTCACATTCATACTCTGAACTAAACCTTAACGGACAGTAGCCCTCGCACCAACATCGCTGTTCCTTTGTAACTCCTGTCTCATTTGTGTTGTCAATATTGTCTCCAGACCTCAATCTGAGCAAGCAAATCTAATTACAATTTACCCCCACTCTACCTTGCCTCCATTTGTCTCATGAATCCGAACTCCTTAATGTTGAATGCCAGCTGTGGGAAGCACTGAAGCTATCAAGGCAACACAATATACTCTGATAGGGGACCTCAAAATCCATGACTAAGACTGATTCAATGGCACCAATACCAAGTTGAGCTGTCTAAGTAATAAAAATCATAGCTGTTAAAGTTGAACTGTGCAGGGTAGAGGTAACTAATGAGTGAAAAATCCACGAATTTACCTTTCACAGTTCAATTTTACAGTGACAGTATCAGGAGGAGTGATTGCAGCACAATGTTTGTGGGAATCAAGTCGCAACTTTAAATTAGGTGTACCTCCTATTGTACTTTGTGATACTACCACATGCAGAATGGAATCGATTTCAGAAACCTAGCAACCAAAGCTTCGTGTTCATGAGATACTGTGGGCCATCAGCAGAAACTGAATTGTATTTAGCCACAGACTTTAACTTCATATCCACCGTATCCCCTCGTCGGACATTATGATCAAGCCAGGCTCCTCTCCTGTCTGAAAGAGGGGACATGCCAGGAGCAGCACTAGGTTTTTTTTTTGAGGTGCCAACGTGGCAACACAAGACTACTTGCATGTCAAACAGCTTAAGCAATGTATCAGTGAAAGATGAAGCTAAAATATCTGTAACCACCTTCAGCCAATAATATCAAGTAACTAGTCTGTCTCAACCCCTCCTGGGGTCCCCAGTGTCTCAGATGCCAGTCTTGGCAAATTTATCATTCCACATGATGTCAAAAAATAGCTGAAAGTACTAGACCCTAAAAGCCATCGGCCCTGACAGCATTTCAGCAATGGTTAGAAGGGCCTGCTCCAACATTCAGGGTTAGGTTAACAAATAGCAGATAACGCTCAAACTACACAAGTGCCAAGTAGTTATCATATCCAAGAATAACCATCTCCCCTTGAGATTCAATGACATTCTCATTGCGGCCAACATCCTTGGCATTACCATTGACCAGAAATCAAACGTGACCAGCAATATAAGTATTGTGGCTACAAGAACGGGTCAGGCTGGAAATACTGTGAAAAATAACTAACCTCTTGGTTCTCCAAAGCCTGCCCTCCATTACCAATTCACAAGTTAGGAATATGGCCTTCAACATTCCCTCCCTCCACCACTGGTGTGCAATGGCAGCAGTGTGTGCCATCTACAGGAGCATCTGCAACAATTCAGTAATGCTCCTTTGATAGCACCTTCTAAACCATAATGTCCATCACCCAGAAGGAGAATACAGCAGATGCATGACAACACAGCAGTGCTCAAGTTCTCTTGAAGATGCATACCTTTCTGTCCTTGTTCCTTCACTTACTGAGTCAAAGTCTTAGAATCTCCTTTTTGACAACACTGAGTGTGTACATATCAGCAATTCAAGAAGGTGTCCCTAAACATCATCTCAAGGATGGTTATGAATGGTGAGAAGCAAAATAATCTTTGTTTTGCAAATAAATTTTATTTAGAAAAGTGGTAATCCGTAGAAAGGCAGGAGCAAGCTTCACATTGTAATATTATGCAGAGGCATTCTATAGTTCAAACCCTCCATTCCTTGCAATACCCTTGTAAATCTTTTCTGAACCCTTTCAAGTTTAACAATATCTTTCCTATAGCAGAGAGATCAGATTTTAGAGAAGATTTGTGGATCAGGTTGTAAGTTTGCTTGTTGAACTGGTAGATTTGTTCTCGGATTTTTTGACATTATGCTGGGTAACATCAGTGAGCCTCCGGTGAAACGGTGGTGTCCTGTCCCGCTTGCTATTTGTGTGTCTTAATCTGTTGTGGCGGGTGTTATCACTTCTGGTTCTTTTTCAGAGGTTGGTAGATGGGGTCCAAATCAACATGTTTGTTAATGGAGTTC
Organism: Hemiscyllium ocellatum; assembly: GCF_020745735.1. Classification (NCBI taxonomy): domain Eukaryota; kingdom Metazoa; phylum Chordata; class Chondrichthyes; order Orectolobiformes; family Hemiscylliidae; genus Hemiscyllium; species Hemiscyllium ocellatum. Next base: position 72,198,291 of record NC_083408.1, read on the forward strand.
CGGTTTCAATATCAGGCCTCTAGGAATTCCTGCGCATGTTTTTGTTTAGCCTGTCCCAGGATGGATGTATTGTCCCAGTCAAACTGGTGTCCCTCTTTGTCTGTGTATGAATACTAGTGATATCACTAGTATCACAACTATCACTAGTATTCATACTAGTCTGAGAACAAATCTACCAGTCTACTAGCTCAGCTAGCAAACATACAACCAGAGAGATCAGAATTGAATGCGGTACTTTAGAAGTGGCCTCACCAATGTCCTGTATAGGTGCAAAATGAGGTCCCAATTCCAATACTCAATTCACTGACTAATGAAGGCAAGTATGCCAAATGCATTCTTAACTAGCTCCCATCTACCAGTGATTCCACTTTCACCAAATTATGCAATTGCACTCCTTGTTGGCTTGTTTGGCAACATTTTGCAGTGACCTACCATAAACTTTATAAGTCCTGCCCTGGTTTGCCTTACCAAATTGCAACACCTCACATTTATCTAAATTTGAACTCCATCTGCCACTCCTTGGCCCATCCAATAAAGCCCTGTTTTAGTCTAAGATAACCTACTTCACTGTCTACTACATCACCAATGTTGGGCCATGATCTCCTTCATGATTTCTGTCTTGATTGTGTTCTCACTCTTTTTCACCGATGTCTTTGGTTGTTGGTGCTTTTTTCAACAGTGGTGCACTTTGATTTCAATGCTCTCCAAGAATCTGAATTGCACACTCAACTTCTCCAAGTTTGTCTCATTACATTCCTTCTACCCTCCTGATAGAACCTGTATATAATAACAATAATTGCACCAGCACGTTTTCAATTAGGTGGTGGGCCTGTTTTCATCCTTCTGCCAGAGGGAAGTGTAAAATCAGCTTTTAATTCCATTTTCAGTAAATTGTTTTCATGGTCCTCCCTATATTGCATTCCTTCCTTTGCTAAACCAATTTTTTGCTCTCTGAAGCAGATGCAACTAAAAGATTAAGTACTCACTGGAGTTTAGATTAGATTAGATTACTTACAGTATGGAAACAGGCCCTTCAGCCCAACAAGTCCACACCGACCCGCCAAAGCGCAACCCACCCATACCCCTACATTTACCCCTTAACTAACACTATGGGCAGTTTAGCATAGCCAATTCACCTGACCCACACATCTTTGGATTGTGGGAGGAAACCGGAGCACCCGGAGAAAACCCACGCAGACGCGGGGAGAACATGCAAACTCCACACAGTCAGTCGCCTGCGGCAGGAATTGAACCCGGGTCTCTGGCACTGTGAGGCAGCAGTGCTAACCACTAGTCTTCATTGTTTCTCACAGTAACGTTTCCAGGTCTCTTTATTGAAGCCATTGTTAAAATAATCAGTTCATATCCAGGTTTTCTGCAAAAGTTTATCTTGAAGCACATCTGAGATACCTCAATTACTGCAATTCTGTTATGTACCAGGAACAACAAACTCAATGCCTCTGGGAAGCAACTGCTGCAGAAGAGCCACAAGATCGTCCATTCTTCAGATTCAAGTTCAGCGGGGTCTGATGTTGCCAGTGGTGACCTTCACATCCTGGTCATCTCTGTCACTGTCATCCTCACCAATTTCTGAGTTACTGACTTTTAATTCTTATGACTGTTTCTGCAGCTGACGATTTCACAAAGTTTTAATATTTTTAGCTGATCAGGGCTTTCAATCTCACTCTAGAGTGTATCTGCTAAATCAGGACCAGAGGCCATTCACTGTATCATAACAATGCCTGAGTGGATGCTTCAATGACTTTTACTCATCCCATCCTCCTAAATCTGATCTACACCATTGTTAATCACGTATCTATCAATTTTTACCTTAAATACGCAACACTGAGCCTTCCCAGTCCTCCGTGGTAGAAAAGTCGAAAGGTTTGCAACAAGTTTTTGTGAGCTTAGTGACATTCCTAATTCCAAAAGTATTCCTCAGCATTTTCTAAGTCAGGTACCGCTGGTTAGGTCAGCATTTCTTTCTGCCCGTAACTGCCGTTGAGAAAGTGTGTAGGGCCACATTCTTGAACTGCTGTATTCAGCATTGGATATCGATACACTAATGCTAAAGGATCATAGAATCCCTACAGTGTGGAAACAGGCCATTTGGCCCAAGTCCACACCAACCCTCCAAAGCATATCCCTCCCAGACCCATTCCCTAACCCATTACTTTGCATTTCCCCAATCTCAACTACACATTCCTGAACACTATGGGCAATTTAGCCTAACTGACATATCTTTGGATTGTGAGAGGAAACCAGAGCATCTGGAGGAAACCCATAGGGAGAACATGCAAACTCCACCCAGACAGTCACCCGAAGCTGGAATTGAACCTGGGTCCCTGATGCTATGAGGCAGCTGTGTTAACTACTAAGCCACCATGCCACCTGATTTTGGCCCAATAATTAAAAAGTGACGTAGGTCAGAAGGGTGTGGCGTTCCTGTGCATCTGTTGCCTTTTCCTTCTGGGTGATAGAGATGGGTTTAGAAGGTGCTGTTGAAGGAACATTAGTGAATTGCTGCAGAGCCTCTTGTAAATGGCACACCCGGCTGCCATTGTGCACCAGTGGTATAGGGAATTGAAGGTGAACGTTGAAGGTGTTGGATGGGGCACCAATAAGTTGGTTGGTTTGTCCTGGCTAAGAATGCTTGAGTGTTGTTGGAGCTGCACACATTCAGGCAATTGGAGAGTATTCACATTCCTAGCTTGTGTCTTGTTGATGGAGGGCAGGCTTTGGAGAATCAACAAGTGATTTACTGCACGCGGTGTTCTAAATATTTTGTAGTTTCAATGAGATCACCTTCCATTCATAGAGTCATAGAGGTGTACAGCAAGGAAACAGACCCTTCGATCCAACCTGTCCACGCTGACCAGATATCCAAACCCAATCTAGTCACACCTGCCAGCACCCGGCCCATATCCCTCCAAACTCTTCCTATTCATATACCCATCCAAATGCCTCTTAAATGTTCCAATTGTTCCAGCCTCCACCACATCCTCTGGCATCTCATTCCATACCCGTACCACTCTCTGCATGAAAAAGTTGCCCCTTAGGTCTCTTTTTTTATATCTTTCCCTTCTCACCCTAAACCTATGTCCTCTAGTTCTGGACTCCTCGATCCCAGGGAAAAGACATTACCTATTTATCCTATCCATGCCCCTCATAATCTTGTAAACCTCTATAAGGTCACCCCTCAACCTCTGACGTTCCAGAGAAAACAGCTCAAACCTGTTCAGCCTCTCCCATTAGCTCAAATTCTCCAACCCTGGCAACATCCTTGTAAATCTTTTCTGAACCCTTTCAAGTTTCACAACATCCTTCCGATAGGAAGAAGACCAGAATTACACGCAGTATTCCAACAGTGGCCTAACCAATGTCCTGTACAGCTGCAACAAGACCTCCCAACTCCTGTACTCAATACTCTGACCAATAAAGGAAAGCATACCAAATGCCTTCTTCAATAGAAAATAGACAATAGGTGCAGGAGTAGGCCATTCAGCCCTTCGAGCCTGCACCGCCATTCAATATGATCATGGCTGATCATTCCTAATTACTATCCTCTTACTGCCTTATCTTCATAACCCTTGATTCCACTATTCTTGAGAGCTCTATCCAACTCTTTCTTTAATGAATCCAGAGACTGGGCCTCCACTGCCCTCTGGGGCAGAACATTCTACACAGCCACCACTCTCAGGGTGAAGAAGTTTCTCCTCATCTCTGTCCTAAATGGTCTACCCCTTATTTTTAAGCTGTGTCCTCTGGTTCGGCACTCACCCATCAGCGGAAACATGTTTCCTGCTGCCAGAGTATCCAATCCTTTCATAATCTTATATGTCTCAATCAGATTCCCTCTCAGTCTTCTAAACTCAAGGGTATACAAGCCCAGTAGCTTCAGTCTTTCAGTGTAAGGTAATCCCGCCATTCCAGGAATTAACCTCGTGAACCTACACTGCACTCCCTCAATAGCCAGAATGTCTTTCCTCAAATTTGGAGACCAGACCTGCACACAGTACTCCAGGTGTGGTCTCACCAGGGCCCTGTACAGCTGCAGAAGCACCTCTTTGCTTCTATACTCAATCCCTCTTGTTATGAAGGCCAGCATGCTATTATCCTTCTTCACTACCTGCTGTACCTGCATGCTTGCCTTCATTGACTGGTGTACAAGAACACCCAGATCTCTCTGTACTGCCCCTTTATCTAAATTAATTCCATTGAGGTAGTAATCTGCCTTCCTGTTCTTGCCACCAAAGTGGATAACCATACATTTATCCACATTAAACTGCATATGCCATGCATCTGCCCACTCACCTAACTTGTCCAGGTCACCCTGTAATCTCCTAACATCCTCATCACATTTCACCCTGCCACCCAGCTTTGTATCATCAGCAAATTTGCTAATGTTATTGCTGATACCATCTTCTATACACCCGGTACAGAGGAGGGAGGGCAGGTCTGAAGACCTCCTCGTGGGTCTGCTCCTGGGCCTGGCCAAATTGGCCATAAACAGGTCCAGGCAGCGGGCCGTAGAGGGGGTCGTTAGGGCCGACTGCCTGCCCCTCTTCCGCGGTTACGTTAGGGCCCGGGTGTCCTTGGAGAAGGAGCACGCGGTGTCCACCAACACCCTGGAGTTGTTCAGGGAGAGGTGGGCACTGCAGGGAGTGGAGTGCATCATTTCCCCCTCCAACTCTATTTTGATTTAGTCCCTGCCCTCCCCTTCACTGTTTGGATCACACAGCATTGCCCTTTGATGTGAAGGGCACTGCTTGTCACTGGCCACTCGGGTGTTTCCTTTCTTCCTGGTGGTGGAAATTGAATAAAGAATTTGTGCACCTTGTGTCTCTCACTGTGTCTCAAAGGAAGAGAAAAAAAAGAGGGGGAAAAAAATCTTCTATATCATTAACATATATTGTAAAAGGCTGCGGTCCCAGCACGGATCCCTTCACTCTCCTATCTACCTGCGATTCCACTTTCAAGGAGCTATGAACCTGCACTCCAAGATCTCTTTGTTCAACAACATTCCCTAGGACCTTACCATTAAGTGTATAAGTCCTGCTAAGATTTATCTGAATTAAACTCCATCTGCCACTTCTCAGCCCATTGGCCCATCTGGTTTAGATCCTGTTGTAATCTGATGTAACCCTCTTTGCTGTCCACTACACCTCCAATTTTAGTGCAAACTTACTAACTGTTCCTCTTATGCTCGCATCCAAATCATTCATGTAAATGACAAAATGTAGGGGACCCAGCACCGATCCTTGTGGCACTCCACTGATCACAGGTGTCCAGTCTAAAAAACAACCCTCCACCACCACCCTCTGTCTTCTACCTTTGAGCACGTTTTGTATTCCAAATGGCTAGTTCTCCCTGTATTCCATGAGATCTAACCATGCTAATCAGTCTTCCATGGGGAACCTTGTCGAACGCCTTACTGAAGTCCATATAGATCACATCTACTGCTCTGCCCTCATCAATCTTTTTTGTTACTTCTTCAAAAAACTCAATCAAGTTTGTGCGACATGATTTCCCATGCACAAAGCCATGTTGACTATCCCTAAACAGTCCTTGCCTTTCCAAATACATGTACATCCTGTCCCTCAGGATTCCCTCCAACAACTTGCCCACCACTGAAGTCAGGCTCACTGGTCTGTAGTTCCCTGGCTTGTCTTTACAGCTCTTCTTAAACAGTGGCACCACATTTGCCAACCTCCAGTCTTCCGGCACCTCATCTGTGACTATTGATGATTCAAATATCTCAGCAAGAGGCCCAGCAATCACTTCTCTAGCTTCCCACAGAGTTCTCAGGTACACCTGATCAGGTCCTGGGGATTTATCCACCTTTAACCTTTCAAGACATCCAGCACTTCCTCCTCTGTAATCTGGACATTTTGCAAGATGTCACCATCTATTTCCCTACAGTCGATATCTTCCATATCCTTTTCCATAGTAAATACTGATGCAAAATATTCATTTAATATCTCCCCCATTTTCTGTGGCTCCACACAAAGGCCGCCTTGAGACTTGAAACTTGAGAAAATATGGGCCCACTGTACTCAATCTCTCTTTATAAGACACTCTTGTCATCCCAGAAACTAGTCTGATGAACCTTTGTTGCACTCTCTCTATGACAATAATAGCCTGAGGTAAGGAAATCAAAATTATACACAGTAATCCAAGTGCCATCTAACCACACTCTTATACAATTGAATGCATGATGTATGCTACTGATCCATACATTCATGGAAAGCTGGTAAAGAGCAGTTGGGTTTGTTTAAAGAATGATGCATAGCTGAATGAAGTCCACAGCCTCTCCAACATTTAAAGACGGTTAAAAGAGTTCAGGAATTAGGTAGCTTCTTCAGCATATGTCATGAACCCATTCAAAGTCCAATTTCTTCAGTACAGTTCCTCAATCAACTAAAGAAAGCTTTTCATTTGAAATGCAGTGTCATTAATTGTACTATTGTTAATTATCTACTTTTAGCATTAACCTGAAAATTTGCTAGCAATTTTAAATTCTCCATAGCAATAACGCAAAAGGGCAAGTGATTACAGCCTGTGTACCATTTTCTCAACAGTTTGCAACTCTTTAGAAGTTTGTAGGATACAGTCATTAACTTTCACAGTGGACATTATGTTGATGGTGGCCTTGCATTAAGGTATAATAAGGCATGATAAACTGATTTCAAAGAATAACAACACTGAAACTAATGACAATTTAACAAAATAGTTTGGAGTCATTTATATATAGCAAAAACTATGCTTATAGCTTTTTACTTTCAGGAAGACTGAAAGTTGCTACTGTTTTAATTCCAAGGTACACAAGAGTAGCTGCTGATTGAACAATCTAGCTCTAAAAGTCCAGGCAGTACTGCCCTGATTTTCTTACATCTACTTTCAAGTTTGTGTGATTTTCAGTACATGGGCATTTGGAAAGAACTGCCTTTGATGTCCTGGTCAGGGATTAAACCTAAATCAGTTTATCATGATCTGTTTCAGCAACTGAGATTAGAAATTTATTTTGAAGGTGGGTAATCTTTCTTTATTCCAGATAACCATTGAGGCTGGTTCAGTGAGCATATTAAAGGATAACTTAGGTATTTTTTGTATATATAAAATAGTCAAAAGTTTTGAATATGGGCAAGCTGAGAGGTGGGGCTAAACCACAATCATTCAGCTTGCATCTTTACGATCTAGCATTGTTCATGTGTTCATAGACACTAGTGTAACTGAGCTTGTATTTGTACCTGCATAAGCTTGATTTTAGAAACATACTCACACTACATGGGAAGCTGATTACTTCGGCCAAAGTTCTGGGGCTAAAATACTTGGTGTTATTTGGGTTATTCCAAGGGAATGAGCAAAATCTGGGTCAAGACCTCCTTCTACTGATATGCTGCTCCGTCCTTGGCTAAAAACTCAAGATCCTAGTGGTGCCATTAGACTCAGTGCAGTCAACATTAATTAATTTGGATATTCAAAGTAGTTAATGGAGTTCAAAATTTTATGACAATAGAAAAATTAAGATTTTTCTATACATCATAGACTAAATGGCTTTTTCCTCATTATTTTGTGTGAATATTTAGTCAGCAGGTATCTATTATTTTTGATTACTCTTTCTGGTAAAAGAGACAGCATTTTGTTCATTAAAGCATTATAGTTCTATCCCATCCTATTCTAGTGCACTTTCAGACAAGTTAAATGCATAGCATTTCGAAGTAGGCTATATGGCAGCCAATTACATCATGCCTATTAATAGCACTTTTGTGGTGAGATAATTCTTCAACTCTGGTGTGCTCAGAGACAGAAATACCTTTGAACTATTAGAGTAATCTACCTATTTCCTCCTACTTAGCTAACTACAGGTCCATTTTTAAAAGAATCTATTGTCCCTTGACCCATATCCTAAAACCAGGATATTTAGTATTGGAAGTAACTTGTTTTATTTATTTTTAAAGATAAAGATAACTAGCTTTTCATTTGTCTGGCATCAAAAAATGAACAGTTTGAAATTTTGCAGGATTACAAAACTTGCACCACAACATGAATGCTATAATTATTGTTGCTCACTAACTTTTTATCTCTGGTTTGAATCCAGCCAAGATTTACTTAAAATGTCAATCCAGCTTTCAATCAGGCAAAGTCCCTGGAACAAACTGTTAAATAAATGCATTACCTGTTACCTCGATTTTGTGAACTACTTTTATTTTCTATTAGGCAGGACACGACAAACAGATTAGTGTAAAATTGTTTTTGATCATTTAAATTAGGTAGTCCACATTTCAGAAGCTGAATATACTATTCAATGAGGAAGAGAATGGATAAGTAGAGTAGCTTTTCAATGTTTTCATGACCATGCACATAGCTGAGCATACAAGTTGAACATGTAACGTCTTCATAATGTTAAATCATTTGGCATACCAGTTATGATCACTATATCACTAAGTATTTATTTATCAAATGATTTACAGTTACAATAAGGCAAGAATAAATTGCAGTGTTTGTACTGTCATTACAATATTTGCTGGAATTTAACTGCATTTCAGCTTGCATATTTCAAACTGAAATTTATAAAAGTGCAAAGAATGAGACCACACTAATACAAACAAATAACATTAGGGCCAACTAGAATTACAGATAAAACACCAAATACAGTCTGTTTCCAGGAGAGATTGGAATACTTTTATATTTACTTAAACCGATAAAATCAAATTAGTGCAATTGTCATTTTTTGAAATTTGTGGTGTAAACATTTACAGATGTGATAATCTTTGACCCAGAAGGCTTTGAAGTTTTATGGCACATTTGCAATATTTGCAACCCTGTGAATGTGATGAGGCCACTTAGACTGTGATGTAGTCTAAGAAATGTTATCATTAATGACAAAATTAATGAACTGATTAATCAGACAGTTTGTATATGGTTTATAATTCTCCCAAAATATAAAATAACATGGATATTGAGTTACAACTATTTCAATCCTGATTCTACTTCTAAACAAAAGTAAAGGAATTGGCATGCGTTAACCAGAGATAGTTTTGGTACCATAAAATTTACTTAATTTTTATCAGAGGTACTACTTTATACTGAAAACTGTTGTGCAACAATTTTAAAATTAGTGCCACATACTCTAAATTATTTGCATCTAGTGTTTGGAATGGAGGCAAAGCTTCCTTTTTAAGTATATAAATATGAGTTTTTAAGTTAGTTTTTAATACATTTTGAAAATGGAATGTTCCATGACCTGCTTTTGGCATCTTGTTAACTTACTTTTTATAATTAAGAATTGCCAAATTAATTGGATTCCACACATGTACCTCCACTTCTGTGAATCTTTCATTCAAAGCCACTACTATTAGCGGTCATAGTTACGACAATGATTATATGTGTTACTACAGCAATTTTAAATCATTTTTTGAAAAGTTGAATTGATGAGACAGAAGGATTTGTTGTGAGCAAAGGTAGTAAAGAATGAATAAAGTTGACTAGAAAAGGTAATACAATGAAAAATTAACAGGAATAGTTACTGAACAGTTAATGTTACAATGACAACCAATTTATGATTGGCAGTTGGACCTTAGTGTGATGCTGTATTAATATACTGGACCCTATTATCTGCAGACAGAAAGAGCACATGCACAGACTGCAACTACTTCAATTTTTTTTAAAATAGGCAAAGTCAATTTTGCATTCATTCCATATGATAATGTTTTGTCCGATCTGAATCTACCTGCCTGTTTTAAATTTAAGCAAAACTTGACAGTTAACTGTTAGTTATCATCAAACTGGTACATTGTCTATGTCAATCTTAGGTCATTCAGAATCCGGTTGTCATTAATCAGCATTCTCCTCTCATATAACATACAATATTGTCCTCAGGGTTCCTTTAATAGTGTCCCTACCTCAAGCCAGGAGATCTGGATTCAAATCCTGTGTCATGGTATCTCTAAACAGCTGAAAAATGTGTTGCTGGAAAAGCGCAGCAGGTCAGGCAGCATCCAAGAAGCAGGAGAATCGACGTTTCGTGCATAAGCCCTTCTTCGGGCTTATGCCTGAAACATCGATTCTCCTGCTCCTTGGATGTTGCCTGACCTGCTGAACTTTTCCAGCAACACATTTTTCAGCTCTGATCTCCAGCATCTGCAGTCCTCACTTTCTCCTAGTTTATCTCTAAAAGGTTGATTAGAAAAAAAAATCTACAATGGTGTTGCCCTTCTCATTGATATTCTTAAAAATATCTTCAGTGCAAGGTGAAAAGCTTCAGCAAATAGTTTTTTCCAGCAATAAACAGAATATGACAAGAAATCATGTACAAAAATGATAGTTGGAAACGTAATAAGGGAAGGAAACTTAGAACTGTTAAAAAAACAAACAAATTATTTCAAGTGTTAGATTTAGATAATATCCCTCAGGTTAATCGATCTCATGCTTCCAAAATAACTACCCTAATATTAACTTGTATTATTGACACCTGATCAATCGATGTCTTGGTTTACCATCTCATAAAAGGTATAAGTAGAGTGGGAAAGAAACTCTTAATTCTGGACAGTTGATTTCATACTAAAAATAATTTCTCTACTACCAAAAGAAGGGAGTATTGCTGAAAAATAACATTTTGTTGCAAGCTTTCATCTTGAATTAATCAGGGCAATTTACAAGCGATACAAATATAAACGCAAAACAACAGTGATACTGTGTGAGACGAGTCTTGATTGACAAGTAGACTCTGGCAGTGGCATTGCCATGGATGCGCCAGTTAGACGATGATTGACAGTTAACTGCTAAACATTGTTTAAATTTTAAACCACACAGATTGACTATGATTGCATTGCTAAGAGAAATGAACCGGAGATCATCTGTCGCTTGTTTTGACGAATTGAAAAGAATGGAATGTTTACACATGATCTCTCTGTGAAAAATAGAGATATTTTTAAATACGTATTAAAATATGTACCTTCCTCTATGTGCAAATGTGGCACACTGCAAACCTTACTGACAATGCTAAATTGATTGTCGGTGTAACTCTTGGCACAGTGTTATTTAGCAAATGTTTCCAATTAGAGGATCACATCCAATGTTGGACACAGCTGAGGTTTGATAAATCTGCAGTTTTTTTTATTATTTGTATTTGGGTAAGGGGTTTTATGAGCTTTATCTGATGAAATATTTAACTTTTATATTTCAGCTTCCCTTAGTGATTGGCTCATAAAAGTTTACAAAGATATTTGGTAGCACTCAAAAGACCAGAAAGTAATAGCTTTACCTGGAAACTGTTGTTCAATTTTGATTTCCTGTATATCTGGAAAAGTATACTTGTATTACCACAAGTTAAAATTGCTTTTGGTGAAGCGAAGGGTGAAATTTAAATGAATTTCAGAAACCTCTTTTTCATGGACTATTTTGTCGCATTTCACAAATTTCTTTACTTTTTGACCTCGAGCAGATTATTTGAATTATTTTCCATGATGTGAAACTACCTGCTCTCTGGAGATTCAGGGTTACATTTGTGCATATAAACCATTATTTACAGAATGAAAACAGAACAAGAACAGAATTCAGCAATTAATTAATTTAGATATTGTATCTCATGTTTTTGTGCTCTTTTACTAAAAGTAATAATAACATATTAATCTGGTCTTGCTGGCTACTATTTTGGTCTTAAACTGAAGTAAATGTTGCATTAAAGGTGACTTAAATATTTTATCAGGACACAATGATTTATTAAGATGAACTGACTTAAAGTAATAAAACAAATTTATTTTTCATAGGTGGAAACATTTTGCTGTAGCTATGAGCAAAGTTTTTTTAACATATACTATATTGCAATCTTAAGACAGTAAAGAAATTGAGTCCCAAAACAGGTTTTAGCATTCAATAAATAGTAAATGTTTTAAATGTGCAGTGCTTACATTGAAAATTAAAGTTCTTATGGAAGACAAATGTTCAGTTGAAAGAAAAAAAACAGGTGCCAGAAGTTCATTAAAGTGATTAAAATAATCATTAATTGTACATTCTTGATGGAAGAACATTTGACTCATTTCAACAGTTAACAAAATCATGCAAACTAGCACATTTTCACAATACAATTTGCAACATAACTATAAGTGAAAACCAGCACAGTTTCTGTGTTGGTATGTGATTTCATTCAGTTACAAGTTATCATATCATTGGCTTTCCATTTATATAGCACTTCTTGGATTAGTGGCATGGGAATGCACAATAATAGTGAAAGATTTCCCTTGTGAATGTGCAGCAGAGGAATCCAGTCAATTCAATTTTTCTTCTTGGTATCTGCATTGCTTTCTGGTTGTGCTGCAGGGAAGGTGTGGTGATAAATGTGTCTGTGGCTTGTAGCTGCGTCATATAGCCTGAAAAGAGCCTATTTGGAACAAAAACAACTTACATTATGCTCACAAAAACCAGCAGAACAAAAATACAGGTAGTTCAATCAAAATTGCTTGCAGGACCAGTAAATTGCTGCTTATAAACTCACTACTAAACTGAACTTAAAATCATGATTCAATCTCATTTTGATTTAAGCATGTAGTCAATAGTTGTCATAGTTGGTCAATCTGAGTTTTACAATTGACAAAATGATTATGCCATTTTCACTTGCTTGAGAATGGTATTATAAATTACAAATAATAAAACGTTTACTCAAAGCAGAATAAATCAGATTTGCCAGATTTCCCTAAATAAGTTAATTTTTGTAGAGAGGCGGGGTATATAATTTTATATTTTGCTGCAATAAACAAATTAACTTTGACAATTGATTTTGATGAAGAGATGTGCATTTCTGCAATTTGAGACAATGAATGTCTGAAATCTTCTTGCAAGAGAGTATAGATAAATGAGGCACCTTATTGCTGCAAGATTGTAGATTTTGTAGTTTGTTTTTTTTTTAATTCATTGGGAATGGGTATTGCTGACTAGGCCAGCGTTTAATGCCCATCCCTTTTAGAGTCAGCTACATTGCTGTGGATCTGGAGTCATATAGAGGCTAGACCAGGTAAGGACAGCAGTTTCCTTCCCAAAAAGGCATTGGTGAACCATTAATGTTTCCCCCAAGAACTGAATAGTTTCATGGTCATTGTTAGTTCCAGATTTGCAATTGATTTCAAAAGTCACCATCTGCCATCCAGGATTTGAACTTGGGTCCCCAGAATATTATAAATGCCTCTGGTTTAACAGTCTAGTGATAACACCACTAGGCCATCACCTTGCCTAATACAATAGCATGCTATATGGAGCTTTAGAGTTGTGATTCTCTATAGCATGCGTTTCTTGTTCTTCCCTGTGTGGCTAGAGAGGCACAGGATAGATGCTTCTGTTAATAAATATGGAGGTGAGAATAAAATAAAGGGTTATGTTTTAAAAGGTTTTAAAAACACAAGTTTTAACAGTGGTTCTGTTGAATATTATATACTAATTAACAAGGTATTTGGATAGAATAACCTTCAAAAAATTAGTTTCCTACTTAGTGTTACCACTCAGAAAAAAAATCCAAATAAGATATGTGTAATTTTACACTGGTATCAGCTAATATATTAATTATGACAAAGTTCATTGGTTTCTCTTTTGAAGAATCAGTAGAGATATTGTAAAATGATGCTGGCTTGATAATAATGCTTATCCTGAAAGCACAGCTTCAGCACCCACTACTGGCCAACAGTGGTCTACACAGTCATGGCAGGAAATACCAGTTTCACCCCAGCTGAAATGCAGCATGTGTTTAGGTACATGATTACCATTATTGATAGTCAAAACATTTCACTAAATATTCAATATTGAATAGATTTAATAAAACTGAACAGTTAAACCCAAAATGCAGTGAATCTGTACAAATGTAAAATATTAGAAACAATACATTAAGATTGCAAAACAAAGGTATCCTATTTAAATTCTTCCTCCAGGTGGTGGAATCTCACTTAGAATTTTGGTTAAGTCATTGTGATTATTTATGCTCAAGTGTTTACGAGAAGGCAGGTCCTTAGCAATTATTTGCCAACATCAGCAAAGTGCTGTGATTTCCTATCAAGGGTAGGATGCAGCTTCCTCAGTGTAATGGGGATCAAACCTCGAGCTGTTGTTATAAACCTCTGAATTCTGAAATAAAACTGATATTTAATGTACCTTGTACTGTGAGGGGAATGAACATTATGAGATGAACAACTAGTGTCTCCAAGAAGATGTTCAATAATTTAACTAGTTTGCTAGTTTATTTCCTCATTTTTTTTCTAATTAGTTTCAAAAATGCATTCTGAAGGTCTAATTTTGCTTTTATCAATTTGAAATTCCCCAGCATTATCTATGAATTATAACATTATATAATCCTACGGAACACGTTTCAAAATGCGCCATGAGTAACTGTTGTCCACTATGTCCTTGGATATTCAAATTAAGACAAATGCTGCATTACGATTTCTCAAAGGTGAACTTTGCTGGGTTTGCCAACCTGTCTCTCTAAACTGATTCAATAAACAGGACTGTTTTAAACCTGCAATCTAAAATCATAACCATCACAAAATTACTTCACTATCACTGGATCAAAATCCTGGAACTCCCTTCCTAATAGCATTGTGTGCGTACCTACCCATAATGGACTGCAGCTCACCACCACCTTCTCAATTAGGGATGGGCAATAACATCCATATCCTATGAATTACTTTTAAAAATCCCCACTTTTAAATTAGTCTGTTCAGGAACAACTTCCCTGATGTAGTCCTGTACAACATGTAGTCATTTAATTAGCCACTGCACGACAGTGAGTATTAGTGTGGCTAACTAAAACATCTCTGGTACAGTGTAAAGGAAGAACACTTAATTGACTGACTGCAAATTTGATGATTTTCTGCTTTTGAGTATAATGATTTCTCTCTCTGTAAATAATAAGCATACATTGTTTGAATTCAGGATTATCAAACCTCACTGTTTAGGTTTTGGAATGCACTGTCTGATAATGTATTGAATATCAATCCAATAGTAACCTTCAAAATGAAGACAGACAAGTATTTGAAAAAACGTGAAAGAAAATGCAAGGTATGGAAAGAGTGGGGTGTGACACTAACTGGAAAGATCTTTGATAGAGCTGGTGCAGATTTGATGAGGCAAATGAAAATCTTCAGTGTTGCTTTGGTTTTAAAGACAGATGGGTGTAAAAATAGTCAATATGTTTGTATGCATTTTTGATAATGTAATAACGTGTCCAAATTTGAATCCATGATTTCCAAATTTTTGCCGCCATTGAGTGAGAGATGGGCCAAGAAGATGGGAAAAATGGTGAATTAAAGACTGAATCATCACAGCCAGACTCATAGCTCAGGGGCAGTTTTGGATTTAGAAGGTTCTGTCATATTGTTATATCGAACTTATGATATTTCAAAAATGGGAAAGAAATATACTTAAGGGAAAATCTTGAAAAATACAAGTGTCATTTACTTAGTTTAATGTCTAAATGTATAACCATTTGAAATGCAATGATAGTTGATAGAATGAATCATACATTACTTAGTGTATTGAGACATATAAAATTATGAAGATCATATATAGGGTAGGCAAGAAAAACCTTTCCCCTTGATATAGGGATCAAAGATTAGGAGTATAGATTTATGGTAAGGGGCAGGAGGTTTAGAAGAGATGTGAGAAAAGACTTATTCAGCCAGAGGGTGGTGAGAATCTAGAACTTACTGCTTGTAAGGGTGGTAAAGGCAGAAATCCTGATAACATTTAAGAAGTATTTATATTTGCACTTGTGTTGTCAAGGTAGATAAGGCTATGGGCCAAATTCTGGAACATAGAATAGTGTGGTGGTTGGTTTTGACTGGTGCAAACCTGATAGGCCAAAGAGCCTTTTCTGTGTTATAGGCTTCTGTGATTCTAATGACCAATTTGAATGTATTCTGCAAATTTGTTTACTCAAGTGAATGTGCAGTTGAAGGGATTGGCATATGAAGCTTTTTGCTCCTCCTGACCCACAAGTATGGCATTAAATATTACAGAAAATTTAGAAGAAATTTGATTTTATGAAAATGTATCAAACTTTAAACTTCCTTAAGTAAAAATGTTTATCTGGTAGTAAGCCCCATGAAAATGATTTCAATAAAGAGAACCTAAAAATGCAGGCAAAAGATTGACACACAATGAAATTGGTTTGATTTCATGGTGTGGCCTATTGCAAGATAGTACATAAATAAAGACTTACCTCATTAGTACTTCCCTATGGAATTGCAGAAAGGAGAGAGAAAGTATTGAAAGGAGAAAGCTAATCCAAATACCATTTTTGTAAAACAACAAGCAAAAGTATAACATTCTTAATTTATTACACACCATTTACTTCAACTATTTTTAAGGTGAGGGTTTAAATGAACAAATGAGATTTTGTAATATATTTTTCGATATTTACTTATTGTATTCTGCCTTTATAAGATGCCCACTGTTCCAATCTTTGTCTACGTAGCCTTTTTTGTTATCTCTTTTGTCAATTCTACATGGTTACTCTTCCGCTGAATGTACCCTCACTTATTTCCTCTGCATTTTATCGGCATTTCAGGCCTAAATTTGAGTTTTAGTTAAATATTACATCCTTGTTTATCTTGTATTCCTTTACTATTTTCACTCTGGTGGTGCCTCGGTCCTTCATATTGCATCTCTAACTAGAAAATAAATTCATGCCCACTTCCTCCCTTCTTTCTATGTTCTCACCTTCAGACAAGGAAATTACACAGTCTGGGCTTTACATTTGGCCATTTCTTCTATTCACATCAGGATATTATCCTGTTTGCATCAGATGCAATTGTTGAGCAAGAAATGGGTTAAGTCAGCTTTACCTTCTCCTAAGTCTGAATGATCTTCCATCTAGTGGCCAAAATGACTTAATAAAAATTTCCAAAAGAGGGCAGACTGGTTCTGGTTTGAAATTTACTCCATTCACATGGGTAGGAATCCAACACCACAACCAATAACATAAATGCACTGTTTTAACAGTATGGTTAATCAATTAAAATAAGAAAATGTTGGAAAAATATTATTATTTGTTGTATATGGATAAGTATTATATCAACAGACAAGCTCAAGGTTTAGCTTTCAAAATATATTTCAATTAGTTGTCTTATTATTGTTAAATACAACTAATAAATATATTGTTGACCTTAAATATTTTTTGCTGTATCAGTCCCTTTTGATACCCTCTTACAAATAGTTAAGAATTTTGAAAAGTTAGTCTCATTTTGATGAGATTACATCAGGAAAGACTCTCAGTACATTCTGACAATGTGTCCAGGCAGATAAGAGACAGGCAGCTGACCCACTCTGTGCATTCAATTATGTGCATGAGTTTGGCAGCCACAGTGATTTAACTGTGAATGTGATTGCCACATCAAAAGGACTAATATGGTGCTGTTTAGAAATAATTTTTACTAAACTATACTGTAACCAGTTGCATGCATCAATATTCAAACCTCAAAACCAAGATTGCAAACTTATTAAAAATTACCATTTAAAACTAAAAAAAAGTTACAGATTAAATAAAAACCATACCATTATTTCAAAGCTGTTGGAATGTAATTCAAGTCACGTAAACCACAAAAGACTATTATCTCAGAAATGTAGAAAAAGAATCAGCAACACACTTACCTGCTCCCATAAGGCTCCTGCTACTTGGTCTATGACAGCTCCAAGTTCTCGGTATTCTCCAGAATACCTAATGTATGCCCATGTGCACAGGGTGATCAGTGCCAGCCCCATTATCATGTTGCACAGACTGGCTATAATGTCCACTCCAATAAATCCTGTCACTCCAGCTATTACATACATAATAAATATCACCACAAATAGAGTGGCTGGTGTACGGGCAGCATGGAAGATGTTTTTACTATCATTGTGTTTTATATAGTTTATGTACAACTCGTCAATTTCATTCTCTAGTTGTTGCAAATAACGGCGACTGAACTCCTCTCCTCCCATCTTCTTAACTCCACGGAATAATTTAACAGCTTCATCTCGGAGCCCCAAGTGTTTACTCTGGAGGTCACTTGGTGCAAGGAATGGTTTGTCTCCTCCACAGATCTACAGGACAAATTTGGTAAGATAAGAATAAAAATGTGCCCCTGAATAAATAATAATAACCAGTGCTGTAATACATTTGCAAGCATTTCAATAACATTGTCATCAGACATCTTGCAGTAGGCCTGCACTTTGCCCCAGGGCTTGACAGGAAGAGTGCACACAGTGTTTTTACTGCTGTGGGGCTCAGGATAGTTGACATTTTCATTTACCCGGTGTGAGGCACTTGCATTGCAGGCTTGTATCCTGGTGAGGCCTAGCACAGTAGAAGGCAAATTTGCAGACCGGGGAGACTGAGAATGGGACCTTCTGGCTGTTAGTGGTTATTTATCAAGAAAGTCTACTTTTATATCATTAACTGGCAGATAGGTAAGGCTCTGTTAAAGGGCCTGCACCTCCCAACTTTCCTGGGAATTCCAGGGCAACATATGAAAGGCTGGAGATTGGGCTGTAAATTCTTCAGAGTTGTTTTAATCAGAAATTAAAGATTAATCTTCTGAACATCATTGGGGCAAGAAAGCTAGGAAAAAAAATTGAGGGAGGATTAAATATAGAGGGGGCATCTAATAAGGATCAGCAAATGGCATCAGCATGGGTGCACAGAGGGGTTGTTGGGGAAATTTTCTAAGCGTATTGGGAACTTGGCTCCAAACTACTGACCTCTAGGTTTAAGAAGGGAGGACAATATAAACACAGCTGACCAAATGTTAGAAAGCAAATTTGCAGCATCTGATTTTGGGTACACTGGGTGCAACCAGATGTGTCAATCAATGGAGAAACCTAGCAACTGAAACAAGGCAGACAGCTTTGGGGGAAGCTAAGTGTCTTGACAAAAGTACTTGTGATTCAAGAGTAGGACAGTTGGGCCCACAGCTTTTACTATATATAAAGCATTTGATCGTTCTTCACATTGTGAGGATTGAATTGAACTGGAAGAAGAGTGTTTTCTGTGAAAGTGGGACTTCAGAAGAAGGCAGAGATGGTCCACTGACTCATCCCTGCTGGCTGAAACAATTACAATTTTTTCTTACACACACGCAATTGGATTCCTTCAATATTCAGATGCTTTGATAATGACCTTCGCTTCATCAAAAGGCCAGAAATGGGATGTTCACTGCTGATTGTATTGTCTTCAATTCCAATTTTAACTCTTCAAATAGTGAAGCTATCTGTGCTCAAATGTGATTTCCAGGCTTGGCTGATTATTATCAAAACGCTTGGACACAAGTGGCAGGTAACACCATCTCCGGAAAAAAAAGAGAGAACCTAACCTACAGTCTTTGATATTTAATGCCATGACCCGAGCTGTATCCCCATGATCAACATTCTGAGGAGGTTCACAATTCACTACAGAAATGATTGGACCAGTGATGCACATTCTGTGGCTACAACATCTTATGTAT
This sequence comes from Hemiscyllium ocellatum, assembly GCF_020745735.1. Taxonomy (NCBI): domain Eukaryota; kingdom Metazoa; phylum Chordata; class Chondrichthyes; order Orectolobiformes; family Hemiscylliidae; genus Hemiscyllium; species Hemiscyllium ocellatum. Next base: position 72,217,757 of record NC_083408.1, read on the forward strand.
GGGGGCTTGTGTCAAAATTGGGAGAGTAGCCCTTTAGACTAGTCAGGCAACAGCCTAACAAAGCCATACTCACAGAATGATTTGCATAGAAAATGCTCCAGACACCACCATCTTTGGGCTATGTTCTGTCCCACTGGTAGAACAGATCCACCAAAGGTGATGATAGAGTTGGTACAGAGCCATCCCTGGAGTCCTCAATGTTGACTCCATGAGGTCTCATGGCATCAGGTGGAATATATGCACGGAAACCTCCCTGATTATCACCTACTCCCCTAGCCCCCAGTAAATTGTTTGTTGTTACTATGTCAATGTAATCCTTAAATTCTGCTGTCAAATTCAATTTTAGCTATTTAAATAATTGATTTGTATTGAGTAGGGCACCAATTGTGGTCTAAATCAAGAGGATGAAATGAATTTGACTCAAAGAAAAAGCAGATTATTAATTTGAAATTTAGTTTATCTTGCGCATTATACAAGGAAATCGAATATACAGTAATTTGATCATAATGAGAATCTGGGCAACTGGCCATTCGATCAGTGTGGCTAGATTCAAATAGTGTACTTTCAAACAGTATTCAAGTAATTCTTCCCCAAACACTTAGAATATCATAACTGTGCACACATTAAATGACTACATTTTTTACCTTTGAAGAACAGCAATACAAGTTTCTTGCATATTAAAATGATATGGCTTCCTTACCTCCTCCATTTTTTTACCGTACAGATCTTTGGCTGCTGCTACAGCTGCTAAATTGTTTGCTTCTGCTGTGGCCTAAGTTATGTGAAGGGACAAAAGATTGATTGGATCAAATTTGGTATTAATTTTTGTCACTCTGCATTAAACAAACGGTAGTTATCAGAAGTAAAAACAAGACATTTGAAATCAAAGTGTAATAAGTCTATTAAATTCCCTTAAGATAATTTCCTAAAATTCCAAGTAACAGATTTTACTTGTATTAATATCTTGGGGTTTTATATATCAGTAATCATCAGTTACACCTCAGAACAATCAATAATACAAACCTGACCACAGGATATTTCTGTACATTACCTTCCCCTAGGTAATTATATAGGTGCCTGCCTGGTTTCAGCCTCTGATTGTTTTTGTATAAATTACACCATGAAGGCTTGATGGACTGGCAGATTGATGCAACTTGTTTCCTCAACATTTCCCCACCAAAACAAAAGCAGGTTTTCTATATCTATCCTATTAAATTCCTCTAACATTTTTCACACTTTAATTAGATCACATTTCTCTTCTACACACAATGGTATACACGTGAGCTTTATGAAACTTATCCTCAATTTCAGTCATTCAGCCCTGATATCATGATCCCTCCACATACCCATTCATTATTAAACTTCACTTAAATTCATTATTCATAATTGAGAACATTTGCACAGCTGTCACTTAAGCATATTCCTCACTACAGCAGGATGATATTTTCCACATCATGAGGTGCATCATACTGGCTATGGTACTAGACTGGTAACTCAAAGGATATTAGTTCGTACTCCATGATTGAGAAACAGTGAAACTGAATGCCTTAGTAATTTCTTGCAGCGGATATAATAATTGTAAAACTTCTGTGGATATTTTAAATACCCCATGCCATCTTACTGTGGTGGAGAGGCTTGAGTGTTCCATTGATCTCCACTCTAGGAAGGGCCACCCATGATGGTGAGATTGGAGAGCAAGAACTAGAAAAAGCACAATCTAAAACAAGTCCTCAATGATATTTCTGGCAGCAGATATCTGTGTAATTTCAATAGCTGAAACAGCAGATGAAGGTTGCAGCTTAGGGAGATCACCAGCCATTGAGATTTCTTTGCCACTGGAACTACATTTACCTTCTGTCAAGGATTAATGTCTGATGTGTAATAGAATTCCCATATTAGACGATGTCCCATACAAGGCATCTACCTAGAGAAATCCAAACTTCCTACGTGTGCACAATACAAGCCCTGCAGCGATCAGTGAGAGGTGACAAGGACAGGATTGAGAGATCTAGAAATCCCGAGCTTCAGACATAGGCAGTGGAGTTTGACAGTCATTTCCCTCTTGGAATAGAAATAGGAGGGCATTTTGCACCTTCCTTCATAACTCAGCAAGCTTCTTCCAGATTCACTCCGTTTGCTCCACCTGGAGAAGGAGCCCTAAAAATAGTCGGTTTCACCTCCACCTTGGATAGAAAATCTCATCTAGTGAGCTCACCTAGCTGTGGTCTGAAAGTCAGAGCGAAACTCAATCTCAGAATCTGGAATGTATGAATTCTCATGGAAAAGGGGCACAATATTCGTTTGAATGGAGAACTTCCCTTGTTGCCCACGAACTCAGCCACTTCAATTTTGATATTGCTGCCCTACAGGAGACACAAAGAGCAGGCGAAGATCAACAGGGGGAAGATGGTGGTGGTGGTTACACCTTTTTCTGGAGAGGAAGCCCCAAGGATCAATCCAGGAATGACTGAATTGAGATTCATTGTCAAAAAACTGACTTTGCTCATTTAACATCAGGATGCAGATGACAATATTACGACTAGTCTCTCAGAAGAGAACCTTCAAGCCTCACTTAACATCCTCGAGGAAGCACACCAAAGAACTGGACTTAACCTCAAGAAGACTTTTACCAACCTATTCCAGAGCAAATTCCAGTCCATTCCTCCATTAAGGTCAACAGAATAATCCTTCTAAACGTGAAGCATTCCCTTATCTGGGGAATCACCTCACATCTAAGTTTGACATTGATGCTAATATCCAACATCACATCCAATCCGTGAACACCATCTTCAGACACCTAAGGATGACAGTCTTCAAACACTGTGATATCCACCCTGATACCAAGATCCTTGTGTGGAAGGAAGTCATCCTTCTGATTCTTTTATGTTCAATTAGATTAGATTAGATTACTTACAGTGTGGAAACAGGCCCTTCGGCCCAGCAAGTCCACACCGACCCACCGAAGCGCAACCCACCCATACCCCTACATTTACCCCTTCACCTAACACTACGGGTAATTTAGCATGGCCAATTCACCTGACCCGCACATCTTTGGACTGTGGGGGAAACCGGAGCACCCGGAGGAAACCCACACAGACACGGGGAGAATGTGCAAACTCCACACAGTCAGTCCGCCTGAGGCAGGAATTGAACCCAGTTCTCTGGCGCTATGAGGCAGCAGTGCTAACCACTGTGCCACCGTGCTGCCCATAGTTCTAAAACTTGAATAATTTGTAGACACTACCTCAACACTCTGGGGAAACACCATCAAGGCTGTTTGAGATAGATTCCCTGTATTAGACGGGAAGACAAAGCACACGAACATCAGCATCTTTGAAGAAGGCAACAGCAAAATCAAGGCCATGATCATCCGAAAGCAAGTCTGCTGGGCCTGCCGTGTGCTCTTAGGCTGCCTGAGTTCTGAGTGCCAAAGCAAATCTTCTTTGATCAACTCAAGGAAATCACTTGACCAAGAAGAGGGGCAAGGAAGTGATTCTAAGACTCTGTGAAGGCTTACCTCAAGAATGCACCATTCTGAACCATCATTCAGAAGAAACAGATTTGGAGGAACCTTCTGTTTGAGCCTCCTACAATTCTTTGAGAACACCAGCTGGCAAGAGCAAGTACAGAATAGAAACTAGAGAAAGGAATTCCAATGATCTCAAGGTCAAAGATCACTTTACCTCCCAGAAACACCAGCCAAATGCATGGTTGGAGATGCAACCCCAGAATCAGGCACATCAGCCACACAAGGATCACTGAATAGTGACATGGAATTTCCTGGAGAATCATATTTGTTAGTGATGATAATGATTATAAATATCCTGCTGGTGAAGTAACGTTTTTGAGGAAGGTCTCTAACACCCCTCCCTGGTCTGATCTATATATAAATATATTTCTGGATTGCATGATTAATTGTTATTGTCCTTTGCCAGTATTACCAGTATCCTTTATAAATCTCTCCTGTGAGGTTGCCTTTTATGCTAATGTGCAAAGTACTTTGCTATCTAGGAATTATTATACTAAAATTGCTCAAATAATTTGTAATTGGTTTCTCCTGACACATGTATGAGACAATTTGTTTCAATCCATTTTAGTTGCTCCCAGTTCTGTGTAACCAGGCAACGCTTCCATAATGATTTGATGAGAACCAAATATTGGACTGGAAGCCAGTGTAGTCCAAGAGAAATAATGCAAACATTTTTTTAACCAGCACCTGTGGGACCAAGAGTGTGTTGGTTGATCAAATATTCCAGATAATCAAAAGGTCCACATAATCAATGTAAAAAGACATTAAGTAATAGAAACTTAGTGCAGGGTGTATATACATTGCTGTTATACTATATTTATAGCATAAATCACTTCAATTGTAATACAACTTTGCCTTAAATCAAACTTAATCACGCAAGTCTTCTCACTTGCCCCTTGGCTGACTACCTGGATATTGCGGTAGATTAGGATATTTAAGGTGAAATTGTTGATAATTCATGTGGCCATTTGATTGAACAAGTGTATTTATACTGAATGACTGAAAGGTACTAATAATTGAACAGAGTAAACTTCACAGTATTTGAGGTACATCATGTTTGCTGGCTTATCAAAGTGCCGATTCATAAGGTGCTGGTTAAAACGGTTTGTTGTAAACGTACTGAAATTCAGTGTTTGCCCTATTCACCTCCATTTATAATGGAGCATATGGTGGAGGCTTCTCATCTAATTTCCTTGTCCTTCTCTTCCCTCTACCCTAACCTTACCTTCTAAACAAGAAATTCTTGACTTAAGTTAAAAACTTCTCTAAAGCATGACAGGTGACATGAGGAACTTAGCGGAGATAGAACTGAACTTGCATCTGCTAGTTCTTTGGCATCGTGTGCTCTTTTATAATCTGTTACATCTTCAAAAATTAAAAAGCATGTTCCAGCAAGGAATTCATTATTTAAGAATATTAGTGCATTTTAATTTAGTTTGACTTTACAGACAATTGCCACACAGTATTACAATGTGAAATAGACTAAATATTGTACAACCTCTTACACAATTGTGAAGGTTATAGATAAAGTAATGAGCAAGCAAATAGCTGCCGAGCAGTAAAGTAAAATTAGTAGTAATGGAGCTACCGTACCTGTAACATGGACTTGGGATGAGGTAGTTCCTCCCCTTGATAGATCTTTATGTATGCCTGAGGTACAAGTTAAACAGGAAATAGTCTGGTTCACTGGTAACTAACAGCAAATCATAACAACTATGTCATATTTTCAACAATAATGAATGAATTAATTAAATTTTATCTGCTGGGTTAAAGGTAAAGACAACATTAGATTGAGATGACGACTTTGTAAGTTTCTCATCAATAACCTTGTCATGCACATACAAAGAATGAACCACATTTGATTTGCATCGTGCACTAAGATGGCAGATCCAAGCATTGGTGGTAGCTGAAGTGTTACCAATGGGTTCCGAAACAAAACTGACCATAGAGTCATAGAGATGTACAGCATGGAAACAGACACTTTTGTCCAACTCGTCCATGCCTACCAGGTATCCCAACCCAATCTAGTCCCACCTGCCAGCACCCGGCCCATATCCCTCCAAACCCTTCCTATTCATATACCCATCGAAATGCCTTTTAAATGTTGTAATTGTTCCAGCCTCCACCACTTCCTCTGGCAGCTCATTCCATATACGTACTAGCCTCTGTGTGAAAAGGTTGCCCCTTGGGTCTCTTTAACACTTTTCCCCTCTCACCCTAAACCTATGCCCTCGAGTTCTGGACTCCTCGATCCCAGGGAAAAGACATTACCTATTTATCCTATCCATGCCCCTCATAATTTTGTAAACCTCTATAAGGTCACCCCTCAGCCTCTGACGCTCCAGGGAAAACAGCCCCAACCTGTTCAGCCTCTCCCTATAGCTCAAATCCTCCAACCCTGGCAACATCCTCGTAAATATTTTCTGAATCCTTACAAGTTTCACAACATCTTCCCAGTAGGAAGGAGACCAGAATTGCACGCAATATTGCAACAGTGGCCTAACCAATATCCTGTACAGCTGCAACATGACCTCCCAACTCCTGTTCTCAATACTCTGACCAATAAAGGAAAGCATACTAAACGCCTTCTTCACTATCCATCTACCTGTGACTCCACTTTCAAGGAGCTATGAACCTACATACCTAGGTCTCTTTGTTCAGCAACACTCCCCAACTTCTCTGCTCATTGGCCCATCTGGTCCAGATTCTGTTGTAATCTGTGGTAACACTCTTCGCTGTCCACTACACCTCCAATTTTGGTGTCATCTGCAAACTTACTAACTATACCTCTTATGCTCACATCCAAATCATTTATATAAATGACAAAAAGTAGAGGACTCAGCACCGATCCTTGTGGCACTCCACTGGTCACAGGACTCCAGTCTGAACAACAACCCTATACCACCCTCTGTCTTCTACCTTTGAGCCAGTTCTGTATCCAAATGGCTAGTCCTCCCTGTATTCCGTGATATGTAACCTTGCTAGCCAGTCTCCTGTGAGGAACCTTGTCAAACACCTTACTGAAGTCCAAATAGATCACATCTACTATTCTGCCCTCATCAATCCTCTTTGTTACTTCAAAGAACTCAATCAAGTTTGTGAGGCATGATTTCCCATGAACAAAGCCATGTTGACTATCCCTAATCAGTCCTTGCCTTTCCAAATACACGTACATCCTGTCCCACAGGATTCTCTCCAACAACCTGTCCACCACCGATGTCAGGGTCGCTGGTCTATAGTTCCCTGGTCTATAGTTCCCTGGCTTGTCTTTACCATCTTTCTTAAACAGTGGCACCACGTTAGCCAACTCCAGTCTTCCAGCACCTCAAATGTGACTATCGAGGATACAAATCTATCAGCAAGAGGCCCAGCAATCACTTCTTTAGCTTCCCACAGAGTTCTAGGGTACACTGTGGGCAGCACAGTGGTTAGCACTGCTGCTTCACAGCGCCAAAGACACGGGTTCAATTCCCGCCTCAGGCGACTGACTGTGTGGAATTTGCACGTTCTCCCTGTGTCTGCAAGGGTTTCCTCCGGGTGCTCCGGTTTCCTCCCACAGTCCAAAGATGTGCGGGTTAGGTTAACTGGCCAAGCTAAATTGCCCGTAGTGTTAGGTAAGGGGTAAATGTAGGGGTATGGGTGGGTTGCGCTTCGGCGGGTCGGTGTGGACTTGTTGGGCCGAAGGGCCTGTTTCCACACTGTAAGTAATCTATTCTAATCTAATCTAATCTAAAACTGATCAGGTCCAGGGGATTTATCCACTTTTATGCATTTCAAGGCATCCAGTATTTCTTCCTCTGTCATATGGACATTTTGCAAGATGTCACCATCTAGTTCCCTACAGTCTATATCTTCCATATCCTTTTCCACAGAAAATACTGATGCAAATTACTCATTTAGTATCTCCCCCATTTTCTGCGGCTCCACACAAAGGCTGCCTTGCTGATCTTTGAGGGGCCCTATTCCCACCCTAGTTAGCCTTTTGTCCTTAATGTATTTGTAAAAACTCTTTGGATTCTCCTAAATTCTATTTGTCAAAGCTATCTCATGTCCCCTTTTTGCCCTCCAGATTTCCCTCTTAAGTATACTCCTACTTTCTTTATACTTTAAGGATTTACTCGATCTATCCTGTCTATACCTGACATATGTTTCCTTCTTTTTCTTAACCAAACCTTCAATTTCTTTAGTCATCCAATATTCCCTATATCTAACAGCCTTTCCTTTTACCCTGACAGGAATATACTTTCTCTGGACTCTTGTTATCTCACTTCTGAAGGCTTCCCATTTTCCAGCCATCGCTTTACCTGCAAACATCTGCCCCCAATCAGCTTTCAAAAGTTCTTGCCTAATACCAACAAAATTGGCCTTTCTCCAAATTAAAACTTCAACTTTTAGATCTGGTCTATCCTTTTCCATCACTATTTTAAATCTAATAAAATTATGGTCACTGGCCCCAAAGTGCTCACCCACTGACACCTCAGTCACCTGCCTTATTTGCACCTTCTCCAGTAGGTACATCCACATTCTGAATCAGAAAATTGTCTTGTACACACTTAACAAATTCCTCTCCATCTAAACCCTCAACACTATGGCAGTCCCAGTCTATGTTTGGAAATTTAAAATCTCTTACCATAACCACCCTGTTTTTCTTTCAGATAGCTGAGATCTCCTTACAAGTTTGTTTCTCAATTTCCCTCTGGCTATTAGGGGGTCTATAATACAATCCCAATAAGGTGATCATCCCTTTCTTATTTTTCAGTTCCACCCAAATAACTTCCCTAGATGTATTTCCGGGAATATCCTCCCTCAGCACAGCTGTAATGCTATCCCTTATCAAAAAGGCCACACACCCCTCCTCTCGTCTCCCTTTCTGTCTTTCCTGTAAATTTGTATCCTGGAACATTAAGCTGCCAGTCCTGCCCATCCCTGAGCCTTGTTTCTGTAATTGCTATGATATCCCAGTCTCATGTTCCTAACCATGCCCTGAGTTCATCTGCCTTCCTTGTTAGGGCCCTTGCATTGAAATAAATGCAGTTTAATTTATTAGTCCTACCTTGTCCCTGCCTGCCCCAACTGTTTGACTTGTTTCTGTTCTCAACTGTACCAGTCTCAGATTGATCTCTTTCCTCAGTATCTCCCTGGGTCCCACCCCCCACCTTACTAGTTTAAATCCTCCCGAGCAGCTCTGGCAAATCTCCCTGCCAGTATATTCATCCCCTTCCAATTTAGGTGCAATCCGTCCTTCTTGTACAGGTCACTTCTACCCCAAAAGAGATTCCAATGATCCAAAAATGTGAATCCTTCCCCCATACACCAACTCCTCAGCCATGCATTCATCTGCTCTATTCTCAGATTCCTGCCCTCACTAGCTCATAGCACTGGGAGTAATCCAGATTTTACTTCTCTCGAGCACCTTTTTAAATTTCTATCTTCCTTCAGAATCTCAGCCTTTTCCCTTCCTATGTCATTGGTTCCAATGTGGACAACGACCTCTTGCTGGCCCCTCTCCCCTTTTAGAACATTCTGCATCCTCTCGGAGACATCCTTGATCCTGGCACCAGGAAAGCAATACATCATTCTACTTCTTTACTGCTGGCCACAGAAAAGTCTGTCTGTACCTTGAACTAAAGAATCCCCTAACACAATTGATCTCTTGGAACCCAACGTACCCCTCATTGCATTAGAGCCAGCCTCGATACCAGAAACTTGGTTGTTCGTGCTTCGTTCCCAAGAATCCATCACCCTCTACATTTTAAAAAATAGCATACCTGTTTGAAATGGGTACATCCACAAAAGACTCCTGCACTAGCTGCCTACCTCTCTTACCTTTCCTGGAGTTAACCCATCTATGTGATTATATCTGAGACTTTCCCTCCTTCCTATAACTGCCATCCATCACATACTGTTGCTGTTGCAAATTCCTCATCACTTCTAACTGTCTCTCCAATCAATCCATTCAATCTGAAAAGATTCACAGCCAACAGCACTTATGGCAGATATAATCCGCAGTAATCCTTAATCTCTCTTTAAAATCCCACATCTGACAAAAAGTACATATCACTCTATTAAAAGCCATTTGTGCTCCCTCACAATCTACAGACCCAGAAAATAACACAGTCTTATCCCTCTACAAACACTGTCCCCTGTTAAATTAATAATTATTGCTTATATTTTAAGTTTAATCAAGAGACATATCTCCAAAAACATATAATCAAGACAGAACTTACTCTACTCACTATTGCAAATTCTCTGTAGGCCACATTTAAAACAACGATTAACTTAAAAGATTCTTATCTTAAGCAATAATCAGAGGCCTCTGCCAGATGGACGTTTGAATGTTGGTTAGATTTGAGCATGTAATGCTCAGTCATGACAACTTAGTGCAATGTCTAGCACCAATCAATAAAAATTGGAGACCCACAGTGAATAATGGTTGTTTAGACAAGTATTGGAAAGTGTCCAATACCTATGACTATGGACCAGTAAGGAATAAGTAGAAAGATGAAAACTAGCAAAATAGATAGTTAACTGTTATCCTGGGAGATGACAACTGAATTCAATATTCAAATCGTTTCATTTATTATTGTTACAGAAACCTACTCACTGATCAAACTATTTGTCAGCAAGATCCTTTACTAATTAAAATTTATTATAATTATTGGTCAGAGTTTTATTTATTTGCCACAGAAGTGCTCTAATGCACACCTCAATAACTTTTTCTGAAGATCAGAGCTCTACAGCCTCTTTACTGATCAGTTCTCAACCTGTCAATTCTAATTTTTCAAATTTTTTTTAGGTTCAGCCATTCCCTAATGTTCGTGCACAGCATGCAAATGACAACTGTATGCATAACAAAAAGTGTGTTCTCTGGGGTGGACGTTGTCTACAAAGGAAAGAAAAAAATTCACTAAACTTATGAAAATGGACTATATTAATAACATACCAAGTTATGACAAAATCGTCACTTATAACATTACCTTAAAATACTCCACAAGCCCTCGACCGGTTATTTTATTCCCATTGATTTCTTTCAGCTCAAGGTTCTCAGGACACAGTAGCCAAGAAACCAGCACCTTCAGATGTTTTATAAACTCCTCATCTATTTCTAAGCAAAAATACACATACATTCTTTGAGTTTGTTCGAAATCATGTATCTTTATGCAATAACAAATTACTTTTCCACAAATAAATAAATGAATTATTAGAACCCTGTAGTTTTAGATAAGACCATAAGACCATAAGTCATAGGAGCGGAAGTAAGGCCATTCGGCCTATTGATGGGCATTTCAACTCCATTTACCAGCATTCTCCCCATAGCCCTTAATTCCTTGTGACATCAAGAATTTATCAATCTCTGCCTTGAAGACATTTAGCGTCCTGGCCTCCACTGCGCTCTGCGGCAATGAATTCCACAGGCCCACCACTAAATACATCAGTGAAGACATTTTTGAAATGGATCTGAAGTAAATGAGCAATGAGTAATGAATGAATACCTTTTAGCCGTCCATCAAAATTGGGATTGGTAGCCACTTTCAAACCAGGGTGTGGCATCAGGAAGCAGGCAATATTTGTAAAACAAGAATAAATATGTTTCCGGACATTCTGTAGTTCTTCATGCTGATTTTCTGAAATCTGGAATAAAGTTTGTATGGGGAAAAGAAATCAAACATGAAAGGTAAGTAAAACTTGCTCAGTTATCTGGAATTAGCTCAAGCAAGTTTTAGGTCCTTGCTTTTAATTCACTGAACAGTAAAATGAAAGAAACAGTTTCTGTTAGTGTTTGAAATGTGGATCCCTTTAAGGGTAAACCAGAACAATTCCAGAGGTGATTGAGAGCAGGACGCCCAGGTTCAAGTCTCATGTGCTCCAAAGGTGTGTAGTAACAGCTCTGAACAGGTTGATTTACAGAATAAGAGCTGAATTTGAAGGGTTCATCTGTGACAATGGAGTGTCCATTCCTCAGGGCCAGGAGGCTTGGGTTCAATTCCTACCTGCTCCAAAGGTAGGCCATAACATCTCTTAGTTGAAAAAGCTGCCACCAACTCAAGTTTGACATATTGCCCTCTCTCTCTTCCCATCTCCCCTATATTTGTTATTATTTCACTGCCACTCGTGGTCAGTGCTTATTATTTCTTTAGTGAGTAACACAGGTGATTTGGTGGAGGTTTAATTTAAAATAAAAAAGGAGCTGGGTTCTGGAGGTGCTCTTGTTGTAAGGTGCTATCTCCCCCTCCATCACTTTGATCTAATCCCGCCCTCGTCCTTCATTTTTGTTTTAGTTGCACTGCCCCAGGTGATTGCTAATTGTTATTTTTTAGTTGTTTAATTAAGTGATTTGGTGATAGATCATCAAAAAAAAACAGTTCTTCCTTATGATGGAGTTGTCTTCTGGAGTGGAAAAGGTGAAAACTGATATTAGTGCAAAGCTGAACTATAGACTAACAACAAAATCCTTGTAAACCTTTTGAAGTGTTTACTGCCTAATCCAGAATTGAAAATGTGTTGCTGGAAAAGTGCAGCAGGTCAGGCAGCATCCAAGGAACAGGAGATTCGACGTTTCGGGCATAAGCCTAATACAGAATACAGACATCAGTTTGTTTAATAGTTTCAACAGAGAGGAAAAATACAAACAAATCCATACCCACGTGGATACAAGACAGGAAATAGCAGATCCACTGCTTCATTTGAGTCTGTTTTTTCTCTTACTTCCTTTGTTCTGTTTCTTTTGAATTCTATGCCTTTGCATTGTCTTTTGGTCGTGACGTTAAGTTGCCTATTCTCCGGTGGTGAGTGACCTGCTGGGTGTTATTACTAGTTTCTGTTTTGGTTTCCAATCTTCCAGTATCTGATAGACTGCTTGAAGTAAATGATTCTCACTTCAAGGTTGTAAATTTGACTAGACTTTGATTTATCACATTGCATCGGTTGGCTCCGTTAGGCTGCAAGTTAATCAACTAAAATATCATCCACTACACTGTCCTTACATCTCTCATCATGGAATTTACCATAAAATACATATAGCAGTCAGGAATCCTGTGAGAAAGGGCATTTGGCATTGTTGGTATATCTACAGCACATGGACTAGTTTAAGAAAGCAACTCACCACCACTTTCGCAAGGGATACAAGAGATAGACAATAAATGATGGCTAGCAACAATATCCAATGAGAGAATGAAAAAAAATCTGCCTGGTCCATTAGCATCCTTTAGAAATAGAAAAGATACTACCCTCACTTGATCTGGCAATGAAATTGAGTTTAAGGACAGAAGCAACATTTGACATTGTAATTTTAATTCATCTGTTTTTACTCAGTGGAAACACTACTCCAATTACTATCAGGTTATTTTTAATTGTCTAAATTATAGTTCATTAGACGCCACAAACCTTAAGGCGTTTCTCTAGGAATTTGAAGCCTCCGTCAAGACCGTAGTTGAATTCATATGGAAAACTCCAATCACGGACTAGAAATATAAGTGACTGCATATTAAAAAGAAAATAATCTTTAGTTCAAGAATTGTTTTTCAGGGTTATTGTGTTACAATCTATTTCATTTTAATTTTAAAGCATTTTCAGAAGTTCAAAAGACAGTTATAGTATAAGTTCAATTTTCAACTTGATTTAATTTATTATTCAACAAATAAATAGACACCAAACTAGTGTTTACACATCAACATACAGGAAGTCCCCAGGTTACAAACGAGTTCCGTTTTTAAGTCAGTTTGTAAGTCAAATTTGTATGTAAGTTGGAGCAGTTACATATGATTCACATCTAGCATTAATTGGTCAAATGTTTGTCTTAGTATAGACATAAAAAACATTAAAAGAAATATTTCTTAGACTGCTTAGATAGAAAAGAAAACATAATAATTAAAGGTTAACACTCACTCACATTCCAAACAATGTCGAGTATACCAGAAGGGGCCTTAATTAATAATGAAGATAACTATATTAATTGGATAATTGGCCTGGTGTTGGAGAGGATGAGCCCGGTGCTGGACAGTTAGGGATAGATACTGCTACTGGAGAGTCAGGGTCTGCTTCTGCTGCTGGAGAGTGGGGGTTTACTTCTGAAGTCAATTTCTTAAAGTAAACATCAAGGGTGGATTGAGCAGAGCTTTTCTTTTTCTCGTTATAAATGGCCTTGGAGCAGCTCAGGTCATCGGTAACTATCTTGTAAACTTTGGTGAACCTCTCTGCATTAGGATCTTGCTCCTCTAACTTTTCCATCCCTATTTCAATGAGACAAAAGGCTTCAGCTAACTTCTTCGTCAAAAACGTCTTGGGTTCTGGGGTTTCTAGGATCTGGCCTTCTTTCTCAAATACTATCACCTGCTGCTCCAGCTCCATAAGGTCCTTATTGGTCAGTTCTTCAGCATGGGATTCAAGCAAGTCTAAGACATCATCTTCATTGATGTCTAACTGCAGTTGATTATTACCAATATCAACCACAGCTTGCCTGGCTTCGGTGATGTCCTCAGCTATAAACGCTTTAAAACCATCGGCGAACTGGGGACACAATTTGTTTCAGACTCCTTTCGTATTGGTTTTCTTCACTTCCTCCCCAGAGTCTGCAAAGATTTTGATGCCATTGTTAGTGTTGTAATTCCTCCAGAACTCCTTTAAAGTCATTGCATCATCTTGGGTAGCCCTGACTACTTGTGAGAAGGTCCGGTGTAAATAATAAGCCTTAGGGGAGGCTATGATTCCCTGATCCATTGGCTGTAGTAGTGATGTGGCGTTGGGTGGTAAAAAGATGTCCTTTACATTTGGGTGAAAGTCATCTAAAATGCTTGGATGTCTGGGGGCGTTGTCAGGCACAAGGAGAATTTTGAATCTTCTTGGCCAAGCAATAGCATTCAGCAGCAGGAACATAAAAATTCAGGAACCAATCTTCAAAGTGAGCTTCTGTCACTCAAGCCTTTTTGTTTGCCTTCCAAATAACCAGAAGAGATGCCTTGATGTTTCGGCTAGGTGCCCTCGGATTCAGGGAGTGATACACAAGCATAGCCTTAAGCTTGCAATTCCCAGGATGTGTTACCACCAAGCAATAATGTTAGCCTATCCTTGGATGTCTTGTGCCCTGGAGCAGTTTTTTTCCTGTTTTGAAATGTATGTCCTTTCAAGCATTTTCTTCCAAACAAAAAGCCAGTCTCATATACATTAAATATTTGCTCAAGCACATAACCTCCCTCCTCAATAATTTTTTTTCAACATTTCAGGAAACTCTCTCACAGCACTTACATCAACACTTACTGTTTCACCTTGCACCTTAATATTGTGTAAATTTACCCTCCCTTTGAAACAGTTGGACCAACCCCTACTCATAACAAATTCTTCATCACTAGCACCTTCACTTGCTGCACATGCAGCTTTTAAGTCATTGAAAAGGCTTTGAGCATTTTCTTGCACTACGCCAAGGTTAATAGGAATATTACGCTAATTTTGATTCTTTAAATTACCAATAGTCTTTCCATTTCAATAATAGAACAACTGAGTTGCTTAATGATATTTGTCACTTTAATTGGGAGAACCTTTTACATGCTCCATTACTCTCCCCTTGCACTTTATAACTCTCTCAATCATTGATGGACTGTAGCCTAACACTTTTTAAATTTATGTTGGCATTTCACCTCTCTCTGATCACTTTACTATCTCCAATTTTGTTTCAATCATGATTGTTTTCCTTTACTTGGATGCATCACCATCAACTGTACCAGATTTACAATTTGAAGCCATGATTAAGACGGCATGACATTGTTCTCCCTCGGCCGATGAACCACTGAAAACATGCAGTGTTTTGAGTGTCGCGCAAAGTAGTTCTCCCGTTCGTTAGTCCGAACCATTGTATGTAACTCGAATTTTTAAAGTAATAGGCTTTATGGAAGTCAGTTCATAAGCACAAGCGTTCATAAGTCAAGTGTTCATAACCCAGGGACTCCCTGTATTTCATTTCAGCAATATTTAATCAATTGTACACTCCTGCTTTAAAATCAATATATTTATAACAGTAAAGATTTTGCTATGTAGCCAGTATAGTAGAAGCTGGGTTCATGCATTTGATTTCCAGCACAGCCTCATGGCTATGTCCTTCCCAATGATATGAAACAGAGGAAACAGCAAATCCTGTCGTACCACTCTTACACATATTCTAATGGGTTGGTACAAAATTAATGTCAGGAAAATCCCACAGCAGCTTTCCAGTTCAGCTGCTCAGCACTGAAATAAAAAGCAAGATGTGTAGACAATGAAATTTTTCATTTTAAAAGACATTAACAAATAGTGATATTAATTTTAATTGCAGAAACTGATCTTTTGTTATTCTGGTAAGTTTAAGCATTAACTTTTTCTCACCTGGAATGGTTTCTGAAATGTTTCTTCCATAGCTAGACGTCCATATTCAGTGAAGAGCTGAAGGAGATTAAACACCAACACTGAGGTGAACAGATTACCCTCACTAAACTGATGCCATTACTAATAGACTTTTCTTGGTTATTCAATTACCTGTAGATGCTGAAGATCATCCTCTTGAATATTTTGCGACAAGTTATATACCTGGACAAAATGAAATAAGAGTCATTACAGTTCTGAAAAGTAATACACTTATTGTTTTACTATGGTAAGGATGTTAAAATTATTTTAACATCAGTTTTAAAGTATCATTGAGATTCAATAAAATGTTAGTTTAAGATAATTAGATGACTTTAAGCATACTATGTGAATTATAATTATCTGGTGTTAATGAAAATATAAAATGAATTGGCCCTAAAATTAGACAAAACTTAATACGACTCTATTGACTTCCACAGTTGAAGCAGTGAGAGGGACTGCTTTTGACATCAAGGGAGCATTTCACCATCTCTGTATTAAGGAACTCTAGCAAAAGTGATGACAATACGAATTGGTGGGAGCTTTCTGGTGGTTGGTCATAGCGAACACAAAGGAAGATGGTCATGGTTGGCGCAGCCCCACAGCATTGCTGCCGAGATCCCCCCGGGTACTGTCCTAGCCCCAATCATCTTCAGGTAATTCATCAATGATATTTTCACTATCATAAGGTGAGGATTGGAGTGCTTAATGCGTGTTCAGTACTATTTGCGACTCCTCGTATATTAACATATTCCCATGAGTTATATTGAACTAAGAATATTGACTTGCAGATGCTGCGGGCCTGCTGAGATTCTCCAACAGGTCTTGTGTCCACATATGTTGTTTTTGTATTACTTATGTTACTTAAGTGGTCCATGCCTGCATGACCTGGATAACTTTCATGTTTAACCAATAATTGGCAAGTAGCATTTATACCAGACAGCTATCAGGGAAAGACCATCTCCAACAAGAGAGAATCTAAATCTTCCTTTGGCGTTCAATGGTATGAGCTTTATCAAATTCCCCCAGTGGAATTAGCTTTGGTCAAAAACTCAACTGGTGCATATAAATAGTTTGGTCATAAGAGCAGAGCAGAGCCTTGGAATTCTAAGGTGAGGAACTCATCACCTGACTCCCTAATGCCTGTCCACCTGCAAATTACAAACTGAGAATGTATTGAAATGCTGCCCACTTCTCTGGATGAGTGCAGCTCCATTTACACTAAGGTAACTGAACACCATTCAAGATAAAACAGCCTTCTTGACTGGCACCACAATTAACATCTTTATCATCCACTCCCGCCATCAACTTGAACATTCATTCACCCTACTGGGAGTGCAGAGAGCCAGCAGTGTGTATAATCTACAATGTGCTTTGCAATCACTTATGAACCTTAGATGGAACCTTCCAAACTTATGACCTCTACTACCTAGTAAGACAAGTGTAGCAGATAAGGAATTTCCCTAAAAGCCATGTACCAACCTGACCTGGAACTAAACTAGCATTCCTTTGTTGGCAGTAGGTTGGAATCCTGGATTTCCCTCCCTAACACCACTGTGGCTGTAACCATACCATAGAACACACAACAGGACTGCAATATAGCTCAATGCCACCTTCTCAAGATTGTCAGTCAGCAAGGATATTCAGCTGTATAGGTTGTCTGTTTATCAGCAAACATTATATGCCAAGATACATTAGTGAGATAGTCTTGTGCCTAGGAACAGTTTGAGTGTCATGAATAAGGAACTGTGTGCTTACATTAATTTATTAAATATTTCCTCTTCAAGAGATATTTATATTTTGTAATATTTACTAATTTCATGAAGCACAGTTGTTCAGACCAAAAGTACAATAATGAAATTTAGCTTGCACTTACAAGGATAGAAAAAAAGTTTATTTTGGTTTACAAAACACTTCATACCTTCCAAATATCAAAGTGACTGGGTTCACAATTAGAGTTCTACAGATCCCCAAGAGTCCATGAAAATTTCAAAGGATCCATCAATCCCTTAGAATGACTGAAATAATGCACTCAGCCTTTCAACACTCCTGAGCCAAATGAAATGTTCAACATTAAAACAAAACTGCCAACAATAATTTAATACATCTTTCATTGTATAGAGCCAATAATATAAATTTTTATTTTGTAGCTGTGTGATGTTTGATTCATTACCATTCTATCACAACATCTTTTCTCAGCCCATCCACCTTATCTCTGGATGCCACGGTGAACTATTCTCGAAGTGTTGGAATGTGCTGAGAGAGTAATTTGAAGAGAGGGAAAGCTCTGGAAATTAGACAGTGAGCAGCCAAATGGAGGTGGGAATGGAAGGGTTGGCTTTTGCAAGTACTGGATCTATGGCCCAATATGTGAGTCCCCAGTCCATGGTCAAACAAGTGGAAAGGACAAACTGACACGGTCTACCAGTCTGTCAGTGACAATGGCATTTAATGGCATCTACTTGAGACAGGGGGCTTGCAAATCTGGTGATGCTGCCAAGATCTTCTCAGACAGGATCCCCTGGTGAGCTCAAAGTGTGGCATATACATTTTAAGGCCATACGTTTTCTGTCACCAAAGTTTAATGTAGTTAACACAACTATCTTGTTTTATTTGGAATTTTACATGTTTAATGTTTGGAAGGATTTGACCACCTCTGTTATGGGGAGGACTAAATTAATTTTCTTGTAGCTGTTTATTTAAGTTCCAGTCTGCTCCCTGAAAATGTGTGGAAAATTAACTTAGTTAAAGGAACGCAGTGATTTTCACAGATACGGCAATAAATCCAATGAACAGAAGTATGATGCTACAAGATGTTCTCACAATTATGTCAACATTGATGCTGCTGCTGGTTTCTTGTTACTTTTCTCAGTTTTTGAGACCATTTCAAAAAGATCACGACTCAAAATTTCAGAAGCAAATTCTCCTACCTGTATTGAACTTATCATGGTGCTAAGTGCAAATACTGTAGCAGAGTCTCTAAGAGTTGACTGACTGTCAAATGTCCCTTGCGTGTCCATCAATAGTACTGCAACCTGCAAATGAAATGCAATTGGTCATAACCTTTCAAAAGCAGGTGAATGACAATATTATATTATTACCTATAATGTGGTGAAGAAAAAGGAAAAGATCTCAAAAGATGTATGGGAACAATAACAAAGATGATTCTACTAGTCCCTCTGATTAGAAAAGGTAAATGGTAAATATAATGGTTACACTTCAAAGAAACTGACATTAATTATGAACATATCATCCCTAACAATTGATTATGTCTGTGTTTATATAGAATGTACTTTGCTTCCCAATACTTACTTTTCAAAAACCAAAAACAATGCAATTACAAATACTTATTTCTCTTCTGTATATTGATTGCTCTTAAGATTTGCAATCGAAATAAGATCAGTAATTACTGGACATTTACAGCAGGATGTTGAAGAGTGTGGTGCTGGAAAAACACAGTAAGTCAGGCAGCATATGAGGAGCCCACAGGAGATTCAACATTTCAAGCATTATGCTTGAGATGTCAATTCTCCTGCTCTTTGGATGCTGCCCGACCGGCTGTGCTTTTCTAGCACCACACTCTTCGATCTGATCTCCAGCATCTGCTGTCCTCACTTTCTCCTAGTTGATGGTCAGTGTATGAAAATGACATTTACTTAAAACTCTAAATTAGAACTCTTCTATTCCACTCAACACATGAAGCTATCTTTCCAGGTCATAATCAGCCAAGCATCTCCAACCATTTTTATTTTACTTTTATGTCTAATTTTCACTGTTCACAGCTTTATTCTCTATAAAGTTGAAATTTAATGATCTATAAACAAGCTTAGAAGTCACACTCCAACAGGTTTATTTAAAATCACAAGTTTTTGAAGTGCTGCTCCTTTGTCAGGTGACAAGATGCTCTTGAATCAGACTTTTTTTCAAGTAAGTGAAGCACTACTTTATCAGTGAGGCAAGGTGATTTGAAAACGAACACGCTTTCAAAAGCCAACACACAAACTGATACTATAGAGGGATGGGAACAAAGCTTGTGTGCAGCTTAGAGTCCAGTAGAGAGTGGGTTAAAAGATTTGCTTCTTTGCTGTAAATTCAATGTAACTCGTCATCCTGGTTTTACGATCTCACCTTTTCTCCATTAGGCTTGTCCACCAGAAAGACCTCACTCCATATCTGAATCCCAGTAGTTTCACGCTCTGAACCTCCACGCCAAGAGAAACCAGTCAAAGGCTCATCATCGTGACCTAACCAAGTATTGTGATCCTAAATAAAAGAAGAAGTAAGTAATTTAAAGAATTTGATGTAACATATACATAAAAATACCACGCAACATTTTGTATTCTTGACTACGTTAAGAAAATTTTAGTCAATGCAGATGACTCTTTAATTTGACAATATGGCAGAATCACAGATAGTTCCAGTGCATAAGTAGCCAATTAGCCCAGCATGCCTGCAAAGGGTCTTCAAACGAGCAGCATTACCTAATGCCAATCTTCTGCTTTCTCCCCATACACTTGTACAAGATATTGCACAAGTAATCATCCAATGCCCTCCCGAATCTTAACTTGAATCTGCTCCCACCAAACATCTATGTAATGCATTCCAAACCCTAACTACTCACTGTATGGAAAGGGTTTTCTTCACAATCCCTTGCTTCTCTTATACATCACTTTAAACCTATGCTCTCATTCTTGGTCCTTTTGCGATCAAGAATAAAGAGATATAAAGGCTGAGCAGCTAGATAGAAAGGGTGAAGGGAGCTTAAGATTAAGTAATACAAAACCAGGAGGTTCAAGTCCCAACCACTCCAGGGTATTTTATGACATCTATGAACAGGGTTGATTAAAAATATTTAAGACTGTGTAATTAATAAATGCTATCTGCAAAAAGTTTTGTTTTCTGTTTTACAGACTGACTAAGATGCAAAATGACAAGGGGAGCAGAGAATGGTTATCTAAAAAGGTAAAGACCTGAAGCCAGAAGATTGTATTTGGAGTTATTTTGGAGATGAATTGCTAAAACCAAGTGCAATGTGTCACAATATGACTTCCTATTAATGTTTTATGAGGCTGAACTTGGAGTGGATATGTAGACACAGGTTACATCTTTATTTTAAAAAGGTAT
The DNA here is from genome assembly GCF_020745735.1 of Hemiscyllium ocellatum. Taxonomy (NCBI): domain Eukaryota; kingdom Metazoa; phylum Chordata; class Chondrichthyes; order Orectolobiformes; family Hemiscylliidae; genus Hemiscyllium; species Hemiscyllium ocellatum. The sequence continues at coordinate 72,238,776 of NC_083408.1, forward strand.
AGCCCTGTCAATGTCATATCATACTAGAGCAAGATCAGGTATAAAGCACTCAGAGCTAAAGACACAACAATTAACTATTGAGAAAGGTTTGGAAATTTTACTAAAATTAATGGATGAAGTTAATAACATGACCTCTGAAATACATAGGAGGCATGGTCAGACTTTGGTAAATTTAGGAAACAGAATATTCTATCGAAGATCATAATACATACATATGTACATTTTTGTATATGTATATATATAAATTCTACTTGGAGACAATACTCAATGCTTATGAGCTTATGCCTGAAGCTTAGCAATTAAAATTTGGGACAAGAAAGAAACTTAATCAGACATTTGTGGAATTTGCAAGAAAGAAAATACTTTGGGATTAGTAGTTTCCATCACTTTAATTACAGAAAAAAAAATGCCAAAGCAAGGTAAATAATGATCATGAAAGAATTTAAAAATAGCATTCCTATAAATTTAAAGACTTCTTTAGACGTTTGTCATGTGTTTAAGATCAGAGAAGCAGTAGTTCTGGAAGATACCGAGGATAACTCCAATAGACAATTTACAGGTAGTACAAGTAGTAACATGGAAATCCATATGAAAATTGGAAGAATAGAAAGTCTGTGAACCTGCGAAGTACCAGTTTTAGAGAACAAAGATAAGGACACTAAAGTAATAAACCAGGAAAGGTTGAACCAAAAGAAATAAAGCAAGTAATATCTTTGCACTGAAATAGGACTTGACAAATCAAAACCATTTTCTGGAATTGAATATAAGACTTTGCAGGAGTAGGAATATCTTTAGAAAGGGGCATTGGGGAAGTAAATAAATGTTAAAACTGCAGAGGTAGTACAAAGTGAACATGTTTCCATGGAATATACAAAGAAGGAAAAAAATACTTCAGGGTGGATCTTAATTTTTTTTAATATTAATAAGAAGAATCAGACCATTAGAGGTTTTGATTATACCTCCTCTTATGAGATGAAATAAAGAAACAACCTGGTAAATATATGAGATGCTACATAAAATCCTATTGGACTGACTAAGTTGTTAATTAACATCTGCCCTTGTGTGGGCAGGACATGTGAAGAACTCATTGCAAATGGTTGGGGGCTACATCAAATGTTTTTTGGAGAAATCCAAAGATTCCTTTGGTAATGAATGATCATCCCCAGCTTGGGAAGAGATTATAATTAGTTCCATGCTTTGAGAGCACCTGACTGCCTTGCACACAGGGAGAAAAACATTCATTGTGGCTAAAGTTTCAGATAGAAGTTGGTGAGTCTTATGGTTTAATTATAACACTATGAGAAATAAATGTTTATCCAGGGTACATGCTACATACAGTCATAGAGTCGTAGAATGTAAAGCATGGAAACAGATCAGTCCAACTCATCCATGTCAACTAGATATCCTAAATTAATCTAGTCCCATTTGCCAGCACTTGTCCCATATCCCTCTTTGAAGAATGTTGCAGGGAGACTTGGATAAACTGCAGAATTGGGCTGAAAGATGGCAAATGGAGTTCAATGCAGATAAATGTGAGGTGATTCACTTTGGAAAGAATAACAGGGTCAATGGAAAGATTCTTGGTAGTGTGGATGTGCAGAGGGACCTTGGTGTCCATGTACATAGATCCCTGAAAGTTGCCACCCAGGTTGATAGCGCTGTTAAGAAGGCATATGGTATGTTGGTTTTATTGGTAGAGGGATTGAGTTTTGGAGCTGTGATGTCATGCTGCAACTGTCCAAAATGCTAGTGCGGCCTCACTTGTGGAGTATTGTGTGCAGTTTTGGTCGCCTCATTACAGGAAGGATGTGGAAGCATAGGAAAAGGTGCAGAAGAGATTTACCAGGATGTTGCTGGATCTAGAGCGAAGGTCTTATGAGGAAAGGCTGAGAGACTTGGGTCTGTTCTCATTGAAGAGAAGGCAGCTAAGAGGGGATACAATAGAGACATACAAGATGATCAGAGGATTAGATAGGGCGGACAGTGAGAATGTTTTTCCTAGGATGATGACATCTGCTTGTACGAGGGGGCATAGCTACAAATTGAGGGGTGATAGATTTAAGACAGATGTCAGAGGCAGGATCTTTATTCAGAATGTGTAAGGGCATGGAATGCCCTGCCTGCCAATGTAGTTAATTCAGCCACATTAGGGGCATTTAAACAGTTCTTGGATAAGCATATGGATGATGATGGGATAGTTAGGGTGATGGGAAAGCGTTAACTCAAAATCATGAGAGAAATAGGATACTGTTTCCAAAGTCATTGAGACAGTAACATTGCATCAAAAATGAAAATGGAGTTTAGTAACCATTTCCCATTACTAAAGTGAGAGTCAAAAAGAGAACAGTCAAGCAAATACAAATTTAACCACTTTGTAGAAAATAAAATCTAGCAGACATAATCCAGGCTCAATTAGGAAATTAATAAAGAGGATAAGTGGAATAATGCTGATAAGAACATATAATTGTTATGGACCAGACCAAACCCCTCAAATATATTAAGTAGACAGTCTAGACTCTAACTTTTTTTTAATTTTAAAAGGTGTTGTGTTCTAGATGTAATTTGATTGGTCAAACTATCAGGCTTCAAATAAAGCACATTTTATTTTTACACTAAGTTAAAATATAGACAAAATAAGACTAAAAGAAAAGAATTGATTTAACTGTAGCTATATCAAAATGGTGAACAAAATAACATTAATAAACTACTGCTAATTAACAATTTCAATACAGTAGTAGCCCACAAACCTACACTTGGCAACAGGCAAATTCAGTAAAATAAATTGTCCTACATGCAATTCTAGCAGCAGGGAAAAAACCTCAATTTTTTAGCTGTGGGAGAGGAATAAGAGCTTCTACATCCAGCTTCAAGAACCCAGCAACTGCTACTGAAGGCTAAAACTTGAAAAAAAATCCTGGTTCTGTGAGAGCTTGACCTCACCCATTCAGATTGCATCTATTATTTCAACTTTTTAAAAAACCCAAGGCATCACAACCTGTTTACTTTATTGCCTTTGGAACAGACTGTACTGTCACCTCCGTCTCAACCTTTCTTCATAGAAAAAACAGGACAAAATGCATCATTACATAATTTAGTAACAAAGTTTCTGAACTATTATGCTCTACTCTCTTTGAAGTCATTTAGGATTAATATTACTGTTGTAATGTTAACCCTGATGTTCAAGTGATGTTCAAGTAATTGTGACACAATAGTATATAAACTGTAATCAACAAAATTGTTTGGTTTTAGTGAAACAGCATTAGATTTTGTCCAAAAGCAAACCTTTTCTCTTTGCAGCAAGTTTTGAATAGCATTTAATGAAACTGCTGTAAACACTTGTTCAAATTTTTTGATGAAACGGTCTGTTCATATCAAATGTTTTATCGTAATTCCTCCATACAGAGGTAATGTTATTGCAATGTGTTATTTACATTTACTCCAGAAACATAAGTGAAGTTGCTAATATACGCCAAACAACATACCAAAGGGCTTGACAAACAGGCCGAGAACCTAATGCAGCTTTCTGGAAAAACAAGTTTGTTTAGTTTGCAGTCATTGAGGTAAGAGGTAGAAAAATCAGACAGGGTCTTATTTCTGATTGCTGTCAGGTGCTTCATCTATAAAATGAACATGTAAATACTGGATGGGCTTGGCTGTGACACACCCATTAAAAACAACCTGAAAGTAATTACTGTCTAGACAAATTAAAGTTAGCTATGAACAAATGATGTGCCACCACCCAAAGTATCAATGCTTTCAAAAAAGAAACAAACTTGGAGAATGGAAAAAAAACGTACTCCTTCTCTTCTAGAGTTCTTTGAATGCAGGTTGATCTACAACGCTGTAATTTTGGTCAGAGGTATGGCAATCTACTCCAAACAGAACGGTGATTGAACACAGTGCTGTTGGCACCGATCTGATCCATTCTGCCCCTCCAGCCACTGACAACCAAGGACTCCAGGTTGCTGTAGCAACACACATTTTGTGCGTATGTTGTAATCTGGAGCTATGCATAGTGATGTCAGAGGTTTTCCTTTTCCTATCCTTTTATCAGCTCTGCAGAAATACTATTGGTAGGTTGAGTATAAGGTACATAGTTATGTGAAAGTTTGGATTGTAATTATTTTGTGATTTACTGTTTCTGTGGGAATCTATCCAGTTCAATTCATCCATACAGGATGTACTATTTGATCAATCAGCCCGAATAAACACAGTCATAAAAAGGAACACTCATTCCCAAGGAGACCAGAGGAACAGAAGGCCAGATTTTCTAACTGCATGCACATTCAACTCGAAGTTAGACCATATAGAGAAAACATCAGGACAGGAGCAGTCATTTCGATCCTCCAGCTCCTGTCCAACCGAAAACACGTTTCTTCTAATTCTTACCTTTCTAATTTTCTAATCAACTTGCTCAGAGATGTTATTACACACTTCAAGAGCAAGTAGGGCTTGAACCCAGGTCTCCTAGCTCAAAGGACCACTGTGCCACAAAAACCCTATTCTGTAATTATTTCATTTAGGTCAGCCTCATTAGCATGCTGAACAAGTTCTCAGAACTGGAAACACCTGTGATTAGTCATAGAGATCTACAGCACAGAAAAAAGGCCATTTGGCCCTTCACATCTGTGCCAGTAAAGAAATATGGAATATATAGACTGTAGGGAAATCGATGGTGACATCTTGCAAAACATCCAGATTACAGAGGAGGAAGTGCTGGATGTTTTGAAACGGTTAAAGGTGGATAAATCCCCAGGACCTGGTTAGGTGTACCCGAGAACTCTGTGGGAAGCTAGAGAAGTGAGATATTTGTATCATCGATAGTCGCATCGATAGGTGCCAGAAGACTGGACGTTGGCAAATGTGGTGCCACTGTTTAAGAAGGGTGGTAAAGACAAGCCAGGGAACTATAGACCGGTGAGCCTGACGTCGGTGGTGGGCAAGTTGTTGGAGGGAATCCTGAGGATCAGGATGTACATGTATTTGGAAAGGCAAGGACTGATTCGGGATAGTCAACATGGCTTTGTGCGTGGGGAATCATGTCTCACAAACTTGATTGAGTTTTTTGAAGAAGTAACAAAGAAGATTGATGAGGGCAGAGCAGTAGATGTGATCTATATGGACTTCAGTAAGGCGTTTGACAAGATTCCCCATGGGAGACTGATTAACAAGGTTAGAGCTCATGGAATACAGGGAGAACTAGTCATTTGGATACAGAACTAGCTCAAAGGTAGAAGACAGAGGGTGGTGGTATAGGGTTGTTTTTCAGACTGGAGTCCTGTGACCAGTGGAGTGCCACAAGGATCGGTGCTGGGCCCTCTACTTTTTGTCATTTACATAAATGATTTGGATGTGAGCATAAGAGGTACAGTTAGTAAGTTTGCAGATGACTCCAAAATTGGAGGTGTAGTGGACAGCGAAGGGGTTTACCTCAGATTACAACAGGATCTGGACCAGATGGGCCAACGGGCTGAGAAGTGGCAGATGGAGTTTAATTCAGATATATGTGAGGTTCTGCATTTTGGAAAAGCAAATCTTAGCAGGACTTATACACTTAATGGTAAGGTCCTGGGGAGTGTTGCTGAACAAAGAGACCTTGGAGTGCAGGTTCATAGCTCCTTGAAAGTGGAGTCGCAGGTAGATAGGATAGTGAAGAAGGCATTTGGTATGCTTTCCTTTATTGGTCAGAGTATTGAGTATAGGAATTGGGAGGTCAAGTTGCAGCTCTACAGGACATTGGTTAGGCCACTGTTGGAATATTCCGTGCAATTCTGGTCTCCTTCCTATCGGAAAGATATTGTGAAATTTGAAAGGGTTCAGAAAAGATTTACAAGGATGTTGGCAAAGTTGGAGGATTTGAGCTACAGGGAGAGGCTGAACAGACTGGGGCTGTTTTCCCTGGAGCGTCAGAGGCTGAGGGGTGACCTTATAGAGGCTTACGAAATTATGAGGGGCATGGATAGGATAAATAGACAAAGTCTTTTTCCCTGGGGTCAGGAGTCCAGAACTAGGGGGCATAGGTTTAAGGTGAGAGGGGAAAGATATAAAAGAGACCTAAGGGGCAACTTTTTCACATAGAGGTGGTACGTGTATGTAGTGAGCTGCCAGAGGATGTGGTGGAGGCTGGTACAATTGCACCATTTAAGAGACATTTGGATGGGTATATGAATAGGAAGAGTTTGGAGTATATGGGCCGGGTGCTGGCAGGTGGGACTAGATTGGGTTGGGATATCAGGTCGGCATGGATGGGTTGGACCGAAGGGTCTGTTTCCATGCTGTACATCTCTATGATTCTATAACCACCCAACTATTCTAATCCCATTTTCTAGCAAAAAATGTAGCATTCATAGTACAAAATGGAAAATTAGGTGTTACTGCAGAGCTTAAGTCCAGCAGCACTGTAAAGGGGTAGTTTATGCAAGCAAGAAGCTTTTTCTTTGCTAAATTCACAATATCTGAAATTAGTTCAGCAGTGAAAAGAACATTCTGTTTTTCTCTGGTGCACTGAAATAAATTCTGCCACAGGGGCTGAAGCATAGAGAAATCTCGATTTAGAAAGGAGCATTCAACCAATACATAATCTTTACAATGCAAATGGTAGGATGTAGCAAGCACCAAAATAACATGGTAACTGTATCAAGAGATTTAATGCAACATTGGAAGAAATTTACCAGTTTTACCAAGTTAGCTATGTGGAAGAGACTATTACTATTTTCCAGTGATGCAGGGTACTATGCATGTATACAGTTATACTTACCTTCTCTTCACAATGTCTTCAAACACTTTAAAGCTTGTCATAAGTGTCCACTATGCCGCACTGTTACCTTATGGGATTGTTCTATTACTTGAGTTCTTGCATGTTTCAGTCGCAAGATACTTTTTCCAAGTAATATAGCTAAATGATACATAAGGTCCACCCACTCCCCTCAAAATGTTCTCTTCACCGTTGATACTCAGTATCAACAGTATCTACAAGATGCAATGCAACTACTCATCAAGGCTCCTTCCAATAGTACGTTCCAAACCCACAGCTTCAAACACCTAGAGAGGCACGAGCAACAGCTGCATGGGAACATAACCAACTTCAAAATCCCTTCCAGGCCACACATCATCCTGATGTGGAAACAGACTGATGATCCTTTAACATTCAAAATCGTGGAACTTCTTCGCAAATAGCACTATGGGTGAAGTTATATCAAAACACAGATGATAGGAGCAGGAGTAGGCCATTTGACCTGTCAGGTTTGCTCCAGCATTTAATACGATACACCACAAGAAGAGCAGAAGTTCAACAAGAAAGCACACCATCACCAGGGCAATTAGGGATGGGCAATAAATAGCCAGCCAGATATGTAACACTTTGAAAAAAAGCAATCTCTCTCCTCATTCTAGCCCTAATGCTGCTTGCAGAAGAAGACAACGCACAGCAATGGGATGAAAAAAAATGCACAAGAGTAAATCCCATTAACATTCATTTGAGTGTCACAAAGGAGGCTAGAAATGGAGAAGTAAGGTAGCTGCCCGCAACTTAGGACTTTTGGTCAATATTGTTTTCTTTATCCCGAAAGGCTAAATCTCTTTCCAACTGTAATAATTCCCTTAATCAAAACTGTTTTGTACATATGTATACACATTTACATTTTATGCACACTATTTATACATTTCTACAAGCGCAATCCAAACCTAACATGGACCTCCTTATTTATTTCTAATGATCTAATTTTCCAATTCTAACTATCCCAGCAAATTATTTTTATTTCTAACCCTTATGGTCTCTGCCAGTCATTAATGCAACCTATTTCTCTGTACCAACATAAGGAATGCCCAACTTCAAAAGCATTGTTGCAAGGTAGATAATCATACAATTGTTCAGGACAGCAACAAATCCACATCCTTCTGCTCACCATCTCCATTGTCTAAAATTCATAACCAGACTACTATTGCAACAATAATTCAGGTATCTCAGCTGCCCAATCACTGCACACAAACAGAATACACAGTTTCAGGTTTAAATTTGTAATGTACTAAGTGTACACACAGCAAGCAGTCCTGTCAAGCATCAGAATTGGTTTTAGAAAGTATTGCACAATATTACAGGCATGATGCACTGAATTGCATGAAATGCATCCTTGAATTAAGTCAGTATATTTTTTATTTGCTCATGGAGTATGAATGTCACTGGCCAGTCCAGCAATTATTGCCTGTCTCTAGTTGCCTTTAAAAAGATAATAGTTGCCTTCTTGAACTGCTGCTGTCCATGTGCTGTGGGTAGATCCACAATGCTTTTATGGAGAGAGTTGCAGGATTTTATCCTAATGGCTTTAAAGGAACAGCAATATATTTCTACGTCAGGATGATGAGTGGCTTGGAGGAGGACTTGCAGGTGGTGATGTTCCCATGTATCTACTGCTCTTATCCTTCTATGTGGTAGTAGCTGTGGGTTTAGAAGGTTCTGTCTAAGGATCTTTGGTGAATTAGGGTGTACAATGGGGATTACAAGGCTGATAACCTGAGATACTCCATAACAAGGTTCTCAAAAAGGCTGGAGTGGCATAAGCTATCAAAGACTAAGGCTAACGGATAGTTCTGTAGGAACATAAGCATATAACTCCTTAGAATGTAAAGATAAATCAGTTATTGGGAAAATGTTAGAATCTATTTTAAAGGATGCAATTGTAGATCATTTAGATCTTAGATCAAATGAAATGTTGGCTTTTGTTTCAAAAGGAATGGAGTATAAAAGCAAGAAGATTTTATTAAAACAATACAAGGCACTAATCAGACTACAACTGGAATATGTGAACAGTTTTAACTCCCTCAACTAAAGAAAGAAATACTGACATTGGAAGCAGCCCAGAAAAGATTGACTAGATTGACATCAGGTATATAGAGACCATTTTATAAGATTCGATTCGATTAGATTAGATTAGATTACTTACAATGTGGAATCAGGCCCTTTGGGCCATCAAGTCCACACCCAGACCCATTCCCCTACATTTACCCCTTCAACTAACACTGCAGGCAATTTAGTATGGCCAATTCACCTAACCATCTTTGGACTGTGGGAGGAAACCGGAACACCTGGAGGAAACCCACGCAGACACGGGGAGAATGTGCAAACTCAGCACAGTTGCCTGAGGTGGGAATTGAATCCGGGTCCCTAGCACTGTGAGGCAGCAGTGCTAACCACTGTGCCACCATGCCGCCCCATCACTTAGATGTATTCAAATCATGAGATGTCTAGACAAAGCAGACAACGAGAAATCCCATTAAAAGGGATTGAGAATAAGAGGCCACAGACAAGTAATAGCAAAAAGTAGGTTGGACCTGAACTCATTGGAATTTGGAAGAATAAGAGGTAATCTTATTGAAAAGTACAAGGTTGTCAGGAGACTTGACAAGGTAGATGTCGAGAGATCGTTTCTTCTTGTCGGAGAATCTATCACAACAGAACATACATTTCAGAATGGGGGGGGTCATACAATTGAGACAGGCTCGAGGAGGAACTACTTCTCTCAGAGGGTAATGAATCTGTGGAATTGTTTACTTCAGAGGGTTGTTGAGGCTGGGATATTCAAGGCTGAGACAGACAGATTTTTATCAACAAGGGAATTAAGGATTTAGAGAAAAAGCAAACATATGCAGTTGTGGATTATCAGATTCAAAGGTTTCAGTTGGAGGCCAGGTCAGAAGATCTGGCCTTTCCACCAAGGAAAGTTCCAGTGGAGATAGAAATACAGTGGGATTCTTCCAACATCCTGCCAAATTGAGTTTCCTGCCTGTCCCCAGGTCCAGCAGCTCCAGGGCTGGAAGATTGCTCTTATACAACAGGACATGGTCTGTTTTATTTTGGCTCAGAGGAGAAAACAACTTATTCTGAAATGCATGCAAGATTCTGATTCAGCTCACTGTAAAGTTCCCTCTACAACTCAATAAATTAGTGACACTCCTTATTAAAATGGACGGATAACAATAGTTTGGAGAATTGAATGTGTCTGGAAACTGTGGAATTGTACTCCATTAAAGAGTAATACCTTCAGGAAACAATGAAAATCAGTGACAAAAAACTGACACGGCACTTCACATATTAAATGGTCTTTTACTGTGAGATGGAAAGCTTTCTTTTAAAAAGAAATGAGTCCATCTAGATAAGCAACACACCTGTTTAGTATACATTGGAATTGTTGCCGGTTGGATGTTTCCTCTTTTCTTATGTTCCCTGTGCTACAAAAGCTGCTGAAAAGATATTAAAAGAAAGGAGGTCCAGCACAAGGTCTGTCAGTTGATGATAATAAAGTCAGATGATTTGAGACTTTTTGAATGATTCGAAGTTAAAGCATAGATGCCATTACTAAATTCTGATTTTAAGAAAGTGACGTAGTACTGAAAACATGTATGTACCTTAGGTTTACAGTAGTCAGTTTTAACTTCTTTTTAGTCTATTTTTCTAATCAAACTGGTCAGACATATTATTACACCCCTCCGATAGCTGGGCCTCCTGATCCAGGGGAAGGGACACTACCACTGCACTACTACCACCAATCACTTCTAGATTTTGAACGAAATCTTAAGTAACCTTAAAAAGCAAGTCAGATTTATCTTACAATGTGGCATTTTCTTCCAAAGGAATATTTATGCTAACTCAATTGTAACAGTCATTTCCTGTAATTCCTATCTATTCAAAAGAAAGTACCATTACAGTATTTGACTTTTGTGACTAGAAAATACTGATTTACATAGATAATCTATGTGTATATGTAATCACTGCCAGAAGACGATAACTTTTAATAAATTTGACATTAATTATGAAGAAAGCCATAGAATAAAATATTGCTGGCTTTAAGAAAGATGAACATGACTGATACGTATTAATATTTTGAAGGGCAGTTCCATTGCTGTGAGTGCACCGAAAGTGCACACAGTCAGAAGACAGACAGCTCACTAAAATTGAAATAAGCTAACTTCTCTAGTAAGGAACTGTGTGAAAATTGGAATGAAAAATTGTTTCTGAAAGAACAATAGACTTAACAGATTCAATTAACAGAGAAAGTGAGGACTGCAGACGCTGGAGATTTGAGTCGAGTGTGTAGTGCTGGAAAAACACAGGTCAGGAAGCATCCGAGGAGCAGGAGAATCAATGTTTCGGGCAAGAGCCTTTCATGACGAATGAGGCTACTGAGCCGAGGAGGCAGAGAGATAAATGGGAGGGGGAGTGGGGCTGGATTACCTATCACACTCTCAGTTACCTTCCCCCCAGCCCAAACCCCCTCCCATTTATCTCTCTACCCCCTCAACTCACAAGCCTCATTTCTGATGAAGGGCTCTTGCCTGAAACATTGATTCTCCTGTTCTTCAGATGCTGCCTGACCTGGTGTGCTTTTCCAGCACCACACTTAACAGATACAATGTTATCCACTGCACCATGCAGCACGGTGCTACCTGGGAGGGGAGAGGGGGAATCAACATAAAGATGTCGACAATTGCTGGAAATGGGAAGATTAAATGAATGGAAAGCTGTCCACAGAAGTAACTTGGGGGTTGAGGATATGTGTTGTCTTCACAGAGCCATAACAGTTCATAGTACAAAAGGACATCATGTAAACTAGTGAAACTTTGCCAGTTCATTACTTGAGCAATCCAAAATGCATTTCACTGTCCTACTCTCTCACATAACTCTGGAAGCTCTCTAGCTTCCATGTACTATCTCTCCAGCTTCCACGTACATAAAATAATTTATATATTAAAAGAAGGCCCTTATCTGCTCTCTGTGAAACCAGAAAATAAGTCAGCTGGCCAACGAGGTGAATTTTTTTTAAAAAACTTGTTTCCCTACTCTGCCTCTTCCTACTTACCAACATTCTTAGAATGCATCCAAAATGGTTTCATATTAATTTGCATGATCAGAAGAATGAATACTGGACCGAATTGTGGGAATGAAAGGGTAGGAAAAGAACTTAAAAGTAGGAGAACGCTTGGGAAATAATGAAAGTAGCCTAATTAGATAGAAAATAGATAAAGAATCAAAAGTAAAGATGTCAGAGTGGAGATTGGCTAATTACACTGCAACAAGGGGACATAGCCTAGATTTCTGTTTCTTTTCTTATTTAAAAAAAGCTCTCATTTTAACATGGCAAATGAAACAGCAACCAATAATATTTAAACACAACTTGGATAAGTTGGGCTCAATGCATTTTAACTGGAATAAAATGATACGTCAAAGGCTTGGATAAATAGAGAGGGGGATTTTTAAAAAATGTAAGTAGGGAGATGATTAAACAACAATACAAAATATGAAAAACAAAGGAGGAATACATAAATGCAATTGCAAAAAAGAAATAAAGGTGGCAGAAATAAATAATGATGGTCAATATGCAGGGAAATAGTACTTTCATGCAAAGGATAATTTTTTAAAAAGACAGACATAAAAGAATCACCCAGTAATAAAGAGTGAAAGATTGCCAGGGGTGTTTAATGAATAATTTGCTTTGGTTTTTACAAACCAATACAAAAATGGGACTGTAGGAATATGCAACAGCGATTTGACAGAATTGGTATCATAGATATATTTTCAAAGAATGTTGCGTCCAAATAACTATATCTTGTAGAGTTTTAAGGGTAATACTATATCAGTAAGGCTGATGCAACATGTTTGGTTAATGTTATGAATTTTCCTATTTATCTTTAAAGTCAGTGGAGAAGCTAGGAGAGATAATTCCACAGCATGATCACTAGTTGGCTGAATCAACAAGAAGGTAAGGTTTGGAGGAGAAAAGAATGTTCTTCATAAATGACTCAAACACAACAAAGAGAAATTTAAATTAAAATGTTAAGGAACTGGGAGTCAATATAGGTCAGCAATGACAGGAGTGTTACATGAATGGGCTTGCTGCATGATCAGCTGAGCTTTCATGGAGGTTGAAAAAGGCACAACTTGAAGCAGAGTTGAGGAATCTCGTGGAAGTGATTGATCTTTTTGATGGCTAGGATACGAGGTCAAAAACTCAGCTGGCCTTGAATAAGGTGCCAAAGTTGGAAACAGTCTGTTTCATACTGAAACAATGGCTGGGGAATGAAGGAATCAGTGGGAGGTGTACAGAACTTATAAACCATATCTAGATGCAATAATTTGTGGATTATCTAGAACTGAACCTCAGGTTGGCAGGTAGCTCTGGCAAAAGGTCAGCAACTAAAATGTTAACTTTTTCCCCACTCCACAGATACTACTGACAGTATTTCCAAAATTTTCTAAGTACTACTGTTCATCTGAGATCTGAGTGACAACACAGAAGGATGTGTCAGTGTATCTAATAACAAGATAATCTTTTAGCCTGGAACAACAAAATTAAAGAATTTTTTTCAAAGTAGAGATGGGAATAGCAAAATAGGTGCCTGACCTCCTGTGGCAACCAGGGACCAGATTTTCCTTACATAATAACTAATAAATACAAGGTCAACTGTGACTTATTTCCCCAGATGTTTCTATTCTAAGAAACAGTATAATGATGGCAAGTCACTCACTGAACTGATAGTGACCTAAAAGGAAAAATGTAAAATAAAAGCCAAAAGCAGTTTATTCCCAGCAGAGAGTAAAATTTGCAATGCAACCTGTAATGGACAAAGCCAGGAGGACTCTAGTAATTTTTTTTTTCAGCACCATTCAATCATGATGCAGCAAAGACATTAGTTAAACATCATCTACCATCAAAACGAGTCTTCATTTTAAATGAAAACATCAGCATGTTTAGCAGACATGGTGCTAAATATAAGTCAGTCCTATGGTTTAATTGACCAGTGAAGTGCTTTGGAAATAATATCCCTAATATTGCAATAGTCACTGCCCGTAATCAACCCCAATATAAAACCGGGAATTCCTTAATGAAGATGAGACATAATCAAATTTGTTGTTGTTGTGTCGCCATAGTCTTACCAGACCATACAAGCTGCTCTCTCATTAGAGAGAAGGGACTGGTGGTGATTTAAGCTGAAGGCTACCAGGCCTCTGGCAAGGGAAGAGGTTGAGGAGAAGAGTCCTCCACGCTGTTGGCATCACAGTGCTCTGTAAACCTACAATCCAGCCAACTGAGCTCAGCCAATTCCCAATCAAATTTAGTCAATATAGGGCAAGATTACTTTTGCTTGCTGCAGTGATTCAGTGTAATGCTGGCTGGAGGAACAGTATCTCATTTTCCACTTCCACATTTTACAGACTTTTGTGCTCACCCCAGAGTTCAACAACTTCTGATTATGAACGCTGTCTTCATGTTGATCAATTCTCCTTCCCCTTCCTCCACATTCCCTACCATCTTGTCTGCATGGGTTTGCTCTCGAGGGAGTTGACCCATACCTTTCATGACTCTTCATTCATCTCTTCTTTGCTACCAGTAGCATTCCTTTACCATTTGTTCCACTTGCTCCTCCTTCCCCCTTTTCCTGCAGCATAAAATCCATCACTTTTCCAGGCCTTTTGGTTCTGAAATAGAGTCACATTGTAGTTGAAATGTTAACTCTATTTCACTCTCCACGGATATTCTTTTCCAGCAATTAGTTTCTAATTTAGTGCTAATTCACTATCACTTCTCTTTCAAAACCACCTATTTTAAAGAAGTTCTGCACTTCTCCCCAGTGGGATTTCTATTAGAATCTTTTGGCTTGTTCACAGTCATTGCTGTCTAGTTCCATTCTAGAATCTGATAAGGGGTTCACCAAAATTTGTTTTCATAACCACATCTCTTTCTTTAGTGACTGCCTTTAGCTGCGTCATACTCACATGCAACATAATTGAATTTCCATCTTTCATCTAAATTGGATTTTAAGCATCTTCACAACATATTAAACTTCATGTGTAGCTGCCTCACTGCATCCTGAGATGCACATTCTGTCTCCGTCAGCACCACCTCACACTATCTCAAAACTATCCCGGCCCCCAGTTTCATTTTATTATTCATTTCATTTAATGCCTTAAAAAGGAACATTCTCCCTTTTAGAGTAATAAGGAATGCCAGCTCCAACAACTCACAGGTACTGATGCCCTACTGGATCTTTCCTCTCCTCTTCATCCATCTGACCACATCCACTCTTCTCATTCCACTTTTGTGTTATGTATTTATTTTTATCCACTGACCTTCTACACCCTGATGCTGAAAAATCTGTGTTCAACAACAGACTTTATTTTATCACTCACATCCTGCCTCAATGGATTTTGGGCAGGACAGTGAATTCTTCATCAACCATCCTCATTTTCATGCCCACTTCTCTGGGCAGGAATCCTCTACCTACTTCATGACAACTAAGTCTACAGGTGATTAGGATAACATATGCAAACTATTAGTGGAGCCTAGGATCTATAGTAGGACACTATAATAGCTCTTAAGATCATTTTGCAATGTGATATTTAAGGACAAATAAAAATGAATGCCACTGCTGTTTACCTGTACCATCTGAGCTTAAATTGCCAGAGAGGAGTGCAACATGGCGTAAGCAGCCGGGACTGCAGACATTTGTAAAGAATATAAGACCAAGAAGGGTTCCTCATCACTATGCAGTCCTTATTTCCCATCATTTTTGTGTTTGTTATGCAGAAGTCTTCAAACCAATGGGCTGAGGAGTGGCAGATGGAGTTTAATTTTGATAAATGCGAGGTGCTGCATTTTGGGAAAGCAAATCTTAGCAGGGCTTATACACTTAATGGTAAAGTCCTAGGGAGTGATGTTGAACAAAGAGACCTTGGAGTGCAGGTTCATAGCTCCTTGAAAGTAGAGTCGCAGGTAGATAGGGCAGTGAAAAAGGCATTTAGTATGCTTTCCTTATTGGACAGAGTATTGATGACAGCAGTTGGGAGGTCATGTTGTGACGTACAGGATGTTGGTTAGGCCACTTTTGGAATATTGCATGCAATTTTAGTCTCCTGCCTATCGGAAGGATGTTGTGAAACTTGAAAGGGTTCAGAAAAGATTTACAAGGATGTTGCCAGGGTTGGAAGATTTGAGCTATAGGGAGAGGTTGAATAGGTGGGGGAGTCCAGAACTCGAGGCACAGATTTAGGGTGAGAGGGGAAAGATATAAGAGAGACTTAAGGACCAACATTTTCAGGCAGAGAATGATGCTTATGTGGAATCGGCTGCCAGAGGAAATGATAGAGGCTAGTACAATTGCAACATTGAAAAGGCATCTGGATGGGTATACAAATAGGAAGGGTTTGGAGGGGTATGGTCCAGGGGCTGGCAGGTGGGTCTAGATTGGGTTATCTGATTAGCATGGACAAGTTGGAATGAAGGGCCTTTTCCACGCTGTACATCTCTATGACTCTAAATACACTAAGGCGCTGAACAGAAAAACTGCTCCTTTAGTTGGTTTAAGGTCAAGCCCATGGACAGGTCATTAAGAAAATCCACAAAAATGATACAAGGGACAAGAAGCTTTAATTAGGGGAAGTGACTAGAGAAATTGGAGTTTAGAGTGTAGTGCTGGAGAAGCACAGGAGGTCAGGCAACATCTGAGGAGCAGAAGAATCGACATTTCAGGCATAAGTCCTTCATCAGGGCATAAGTCTTATGGATCTTAATTTGGGGTCCCTGTTTATTATCAACAATAAAATGAAGGAAGAATTTAGAAGTTTTTATTTTACTCAGACTGTGGTATAGAATGTCCCACCAGAAACAATCGTGGAAACAGCAATGTTTACCATGCTCAATAAATTGAGTAGAAAGCGATCTGGGGCTAACAGCAGAACATTAACTTTCATTTGCCAATTGGATGGATCAACACTAGGATGAAAAAATGAACAGAATACTTTGATATGCAGACAGAATTGTAAAACACAAATCTACACAAGCCTTCCTCAGACTTTGCAATGCATTAATCAGGCCACAGTTAAGCATATCATATTAATTGTTTAATCAGTTCAACACAAAAGAAACCAAGAATTGGAAAGGATACGGAAAGGACAATATGCTGAAGTTGGTAAATTATGAAATAAGAATAAAGAAGCATGACATTTAATATCTGGGGAAATAAATGCCTAGAGGTGTACCTCAAGGTTAATGAAACACTTAAGTGATCTCAATAACATTAAGATTTTTATTTTAATTCAAGGCAAAAAAGTATTAGAGAACAACAATAAAAATTAATTTTCAGAAACTGAATGATTGTTAAGAGTTTGAAGTAATTTGTTAGCTGAACAATTGTGACTTAAACATTTGAGATTGTTAAATCAGAGTTGAAGTTTTGATGTAAGAGTTAGGCTACTAAAGGAAAAACTGTTTCTTAATCCTAACTTCATCTATATTCATATGTCATCAGAGATTAAATATTGCGATGCAAACAAGAATTTTAAATATTCTATGCAGTTCATTACAACTGCAATGTTAGAAGTTCAAGTAACTGGGCATAAGCAGTTTACTTAATTTTGACAGCCTATTTCCTAATCTTTGTAATCTCAGTTTCGACGATAACTGCTCCCTTCAGAAAAAAAATGCAGTTTATTATTCTCTGGAAGAAGAACACACAACACATTTCTATTTTGCCAGTAAAAGTATTCAAGTTCTGCTGGCTAAGTAATTTATATCCTACATCAAGTTGATGAATCTATTCTAAAAGTATGTAAAGGATGAATAGTATTTAGAATAATAAAATACTGAGAATAGATAAACCTGACTTTTCCTACCTAACCCTTCCATTTTCGAGACTTTGCATTGTTTATGCTATCCATCCCATATTCTGCTTCCTTTAAAGTATCTGTAAATGCTTGTAAATCCATCCACATTAAATTATGGCTATATAAAAAATCTTAAATGGCTTATTGGACAAGTGCTTGTCATTATTTGGTAGTAAGCTAAAGAACCCATTCTTGATTTCTGGTCTGTACTGTGTTACAATATAATTAACCGCACTGTGCCTCAATTCTGTAACATTATTTTCTACTAACTCCTATCCAGAGATTCCAAAGCAAAGTTTATATGTGTCTGCACTGTGTGTGGTGCTCTTATGGCTGAATAGCCCGACTCCACATCGACTCAGACATGGAAGATGGATAAGTAGGCAAAATTCTGTGTGACTGCCACTAACCCCCAACACTATATTATAGCTGAATCAGTACTTTCAGTTGGATAAAAGACAGTTAGTCTTTTTCAATAATTTGAGTCTACCACATCAAGGAGACTACAGTTTTCTACATAACATGATTGTGTAAAGGATACATAGAAGAAAATAAATTCATTTTTAAAAATGGGATACAAATTTACCAAACTATGGGAATCATAGTCCAATGATTTGCACATACACTTGATCCAGTAATTTGAATTCTTTAACTGAGGGATTCATTTCTACTTGTGTATATTAGAAAAGACATAGTATTCTGAGAATGTACAAGAGTTTACTTTTATTACTTATGTTTTGTTATTGTGACAAGTCAGTTCCTAGAATTGGATAATTAACCAAATACTGCTACAAATTACTTTTACTATGTATATATCAGCTGTACATCTGACATTACTGGAATTGACACGGTAAACTACAATAAGTGATATGTAATAATTTCAACTTCTGATAATTGTTGTGGTTGGTATATATTCCATACAGATTACTGCTGAAAGAAGTACAGAATTTAGTACTGAATGTATGAAATAATGAGATTTTTAGTCAGTATCTTGGCTGTAAAAATGTATTTCATTTCTCATGGTTATGGTTCTCTTATTGTCCATAAACATTTAAGTATGGGTTAAATTATACTGTTAAATCTATTCTGCTTCGCAAGTTCCAGCATTTTCGTTTTGCTTTCTTTAAGCTTATTTTTTTTTCTTAGTCTTAGAATTCTTGCAACAGCTATCATTCCTCTTCCTGAACTTCTGTCTTTTCTATAGTTACCAATATTTTTTTCTAACTTGGAGACACACCACAACATCTTTACAGGTGAGGTTTCATCATGAAACCAGTAAAAAGGTGAGGGGAGTGCAGAAGCTTAAAAATTTTGAAATGTGTGCATAGAATGTAGTGTTACTTATTTGCTGCTCATCGTTCATTGCCCTCTTACTGAGTGGCTTGCTAGCTCATTTCAGAGGCTAGTTATGAGTCAACCACATTGTTGAAAGTCTGAAGTCACATCTATGCCAGATCAGGTAAGGACAACATATTTCCTTCTATAAAAGACATTAGTGAATCAGATGAGCTTTTATAACAACTGACATTGGTTACATGATAGTGATTAGACTAGCTATTAATTCCAATTTCTTTTTTATTGAATTCAAATTTCATTATCTGCCATGGTGGTACTTGACCAATGTCCCCCAGAAGATAAGGGTGAGCTTCTGGATTACTACTCCAGTGACATTATTACAATGTCATTGTTCCCCCTATGTTAACAATGACAAATGTTAATGTGAGATTATATTATTCTTACTTTACCTGACTGTACATATATCTCAACATGAAATCCATAAGAAATGATTTTCCTTTCCTGAAGGCACCAGCAACAGATAAGGCAACCACTTCCCGATCTCTAACTTCTTCTGAGAGAAGGATTTTGTTCAGAGCTGTTTCATCCAGTTCAAAAGTATGGTCATCATTAACAACAAGAATCTGAACTGGTCTGGCTTGCTGCACAGCTTCATCTTCTGATGTCCAATTGAAGTTTCCCTCCGAAAATCCGCCTACAGTCAAAGTTTTAAAAACATTAATAAAATAGTTCACTCACTCTATTTAATACACATTTAAAATGTAGATGTTGAACTTCCAAAAAGACACAATTGAAATTGAAAAAGTGTTTGCGCCAAGTGAATACTTCAAACCCCTCATTGCATTATGGGATCAGCTTTTTTTTATTTGTAAAGAATCATCTTACATAAATAGTATTCATATTTAGACACTGGAGAGGGGCCTCCTGTTAGAAAAGGAGGCTGATGAAGGAAGCAGAGCATCTCTGTCAGCAGAGGCATAAGCAGGCTTAGCATCCATCACTGACCTCCTTCCTCTAGCCAAAAGATAATGGCCAGGCAGGAAGGCTTCAACTGGCATAAGGACAAGCAGGCCAGCTGACTGAGGCCTTGTTCACAGCCCATCAAATCACTGTCATTTGGGGGTGGGCAACTAAGTGACAGGAAAGACAATCAGGGAATTTTCTGGATCCTTTCTGCCTGCAGGGTCCATAAAACTATTGCGTATACTTAAAATATCTGGATAAAAATATTTATACAGTTAATAATTAGTGTTTTAGAACAAACTTCTTTTCGACATTTCTTAGTGAAAATCTGTATTTTATTTGTTCAGATGGGCACAATGGCTTTATTTACTGTGGGTGACAGAAATCTCTCTAATCAGTTGAGAACCATCAGGAACTCTGCACTATTTTTCCTCCAATAGACTCAACACTATGACATTTTTATCAGATATTTACTTAAGCTGGGTCAGGCCCCCAATCTGATTAAGTTCCCAGTAGGGCAAAGCTTCCACTCCCAAGAATGTAAGCTAATCAGAAGCTGGGTATACTCCAGTTAGAGTGTCATCCTGGGGCCTTCATCAGGGATTTCTCATGCATCCCTGGGAAGATATAAGCAAAACCAGGATGGGGATCACTGGGAAGGGTTCACTAGTAAGGGAGGGAATGAGGGGCCCCATCTCAAGAGGCAAATAGCACATTTGAAAGTGTTTGCTGGACAGCTCTCTCAATGTTGTCTCCCATTTAAGGACATCAAGTGGACACTGCATGAGAGAATTAACAAACAATCTAGGTCTTTTTCAATATATAATTTCAGTTACATCACATCGTAAACTTTTGCAATAAATTCTTTGTCTTACGATCTTATGTTCCACAACCACCTAAAGGAGCAGCACTCCGAAAGCTATTGCTTCCAAATAAACCTGTAGGACTAAAATCTGGTTTGTGTGATTTTTAACTTTGCTTGGGAAGACCACTTGTAAGCCTTCCCACCTTGAATTTGATCAGAAGGAGGGGGGAGAAGGTCTATGGGATATTCACCCAACACTCTTGTGCTGGTCACACAGTGCCCCCACACAAACATTCAACATATCAGTCAGTCAAAGTTCCTCGTTAGATGTTCACAGTGTGCACATGTCAACTGTCACTGTATGCAACGAGTGCATAAGGCAAGGACCCAATACCGGTTTAAGGTCCCATCACAACATTGGCAGTAAATGATTGCAGGATCATCTCCTAGCTCATCACTGAATCTACTTGCCTTCCACAGATTACCTTCCCTTACTATTAAGTGACTTGGCTAATTTTGCTGTCCCTTTAGTGACTAGTTAGCTACCTCTGGGGCCATGAATGGTGCCTGCAGATCAGTGATTACATCCTATTGAGGCAGGAGAATTACTTTTTCATCATTAGGTACAGAACTAGCAAGCTGATATAGTTGAATTTCCAAAAGGCATTGGGTATGGTTACTATTCAAAGCAAAAGCTCTTAGTTTTGGGTGTGATATATTAGCAAGATAGAGCATGGTAAACTAACAAGAAACAATGTTGGGATAAATTAGTGGGCGGCACGGTGGCACAGTGGTTAGCACTGCTGCCTCACAGCGCCTGTAGACCCGGGTTCAATTCCCGACTCAGGCGACTGACTGTGTGGAGTTTGCACGTTCTCCCCGTGTCTGCGTGGGTTTCCTCCGGGTGCTCCGGTTTCCTCCCACAGTCCAAAGATGTGCGGGTCAGGTGAATTGGCCAAGCTAAATTGCCGGTAGTGTTAGGTAAGGGGTAAATGTAGGGGTATGGGTGGGTTGCGCTTCGGCGGGTCGGTGTGGACTTGTTGGGCCGAAGGGCCTGTTTCCACACTGTAAGTCTAATCTAATCTAAAAAAAAATGGGGGAGTTTCAGGTTGTCACTTCTGAACTGACACAGGGATCCATGCTGAGGCCTCAATGACTTACAAATTATATTAATGGCAAGGATGAAGGGACTAAATAAGTCATACCCCAACTTGCTGACAAAGATAGGTTGGAACCAAGTCGTGAGAAAAACACAAAGAGTTTGCAACAACATACAGCTTAGAGGGTGGGCAAAATATTGGCAGGTTATATAACGTGGGAAAATGTGAGGTTGTCCACTTTGGTAGGAAGAATAGAAATGCAAGCTATTATTTAAACAGAGCGAAACTATAGAATGCTGTGACACAGAGAAATCTGAGTACTCTAGTGCATGAATGAATCACAAACACACACACGCAGGTACAGAAAGTAATTAGGAAGGCAAATGGAATACCAGCCTTCATTGCAATGGAAAATGATGCATTATATTAGAGAAGACTTGCTACAACTTCACAGCACGTTGGTAAGACTATACCTAGACAGGTGTGTACTGTTTTTGGTTCCTTATTTAAGGACAGGCATTACTATATTAGAAGAAGTTCTCAGAAGATTAATTTGGCTGATTTCTGGATGAAGGGGTTGTGTCTTATGAGGGAAGGCTGAGACATAATTTCAAAATAAGGGGTTTCCCATTTAAGACAGAGATGAGGAGGAATTTGTCTCAGATGGTCATAATTTTTTGGAAGTCTCTAAACCAGAGAGTAGTTTGAGGCTAGGCCATTGTACAAATTCAAGGCTAAGTTAGGCAGATGCTTGATCGAAAAGGAAAGGAAGGATTATGGGAGTGGACAGGAAGGGACATGTAAAGTAACAATCATATCAGCTATGACCATACTGAATGGCAGAGCAGGCTTGGTAGCCCAAAAATCCCTCTGTTCCTAATTGCTATGTTCTCATGTTCGCAAATCATACCATTTACCAAGTTGAAAAATTATGTATCAAGACTGGGCAAATCTGTGTCACTAGTCAGGAAGTCCCTTAACTTGGGATTTGTACAGGACAGGTTTACACAACATATAGGAAAGATACAGATAGAGAGAGAGAGAGAGAGAAAGTGAACATCTCACATTTCCATTTATGTTTTATTTTTTGTCTCAGTAAAATCACCATTGTGACAGTGATGTTATTCAATACTTCCACCATCAGGAAAGACACCAATGTGGCCAATGAACCAGTAACAAACAAAAAGGCCAATAAGAGCAATGCTTATGTGGAGAATGTGAAGGGAGAGGGTAGGGATTACATCTAAATAGAACTGGAGGGTGAAATATAGCACTCCAACTCCAACTCCAACCCCCCCCCCCCCCCGCCCACTTCCCACCTCCCCTAAAGGCATAGAGAGCATTGGTGAACATTGCATGCTCCCTCACCAAGGATACCCATGGCCTGCTGCCTAGACCTGTTTACTGCCAGCCTGGCCAGGCCCAGATACCCCTGTTTAAATCTGTCAGTCAGAGCTCCCTGACTGGACCCAGTTAACAACCCCAATGAGAGAACTTGTGTTCTATGATGTCCACCCGGCTGACCCCATTGCATTCGCTACATTCCTCTCCCCCACCGAGTCCAGGGGCGCAGGCCTGTTATTTTCTTTCAGCCTCTACTCTTTCACACTGGGTCCAGTTCCTCCAACTCAGACTCTGACGCGGGCTGGTGTGTATAGGACTGTAGCCTGCCTCTTGCGTCTGGCGCATCTCAGAAGCAATTCACCCTCCACTTCAGAGTAGTAAAGGCACTGAGAATGCAACATCTGCCATGTCCATCTGAGACTCTGAGATTTCCTTAACACTAGATGAAGGGGAGAACCCATGGGTTCTGACCGTCTTTATGGCTGTTCTGACGGGTTGGGTATGTTTTATTCATGTGGTCCACATGCTTTTTCAGGACTGTCATTTCAGCCTCTTTGAGTGGGAGTCCACAATGACTAAGAATGTTGGGCGCCTGAAAGGACAAGCATAGTTAAGATGTAATCAGGTTCAAGGTTTACCCGGCCATTCCCATGAATGTGGGGGAAGCTGCTGGCAGTAATTTTTGCCCTCGTTGGCACTGTGGGCACTGCCCCACCAATGCAGGTAGGTCTGCATCCAACCCTGGACACCAGACATAACTTCTCACCAACAACTTCATTTTGGATACCCCTGAATGCATTGGTGGAGTTCTGCCAGCACCTGACAGCGACCTTTGCTCAGGACAATCATTCTTGCTCCTCATAACATGCCACCCTCTATGATGATCTGGTTTCACCAGGTTCAGAAAGGTTTCAGTTCTAGTTTCATCACCACCAGCTGTTTTAATTTTGCCAGGACTGAATCTTTTTGCATCCATAGTCTGGTATTGTCAGCGGTGACTGGAAGAATGTCCAGAAAGTTTAAAACCAAAACAGACTCTTCCAGTGGTGGCATCACCAATGGCATATCTACCTGCAGCAGGCAGGTAAAGGCATCTGTATTGGTTACTTGGCCTCCCAAATAGTGTTCCAACTTGTAATTATGTAATTACTTAGAATGAGAGCCCACTGCTGAATTTGACCTGAAATTATGGCCAGCACAGTCATCCTCTGAGTGCCCAAGGATAAATTTGTAGCCTGTTACTATTATGAACGTACAGTCATAGAGGTACTGGTGGAACCTTCCCACACTAAAGATGACTGCCAAACTTTCCTTCCATATCTGGACATGTTTGTGCTCTGCATCAGCCAAAGTCTGAGGAGCATTTGCTACTGGGTGCTCATCTCCATTGTGTCATCTGTAAGCCAACACTAGCCTGATACCATACAGAGAGGCATCGCGTGTCACCATTAGATGTTGCTTGGGATCATGTGTGCCAACATCTTAGATGATGCTAGTTACTTCTTCTCTTCTCTAAAGGCTACAAGAACATCTCTAAGGTTCACCCTTTTTCAATAGCAGAGGTAAGAGTGCCAGGACAGAGGCCGGTTACATATGAACTTTTTGTAATATTTCACAATCCAAGGAAAGACCTAAAGCTCCAGAGTGAGCCAGGGCACCTTTGACTGCTTTCATTTTATCTTCCATAGGGTGTAACCTCGTCAATTCTGTAGCCAAATAGGTCACTTGGGGGTACCTGGAGCTCACAATTTTCCTTCTATGGCATACGTCCGACTTGGAGAAATGTCTAAGGACGATGTCTGAGTTCTCCAAGTGCTCTTTATTGGTCTTCCTTGTTATTAGCATGCCGTGCAGATAAATGGCAACCTGGGGTGGACTGTGTAAAATGTTCTCCATCGTCCACTGAAAAATGGCACAGTCTAATGATACTCAAAAGGCAGTCTCATATATTGGTATAAACCCTTATGGGTATTAATTGGAGCATACTTCTGGGAATCCTCATCTAACCACAATTGCAAGTACATATGGCTCATGTCCAGCTTTGTGAAGGACAGCCCTCTATCACCTGTGCATACAAATCCTATATGCGAGGGATTGGATATTTATCCAGCTGTGAGAAGCATTTTACTGTTTGTTTAAAATCCCCACAAAGACAAAACACATTGGACACTACAATCAGTACAACCAATGCTGCTCATTCTGCAAACTGTACTGGTATGATGATTCCTTCACTTTCCAGCCTCCTGGTTTCTGTGTCTCCCTTTGCAAGTAAGGCACATGGCCTTGCAGAATTGTGGAATTGCTTCCTGGTCCAATATGCAAGGTGGCCTTGCCTCCTTTGATTGTCCCTAGACCTTCCTGAAAAACTTCCAGGTATTTAATTAGGTTCACTCAGGCAGCCATTTTCAAATCAAAGAATGTTGAGCCCATCAAGGTGAATCTTTCTCAGTCAATTTCATCCCATCAGGCTTAGGCCCAAGCCTTTTGCTACAGTAAGTGGTAACTGAACCAGATGCTTCTCATACAAGATCGGAACTAAAGCTGTACCCTTAATCTGTCATGGTTCCCCAGTACAGGTTCTCAGTCTAGCCAAAGTCTTAAGCAAACTTAAGGGTTGGAGTCCCAAATGAATTTTGTTAAAGACTAGTTCTATAATTACTGATACACCCACGCCAGCATCAACCTCCATTAGAACTGGGTGACCCTTTAACCAGATGTGTGTTTTGATGGTTTTGATTTGGATTTTGCTAAGCAATTTAAGATTTTTGATGTCCCCACCTCGGAAAAGATATGCTTGCCATAAAGGAAGTGCAGCAGAGAATCACCAGGCTGAAACTGGGGTTGGGAGGATTGCCCTGTGAGGAAAGATTGGTTGAACTGGGACTGGAATTTAGAAGGATTAAGGTGAACTGATTGAAATGTATTACAGGGATGAACAGTCCAGATGCAGACAGGATGTTTTTGCTGGTTGAGTAGCCTAAACTCAGGGGCACAATCTCAGAATCCGGGTAATTTAGGACTGAGATGAGGAAAACGTTGTGAACAAATGGAATTCTCTACCACAAAAAGCTGTGGAGCCAAGACACTAAATCTATTCAAAAAGGACAGATACATTTTTAGATTTAGATTTTAAAGGCATCAAGTGGCAAGGGGAGAAAGTGGGATTATAGCATTGACATAAAGGTTCAGCCACGATCAAAGTGAATGCAACAAAAGGCTCAAAGGGTTCAATGATCTATTTTGATTAGATTAGATTAGATTCCCTACAGTGTGGAAACAGGCCCTTCAGCCCAACTAGTCCACACCGCCCCTCCGAAGAGTAACCCACCTAGGCCCATTTCCCTCTGACTAAGGCACCTAACACTATGGGCAATTTAGCATGGCCAATTCATCTGGCTGGCACATCTTTGGACTGTGGGAGGAAACCGGAGCATCCAGAGTAAACCCACGCAGACATGGGGACAAAGTGCAAACTCCACACAGTCACCCGAGGCTGGAATCAAACCTGGGAACCTGGTGCTGTGAGGCAGCAGTGCTAACCACTGAGCCACCGTGCCACCCCGCTACTAGTTTCTATGTTTCGAAGTAAAATGAATTTGTTCCCTTTGCATTTTGTGTTTAAAGTAGTTAGCTATAGCTATGTTCTGTAATGTGAGTTATGACAGTACTTTGGACCTGAAGCGAAGTGATTGTCAGATTGTTGCTTCTGCTGATTGACAGGCTTCCAAGAAAATTTTCAAAGTGGAAGTTTTTGGATGTGAAAAATGCTCATCTCATGGGTAAAACAGTAATTTCTGACTACTGAAATGGTAATCTATTTGAAAATCCATTATGAAAATCAAATTTCCTCATGTAAAGAGCTAAATACAGCAGATGGTAAAAATTTGCAACAACAGCAGAAAACGGAGAAAATAAGGAGGGTGGAGTTTAATGCCCCCTTCCAGCCCCACACAGAATATAAAATTGTGAAGGGTAATGCTGCTCAGAGGCACCTTATGTGCTTTTTCTTCAAATCCCTCTCTCTCTCTCCTCCTCCTATCTCGCCCCCAATCTTCAGCAACCCTAGGCCTCCGGTGGGTGTACTCCTGAAAGCTCCACCTGCTCCTAGTAGTTCTGTTGGACAATGGAAAGTTGCCAGACTCTTCTTGGCCAGAAGCTCTTAGCAGGTGACATTCAGCTACTGGGTCCACTTCCCAGAGAAGGACCAACATTGGCTAGTTAAACATCTGATGGGTACTTAATCAGGTATGCTTTCCCCAGGGGAGAATACATAGGGTTCTGGCTAGTTCTCCAGCTAACAGGCAAGAACCCTGTCTCCAATATTAAATTCCACTTAGTGAGTCAGTTAGCATCTGTGCAGAGAACAGAAATGCTAATGTTTCAAGTTTTAACCTGACAACAATAAAGGTGCCCATATCCAAAATGCTAACTTGTCTAAACTGCATTTTCAGTTTTGTTTCCAGCTGTTTTGAACTTTGAGACATAGAGACAGCACAACTACCAATTATTTTTTACTGCTCATCATTGAAAAACTGCTACTGCATCATAACATCCCTGATGCAATTGGCACTTGAACTGGAACATTAGCTTTCTGGATGAAATAAATACCTGTATGTACTGTAGCATGTCGTCATATTGTTGAAATGTTTCAAATTTCTTCAAATAACTAATTACTTTTGATATTCCATACTGTTACACAGAAAAATATGACAGATATTCTGCACCAAAATGCCACAAATGTAATTGACTTCTTCAAAAGCTTCACTAAAGGGAGCAATCTTGACCTGATCAACTGGGAAACTTTCTGCTTTTCTTTGAATAATACCATGAGATCTTTAAAACCGACTTGAATAGATGGAATGGATGTCAGTTTCACATGTCTTAAAGATAGCATATTAAAGAATACAACATTCCCTCAGGAATGTGTTGGAATGTGGATGTGATTATTCTTAGACAACAGAACCAAGCTACATGTCATTAATTTACTGACATTTATCTTCACTTTCTCCCTGCTCTATCTTCTTCACACCAGTTCTTTTTCTTACCAAAGAACAATATTCAATTCAAAATTAAATGAATCAGTTTCCAGGAAGTTACTACAGTCTTGGTGAACCAAAGAGACATATGAAATACACAAGTCTGGTCAGGAGAGAGGTTTCAAGTGAACGCTGAAATGATCCACCTACTAATATTCATAACAAAATGGCTGGACCCACTTGATCAAGGAGGTAAGGCATTGAGTCATCACAATTCAGTGCTCTCTAATGGAGACAACTCCCTTCATTCCCTTCTCTTGCTTTAACTACATCAACTGTCCATTCCTTGTTTTATAAAATGTTGTTCACCCAACAGGTATCAAGCAGATTTTGCCTTATTTGATGAGGGAATGCTAAAAGAGATGAATGAATGTTTGCCCTAAACAGATGAGGAAAGTGGAGAGATCAATTTTACAGATTGTGTTTCATAGACAGAAGTCAATCACACAGCATGAAACAATTGATGAACATATTCAGCTCTGTATTCCAACCCACACATCTTCTGCATTTTCCTGCTTCTAATTCATTTGCCTCTCAGAAAATGTTGCATTTCTTATAATTATCACATTTTCAAATAACTTTGTCAATAATCTTCCAAAACCTTTGTTCTTTGGGTTAGTTTCATTATTCTTCCTGGCAAATGCAGTCCATTTATTCCATTACTGATGCTGCATCATTCCTATGCTACATATTTTACTACAGCTCTTTTTCGTTTACTATACTAACCATTTTGCAAGTATATCTTCATTATCTTCTTTACTTGGTACTTCACATTTGTAGAAGATAATTCCACGAGCTCAAGAGTGTTTTAGGTGTTAATCACCTGTTTCCTTTCTTTCTCCGCAGAAAGATTTTTGCTCTTCAACCTATGTATGTGCTTACCACAGGCTCCAATACAAAAGAAATGTGTATAATAGTCTAATAATAGTTTGCAACTGTGACAATTTGTCTATAACAAAATGTCACAAGGTGCATTGCAGGAGCACTTCAAATAAAATTTGGTATAGAGCCACACAAGAAGATAGTAAGGTAGAGGATCAAAGAGGTCAAACAGATAGCATCTTAGAGCAAGAAAGAGAGTTAGAGATTTAGGAAGGAAATTTCAAAACCTGGAGGCTTGGTAGCTGAAGGAACAACTGTCAATGGAACACATAAAACCAGGAATAATTGAGATATTATAATGGGAGAAGCTCAGAAATCTTGAAGGGTTATAGTGATGGAGAAGATAAAAGATAGTGAGAGGAAGAGCGACATGGAGCAATTTGAAAACAAGGAGGATGAGAATTTTAAATTTAGGCATTTCTTAACTGGGAACCACTATCAGTGTGTCAGTAAGTACAGCGTCAATAAATGAACAAGACTTGGTGCAAAAGAACATGAGCAGCAGGATTTTGGATTACCTCAAGTTTATACAGATTGGAACATGTGAGAAGTGTATCCAGATAAGCAGAACAAGAAGTAACAAAGGCATAATGAGCATCAGAGGATCTGAGAGAGGGCTGGTGTTGGATGATATTATGGAGATAGAAATCACTGGTAATTGTGACATTGCAGATACTTCACTGGAAATTCATCCTAGAGTCAATATGACACCAAAGTTACAGTGAGACTGGCTCATTTTCATAAAGTAGTCAGGATGAGAGATGGAAGAGATGGCTTGGGAATGGATTTTACAGACCGATTTCAGAGCTGAAAATAATATTTTTGGTGTTCCAAAAATGTGGTTTGAGGAACTTCCAGATGTCAGAAAGTCATCTAACAATTTAAAAACCGTGGTGTAAAGAGGGCTGGTGATGACGTAGTGTTGGATCTAACAACACACGTGGAAACTGTCACTATGTTTTGCAATGATGTTCCCAAGGCAGCATCTAGATGAGAAACAAATGGAGTTTAAGGATAAATCCTTCAGGGGCACCAGATATAATAGAATGGGAGCCTGGCAATAAGACAATGCAGTTGATTGGCTGGCCATGAATATATCAGCCATGAGAGCCCAACCAGGCGGACAATGCTGAAGAGGAGTTGGAGGAGAATGGTGTAGCCAATCATGTCAAAGATTGAGAGGAGGAAGAATGACTGTTTACCTTTGTCAGTCACATGGGATGTTATTTGAAATTTTGATAAGAGCTATTCTAGTACAGTAACAGAAGCAGCAATGTAGTTTAAGGGATTCAAACATGTAGTTCTGGGTAAAACAAACACAGATTTGGAAGGCACATTTAAGGACTGTGGACAGCAAAGAAAGATTGACAATGGGGTTATAGTTTACAAAAGCAGTTGGTCATATATTTTCTTTTCAGATAAGGGGAGGGGTGATGACAGCAGACTCCAATGAGAAGGGACAGTGCTTGATGAGAGACCAATTTCGATATTTAACGATATTAATTCACATGGGTAGTGGGAAGATATGTTGGTTGGTCATTTGAGAGTTCTTTGAGGTGAGGTAAGGGAAGGCAAGTATGACCAGAAAAGATAGTAAAAAGGGTAAATTTTCACAGGGGGGAATATGATTTATAAGTCATTATGTTTCTGTGGGGAAAAAAGATAGATATTCAGTCAGTACAACTGTTTAATTACATGGGATCCTGATCCACTCAGAGATTCTGGATGGATCCAGTAAAAGATCATCTTTGCCAGAATTCTAGAAGTTTGACAACTTTTTTTTATACACCAACTGAAAAGTGTGCCAAATCACATTTGTAAGTGTGTGGATGTGACAGCATTTTAAGTAGGCAATATTTGTTTTAATGTCGAAAGTGAATTCCAAGTATTACAATTGAGCACTCACAATGGTTACAGGAAAAAACGAGAAATAAATTGACCTCAAGGCGTTACCTGTCCTCATCGAAAAAATTCTGGGCGGTGGTAGAGGCTTACATGTCTGGAGAGATTTACTTTGCATCGTTTTTTTTTGTTGTTCCGCAAGATAGTGCTAAGAATGAAGATAGGATGAACAGCGTCTGCCTTTTGAGGACCATGAGTATGACGGGGTGGGAGTCGCAAAGGAGAAGAGAAAAAAATCTTCTCCCCCGACCCCTTTTAAAAGGCTGGGGCACTTCACTATTTCCTCGGGCGAATCACTGAATAAATAAGAACGTTTGCAGGAGCAAATTCCTTCGCAGCCTGTGTTTCGGAGCTCCAAGCCTGGGTGGCGCACATTGTGAACATTCTTGCTGCTTTTCTGGGTTTATTTGGCTAACAGTTGAGGGCCTGTCTGAATAATCAGCCCCTGGAGCCAACCAGTTTTCCTAGGGCCGGTTTCCATAACATTGTACGGCTTCTGCAAGGATTACGCACAAGACCAAACGCAACCACCGTTTGGCGTGCTCAAGGAATAGTAACGACCTTATTAATATTTGTGCCGCGTTTTGGCTACAATCCCGTCCCTAATCAACCAGCACTTGGGGGCTAAATGCCCCCCATCCATACAAGCGACAGCATCCTACCTCCTGTACTCAGTCCCTCCCCTGCCTTTCTTCGGGAAGCTACGGGTATTTCTGGTTCTGCAATCTTTATCGGAGATATTCTGAAGGCGACAGGCATATGGCCGACTTACCCCAGCTATTTCTTTCTTTCCGACTCCTCGCCGTGTTTTTTTGTGCCATTTTGCTGGCGTCTGCACCGTGCAGCCGGTTACGGAAGAGGATCCCTTTCGAAAGGGCGTCTCTCTCTCTCTCTGCGAGGATGACGAGTTGTGAGGTTGGAGCCTTTCGCAGCTCGGAATTAAACAATGTACTGAAAACACCAGGGGGTTGCAGTGTGCACATTAGTGTGGTTCAAGCAGGGAATATAATGTCACATACATTGATATTAACAACAAGTTGGACAGAAACAATCTTTGTATATATGTGAACGCCACAGGGAGGGATTGTGTCATTTCTCAGGAGGATATATTATGTTTAGAAAGGGACAAATGCTCTGCTACAGGGATTTGCATTTATTTAGACCACAAATTACTGCAAAACAAATGGTACAATATGAAATAACACATTTTCATCATAAAATGCACAATGTGGTGAGACAATATTAATAATATTAAGCGTGCAATGTGATGGTTCCTAATCATTAATGATTCCTCATAACTCTGAACAATAATGTCTAATTCTAAATTCGTAGGAAATTGTAAAGTGAATTCTGTAGTCCCTAATTAAGAAACTGTGATTTATATACGGTCAGCCGAGGTCCTTGCTCACAAAAAATGCTGATGTTACAACCTTATCATCTTGACACTGCTGATTTTCTACTCTGAGATGCCGGCACTTCATAGAGTCACAGGGTTGTACAGCATGGAAACAGACACTTCAATCCAATTGATCCTTGCACTAGATCACCAAATTTAATTCAGTCCCATTTATCCATACCCCACAAAACTCTTCCAATCCATATACCCATCCAAATGCCTGTTAAATGTTGAAATTGTACCAACCTCCACCATTTCATCTGGCAGCTCATTCCATATATGCATCTCCATTTGCATGAAAAAGTTGCCCCTTAGGTCCCTTTTAAATCTTTCCCCTCTCACCTTAAACCTATGCCCTCCAGTTTTGGACACCCTCCCCCTGGGAAAAGACCTTGGCTATTCACTTTATCCGTGCCCCTCAGGATTTTATAAACCTCTGTAAGGTCACCCCTCAACCTGCGACTCTTCCGGGAAAAAAGCCCCAGCCTGTTCAGCCTCTCCTTATAGCTCAAATCCTCCAACCCTGGCAATGTCCTTGTAAATCTGTTCTGAAGCCTTTCAGAACATCCTTCCTACAGCAGGGAGACTAGAACTGAATGCAGCATTCCAAAAGTGGCCGAACCAATGTCCTTACCGCCACCACATGACATCCCAACCTCTCTACTCAATGCACTCACCAATAAAGGAAAACACATCAAATGCCCTCTTACCTATCCTGTCTATCTGCAACTGAACAAAGTCCAGTCAACAGAGTCACAGTTGGTCCATGTCAGTTTGTTAATCGTGGCATCTGCAAAAATTGTACTTGTTTCAATAAACATAAATTATGGTTTTGAATTGGGGCAAACAATAATATTCAGAGATAATAAACTGCTAAGAAGAGGTGTTGGCCTAGTGGTATTGTCACGGGACTTTAATGGAGAGACCGATGTATGATCTTGGGGGGGGGGGGCGGGGAGGTGGGGGGTAGGGATAGCAGATAATGGAATTTGAATTCAATACACTTTTGATTCAATATGTGGATGTGCCCACTAGAGAAGATGCAAAACTTGACCTACTCTTGGGAAATAAGGCAGGGCAGGTAACTGAGGTGTCAGTGGGGGAGCATGTTGGGGCCAGTGACCATAATTCTATTAGTTTTAAAATAGTGATGGAAAAGGATAGCCCGGATCTAAAAGTTGAAGTTCTAAATTGGGAGGAACGCTAATTTTGATGATATTTGGCAAGAACTTTCAAAAGCTGATTGGGGGCAGATATTTGCAGGTAAAGGAAGTGGTGGAGGCTGATACAATTGCAACATTTGGATGGGTATATGAATAGGAAGGATTTGGAGGGATATGGGCCAGGTGCTGGCAGGTGTGACTAGATTGGGTTGGGACATCTGGTCAGCATGGACGGGTTGGACCAAAGGGTCTGTTTCCATGCTGTACATCTCTATGACTCCATGACTCTGAAAGGATAGACCAGATCTAAAAGTTGAAGTTCTAAATTGGAGGAAGGCTAATTTTGATGGTATTAGGCAAGAACTTTCAAAAGCTGATTGGGGACAGATGTTCGCAGGTAAAGGGATGGCTAGAAAATGGGAAGCCTTTAAAAATGAGATAACGAGAATTCAGAGACAATATATTCCTGTTTGGGTGAAAGGAAAGGCTGGTAAGTGTAAGGAATGCTGGATGACCAAAGAAATTTAGGTTTTGGTTAAGAAAAAGAAGGAAGCATATGTCAGGTATAGATAAGATAGATCGACTGAATCCTTAGAAGAGTATAAAAACAGTAGGAATACACTTAAGAGGGAAATAAGGAGATAGTTTTGGCAAATAGAGTTAAGGAGAATCCAAAGGGTTTTTACAAATACAGTACGGACAAAAGGGTAGCTAGGGAGAGAATAGGACCCCTCAAAGATCAGCAAGGCAGCCTTCATGTGGAGCCACAGGAGGTAGGGGAGATACTAAATGAGTATTTTGCATCAGTGTTTACTGTAGAAAAGGACATGGAAGATATAGAATGTAGGGAAATAGATGGTGACATCTTGAAAAATGTCCAAATTACAGAGGAGGAAGTGCTGGATGTTTTGAAACAGTTAAAGGTGGATAAATCCCCAGGACCTGATCAGGTGTACCCTAGAACTCTGTGGGAAGCTAGGGAAGTCAGTACTGGCCTCTTGCTGAGTTACTTGTATCATCGATAGTCACAGGTGAGGTGCCGGAAGACTGGAGGTTGGCAAATGTGATGCCACTGTTTAAGAAGGATGATAAGAACAAGCCAGTGATCCTGACGTCGGTGGTGGGCAAGTTGTTGGAGGGAATCCTGAGGGACAGGATTTACATGTATTTGGAAAGGCAAGGAGTGATTCAGGATAGTCAGCATGGCTTTGTGTGTGGGAAATCTTGTATCATAAACTTGATTGAGTTTTTTTTTGAAGAAGTAATAAAGAGGACTGATGAGGGCAGAGCGCTGGACATGATCTATATGGACTTCAATAAGGTGTTCGACAAGGTTCCCCACGGGAGACTGATTAGCAAGGTCAGATCTCATGGAACACAAAGAGAACTAGCCATTTGGATACCAAACTGGCTCAAAGGTAGAAGACAAAGGGTGGTGGTGGAGGGTTATTTTTCAGACTGGAGGCCTGTGACCAGTGGAGTGCCACAAGGATCGGTGCTGGGTCCATTACTTTTCGTCATTTTATCTAAATGAACCCTACCAACCTTTGTATAAATCACATCATCCGAAGACATTTCCATCACCTCCAAACAGACCGCCCCACCCATTTCTGCTTTCCGCACAGACCGTTCCCTCCATGACTACCTGGTCAGGTCCACGCCCCCCCAACAACCCACCCTCCCTTCCTGGCACCCTCTCCTGCCACCGCAGGAATTGCAAAACCTGCGTCCACACCTCCTCCATCCAAGGCCCCAAATGGGCCTTCCATCTATCAAAGTTTTACCTGCACATCCTTAAATGTCATTTATTGTATTCGTTGCTCCCGATGCTGTCTCCTCTACATTGAGGAGACTGGACACCTCCTAGCAGAGCGCTTTAGGAACATCTCCGGGAAACCCGCATCAATCAACCCCACCGCCCTATGGCCCAACATTTCAAGTCCCCTCCGACTCTGCCAAGGACATGCAGATCCTGGGCCTCCTCCATGCCGCTCCCTCACCATCCGATGGCTGGAGGAAGAACGCCTCATCTTCTGCCTCGGAACAATTCAACCCCATGGCATCAATGTGGATTTCACCAGTTTCCTCATTTTCCCTTCCCCCACCTCACCCCAGCTCCAACCTTCCAGCTCAGCACTGCCCTCATGACTTGTCCTACCTGCCTATCTTTCTTCCCACCTATCCACTCCACCCTCCTCTCTGACCTATCACCTCCATCCCCACCCCCACTCACCTATTGTACTCCATGTTACATTCTCCCCACACTCACCCCCCTCTCACTTATCTCTCCACTCTGCAGGCACCCTGCCTCTATTCCTGATGAAGGGCTTTTGCCCGAAACGTCGATTTTCCTGCGCCTCGGATGCTGCCCGACCTGCCATGCTTTTCCAGCACCACTCTAATCTAGACTCTAGTTTCCAGCATCTGCAGTCCTTGTTTTTACCCGGTGAGCATAAGAAGTAAAGTTAGTAAGTTTGTAGATGACACCAAAATTGGAGATGTAGTGGACAGCGAAGAAGGTTACCTCAGATTACAAGAAGTGGCAGATGGACTTTGATTTAGATAACTGCGAGGTGCTGCATTTTAGGAAAGCAAATTTTAGCAGGACTTATACATTTACTGGTAAGGTCTTAGGGAATGTTGCTGAACAAAGAGACCATGGAGTGCAGGTTCATAGCTCCTTGAAAGTGGATTTGCAGGTAGGAAGGATAGTGAAGAAGCTGTTTGGTTTGTTTTCCTTTACTGGTGAGAACATTGAGTGTAGGAGTAGAGAAGTCGTGTTGCGGCTGTACAAGACATTGATTAAGCCACTGTTGGAATATTGCATGCAATTCTGGTCTCCTGCCTAGCGGAAGGCTGTTGTGAAACTTGAAAGGGTTCAGAAAAGATTTACAAGGATGTTGCCAGGGTTGTAGGGTTTGAGCTATAGGGAGAGGTTGAGTAGGCTGGGGCTATTTTCCGTGGAGCGTCGGAGGCTGAGGGGTGACCTTATAGAGGTTTATAAAATCATGAGGGGCAAGGATAGGATTAATAGACAAAGTCTCTTCCCTATGGTAGGGGAGTCCAGAACAAGAGGGCATAGGTTTAGGGTAAGAGGGGAAAGATATAAAAGAGAGCTAAGGGACAATGTTTTCATGCAAAGGGTGGTAGGTGTATGGAAAGTGCTGCCCGAGGAAGTGGTGGAGGCTGGTACAATTGCAACATTTGAAAAGCATCTGGGTGGTTATATGAATAGGAGAGGTTTGGAGGGATATGGGTCAGGTCATGGCAGGTGGTACTAGATTGGGTTGGGATATCTGGTCTACATGGACAAATTGGACGAAAGGTCTGTTTACGAGCTGTACATCTCTATGACTCTATGACCCTCTGAGAAATCTGGAATTAAAAGTAACCAACAATTAAACGCATCTGGTTGACTAATATCCTTTAAGGAAACTGGCATTATGTGACTCCAGACCATACAGCAATGTGCTTAACTACCCCTCTCGGATGGTCAATGATCAGCATTGCCTTCACCAATGAACTTTTAAAATATGTTTAGTGTATTTTATGAACGCACGGTGGCACAGTGGTTAGCACTGCTGCCTCACAGCGCCTGTAGACCCGGGTTCAATTCCCGACTCAGGTGACTGACTGTGTGGAGTTTGCACGTTCTCCCCGTGTCTGCGTGGGTTTCCTCCGGGTGCTCCGGTTTCCTCCCACAGTCACAAAGATGTGCGGGTCAGGTGAATTGGTCAAGCTAAATTGCCCGTAGTGTTAGGTAAGGGGTAAATGTAGGGGTATGGGTGGGTTGCGCTTCGGCGGGTCGGTGTGGGCTTGTTGGGCCGAAGGGCCTGTTTCCACACTGTAAGTCTAATCTAATCTAAAAAATGAGGCATTGATTACCAATTCATTTATATAGGTTTCAAAAACATCAAATTTTGACAAAGCAAAATCAAAATACTGTGGATGCTGAGCTCTGATATTTTTTAAAATGCTCGAGGAACTGAGCAGGTCTTGCAGAAGCTATGGAGA
Source organism: Hemiscyllium ocellatum (assembly GCF_020745735.1). Classification (NCBI taxonomy): domain Eukaryota; kingdom Metazoa; phylum Chordata; class Chondrichthyes; order Orectolobiformes; family Hemiscylliidae; genus Hemiscyllium; species Hemiscyllium ocellatum. Next base: position 72,276,330 of record NC_083408.1, read on the forward strand.
GAGAAACAGTTAACATTTCGAGTTCAACTCCATCTGATAAGAGCAAAATACTGATGGAAATCTGAATTATCTGGTTATTCCTAACTTAGAATTTGCAGCACCTCACGTTCATGTGTAACTTTCTATAACTAAATTAGACCTTGGTATTTTTTCCTCTTCTGACACCTTAACACTCCATTAAACTGTTCATTCATTGTTAATTTTAAGACCTACTCTATTTCTTCTTGACTCCTGCACTAAATTGCTTCTCGATCCCAACTCAGTTAACCCTCGCTCCTCTACCCCCACCTCCATCCACCTGTTGCACTCAGTTACCTTCCCCCCCCGCCCCCCCCTTACCTCTCCACCTCAGAGGCTCCCAGCCTCATTCCTGATCAACAGCTTTTGCCCGAAACGTTGATTTTCCTGCTCCTTGGATGCTGCCTGACCGTGCTCTCGACTCTAATCTCCAGCATCTGCGGTCCTCACTTTCGCCTCTAATTTTACTGCTCTTCTGACAACTGAAAATGTGTTGCTGGTCAAAGCACAGCAGGCCAGGCAGCATCTCAGGAATAGGGCCTGCTGTGCTTTGACCAGCAACACATTTTCAGCTGTGATCTCCAGCATCTGCAAACCTCATTTTTTACTCGGAATTCCCTATTCCTGAGATGCTGCCTGGCCTGCTGTGCTTTGACCAGCAACACATTTTCAGCTGTGATCTCCAGCATCTGCAAACCTCATTTTTTACTCGAATTCCCTATTCCTGAGATGCTGCCTGGCCTGCTGTGCTTTGACCAGCAACACATTTTCAGCTGTGATCTCCAGCATCTGCAGACCTCATTTTTTACTCGGAATTCCCTATTCCTGAGATGCTGCCTGGCCTGCTGTGCTTTGACCAGCAACACATTTTCAGCTGTGATCTCCAGCATCTGCAGACCTCATTTTTTGCTCTTCTGACAAGAAAACCTGTATTTCCACAATCCACAACTCACATGACCATATCTCATTGGCTCCCCTATCTGCTTTCAGTGGGCAGTCAATTGTCCTAAATCAAGGCTTCTGTCAAAATAAAACAAATCCAGCAGTAGGTAGGAATGGCACTGGAAGTACTGCATAGCCATTTGATTTGTGCTAACACTCCCTTTCTGTCGAGTAGAATGGCCGGCAGGGGGAGCCAGAGTTCACAAATGATTCGGTCCCATTGTCTCCATGTTTCTCAAAATGTTTTTAGAAGCAGTAATCCCCTTTTGGCATCACATTTTGTGCACAAATGTTCATGATTGTATTTTAGAACAAAGATCAAGAGATTATTGGTATTTAAGGCAAATTAGTGTATTTCACCTAATATAGCATCACATGGCAATTTAACTAAAAATACTATGCAGAAATAAATTTATAGTTATACATGTAACTTTGGAAAGTGTTATTGGTTGCTTTTCTGTTTACACAGGAATAGGATGAGGCCACTCGGCTCCCCGAAACTTTTCCATTATTCAATGAGATCTGGATCTGTGGCTAACTCCAGGTACCTGTCTTTGAACGATATCCCTTAATATCTTTGATCCACAACAAAAATCAATCTCAGGTATAAAATTAACAACTGATCCAGCATCTACTGCCATTTGAGGAAGAGAGTTCTAAACATCCCTTTGCCTTCAAAAATTCTTTACATTGCCTGCATGGTATATTTTGAACCCAAATCCATTACACTTTGACCTTATGATTTAGAGTCATAGTGTTGTACAGCGTGGAAACAGACTCTTCAGTCCAACTCATCCATGCTGACCAAATCACCTAAATTAATCTATTCCCAGTTGTCAGCAATTATCCCATATACCTCTAAACCCTTCCTATCCACATACTTATCCAGATGCCTTTTAAATGTTGTAATTGTACCAGCGTCCACCACTTTCTCTGGCAACTCATTCCATACACACACCACCCTCTGTGTGAAAATGTTGCCTGTTAGGTCCCTTTTAAATCTTTCTCCTCTTACCTTAAACCTTTGCTATCTAATTTTGGACTTTCCTACCTCAGGAAAAGACATTGGCTTTACACCCTATCCATGCCCTTGTGATTTTATAAACCTCTATAAGGTCTCCCCTCAGCTTCCGATGCTCCAGGAAAGTAGCTCTAGCTTATTCAGCCTCTCCCTATAGCTCAAACCCTGCAACCCTTGCAAATCTTTTCTGAACCCTTTCAAGGTTCACAACATCCACACTTTAGCAAGGAGACCAAAATTGACTACAGTATTTCAAAAGTGGCTTAACCATTGTCCTGCACAGCCACAACTAGACCTCCCAAATCCTATGCTCAATGCACTGATCAAATGTCGCCTTCACTATCCTAGCTACCTTCAATTCCACTTTCAAGGAGTTATGAACCTGCACTCCAAGGTCTCTTAGTTGAACAACACTCCCCGGGACATTACCATTAAGTGTATAAGTCCTGCCCTGATTTGCCTTCCGAAAATGCAGCACCTCACATTTATCAAAATTAAACTCCCATCTGCCACTCCTCAGCCCACTGGCCCATCTGATCAAGATCCCGTTGTAATCTGAGGAACCTTCTTCTCTATTCGCTACACCTCCAATTTTGGTGTCATCTGCAAACTTACGGACCATAGTTCCTATATTCAAATGCAAATCATTTATATAAATAACGAAAAGAAGTGGACCCACCACTGATCCTTGTGGCACACCATTGGTCACAGGCCTCCAGTCTGAAAAGCAACCCTTCACCACCACTCTCTGTCTTCTATCTTTGAGCCAGTTCTGTCACCAAATGGCTAGTTCTCCCTGTATTCCATGTGAACTAACCTTGCTAACCAGTCTACCATGAGGAACCTTGTTCAGCACCTTACTGATTCCATACAGATCAAGTCCACCGCTCTGCCTTTATCAACCCTCTTTGTTACTTCTTCAAAAACTTCAATCAAGTTAGTGAGACATGATTTCCCAAACACAAAGCCATTTTGACAATCCCTAATCAGTCCTTGCCTTTTGAAATACATGTAAATCCTCTCACTCAGGATCCCCTCCAATAATTTGCTCCCCACTGGTGTCAGGTTCGCCAGTCTACAATTCCCTGGCTTTTCCTTGCCACATTTCTTGAATAGTGGTACCATGTTAGCCAATCTGCAGTCTTCCAGCACCTTACCTCTGGCTATGGATGATACAAATATCTCAGCATGGGGCCCAGCAATCATTTCCCTTGCTTCCCACAGAGTTCTAAGGTACACCTAATCAGGTCCTGGGGGTTTATCCACCTTTATGCATTTTTAGACATACAGCACCTTCTCCTCTATAGTATGGGCATTTTTCAAGATATCGCTATTTATTTCCCCACATGCTATACCTTCCATATCTTTCTCCACAATAAACATTGATGCAAAATACCCGTTTAATATCTACCTAGTCTCCTGTGGTTCCACATATTGGTGGCCCTGCTGAACTTTAAGGAGCACTATTCTCTCCCTAGTTACTCTTTTGTCCTTAATGTATTTGTAGAATCCCTTTGGATTCTCCTTAACCCTATTTGCCAAACTATCTCATGTCCCCTTTTGGCCCTCCTGATTTCCCTCTTACGTATACTTTTACTGTCTTTATAATTTTCCAGGGATTCACTTGATCCCTCCTTTCTATACCTAATATATGCTTCCATGTTCTTCTTGACCAAACCCTCAGTTTCTCTAGTCATGCAGCATTCCCTACACCAACCAATCTTGCCCTTCATCCTAACAGGAATATACTGTCTCTGGATTCTCATTATCTCATTTTTGAAGGATTTCAATTTTCTAGCCGTTCATTTACCAGCAAATATCTGTCCCCAATCAACTTTTGAAAGTTCTTGCCACATACCATCAAAATTCACCTTCCTCCATTTTAGAACATTAACATTTGGATCTGGTCTATCCTTTTCCATCATTATTTTAAAACAATTGGAAGTATCATCCCCAAAGTGCTCTCCCACTGACACCTCAGTGACCTGCGTTATTTCTCAAAAGTAGATCAAGTTTGCTCCTTCTCTAGTAGATACATTGATGGATTGATTTATTGTCACATTGACCGAGGTACAGTGAAAAGCTTTGTTTACGAGCAGTACAGACAGATCATAGTAAGCAAGGATATACAACTCAAAAAGACTTAGATGGTTACAGGTTACATTGCACAGAGCATGGTCTAGGCAAGCTCAACATTATCTGAGGCTAGACAGTCCATTTACCAGTTTAATAATGGCCAGGAAGAAGCTGTTCCTGACCGGAATGGTGCGTGTGTTCATGCTTCTGTATGTTCTGTCTGACAGAAGTGATTGTAGGAGATTATTGCCGGGTTGAGATGGGTATTTAATGATGTTAGCAGCCTTTTTGGTGATGGAGGGTTGCTTTTCAGAATTGAGGGCTATGGGGGCATGTATAGAATAAACAGACAAGGTATTTTCTCTGGGGTGGCCGAGTTGAGAACTAGAGGCATAGGTTTAGGGTGAGAGGGGAAATATATAAAAAGGACTTAAGGGGCAATGTTTTTTGCGTAGAGGGTGGTGCGTGTGTGGAATGAGCTACCAGAGGATGTGGTGGAGGCTAGTACAATACAACATTTAAAAGGCATCTTGATGGGTATATGAATAGGAAGGGTTTAGAGGGGCCAATTGCTGGCAAATGGGACTAGATTAGGTTATGATATCTGGTTGGCATGGATGAGTTGGACCAAAAGGTCTGTTTCTGTGCTGCATATCTCTATGACTCTGTCACTAATGGCGCTGAACATTGTGCAATTACCAGTAACCATACCCACTTCCTACCAATAATGAGAGAAGATCTTTGGTGAAGCAGCTGAAGATAGATGGGCCAAGGATACTATCCCCAGGAAATCCTGCTGAGATGTCCTGGATATGAGATAACTGATCTACAATAATCATAGTCGTCCTCCTTTATGCATGCTCTGTCTCCAACCAATATAGAGTTTTCTACCTGATTACTGTTGACTCTAGTTTAGCCAGAGCTTCTTGATATGACACTTGGTCAAATGCTGTCTTAATGTCAAAGGCAGTCACTTTTAGCTCCCAACTGGAGTTCAACTCTTTTGACTATGTTTGTTCCAAGCTTGAATTGAGGTCAGCACTGAGTGATTCTGGCAGAATGTAAACAGAATGCCAGTGAGCACATTATTGCTGAGCAAATGATAGCACTATTGATGACCCCTTCCATCACTTTACTGATGATTGAGAATAGTCTGAATGAGTGGTAATTGGCCAGGTTTTATTTTCCTTATTTTTACTACCAGAATAGACCTGGCTAGGTTTCCACATTAGAACATAGAACATAGAACATAGAAGGATACAGCGCAGTACAGGCCCTTCGGCCCTCGATGTTGCGCCGACCGAATCCTACCTAACCTATACTAGCCCAATAACTTCCAAATGCCTATCCAATGCCCGCTTAAATGACCATAAAGAAGGAGAGTTCACCACTGATACGGGCAGGGCATTCCATGAACTCACAACCCGCTGTGTGAAGAATCTACCCCTAACATCTGTCCTATACCTACCACCCCTTAATTTAAAGCTATGTCCCCTAGTAACACCTGACTCCATTAGCGGTAAAAGGTTCTTAGTATCTACCCTATCTAAACCCCTAATCATCTTATACACTTCTATCAGATCTCCCCTAAACCTTCTCTTCTCCAATGAGAACAGCCCCAAGTGCCTCAGCCTTTCCTCATAAGATTTTCCTACCATTCCAGGCAACATCCTGGTAAACCTCCTCTGCACTCGTTCTAAAGCTTCCACATCCTTCCTATAGTATGGCGACCAAAACTGCACACAATACTCCAGATGAGGCCGCACCAGAGTCTTATACAACTGCAACATGACCTCAGGACTCCGGAACTCAATTCCTCTGCCAATAAAGCCCAGTACACCATATGCCTTCCTCACAGCACTATTTACCTGGGTGGCAACTTTCAGAGATCTGTGTACATGGACACCAAGATCCCTCTGCTCATCCACACTACCAAGTAGCCTACCATTAGCCCAGTAATCCATCATCTTGTTATTCCTACCAAAGTGAACGACTTCGCACTTAGCTACATTGAATTCCATTTGCCACATTTCCGCCCAGCTCTGCAACTTATCTATATCCCGCTTATCTATATCTCCACATTGTTGGAGAAATGTCAGTGATGCAGCTATGCTAGTACAGGTTGGCAAGGGATGATGCAAGTTCTTGAATATAGGTCATCAGTACTATTTCAGGAATGTTATTAGGGCCAGCATAGTATCTCAATGGTTAGCACTGCTGCCTCACAGCACCAGGAACGTGGGTTCGGTTCCAGCCTCGGGCGACTGTCTTGCACATTCTCCCATGTCTGTGTGGATTTCCTCCATATGCTCCAGTTTTTTCCCACAGTCCAAAGATATACAGGTTAGGTAAAGTGGCCATGCTAAATTGCCCATAATGTCCAGGAATATGCAGGCTAGGTGGATTAAGGGTTACATGGATAGGGTAGGGGGTTGGGTCTATGTGGGATGCTATTTTGAGGGTCAGTGGGGACTCCACGGTCCAAATGGCCTGCTTCCACACTGTAGTGATTCTATAGCCTTTGGAGTATCAAATGATTTCAGTTGTCTCTTGACATCTGTGGAGTGAATAAAATTGACTGAAGACTGGCCTCTATGATGCTGGGGAATTCTGGAGTTGGATTATCTGCTCCAGTGTGTCTGGCATATGCTTCAGCCTCATCTTTTGCACTAATTTGCAGGCTCTACCCTTACTGAGGATTGAACTGTTTGTGGAATCTCCCCCTCCACTGGATTGCTTAACTGTCTGTCACCATTTGTGATATGGCAGGACATAGCCTTAGCTTGTCTACCACTTGGCAGACACTAGTCCTCTGGTATAACTTCACCAGATTGACACCTCATTTTTAGGTATGTCTTGTGCTTCTCTTGGCATGCTCTCCAGTGCTTACCTTTCTTTCAGTTTTTTTTCCTGAGATGGTCGATGTCACTGTTAAGGCATTTATTATCTACAACACCTTGAGAAGGTGGTGGTGAGCTGCCTTCTTAAACCACTGGAGTCCATGTGTTGTAAATACACCCAGGCATGTAAAGAAGTGAAATACAGTGGAGAAGAAAGATGGAATTAAAAGAGAGATGAAGTAAATAAACAGAGAATACTTATTTAGTTTTCTATATTTAACAATTCTCTATCTATAATTAAATCTTGAAAGAATGAGACTTCATATTTATAAAATTAAACTTCCAAAGCTACAGACACTGTTTGACAATAATTAACATATAACACATATAAAAATTCCCTTAGTCTTGACTGGACAAGCCCAAACTTTTCAAAGTATTTTCCTAGTGTGTCCAGTGAGGGTGTAGTGGTAAGTACTACAACTTCACGTCATTTATGTATTTTAATGATGAATATGTCAGCAAAGTACTGATGGAAAAGCAAACAAATAAGACTGAAAATGTCTGTGCTTAGCTGCCCACGTGTGGACTCTAGACCTTGCTGAATGATGGTGAACACTAATAATCTCACTTAATCATAAGATCCAAGCTGTTGATATTTTAGATGTACAATTTAAAAAGTTAATTGGGGCAATAAATTTTGACTTCCTAGATTTTAGCAGGTTTGATGCATATTGCATGACATAAGCTCATGTCTGTTTAAGCTAAAGGCTAATGTACAACTGGAACTTGAAAGTGCCAGGAAGTGTTTGCTTGGATACATAAAGAGCAAGTACAGCAGCGAGATTTAATGATAATCAAAATTACTATTGAATGTAGTCAGGAGTGAAAGAGTCGCATTTTTCCTCAACAATAACGCGTGGGTTTCCTCTGGGCGCTCCGGTTTCCTCCCACCGTCCAAAGATGTGCAGGTTAGGTGAATTGGCCATGCTAAATTGTCTGTAGTGTTATGTGCATTGGTCAAAGGGGAATGAGTCTGGGTGGGTTGCTCTTCGGAGGGTTGGTGTGGACTTGTTGGGCCTGTTTCCGCACTGTAGGGAATCTAATCTAATCAAATAGCAAACAAAAACCTCTGGAAATCAACCCAGAAAATCTGGTTCTAAGTTGCTGAGAGACTGAGCCTCACGAGAATTCTAACTGGGTGGGGAAGAGTGCATTTGCTGACTCACCTGGGTTCTACAGAATTAAGCCACTTCCCTCCACTGTGTGTTGCGAAGCATACTTTATCATATCATTTTTCACACCAATCAACTTTCACTTTCCAAACTCAGCCTTTATGTTCCTTGCAAATCATTCTCTCATTATTTATCCACCCATCATTGTCACCGACACTGATGCTTATTCAGTGTGATTCATCTTTCACATAGCCACTCTTGCTAAATGCACTGCATCCATTGAGTAATATCCACCCATCACTTGCTGTGATTTCTGTTTTTCACCCTTGTGGGAGAAGAGTGAAAAGCATAGAGGAGAGCTGCGGAGCTGGGTCATTACAAATAGTGAATGTGATGCAGAGGAGGATGCTATGAAGATAATTGACACATCAGTGTCTCTCAATTAGTGGTGAAGAAACAGGGAACTCAGAGATAGCTGGTGACAAATTATAAGTGACATGCACAAGCTAATTTTATTTCATCAACTATGAATGTATGAAAAAACAGAGTATGGTTATTGTCAACTTCATTATTTTTCCATTGTCAATTCTAATCCCTCTGTTTTATCTTTCACGGTCTTTATGGACATGGTCTGCCAATGGACATGCATCACAGCATCTTAGCCTTTTGTACTTATACTGTCATATTATGTACAGCCATACACCAGCACACATTTTTGCACTTTGGAGGGTCCACTTAGACTGTTATTTTCATCTGGTGGTTCACAATTTATAAATGAGCAAGAGGAGTTACAGGAGACGGGTATAGCTATTCATAGATTCCGAATATCAAATGCTATCATTCAGCACAACAGTTACTTTATTCATGACCTTAGGACACAGCACCAATTATTCCCAAATAGGTCTGCTGCAGTGATGATGTGCTAGCTCAGAAGAACGATGGTCGTGAAAGGAGACAGTATGTGGGAATTCCAGTCACAGCATTCAACTGCTATCATATTGCCCTGAACCCTTCAAACTTTAACTCAGCCAGTACTTGACATTTTATCTCATCTTGTGAAGTCTGAATCTGTCCTGACACAAGTTCAGATCTAGAAGTCGTTGGTGAGAAACTGAAGAGCGTGAAACCCAGAGAACATGGGTTAGAAATTACTTAGTAGTTGGGCCGAATTCTTTTGCAGTTTACTTCTACTTGTGCTGACACCACATAGAAGCAGTGGACGGCATAACAGAAAACTATTTTAATTGACAATCAGTATTTTAAAATATGCTGTCAATTTTCTTTACTTAAAATGTCATGTAAAACTTATAGATTAGCAACACCTCCATCTCCTTATTGTATCCTGTTCATTTACTTGCCCTTTCATTTGTCTCATTACATGGCAGGACCCTTTGAGCAGATATGCAATAGGTGGGTGTGCTTAAAAAACTGCTTAAAGGGTATTGTTGAAAGGGGATAGTTGGTGCTGATTCTGATGCAACTGGGGGGGTTTCATATGCTTTCTTTTCCTGTGTGAGGCTGATAGCTAAACCTCGAGCTATTAGAACATCTCTGATATCCCATCAGCTGGTCTGGTGATTAATGCCCCAACTTGATACTTCTCCTAGTCTTCAGTGTTTTCCTCTTCTGAAGTTTCCCTTTGAATACTTATCTTTGTTTACTTGCAGTTTTCTCTGGTGTGCAATATTATATTGCCACCAGAGCCAGCAGATTTTATTTGATTTATTGTTGTCGCATGTACCTAAGTACAGTGAAAAATTTTGTTATGCATGCTGTCCAGGCATAACATAACGTACAAAGATTCTGTAGTGATTAAACAATGTGAGGAATACAAAATTACCACTGCAAAGAAGGTGCACAAAAAGCAAAATCAACGTTAGATTTGAAATTTGAGAAGTCCATTCAGAAATCTAATAACAGCGGGGAAGAAGTTGTTCTTGAACCTGTTGGTACATGTTGGTACTTGTTAACAAGTATGCTGTAAAAGCTGAATTTTTATTGAGTTTGCACAATCTGAAATTTATATTTCCCATTGAGGGCAGCTCAAACTAGTCTCCTTTACACTGTTCAGCTTCCCAAGTCCTGTTAATAGAATACATCTTCAGAAGCCTTAAATTCATATCAAAAGCCCTCATGTACATGACGTTATCGCCTTAAATGATGTGTTCACTTCCACCTGGTTGTGCTAATGATTGCTGACAGAGGTGAATAGGTTACTTTCCTGCAGCAAACCCAAAAGTCAGTGTTTGTCAACTTTGAATGCAATTACAAACCAAGCCCCAAATAACCTTTCTTTGCCTATTGAAATTTCTCCATTCTGTTTCTCATATTTCAGTTTGTCATTAGCTCAGCTTCATATTGAGTGGCATAGGTAAACATAATCTTTCAAACTTTAGCAAGAGTGGATGATCTGGTTCATCTAGCCTTTAATTTTATCTAGCTGCTTCTTTTACTGCCAGTGGTTTTCCCTTCTTCCATTAATCCATCTGTTGGTAATTACGTTGATGTGATCTGTTGGGATAATGCCAGTATGGTAGGCCTTGTTAACAATAATGGCCTCAATCACAAATGCATTTCCATTGATAGTGAAGAGCTCACATCCTAAGGAAATTCATCAATTTGTTAAAGAAATTTTGGGAAAGAGAACAGTTTGGAGGGAATGGTTAAAAATTACAATGATTTGATTTCAATGGAAAATCACAAAATCAGGGATAGAAGGAATTAATAAATAGAAAGATTATACAAAATGAACACTCTAAGCATGAAGGCATGGTCATAGAATCGAGAGTTATACAGCATAGAAACAGACCATTCAGTACAATGATGCCCTCCAGGTACCCTGAATAGATCCAATCTCGCTTGCCAGAATTTCCTATTCATATACCCATCCTTTTAAATGTTGTAATTGTATCAGCCTCTACCACTTCTTATGGCAGCTTGTACCTTACACACCATCCTTTCCATAAATAAGTTGCCCCTTTGGTTACCCCATCTAATTCTTTCCCTTCTCAACTTAAACCTTTGCCCTCTAGTTTTGGACTCCTCTACTCTGGGAAAAAGATCTTGGATATTCATCCTATCTGTGCCCCTCATAATTTATAAACCTTTACAAGGTCATCTTTTCAACCTCCAATGCTCCAGGGAAAAAATGCACCAGTCTATTGAACCTCTTCCTATACCTCATGCACTCCAATCTTGGCAACATCCTTGCAAAACTTTTCTGAACTCTTTCAAGTTTAACAACATCTTTCCTATAGGTGGGACAATCCTCGGCTCATTGGCCCATCTAATCAAGGTCCTGTTATAATCTGAGATAATCTTTTTCACTATCCACTGCACCACAATTTTGATGTCATCTGCAAACTTACTAACTATACCTCCTATATTCACACCCAAATCATTAATATAAATGATGAAAAGCGGTGAGGCTGCGCTGATCCTTGTGGCACACCATTGGTCACGGGCCTCCAGTCCAAAAAACAACCCTGCCTTCTACCTTCAAACCAATTTTATACCCAGTTGATGATCTCCCCCTGAATTCCATGTGAACTAACCTTGCTAACTATTTTATCATGTGGATCGTTGTTGAATGCCTTGCTGAAGTCCATATAGTGGTGTTGGACATAGTCATAATGTGGAGGTGCCGGTGTTGGACTGGAGTGGACAAAGTTAAAAATCACACAACACCCAGGCACTAGTTACCTGATGAAGAAGCAGCTTTCTGAAAACTCGTACTTCTAAAAAAAACCTGTTGGACTATAACTTGGTATTGTGTGATTTTTTACTTCATCCATATAGACAATGTCTACAATGAACCTTGCCGTGAAGAATTTGAAGAAATGAGAAAATGCCAGGACCAGGAAAAAAAAAGGGATTATTGAAGCAAAAAGAGACCTAGGAACTGAAAACAAAACTGGTTATTTTTTCCAATATTAGATGATAAGATGTAGGAAAAATAGTAGGCCATTTAGCAAGATCATGGCTGATCTGTCCTAGGCCTCAACTACTCTTTCAACAAAATGTACAATACTGGCATTATCCTTGAAGATCCAACTAAATCTGTTCTTACATCAATTTACTAAAGGAACATGGCACATTTCCATTTGATGGATAGATAATTGCCCAAGGTGTGAAGGTGTATTTTAGGCTCTTTAAAGCCATTTTTTCAGCCCTTGCTGTAATATTCCTATTAAGTGTTCATATTGTGATGGAAATTGCTTATGTAAACTAATGTAATTGGGAGGGTACAACATTTGGCAGTTTGTTATTGTAAACACGATGCTACGAAAGTGTCCACCCCTGCAATTATAGTATGACTAACTTGTATAGACTGGTTTTGTTTTAAATATGGACAAAAGTGTTCATACTGGGAAAGTTGACAGGAGGTGCACACAATAATTAAAATTTTAATATCATGCAAAATTAAGAACATGAACATCTTTGAAAAGTTCATAACAGATGCTATCAGATCTGTTGAATAATTCCAGCATTTTCTATTTTTATTTCAGATTTCAGTTATTTTGCTTTCCATTCAAAAATACTTAGACTTTTAGCTGCTGTCTCTGGTCCAATTATTGCCAGTCCACTCAATTGGAAGTTAAAGGCTAATTTGTTAGCTGGTTTCAGGATAAGAGGGGGAATAGGTAGAGAAATGCAATTTCTGTGATTGGGGAATTGGAGAGTCATAGAGTTGTACAGCACGGAAATAGAACCTTTGTTTGAACTTATCCATGCTGACCAGATATCCTAAATTAATCTAGTCCCATTTGCCAGCATTTAGCCCATACCCATATCCCTGTAAACCCTTCATATTCATGTACCCATTCAGATGCCTTTTAAATGTTGCAATTGTACTTACCTCCACCACCTCCTCTGGTAGCTCATTCCTAGCACACACCACTCTCTGCATGAAAAATCTGCTCCTTTTCAAGTTTTCCTCTCTGACCTTAAACCTATGCCCTCTAGTTTTGGACTCCCTTACCCTGGGGAAAAAATCTTGACTACTCACCCTATCCATGTCCCTCATGATTATATAAACCTCTACAAGGTCACCAGCGGTTGCTGATGTTCCAGAGAAAATAGCCACAGCCTATTTAGCCTCTCCCTATAATTCAAACTCCCTAACCCCAGCGACATTCTTGTAAATCTTTTCTGAACCTTTTCGAGTTTAAAAACATCTTTCCTATAGCTGGAGACCAGAATTGAATGTGGTATTCCAAGAGTGGCCTAACCAATATCCTGTACAGCTGCAACATGACATTCCAACTCCTATACTGAGTATTTACCAAGAAAGGCAAGCATACCAAACACCACCTTCTCCACCCTGTCTTCCTGCAACCCCACCTTCAATGAACTATGCACCTGTACCCCAAGGTTTCTTTGTTCAGCAAAACTCCCAGGACCCTACCATTAAGTGCATGATTCCTGCCCTAATTGAGGACTATTCTAGTCCAAAAGTTAGAATCGAGCCTTTCAGTGGTGAGGTAAGGAAAGGGTCAACGCACAAGTAATGGTAGAAGTTTTCAAATCTATTGACAGTTGTTTATTTGGTCAAGATATAAGTGTGGAAAAAGTGAGGACTGCAGATGCTGGAGATCAGAACTTAAAAATGTGTTGCTGGAAAAGCGCAGTAGGTCAGGCAGCATCAAAGGAACAGGAGAATCGACGTTTCGGGTATAAGCCCTTCTTCAGGAATCCTGAAGAAGGACTTATGCCCGAAACGTCGATTCTCCTGTTCCTTTGATACTGCCTGACCTGCTGTGCTTTTCCAGCAACACATTTTTAAGCAAAGATATTAGTGTGGTCACATAGTTCAGGCCACAGATATGACATGATTGCAATGAATGTCTGAAGGGGCTAAATGGTCTAAGCTCATTCATGTGTTCAGTGTTTCCCCTGAAAATTACATTCAATCTTAAAGACAACGGCAATTAAGTTACGTGGACAGGCAGGTAGTACGAAGTTAGGTGGATGGGCAGGTAATTCTGAGGAGGCGGGGAGGCTACAGAAAGATTTAGATAGTTTAGGAGAGTGGTCCAAGACATGGCTGATGAAATTCAATGTGAGCAAATGCGAGGTCTTGCACTTTGGAAAAAAGAACACAGGCAAGAACTATTTTATAAACAGTGAGAAAATTCATCGGGATCTGGGAGTGCTAGTACAGGATTCTCTAAAGGTTCACTTGCAGGTTGAATGTGTGGTAAAGAAATGGAATGTTGTCATTTATTTCAAGGGGGTTGGAATGTAAAGTGAGATTAGATTAGATTAGATTCCCTACAGTGTGGAAACAGGCCCTTCGGCCCAACCAGTCCACACCAACCCTCCAAAGAGTAACCCACCCAGATCCATCTCCCTCTGAATGATGCACCTAACACTACTAAGGTGCTTCTAAGACTTTATAAAGCTCTGGTTAGGTCCCACTTAGAATACCGTGTCCAGTTTTGGGCCCCACACCTCAGGGAGGACATACTGGCACTGGAGCGTGTCCAGCGGAGATTCACACAGATGATTCCTGGAATGGTAAGCCTAACATACGATGAACTGCTGAGGATCCTGGGATTGTATTCGTTAGAGTTCAGAAGGTTGAGAGGAGATCTAATAGAAACTTACAAGATAATGCATGGCTTAGAAAGGGTGGGCGCTGGAAAATTGTTTCCATCAGGCGAGATACTTGGACTCATGGGCACAGTCTTAGAATTGGAGGGGGGGTCAATTTAGAACGGAAATAAGGAGACATTTCTTCAGCCAGTGAGAGTGAGAGGGCCTGTGGAATTCATTGCCATGGAGTGCTGTGGAGGCTGGGACGTTAAATGTCTTCAAGGCAGAGATTGATAAATTCTTAATCTTGCAAAGATTAAGGAATATGGGGGGGAAATGTGGGTAAGTGGCATTGAAATGCCCATCTGCCATGATTGAATGGCAGAGTGGACTCGATGGGCTGAATGGCCTAACTTCCACACCGATTTCTTATGGTCTTATGGCAATCGATTTTCCATTATCATTCCTGAAATCACAGAATTGTTTGTGGAAAAAAAAGCCAATTGTGCTTGTATTGGCCCTTCAAATGAGCATCATCAACTAGTGCCAATTACCATTTTCTCCATAACTTTGCACACTATTTCTTTCCAAATAAACATCTAACGCCCTCTTCCTCACGGTCATATCTGCCACAACCACTATGCATACCCACAGCGTAGTAGAGAACTGTGAATTTATACTGCATGGTTAGTACCCTTTTAGTTTTCCAATTGAAAAAGAACCAGTAGCAAATTTAAAACATACAAAGATTCGTAAACTTTTAGCCATAGTTGCATAATAAATTAAGTTTGAAAAAGACATAAAGTAGTCATTATATAAGGTACCGATACAAACATTATAAGTCGATTTTAATAAAAAAAATATGGGTAAGGATGAACGTCAAATCACTCTACCATCATTGCAGGTCTGTGCGCTGTTTGTAACTATAAACTGACAGATATATTTTGTAATTCCCGTAAAATTCGGAAGGTGGCAACATTCATGCGTAACATGTTTCGGTAGTCACATATCAGTTATAAGTCAAAATAAATTAAGATTAATAAATATTAAGAGTGAAACCTTGCACACTTTGATAGAGTTTGTGAGGAGAAACAATCATATTGTAACACTCCTTAATAAATAAGTAGCAAATGTTATCCGTTCAAATCGTTGACATGCTGGTAAAAGAAAACAAACGCGCGCTGGTACATATATAAATACAGATGAAAGAAATGAATAACTTGTTGACATTCAAGTTACTTGCTGTTGATTTCTGAGGTCAACAGAAGGAAATGACATGCGAGTCGCAGAGGGAAACGTAACAATCAAAGTGCTGTGTTGGGAGCTATTAGCATACACAGTTGAAAAATAATATATTTTATTTTGCAAAAAAGGAAACACCCATCCCCCCCTCCCCAAAAAAACCCACACAATCGAGAAGATTATTTTTTTAAAAACCCAATACCAGAGATGATCTGAGCGAGTGCAGAGTGCACCAGAGTCCAGCCTGGGGCAACTTGAGCTGCCGCCGCCGCGCGCAGGAAATGGAACGGGAGCCATATTTGGAGGCGGCCGAGTGAAGGCGCAGAGAGAGCGGCGGCTGGTGCTGCTTCGGAGCTTCCCCTTATCCGGGTCTATCTCGGGGGGTGGGGGGGAGAGAGACATACTGGTCACCCCTACCGGTCAGAGAGGAGAGGAGAGGAGAGACGAGACAGAGAGCGCGATGAGCTCGCAGTGCCGTGCGAGCGCTAGCGGGGATATCCTGCGGAAGAACCCGCAGTCGGATTTCGAGTTGATCCAGAGGGTCGGCAGCGGTACCTACGGCGATGTCTACAAGGTCTGTTTGTCTGTGTGTGTGTGTGTGTGTGTGTGTGTGCGTGCGCGCGCGTGGCCCCGCTCCGACCCCGGGCAGCCGTTACTGGCGGCGACTCCGAGGCTGGGCGAGAGAGGCCTTTTCACGCCGGCGTGTCTCACAGCCTGCGCCCCCCTCTCTCCGGACTGTGTGTGTTTGTGTTGGAGGGGACACCGGCACTAGACTGGACCTGCTCTCCTACAAGCAGTTTGTGAATAGTGGGGCACGGGCAAAGGCTGTAGCTCCTGCTCCGGCAACCACAAACTGTAGTATGTTTTTTTTTAAAAAAAAGCCTTTGGATTGTTGAGCTTCGGTTTCAATAAAAACAAAAAAAAATGGATTTTCGAGCTTCGGTGTTTCCCCTGGTTGAACAAATATCGCTTGCAGAATGTTAGCCTGTTTAAAGGATAGACAGATAGATGTTGGAGCAATAAAATGACTTGTTTTCCAATACATACTTGGTCACCTGGTGGATCACGGAAAGGAGAACAGAGAGTTTCTTTATAAACTAGGATGGTGACAGTTAGTCGGTGGCCTTGACGTATACGTTCTTCAACCAACTTATCAGCCCAAACTATCTTTGACCGCAGCAGATATTTCAGACGTGTCTTTGTAAATAATGTCCCTCGTCTCTTGTTATTTTGATTGGTTCACAAGCTTTTCTTGACAGTTACCAACAATTAAATGGAATGGGGATGCTTTTACAGCATTCTTCAAAATATACCTTTTCAATCATTATTCTGCATAATGAGACTGAAGCGCTGCTCGAAAAAACACGCTTCCTTGATGTCTGTGAGAACAAATTTGGCAGGCAAACAGGAATTAACGTTAATTATGGTAGTCAGCAGGTCTGGCAGAATATGTGGGAAGAAAGCAAAGTTAATGTTTCGAGTCCAGTGATTCTTCCTCAAAATTCTTCTGAAGAAGAGTCACTGGACTTGAAAAGTTAGCTGTTGGTTCTTTGTTTTCCATTAATAGTTTCTGGATCAGCCAAAGGGTGGTATTTCAGGTTGACCACCTCAACCTGTATGCCCCTCTCACCCTTGTAATGTACAGCCCTCCATTCCCTCTGCTCCAAGCCCAACCTCACCATCAAACCAATGGACAAAGGGGGGGGGTGCACTTTGGTGCACTGACCTCTCTGCCACTGAAGCCAGGTGTCAACTTGCAGACATCACCTCCTACTGCCCCCTTGACCACGACCTTGCCTTCATCATCAAACTATCATCTCCCAGACCATCGACAACTTCATCACCTCAGGGGATTTCCCACCATTACCCTCCAACCTCATAGTCTGAGAACCCCACATCACCCCGGTTCTACCTTTTAACCAAAATTCACAAACCTGACTGCCCCACTTGAGCCATTATCGTGGCCTGCTCCCACCCACCGGATTTATCTCCGCATACCTTGACACCGTCCTGTCCCCCTTGGTCAGGGATCTCCCCACATGTATTCAAGACACTGCCCACACCCTCCACCACCCCCATGACTTTCGGTTCCCTGGTCCCCAATGTCTCATCTTAACCATGGACATCGGATCCCTATACACATCCATCCACCATGAAAAAGGCCTCCAAGTCTTTTTGTTTCTTCCTCTCCTGCTGAGCCAACCAGTACCCTTCAACTGACGCACTCATTCAATTGTCTAAACTGGTCTTCACCCTTAACAATTTCTCCTTCGAATCCTTTTACTACTTCCAGGCCAAAAGGGTAGCCATGGTCACCCACATGGGCCCCTGCTAGGCCTGCCACTTCATCAGGTACACGGAACAGCTTCACCGGCACCATTGCCCACCTTTTCCTCCGCTACGTCGATGATTGCATCGGCCCCACCTCATGCTCCCATGATGAGGTTGAGCAGTTCATCAACTTCACAAACGCCTTCCACCCTGATCTCATATTCATGTGGACCATCTTGGACATTTTCCTCCCCTTCCTGGACTGCTCCATCTCCATTTCTGGCTCAACACGGACATCTACTTCAAACTCGCTGACTCCCACAGCTACCTGGACTACACCTCTTCCCACTATACCTCCTGTAAAAACACTATCCTTTACTCCAATTTCTCTGCCTCTGCCACATCTGCTCCCAGGAGATCCAGTTACACCATAGAACATCCCACTCCTACTTCAAGGACTGCAATTTCCCTTTCCTACATGGTCAACTATGTCCTTCAACGCATCTCCTCCACTCTCTGCACCTCTGCCCTTGAACCCCACCCTGCAATTGCAACAAAGACAGAGCTCTTCTCCTACCCCCCCGCCCCCAAATTTATCTTTCAGCCCCCATATTCCTGATGAAGAGTTAATGCTCCTCGGATGCTGCTGGACTGGCTGTGCTTTTCCACACCACGTGTTTTGACTCTGTCCTAACTTTCTGCCGGTAGTATTTCATACTGAAGCTGAATTTATCAATTGCTTAAATAGCATAGGCTGGGTCATTAACTGCATATCTTTTAAACTTTTTTTAAATTTAAATTTTGGATCCTCAAATAATTTCCTATTAAAGTTTATCTAACCGGAAGTGGTCACAATAGTTTGGAGTTTGGGATTTGAAGATGACTTTCACTTCACTGGTAAAATTTGTGGTTTAGTTCATGATTAGATGTCTGAGCAGTCTGTCAACATAGATGGTTTGGAGGGAATAATGCACATTTATGAATTAGATTCATGTCGGTTTCTTGTGCTGATATGAGTGCAAACGTGATGTGATTTGAAGTGGGAAACTGACCTGGGACCAATTTGAGAGGTATTCAAGGACTTTGGGGTAAAAGGGTGGCTGGAAATGGAGTGGTATTTTAAGGACAGGGTCAGCAGTGTTTTTGTTGTGCAATTGTCAGAGTTGGCTATTGTTTGTATTTACTACAAAAGTAATGTTCTAATTGTGGACCAATGTGAAAAATGTTCTAGTATATGTTGTTCTGAGATGGCTCTCTTGGCAGATCCTTAAACTGTTTTTAGCTTAAAATACAAAGGAAGATTTGTGCAATATGTTGCCATAAATAAATCAGTGACGCGATTATAATTTCCAGTGTTATTGTTAGCTTGTGATCATTTTATCATACTATCTTCTAACCATTACGTAATGGTAGATCCACATGAATTTTCATTATCATTTCAGGTTTTAATAACTTGTTTCTCAATCCAAACTCTGGTAGAATTAATATGTACAGAAGGATAACTGACAATTTCTCAATCTAAACCATACATTTTTAAAAAAATTATTTAACGCATGAAGCATTACCTTGTTAGTTTACAAGGCTAGCTGCCCTGAACACCAATACTGATATTTTATAAAGTTCATCATTTGTACACCTTGTATTTATATAACACCTTTTATCATAATTAAATATCTCAGCACTTCAAAAGAGCATTATAAAGAGAATATGACATTGAGTCATGTGAGGTAAAGGTTCATATGACTGAAAGAAGCTTCAAAAAGCATCTTAAAATGAGGAAAGTCACAGAGCAATTTAGTGAGGGTGTTCTAAAGTTTGGTGCCTGGGGAACCGAAAATATGACCAAAAGTGAAGGAGTGTTTGATATTGGTGATATTAACGATACTAAAATTAGATGAGTGCAAATGAGTTATGGAGCTGGAGGGGATGTAGAGAGAGAATGGGGACAACTTTAAGGAGACATTTGAAAACAAGGATAAGAATTTTAAAAGCAAGATATTGCTTGCAAATATAATTCAGAGAACACAATGCTGGTGGAGGGATTGAATGTTTTAAAGTAATTTGTGTAATACAGATACAGAAACAGACCCTTCGGTTCAACTCGTCTATACCAACCAGAAATCCCAACTTTATGTAGTCCTGCTTGTTGGCACTCGGCCCCTATCCCTCCAAACCCTTCATATTCATATATCCATCCTTTTACATGTTGCAATTATACTAGACCCCACCACTTCCTCAGGCAGTTTATTCCATATACACACCACCATCTGCATGAAACAGTTTCCCCTTAGTTCACTTCTAGATCTTTCCCCCCTCGCCTTAAACCTATGCCCTCTAGTTTTGGTCTCCCCCATCCCAGGGAAAAAAACTTTGTCTGTTTATCCTATCCATGCCCCTAATGATTTTATAAACCACAATAAGGTCACCCTTCAACCTCCGCTCCAGGGAAAACAGCCCCAGCCTATTCAACCTCTCCCTATAGCTCAAATCCTCCAACCCTGGCAACATCCTTGTAAATCTTTTCTGAACCCTTTCGAGTTTCACAACATCTTTCCGATAGGAAGGAGATCAGAATTACATGCAGTATTCCAACAGTGGCCTAACCAATGTCCTGTACAGCCGCAACATGACCTCCCAACTCCTGTACTCAATGCTCTGACCAACAAAGGAAAGCATACCTAACACCGCCTTCACTATCCTATCTACCTGTGACTCTGCTTTCAATGAGCTATGAACCTGCACTCCAAGGTGTCTCTGTTCTGTAACACTCCCTAGGACCTTACCGTTAAGTGTATAAGTCCTGCTAAGATTTGCTTTCCCAAAATGCAAAATCTCACGTTTATCTAAATTAAACTGCACCTGCCACTCCTCAGACCTTTGGCCCATCTGATCAAGATCCTGTTGTAATTTAAGGTAACCTTCTTCGCTGTCCACCATATCTCCAATTTTGGTGTCATCTGCAAACTTACTAACTATACCTCCTATGTTCATCAAAATCATGACAAAAAATTGTGGACCCAGCACCGATCCTTGTGGTGCTTCACTGGTCTCAGGTGTCCAGTCTAAAAAATAAACCTCCAGCACCACCCTCTGTCTTCTACCTTTGAGCCAGTTCTGTATCCAAATAGCTAGTTCTCCCTGCATTCCATTTCTTGTAGTGTCAAACAGCTTGCGTGGTATTATAGCTGCATTCATATAGGCAAGTGGCGAATATTCCACTATGCTGCTGATGTTGTGCTTTGCAGATGGTTGAGAGACTTTCGTTTGTTGGAAGGGAAGGAATGGTCAACCTCTGACCTACTGTTTGTAACAGCAATATTTAAGGAACTGGTAAACCTCTAATCAAAAGTAATTCCCAAGATGGTAATGTAGGACATTCACCAATGGTAATACTGTTGTATGTATGTCAAGGGGATGGACTTTTTTTTTAAGAGATGGTTAATGTAAGGCAGTTAGTTGTGTGGTTGCATACCCTGTTGTGCTTATTACAGTTTCCTGTGGCATTGTCTTCACACTGAGATTGAAAGGTTAACTTTGTTTCTCAATCATAGAATCTCACCCGGATTAAATGTCCTATCATCACCTATCATCTATTTCTCCACCTGTTCTCTAGCTAGCAATTTAGAGCAGTAACACTGCCACTTGCCAGTTACAGCATATACTCATATCTCTTCCTGTTCATTTATTACCTCAACTCTCACTGAACTAATTTTATTTAAAAAATTTACTCATGGGATGCGGACGTTGCTAGCTCAACTAGTATTTATTACCCTTCCTAATTGCTGTTGAGAAGGTGGTTGTAAACTGCTTTCTTGAACCAATAGCAATAAGTTGTACTGTGTGAGCTAAGCTTGTTGATGTCTAACAACATTGTTCTTCCAAATTCTTCTCATTTTCAAATCCTTTCATGGTCTAGCTGCACTGTCTTTTAGTTAATGCTTCAGATCAGAGTACTCCTTTAACTTGGCCTCTTGTGCTTATGTTTTTCTTTGTTTTACCTTAGGTGCTAGCAGAGTATCTTCAGCTGTTCACTCCTTACCTCTATACTTACCTCTATACTTAAAAACAGTACTTAAAGCTTGGTCATTGAGGTAGATTTTATGTCTTGTCATTATCTGGTAATATGAGTGTCAGGTTTTGTTTTCCTGTTGTCCCAAGACACTGTACAAATGCAAATTGTTAGTTATACAAATAGTCTGACTTACTCCAGTATTTGTAACGCCTGTGTTTAAGTAGATTAGTGTGATGTGGAGAATGGTACATTAGAATGGTACCAGTAGACTAGATAAAGTGGCTTTGTGCAGTGCTTTTCAAAGCTCTTGTTGTTGAGATATGTAAGAAATAAACTGTTGTATAAATTATCGATCATGGAAGAATTTTCCCTTTGTTAGAGACAAATTCATTATCCTACATTATAACTTTACAATGTGATGTGGTGTTGCTTATTCTGCATTTGAATACAGTATATTTATGAATATACTATGTGCTGCCAGCTGTTTTTTTTTTGCTCAAATTGATCCATGCCTTGGGTGTTCTCCAGTTAACTTGGAGTCATCAAATTGAACAAATAATGCATAATTTAATTCTAAGTGTAAAAACTATTAAAGGTAGGGCATGGTAAGAAGAACTGGTCTCAGTTGCATATTCATAATTATAACTCTCTGCTTTTCTTTTATTTATTTATGATAAGAGCATCGTTGGTTGGGCAACATTTCCTGCTCAGAATCCCTAATGACCCAGATGGCAGTTAAGCATGAACAATGTTTGCTCGACTTACACATTGTTACATGTAGGCTAGATCAGGTAAGGATGACAAAAGAAAACAACAGAAATTGCTGGAAAAACTCAGCAGATATGGTAGTATCTGTGGAAAGAAATCAGAGTTAACATTTCAGAAGTTTTTTTATTTCTGATTTCCATCTGCAGTTCTTTTGGTTTTTTATTCAGGTAATGATGGCAGATTTCCTTCCCTAAAGGACATGAGTGAACCAGGTAGCTTTTTTTAATGATAATCGATAGTGGTTACACAACCCTTGCATGATCCAGCTTTGGATTAAAATTTCTTGTGGAATTTGAACTCAACCTGGTGTTCTGTGTTACTAGTCAAGTGACATTATCATTACACGGCCAACTCCCTCCTTTGATTACAATAAGGGAAATATAGTCATTACAGTCATAGTCATAGTGATGTACAGCAAAGAAACAGACCCTTTGGTCCAACTCGTCCATGCCAGCCAGCTATCCCAATCGAATCGAGTCCCATTTGCCAGCACTTGGCCCATATCCCTCTAAACCATCCCTATTCATGTACCCATCCAGATGCCTTTTAAATAATGCAATTGACCAGCCTCCACCACTTCCTGTGGCAGCTCATTCCGTACATGCACCACCCTCTGCCTGAAAACGTTGCCCCTTGGGTCCCTTTTATATCTTTCCCCTCTCACCTTAAACCTATGCCCTCTAGTTCTGGACTCCCCTATCCCAGGGAAAAGACCTTGTCTATTTATCCTATCCATGCACCTCATGATTTTATAAACGTCTATGAGGTCACCCCTCAGCCTTCACTCCAGGGAAAACAGCCCCAGCCTGTTCAGCCTCTCTCTGTAGCTCAAATCCTCCAACCCTGGCAATATCATTGTAAATCTTTTCTGAACCCTTTCAAGTTTCATAAGATCCTTCACAAGATGGAGACCAGAACTGCATGCAGTATTCCAAAAGTGGCCTAACCAATATCACGTATAGCCACAACATGACCTCCCAACTCCTACGGTCAATGCTCTCACCAGTAAAGGAAAATATACCAAATACAGCCTTCACTATCTTATCTACCTGTGACTCTACTTTCAAGGAGCTGTGGACCTGCACTCCAAGGTCTCTTTGTTCAGCAATACTCCCTAGGACTTTACCATTCAGTGTATAAGTCCTGCTAGGATTTGGTTTTCAAAATGCAGCGCCTTGCATTTATCTAAATTAAACTCCATCTGATGCTCTCAACCCTGTGGCCCATCTGATCAAGATCCCATTGTAATCTGAAGTCACCTTCTTCACTACACCTCTAATTTTGGTGTCATCTGCAAACTTGCTAACTATACCTCCTATGTTCATATCCAAATCATTTATATAAATGACAAAAAGTAGTGGATCCAGCACCAATTCTTGTAGCACTCCACTGGTCACTCTGATGCACAATTTGTTTGAATATTTTTTAAAAAGAAAAAGCATAATTCGTTTAATTACTTTTGTGATCGCTGAAATTTTTGACGCAATGTTACTGTCTCCGTGACTTCGGAAACATTATCCTTATTTCTCTCATGATTTTGAGTTAACGCTTTCCTTCCCGATGAGAGAAAGAAGAAACCTTTGATGCAAGTCTCTCTTTGTAATTCCAATGCGTTATGTTAGACAACATTGTAAATGAAGTCTTCCATATCTTCCATATATATTCCTTCCATAT
This sequence comes from Hemiscyllium ocellatum, assembly GCF_020745735.1. NCBI lineage: Eukaryota > Metazoa > Chordata > Chondrichthyes > Orectolobiformes > Hemiscylliidae > Hemiscyllium > Hemiscyllium ocellatum. The sequence continues at coordinate 72,300,903 of NC_083408.1, forward strand.
CCGCCACAAACTCACCTGCACTTCCACACACATCATTTACTGCAACCGCTGCACCCGATGTGGTCTCCTTTATACTGGGGAGACAGGCTGCCTACTTGCGGAACATTTCAGAGAACACCTCTGGGACACCTGGACCAACCACCCCGTTGCTCAACACTTCAACTCCCCCCTCCCACTCCACCAAGGACATGCAGGTCCTTGGACTCCTCCATCGCCAGACCATAGCAACACGACGGCTGGAGTAAGAGCGCCTCATTTTCCGCCTAGGAACCCTCCAACCACAAGGGATGAACTCAGATTTGTCCAGTTTCCTCATTTCCCCTCCCCCTACCTTGTCTCAGTCAAATCCCTCAAACTCTTAACCTGCAATCTTCTTCCTGACCTCTCCACCCCCACCCCCAGTCCAGCCTATCACCCTCACCTTGACCTCCTTCCACCTATCGCATTTCCAATGCCCCTCCCCCAAGTCCCTCCTCCCTACCTTTTATCTTAGCCTGCTGGACACACTTTCCTGAAGAAGGGCTCATGCCTGAAATGTCGATTCTCCTGCTCTTTGGATGCTGCCTGACCTGCTGCGCTTTTCCAGCAACACATTTTCAGCTCTGATTTCCAGTATCTGCAGTCCTCACTTTCTCCTCTGTTATATCCTTTGATGAGTTTGTATTCTTGGATAAGATATTGACAACTCTGCACCACTTCAGATGTAAGTCTGACACATCAATTTGTGACCAGATGTACAAACACACAGACTTTTGGAAGCTTATCTATTTATATTGTCACTTTTTAATGATCTTTATGTCTCCTTACCAAAACCCATCTGTTCCTCTACTCATTTTAAAACCTCATCATTTAAGTTCTATTTGCATTCCCTACTTGTATTTAAACAATATATTGGTTTCACAGAAATGTAAACATCTGTTACTCTTATTATCTTATTTTTATTCCCTTACATATCCTCAATAGAATTTACCAAAACTCCCAATTTATTGTGATAATCCCATTTCTGCATTGTCAAGGGTTATGGGGGGAAAATGCAGGAAATTAGGAATGAGGAATGTCAGATTAGCCATAATCCAGTTGAATGATGGAGCAGGCTGAACGGCCTACTCCTGTTCCTAATTCTTATGGTCATTGTATCTTCCATTCCTAAAAATATTATTTATGTGGATCATAAATCAACACATCCCAAAATGGGCTCATGCAAAATAATGCACAACACATTTTCAAAAATAAAACGTTTCTATTCCAACTGCTACTCTCCATTTATGTGTCTTTCATGCCGCTTTACATTTCCTTCAATATTCTATGTTTTGTAATGTTTACGCTGACTACAAAACTTGTATTTATAAAGCATCTTTAATGTCAGAAAACATTGTACGTTGCTTCACAGGGTTATCATGTAGCAACTTTTGATACAAAGGTCCTATTAAGATGAGTGATTAATATATTTTAAGGTGCATCTTAGAGGCAGGTAAGGGAATGTTTAGCAGGGCACTTCCATTGTATCCCATGGTACAGCAATTATAAACATGGATGTTTGAATCCAAAAGTAGTGCAAATATGGGAGTTGTGTGACTGGGGAGGTTAAAGATAAATGTGAGGTTGGTTACTTTGTCAGGAAGGGTGGAGGAACTGAATATTATTTAAATGGCAAAAGCCTGCAGAAAACTACAGAATAGAGGGATTTAAGAGTCCTCATCCATGAATCATCAAAATTAGCATCCAAGTTAAACGGATAATAGGGAAGATAAATGGAGTGGCTTATGTTTCAAAGGGAATGAAGTATAAAAGAATGTAGGTTTTTCTAAAATTGTACAAGTATCTTGTCAGACATAGCTAGAATGCTGTGTACAGCTTAGGTCCTTATTTAAGCAAAGATGTCAAAAGGCATTCCAGAGAAGGTTCACTGGACTGAACCCTGAAAGGACTGTCTAATGAGACGTTGAGTAGATTGTGCCTGTACTAATTTAGAAGAATGAGAGGCGACCTTATTGAAACATACAAGGTTCTTAGAGGAAAGCGGAAAGAACTGCAGGTGCTGTTCTGAGAAAGAGTCACTGGACCCAATATGTTAATTCTGATTTCTGTTCTCCGGTATCGCTAGATTTGCTGAGCTTTTCCAGCAACTTCTGTTTTTGGTTAAGAATCTTAAGGGACTTAAGGTAGATGTGGAAAGGTGAATTCCCCTTATAGGAGAGTCTAGGATCAGCGGGCATAATCTCAGAATGGGTTGTATATTTAAGATGAGAGGTTTCTTTATGGTAGTGAATTTGTTGAATTCTTTACAAGCAAGTACTTTTCAGACTGGATTCAGGCTATTCATTCAAGGCTGACCCAGACTGCTTTTTTTTTTGTTTTTAATCATAAAGTGAACCAAGGATTGTAGGGAAGAGGCTGTAATGCAGATTTGAGGGAAATCAGCCAGGATTTTATTGAATGGTGGAGCAGAGTTGATGGGCAAATGGCCTATTTCTGCTTCTGTGTCTTGTGGTTTTATAAGAAGGAGTGACGTCACGGAGCGATCTGAACAAATATAAGAAGCGGCATTTTCTTAACAAGGAGTCAATGTGGAAATGATGGGGTAAGCTAAACTTTATATGTGAGCATTAATGCTAGTCTTTCAACTCTTGTATGATTTGTAATTTCATCTCATCTGGCAAACACCACAGCTCCAAAATAGGTGTGATGCTAATCATCACTTAGGTGCCCAGATCAGCCCAATAGTGGCTTCTGGAAACTAATCAAACCCAAGTTTACAACTTTGGGAAGTTCTCTAATTCACATAGTCAGGCTAATTCTGTTGTACAATGCATTGGTCCTGAAGGAATTCATGTTCCTATTGCATTGTATTTCAGGTTTTCTGTGGAGCGGCGGAGGCAAGGGAAGACTTGTTAGGAATCTATAAAATTGCAAGATGCATAGATAGGGTTAATAGCCAGAATCTCTTTTTCCCCATGGTTGAAATAATTAAAACTAGGGGGCATGCATTTTAAGTTGAGAGGGGGAAAGTGCAAAGGAGATGTGAAGGGCAAGTCTTTTTTCACAGTGGTTAGGAATCTGGAATGAGCTGGCAGAGGTGGTGGTGGAGACAGCTACTATAGGGGTGTTTAAGGGACCTTTTTAGGTAAAGACGTAGATATGCAAGGAATGGAGGAATATGGACCAAGGGCAGGCAGAAGGGATTAGTTTAATTTGACATCATGTTCAGCGCAACATCAAGGGCCAAAGGGCCTATTACTGTACTGTACAATTTTATGTCTTCTGATATCATACCGTCCTTTGGCAGAAACATTTGAGTTCTGCACAAATTTCTGAAGGAAGCATTCTCCCAAGAGTCCTTCCTCATAATGCTTGGCTAGTAATGTAATCTGTACCTATTACTTTTATGCAGCAAACCTCTTTATTATCTATGACAAGTGTCTCTTATGGAAAGACTCTGCAGTGATCTGTCCTCTACTACTGATAGGTCCTACAAATATGAGCAAAATAGGACTGGTAGCAGTCTAACCATCCAGATTCCTGATACCACACGATCCCAAGTATGATAATCAGAGGATACCATATTCCTTTTGTAAGGGATTGAGAGTACAGAACTTCTAAAATTTCAGGTACAGGCCATTAAGTGGATTTGGGTTACCCAATTTGGCAACCCTTTTTTGTTTGATTTACTGGTCACAGCAAAGTTTGAATTTAAAAAGGGAGGTGATGTTGCCAAGCAGACATTTTTGTAGCTCAGAATCAGAAATGAGTCAGCCAGGTTCTGTTGGTAAGAAAAAAAATTCTGTTTACATTACCTCAGCCTTTAATCAAACAAAAATGTGAAGATTACGAACAAAAGATTTAAATTGTGCAAATGCTTGTTTTTCCAAGTGTATTCAACATGCACAATCTGCAAATCGGGGGTGGGGCTGGGATGAGGAAAGAGGAAATACTCTGCAGTGTATTACTTTTGCCAAGTTGCAGCTAACTAATAAATAAAAATAGTTATCTGCAGGTTATTTAAGTGTTAGCTAATAACTGACGTCACTTTGCATGCAAGCTATTTGCATTGGCGTGTCATCTTCGATCATTTATGGCTGGCTGAAGTTGATTTTCTGGAGACAGTAGCATAGATTTCACAATTCCCCTTTAGGAACCTTGACTTGTATGATGTTTTTTAGGGGGTTGTCAACTTCCAAACTTTGAGAAAAGTTTCAAAAAAAAAAATCAGACAGGGAACTTTTTATTCCAATAAGGTATTTATCTCCCTTAAAGAAGAGAAGCTTTATTACATCCATAAAATGGATCATGTGTCCTCAAAATATTGTTGACATGGCAACTCCGTTTGTGCATCTTATGTTTTGTTCTAATACAGCATCTTGTCCTGCACCAACCAGTTGCTTTTGCTTTGAATATAGAGATATATCTTGGATTTTTGCAATCAATTATATTCCAAACTAATATTACAGATAGTTATGAAGGCATCCTATCTGTAAAAAAAAATTAACTTGCGTTTTCAGTTTTTAAATTTTGTTCATATTATTCCAGCTTTTCTGTATTTTTCCTGTTAAACTATCTGAAGATTTAAAATTTAATAGAATCACACAATACTGAAGATGAACTCAGTTGGCTAGATTTACTGATTTGTAATGCAGAGTGACCCTGACAGTGTGAGTTCAATTTTAATATTCTCTTAGGATGCCATGAAGATCCTTCCCTTTTTCAACTGTTGTCTTGCCTGAGATGTGGTGACTCTCAAGTTAAAGCAACACAAATCATCTTTGTAATGAGAGAGCAGTGCTATGATCTGCTAAGTCTATAGTGATTTTACTTTAGTGAAGAAGAGTCTGAACTGCCAAAAATGCGCTACTCCTTACATTAGTCCCATTTTCCCACACTAGGCCCATACCCTTGAATGATTATGACATCCAGTTTTCACCCAAATACTTCTAAAAAGTTGAGGTTTCCTGCCTCGACTATCCACTCTAGGCTCCCACCATCCTGTAGGTGAAAAGGTTTTTAAAAAAATTCCATCTAAACCTCTTGCCTGTCTGTTCAAAATGATTTCTCCTTGCTATTGACCCTTCAACGAAGGGGAGCAGGTGCTTTCTCTTCACCCTATCTACATCTCTCATAACCTTGTATCTCTGACAGATACCCCCTCAGCCTTCTTTTCTCTAAAAGAAAGAACCCGAGTTGAACCAGCCTATCTTCATAGCTGAAATGCTCCATCATGGGCACAATCTGGTCAGTCTACTATGCTCCCCCCTCCAGTGTTATCACCTCCTTTCTTAGTGTGGTGACCAAAGCTGCACTGAGTACTCCTTTCTGACCTAACCAAAGTCCTCTACAGCTCCAACATAATCTCCTTACTTTTACTGATAAAGGCAAGCATATCAGAAGCCGCCTTAACTACCCTATTAATCTGTCTGCCACCTTTAGGGATCTATGGACAAACACCCCAAAATCCCTTTGAGCTTCCTAGTGCCTTGCCATGCATTGAGTATTCTCTTACTTTGTTCCTCCTTCCAAGGTACTTCACCTCGCACTTAGCAGAGTTAAATTCTATTTGCCACTGATCTGCTCATCTGACTAATCTGTTGATACCCTCCTGCAGCACCCACCTCCTCACTGTCAACCACCTGGCCAATCTTTGTGTATCAGCAATAATTGACAGCCCTTAACATAAAGGCAGCATTAGACTGAGTATAGCATCAAGGAGCCTTGTCAAAACTGGAATCAATCAATATCGGGCAAACTCTGGTGCCTGGAGTCATGGAGTCCTGGCACATAGGAAGATGGTTGTTGAGGATAGTCATCTCTGCTCCAGGGTAGTATCCTAGGCCCAACTGTTTTCGGCTACTTCTTCAATGATCTTCTCTCCATTATGAGGTCAGAAGTGGGGATGTTAGCTGATGATTGAGCAACGTTCAGCACCATTTGTGACTCCTCAGAACCTGAAGCAGTCCATGTTCAAATGCAACAATATCCACACTTGGGTTGACAAGTGGCAAGTCGTGTTTACGCAACACAAATGCCAGGCAATGACTATCTCCAATGAGAGACAATCTAATCTGTTATTGGATCATGTTCAAAGAACAACCGGGATCGGTGAGTGGTGAAAATAGCCTCTTTTATTCAGCAATCTTAGCACAAATTTGAGGTAGCAATAGAATCCTGAAAAACAGTTCTTACAAGAGCCCCTTTATACATAGTTCTTACATATATTAAAATTCAATTACAATGGTTTTTTTTATATATTGCTAGTACACAAAAGTTTGAAGGCTTCTGTCCTGGGAGACAGGAGATGGCTCAAAACATGTGCTAAATGCTGGCTGCTACTTATGATGGGATAGCTGTCTGTTCTGCTTGTATAATTAGGAGGTGTTAATCCTTTTGTCTTTTAGTAGATATTCGTAAACATGCTAAGCCTATATGCTGTAAATAAATTAAAAATTGAACCCATATTTAATAAAAGATATTAAACTGATTACTGCAGCTGGGTTGAGAGGTTTATTTACTATTTGCTGGTATAAGTTTCATTTATGCATGCAATTTCATGGAAATGCTTAAAGGGATAATGGCCCTATTTAAAGGTACTTAATGGTTGGAAAAGGCTGATTTAATATTATAATGTTTTGTGAGGACTTGATGGGGATGGTATTGTTAAATACTGCTTATAGCAAGGGCTGATAAGATGTGGAAATGCAGTAATGGGTATGAAAGGGTTGTTTATAAATTTGGATACTGCAGAACTGTGGTTTTATGAATGAATAGTAAATAACAACAGGTTTGCAAACTATTATGAATGAATGAATGAACAGGAACATGGTATTAATGAATATAGCAAGCTGGTGAGCGCATTAATAAAGAGAGCCTATAACACAACATCTCTCACTGTTGATATTCAATGGTATTACTATCATTGAATCCCACACTGTCAACATTGTTGGGGGTACCATTGACCAGAAAGTCAACTGGACTTGTTACATAAACACCGTGGCTAAAAGAGCAGGAACATTGTGGTGAGTAATTTACTACCTCATTCCCCAAAGCCTGTCCATCATCTACAAGCCAAAAGTCAGGATATGATGAAATACCCGTCGCTTGCCTGGATGGATGTAGCTCCAATAACATGCAAGCTTGAGATCATCTAGGACAAAACAGCCGCATCCACAGGCACCCACTCCCTTCAGAAGCAGCAGAGTGTACCATCTACAAGATGCATCACCAGAAATTCACCAAAGCTCCTTAGATAACATCTTTCAAATCCATGACCACTTCCATCTAGAAGAACAAGGGCAGTAGACATTGGGAATACAACTCCTTGTAAATTCCCCTCCATGCCACTCCTCATCATGATTTAGAGATATATTGCTGTTTTTTCACAGTTACTTCCCAATCCTGGAATTCGCTCCCTAAAGGCATTGTGGGTCAATCTGCAGCAGGTGAACTGTAGTGGTTCAACAAGGCAGCTCACCACCATCACCACTAACAAGGGGTGGCAATACATGCTGGCCAGCCAGCGATACTCATGTATCATGAGTAAATAAAATAAACTAACTTATCATCCCTCCCACATTCTCACCTACATAATTTATTACACATCACAGACAATAAGGGATTTAACATTCATCTCTGTGGCATACCACTGCACACCAGGTTCCAATTACATAAGCATCCTTCTACTACCATACACTGTCTCCTGTCACTAAACCAATTTTGGATTCAGCTTGCGAAGTCACCTTGGAACTCATGAGCATTTACCTCCTTTATCAGTTTCCATGTGAGCATTGTTATAGGTCTTGCTAAAATTCATATAAACTGCATCAACTGCACTTTCTCATCCAAATACTCGTCGTCACCTCAAAATTCCACCAGATTTGTTAGCTTGGGATCCCTCTGACTAAGCCATGCTGATTCTCCCTGATCAAAACATGCCTCTCTAGTGGAAATTAATTTTCTCTTTCACTATTTTCTCCAATAGTTTCTCTCTTGCTGTTGTAAGACTCTGATCTATAGATGCCTTATTTTAAAATAGAACCATGTTAGCTGTCCTCCAGTCCAGTGGCACCTCCCCTATGGCCGGAGATAATTTAAAAATTTGGATCAGTGCCCCTGTAACTTGCTACTTTTTTCTCCCACAGCAGCCTGATGTTATCTACCTGTTCTTGCATGGAACCTTTTTCCTTTTTTACCAGGATATACTGGATTTGTGGAGTCCCAGGTAGATAGGATAGTGAAGAAGACATTTGGTATGATTTCCTTTATTGGTCAGAGCATTGAGTTAAGGAGTTGGGAGGTCATGTTGTGACTGTACAAGGCATTGGTTAGTCTCTCCTATCGGAAAGATGTTGTGAAACTTGAGAGTTCAGAAAAGATTTATAAGGATGTTGCCAGGGATGGAGGAGTTGAACTATAGGGAGAGGCTGAATAGGCTGGGTGTGTGTTTTCCCTGGAGCGTTGAAGGCTGAGGAGTTACCTTTTATAGAGGTTTATAAAAATCATGGGCATGTGTAGTATAAATAGACAAAGTCTTTTCCCTGGGGTGGGAGGAGTCCAGAACTAGAGGGCATAGGTTTAGGGTGAGAGAGGAAAGATGTGAAAGAGACCTAAGGGGCAACTTTTTCACACAGGGTGGAGTGTGTATAAATGAGCAATTGAAGGAAGTGGTGGAGGCTGGTACCTATTTAAGTCATCTGGATATGTATATGAATAGGAAGGGTTTCGAGGGATATGGTCTTCGAGGAGAAAGTGAGGTCTGCAGATGCTGGAGATCAGAGCTGAAAATGTGTTGCTGGAAAAGCGCAGCAGGTCAGGCAGCATCCAAGGAACAGGAAATTCGACGTTTCGGGCATAAGCCCTTCTTCAGGAATGAGCTTATGCCCGAAACGTCGAATTTCCTGTTCCTTGGATGCTGCCTGACCTGCTGCGCTTTTCCAGCAACACATTTTCAGCTTTAGAGGGATATGAGCCAATTGCTGGCAAATGGGACTAGATTAGGTTTGGATATCTGGTCAGCATGGATGTGTTGGACCGAAGGGTCTGTTTCCATGCTGTACTTCTGACTCTATTTTAAATGTTGCCTAGCTGAACTCTTCACAATTTTCTTTCCATTTAGCCTGGACAAATTCATTTTTTTCTCTGGTTAGGTATGTTTGTTCTTGATCATTTTTATTCTTAAACTGAATCCAGTTATAACTGCAGTTCTGCAGTCAAATCACCACCTTGTTCAGCTTCATTATTGAAAACAAGATCAAATAGTGTTGCAAAGTTGTTTCGAGTAATTGGAGATTGGAAGGCTCGAAGCTATAATTTGGTGTTTGTAAAATTGTAAAATGCTGAGGTGGGGGGTGCATTGTGTGGTCCCTTTTAAAAGGTGATGCTTTTTTGTTTGGTGCTTAGAGATTTAAAATGGATGTCTGAGAGTAGCAGCTTGAGTTTACTAGTAGGCAGAGAATTCAACTTGAAACATTTGTATTGAAAGGCTCTACAGTTTTTGCCAAGACAACAGGTTTTTGAATTTGGCCAATCAATTTGAATCAGGCACTTAGCTGTTTAGCTACCAAAAACCTATTAAATTTAAATCTGATCGTTTTGACAACATAGGACCAATTCTATTGTCGGAAATATTGATATGCCATCACTGGTATAAATGAAGGGGGCAGTTCGACAAAGATCCCGAGTTAACTGTCATCAGCCAGAGCTAATAGCCCTCAGCGCTCTCTTGAGAGAATGCTGACTCTGTGTCATTGATGTAGGAGAGAAAGCACCATCTAAATAACAGAGAAGGCATTCCTGACAGAAGGATCGATGGAGAAGTCACAGAACATTTGGAAGACATATAACCTGGCAGTGATTTTGAGAGTCTAAATTCTGCTTTTTATATAAGTGGGACTTATTTATTGGAACAGCATACCATTAGAATCTTGTTTTATTTGGGAATAGTTAGTAGTTGGAAGGGATTTATTTGGTTTGTTAATTTAGTTAATTAGTTCACTGTTAGACTAAGGTAAATTGTTAATTGATTTTGAGTGAGTGTCAGGGATTCATTTTATTTAACCATTAGAAGTTACTGAAAAGCAGGTTACATCACTTTTCCCACTCCTTTTACAGATTATAAGGCGTTCCAAAACACCTTCCTTTGGATGTTTTCAGATTTAGTTCTCAGGGGTGTGTGGGGGTTGGAGGGGGGGAGCAGTGATGGTGGCAGCGGTGGTGGTGGTGGTGTCAACCTCTGCTTTATAATGACAATGATAGTAATTATTCCCTTTTTGGGCTAGCAACAGATTTGCCTGAAGTAAAATTCTTCAATCTGTACTTACTTTTTAGCTCTGTTCTTAGTGGTTGTATTACTGGGTTAGCAACTTGAATATTGTGAAACTAAAATTAATAATTCTGCTCATTTTTGTGCTGGCAGAAAAAGCATAGGGAAGAAATCTGCTGGATTGTCATAACGAACTCGCCAGTTCCATTGTACCCTTTGAAAAAGAACTCCTGTTTCTACTCCGTCTAGTTTGCATAAAACTAATCCCATAATGTAATTAAAACGCAACACGACTGGCAGCATCCATGGAGAGATGAGCAAATTTAATGTTTCAAGTCCAAAAACTCTTCACAATGTGGTTAACTTTTCAAATCTTCATGCAATTCTGCATGGACAATAAATGTCACTGCAGTTCACACTCCAAGAGCAAAGTAAAGTACTTTTGGGATACTCAAAATCTTGCTTTATTGGCAATATACCTTGTTCTAATTTGTTTACAATTGCCAACCTTTATTTCCTTTTCAGAGTTTGGCAGCATATACTGTACTCCCACTGGTATGTCTGATCCTTTTGTTTTTCAACTCCGTGTAAATTGAATCCTTTTGAACCTAGGTGCTTTTTAAAATCTTTTAGATTACTTAGTGTAGAAATAGGCCCTTCGGCCCAACAAATCCACACCAACCCTCTGAAGAGCAATCCCCCCCCAGACCCATTCCCCTACATTTACCCCTTCACCTAACACTACGGGCAACTCAGCATGACCAATTTGGCTAACTTGCACATCTTTGGACTGTGGGAGGAAACCGGAGCACCCGGAGGAAACCCGCGCAGACACGGGGAGAATGTGCAAACTCCACACAGACAGTTGCCTGAGGTGGGAATTGAACCTGGGTCTCTGGCGCTGTGAGGCAGCAGTGCTAACCCAATATTTGTTTGTGTATTGTTTATAGCACTGTTTTCCATTTCTTCTTTCCTGTTTTGCTTCTCTATCCTCCTGTGAATTTTAGTGTTGGTATTTTAATTAGTTGCATTTTTGTTTTAGTATGGCTATTGATAATTTACTATTTCAATCAATGACTGTAATTTCCTAATTCTAGACATAATTAAATCCTTTGTTTTGGTTTTCCACACATGCTTATCTCAAGTAATGAAGAAATGGAAACCAATATAATATCTTGTCCTGTTTAAAGCTTTCCACCTTGTAATTCTACAGCTGAGTTACTCACCAGTTCATCCCTTTAAACATGGTCATCGTGAATTCATGAACCATTTTACATTATCTGTCACCCTTTTTGAATAAGAGTGTTCTCTCCAATTTGTGTTTTATGCCTTTTGTGAAGTTGCTGCATCTCATTGAAGAATGAAATGATGCATTGGATCTATTACATGGCTGATTTTTGTTCTTTTATTCTATTTTGAGATTTTCGATGGGATTTATATGATAAGTTTAAATTCCTTCTAGATATGCCTTGCTGATTTCACTAACCACAAGCAAGATATTTAAAAGTCCAGCAAGATTAATCTTAACATTTTTGGATTAGCAACTATAATATGCTGTCTTGTAGTTCAAAAGTTGAAAGCTTTGTTTGAATTAGCTTGCCAAAGAAATATTAGTTGCAGCACCTTGCAGACTCCCATTGATTTGTCATTGATTCCATTAGAGTTGAGGATTACTAGTCTTTCATTACATGAGTTTACTGGTGTTGGGTGAGGGCCAGTCCATTCTTGGTTAGTGTACTTAATTGCTTGCCATATTGAGAAGCTATGTCGTGCAACTTCAGCATTGCTAAAGGAAAGCATACATCTTTTTTGTAGCTTTTTACCTTGCCCTCATTAACACAATTCCCAGTATCAATTAAAAGGGAAATAAACATCCTCTCTTCTTGGTACAAGGGGTAAACGATATTTAAGGAGAAAGTGAGGTCAGCAGATGCTGGAGATCAGAGCTGAAAATATGTTGCTAGAAAAGCACAGCAGGTCAGGCAGCATCCAAGGAACAGGAAATTTGACGTTTCGGGCATAAGCCCTTCATCAGGACTTGACGAAATTTACATTGTATGAGAGGAAGGTACTGATCAATTGATTGGTAGAGGTGTTGCAATGGAGGATTCAACAATTAATGATGGTAGACCATTAAGTACAAATTGTTTAAATTTTAAATAGGGTAAGTTGACTACAGTCAAGGTATTGCTTTGAGAAATGAAGCAATAAATGGCTGATGCCTATTTTATTGAATTGAAATGGGTGCTGTGTGGGTTCATGTTCTTTGCAGACAAAGGACAAGAGTGTGTATTAATATGAAGCTTACCATGCATACCATACACACGGACATGGGTGCACACAGACACCCACACACACACTCCCACACTCTCACATGCATCCCCTCACAGACACATATATATATATATATACACACACACACACACACATACACACACACATTCTCACACTCAAAACCCCCACCCCAGACAGACAGCCACACGCGGACAAAGACCCACATGCACACATATATTTTGTGGGGTGAATTTGTACTTGCAGAGTTACATAGCCCTTTGCTCAAAAATTGCATACATTCATGTAGAACTCTGAGCTCAAATACTGCATGAAGTTATGTAAAACTCTGATTCTAATCCAAAAAGTGAGAGAACAATCTAAACATCAGGTCATAGACAGAGAACACAGGGGGCTAACACCTTCAACATATTGTCTAGCTATCACCATTGTTAATAGCTAACCCGAGAATGCAACTTTAAAAAAAGGGTTTTGTGATTTACACATGAAAGAAGTGAAACTATCACTGTATTCTAACAGATGAAAGGCTTAACAGACAATCAACTTTTCAATGTATAATTTCAGTTACATCACACTGAAAACTTTTGCTATAAATTCTGTGTTATGATCGAGCCCTCCACAATCACCTGATGAAGGAGCGTCACTCTGAAAGCTAGTGTGCTTCCAATTAAGACTGTTGGATTATAACCTGGTGTTGTGTGATTTTTAACTTTTTACACATTAATTGTGATTGTTACAATCAGCGAGCATCAATAGTAAAGATTAAGCCATCTGCTGTTGCACAATGAATAACTGGCTTCATGTAATGAATACTTTTCACCTTGAACTGACCTCACATACTGAATGCTACCTCATATTATTAAATGGCTGTATGTAATGAGTGCTTTTCCATCTTGTTTACCCATTATCCTTGCCTGCAGCACCCCATTGTTAACTATAAGTTCTCATTTGACCTGAGTCATGTTCAGCTGAACCTCTTGTTTCACAAAACTCGGAACCTAATTTCCCTGCTTGTTTTTACCCTATACACATTCTCAGTTAGTCATAGTTTAAGTATGGCTTATTTCCTTTATTGATATTCCTGGGAATCAACTTGATGAGTGTCTGTTGAAAAGCTTGACCAAAATATCTTTTTTTATATATAGCAATACTGAAAAAAACATCAATTTGTTTGGAATATGCTTAACTTCTCCAATGGGCAAAAGTGAACACTGCAGATGCTGGAGATTAGAGTCGAGGCATAGCACGTCAGGGCAGCATCCGAGGAGAAGGAAAATTGCCCAAAATATCGACAACTTTTTTTTTGCAATGTGTGCCTGAATCTAGCTAACAGTTTAGCAGATTGCATATCTCCTGGTGTTGCACAAGAGCCAGATCACTCTTGATTTTAGTGTGATACATTTTACTTCCCTATGTTAAGCAGCTACGTGCAATACAACACTGTTTCAGGTAAGGGTACATAGTGTCAAAGGGAATTGACCTGGACTGCATGCTGAAGTTTGTCTGGGCTTGTATCCATCATCCAGTGATTAGGAAAAGTGAAATTGCTGTCAGTTTGAGTCATTTTTAAAACTGTTTCAGTCAATCTAGACGTCCTCCTTCTATTTTCTAATTTTATTACATGTAGGGTAACAACAGTATTAAGTTGAAACGTGTTAAAGTAGGAGGTGATGGTGGAGCTGTATTATTCTTCTTCTTATTATTATTCAGAGGTCCCAGATAATGGTTCTGGGGATTCGAGTTCGAATCCTGCTATGGCATTTGTGGAATTTTAATTTAACAAATAAAATGTTCTGGAATTAATGATGACTGTGAAGCTGTTGTCGATTGTTGGAAAACTCTATCTGCTTCACTGTTGTCCTTAAGGGAAAGAAACTGCCATTCCTATCTGGTCTGGCTACATAACTGTGGGTAATTGCTCTCTGGCAATTAGGGAAAATTCCTGATGAAGGGCTTATGCCTGAAACGTCGAATTCCCTGTTCCTTGGATGCTGCCTGACCTGCTGCGCTTTTCCAGCAACACATTTTCAGCTCTGATCTCCAGCATCTGCAGACCTCACTTTCTCCACGGCAATTAGGGATGGTCAATTTGTACATTTGTAAGTTAACTCATCCATCATCAGTATTATTAGATACTTCAAATGTTTTATATTTGGGTGTTTCTTCACACTCCCGACAGTTCTGGTTTTCAGAGAGTTGTTATTATGCAGAATTACTTATCTCCCTGTGCATGCTCTTCAGATGAGCACAATCATCTGCTGCTAATCTTCTGCTTTTTCCCCATCCCTTGCACACTTCCTATTCAAATAATCCTCCAATGCTCTCTTGAATGCCACAATTGAACCTAATGCCCACATTTACAGGCAGAGCATTCTCTACCCTAACTACTTGCTTTGTGAAGAAGATTTTTCACATATCCCTTACTGCTTTTGCACATCACTTTAAACTTTGTTTTTATTGAAGCAGTGGAAGGCTGACTTTGTAACTTGTGAACATTGTCCAGCTAGTGTCCAAATATTCACCTGAGAATTTTGGAATTCTAGCAGTAAAATTATATGTATTCATCAGATTAACTTTCCATTTATTTTACATGCCTTTGTTATTTTTGAGAAGCTATTTATGCTGTTGGTAATTTCACTAAGTTAATGAGTTGTGGGGTTCAATTTGAAACTTTATATTTCTTGACTGCAAATTTGTTTGGCTTAATTTATCATAAAACAATTTCAATTGTAAATGAACTATTTTTGTCATTTGTTTTATTGGCATTATATACCAGTGTGCCTGTAAATATTTGAATTTCAACTCTTAAGTGCCTTGCTTCACTGCAGTAAGATGTTCAAAAGTATATATATTTGCATTGACCACTAAAAACTGAACAGTTATTAATATCAAATGGACTGAAAAGTTTAAAAATACAGGTTGTAGATTATCTTACCATTTTCAATTTCTCAATTTGTAAATTAAATGAATGGTTGGGTAGTCTGTTTTTGGTTTTGTCTGTGAGAGAGTTTGCTTCCCAGGTCGTCTCTCCTCGTCTTTGAAAAGTCTCAAGTGTTCATTTATGCCACATTGGGAAACTTGTTACTATCTCATTTCAGCTAAATGATAGCACCTATGATAGTCCAATTTATTTTTATATTCAAGTGTCTCTGCTTACATGTTTAAATCTGGGAGTGGCAATTTGCTACACAAGTAATTGACATTGCTGCGATAAGCCAGAATGACACAAGAACCTGTTACCACAAAGTAACTAGTGCAATTATGTAATTTAAAAATGGCAATTTAAAAGTGGCATTGTTCTGATACCTTTAATTCTTTAGCACCTGTAAAATGTGATTAGTCTGGGAATTTTCAAAAATCTATATTTTGCTCAATTGTTCAGTTTGTATGGTAAGACATTACTGCTGACTTGGAGGTCATAAGGAGGAAAGGACCCCAAGGACACTTAGAACATCGAACAATACAGCGCAGAACAGGCCCTTCGGCCCTCGATATTACGCCAATTTGTGAACTATTCTTAGCTTATCCCCCTACGCCAACCCAAAATCATCCATCTTCTCAAAATCTGTGAGGTTTGTGAGACACTACCTGCCCTTGACGAAACCATGTTGACTATCTGAAATCAAATTGTTGCTTGCTAGATGATTATAAATCTCATCATCCTTGCCAAAACCTTTCCTACAACAGAATTAAGGCTCACTGATCTATAATTATCTGGGCCATCTCTACTGCTCTTCTTGAGCAAGGCACAACATTTGCAATCCTCCAGTCCCTTGGTACTAAACCTGTAGACAATGACAACTCAAATATCAAAGCGAAAAGCTCTGTTATCTCCTCCCTAGCTTCCCAGAGACTCCTCGGATAAATCCCCTCCCCTCACTCCTTCTAGAGTTGATAACACCTGTTCGTAACTAACCTCGGTCCTTTCTAGTCTAATATCTCGTACCCTATTCTTCTTCTCAACAATATTTTCATTTTCCTGAGTGAAAACTGATTGAGAGATATTCGTTTAGCACCTTTCTGATCTCCACAGGGTCCACAATCAATTTCCCACTTCTATCTTTGACTGGCCCTATTCCTACCCTAGACATCCTATTATTCCTCTCATACCTAGAGAAAGCTTTAGGGTTCTCCTTTATTCTATTTGCTAAAGACTGCTCGTATCCTCTCTTTGCTCTTAACTCTCTCTTTTTAAATCCTTCCTAGCTGATCTGTAACTCGATTGCCTCATCTGAACCATCTTGCCTCATCAACACCTAAGCCTCCTCCTTCTTTGTAACAAGAGATGCAATTTCTGATGTAAACCACAGTTCCCTTACCTTATCACTTCCTCCCTGCCTTACAGGGACATACCTATCAAAGGACTCCATGTCTGTTCCTTAACCAGTTCCACATTTAGATTGTCTGCATCCCCTGCATTTTGCTACCTCATACTTTGCATCCTAATTCTTGTCTAATCGCATTATAATTGCCCTTGCCCCATCGATAACTCTTGACCTGTGCATTGTACCTATCCCTTTCCATCGCAAAACTAAACATAACTAAATTATGGTCAGTCTCTCCAAAGTGCTCACCTACAACTAAATCCTGGCCTGGTACATTACCAAGTGCCAGATCCAGTGTGGCCTCCCCTCTTGTTAGCCCTTCGACATACTGTGTCAGGAAACCTTTCTGTACACATTGGATGAAAACTGATTCTGTACTGGAGTTATAGCATTTCCAGTCAATGTTTGGAAAAGTTAGTCTCCCATAATGACCATCCTGTTCCTTTCACTCCTCCCCAGAATAAGTTTGCTAATCCTCTCTTCCACCTCCCTGGAACTCTGTGGAGGCCAATAAAAAAAAAACTCCAAGCAGAATGACTTCTCCGCTCCTGTTTCTAACCTCCGCCCACACTACCTCAATAGACGAGTCCTCATCAAAAGTTCTCTCTGCCACCGTTATAGTATCCTTGATTAACAAGGCTATGCCTTCCCCTCTTTTACAGTCTTGCCTGTTCTTAATGAAAGATCTAAATCCTGGAACCTGCAACATCCATTCCTCACCCTGCTTTATCCATGTCTCCGAAATGGCCACAACATGCAAGTCCCAGGTACCTATCCATGCTGCAAGCTCACTTACCTTATTTTGGATACTTCTGGCGTTGAAGTAAACACACTTCAAACCACTTCGCCGTCTGCCATCACATTCCTGTGACTCTGAAATCCCGTCCCTGTCCTTCCTACTCTCATCCTCCTGTGCACTGCAACTGCACCTCCGGTTCCCACCCCCTTGCTGAGCTATTTTAAATCCACCTGAATAGCACCAGCAAATTTCCCACCCAGGATATTAGAACCCCTCTGGTTCAAGTGAAGACTGTCCTGTTTGTACAGGTCCCACCTTTCCCAGAACGAGCCCCAATTATCCAAGAACCTGAGACCCCTCCCCCCGCACCAACCTTGCAGCCACATGTTCAGCTGATATCTCTCTCTATTCATTGCCTCGCTATCACATGGCATGTGTAACACACCAGGGATAACAAGTCTGTTTGTTCTAGCTCTCAGCTTCCACCCTAGCTCCCTGAAATCCTGCCTTATATCCTTATCCCTCTTTCTACCTATGTCTTTGGTACCTACATGGACAACGACTTGAGGCTAGTCTCCCTCTCCCTTCGGACCCCAAAGATACAATCTGAGACATCACGGACCCTGGCACCTGGGAGGCAACACACTAACCATGAGTCTCCTTCGCTCCCAATAAACTTTCTATCTGAGCCTCTAACTATTGAATCCCCATTGACGAACACTCTCCTCCTTTCCCTCCTTCCCTTCTGTGCAACAGGGACAGGCTCTGTGCCAGACACCTGGGCCCCACTGCAAACCCCTGGTAAGTCATCCCCCTCAACAGTATCCAAAAAGGTATACATGTTTTTCAGGGGAAATCTCCACTGACTTTTTTTATCCCCCCACTTCGAATAGTCACCCAGCTTTCTTCGTGCCTAGGAGTAATTACTTTCCTGTAACTCTTATCTATCACAGCCTCTGCCTCTTGAATGGTCTGAAGTTCATCCAGCTCCCGCTCCAGTTCCCTAAAACTGTCTTGGTGGAGTGAGAGTTGGGTGCACTCCCTGCAGACGTAGTTGGATGGGGCAGGAATAACGTCACTCCCCTCCAATATCGTGCAGGAGGAACATTGTTCTCCCTGCACTGCCATCTCTGCTCGTCTTCTTGTCACAAAGAAGTCCCTTCCTTCCCAGAAACCTCTGCTGTCTGCTTTCAAATTTAAAAGCACAAATGAGTGACTCACTGCTCCTGGCAGGCCCCTGGTGCAAGCTCCCGCCCTTTGAGTTGCTGCTGCCGCATAAGAGCTTTTGCATCATTGTCTCCATTTGTATTTGGTCTGCGTTTGACATGAGAACTTTGACTACAGTACTTCAAGATTATTATCTCTACTCAGAAGATTGCACTCTGATTTGAGCTTTGCTTGGAAGAGTTTAGATGAGGATTAACATGTTTGGATGAATCTCTCCTTCTCAATACCTCTCAAATTCTGATTGGGCAAAATAATGATTTGAATGTAATGGTAAAATGCAATTTATCAACTTTAGTCTATTAAAATAGCTTTGTGGAAATATGTTTTTGATTTCAGAAATCATATAGTTTTAGTGCCTTTTCCCTATAAGATCCTCATAGCCTGAAAGAGTAACAAAAAGACAAGTTAGAACTATTAACTACAATAACTAACTTGGAATACTAGAAGCCAGTTTGCTAGAAACTTGGCATAAACCAACTAATTAAAGTTTTACAGTTCCCTGCACTTGACAAAAAAAGTGCTCTCTTGCTTTTGAGGATGATGCTAGAGTAATAGAAAAATGTGTGCGCATGGTGTGCTAATAGCTGTATGATCATTCCAGAGCTGGGCACAAGCTTGCTGAATAGCAGCTTCATTCCCTTGAAGGAACGAAAGATAGAAGCTGTATAAAAGGGAGATGCTAAGTGATTTGGAGTTGGGACCATTAGTATTTAGTAGGTGACCAGTAGCAGTGGTATATTAATGGGAACATAAGAGAATGAGTGAGTTGGAAGTTAGTGATGTGGAGACAATTATTTTCTAGTGGCTCCAACTAAAAGAGAGAGAAGCTGCAAGATGATGGAAAGTTCATTTCAAGAACTAAAATTAAGTGCACTGATGGTGCTTAATCTGTGGGGAACTGAATTGCAGCAGAATCAATAAACTTGATGAAGATGAAAGATATCATGTCCTATGAAGAGAAAACTTAAAGCATAAGAAGGAAAGAGGTTTGAGAAACTACGTAATGGCAAGAATCAAAACATGGCCTGTCAGCTCAAGTTCATTTGGGAATACAGCAAAGGTTTTACTACTTGGCATCAACGGGACCAGGAGTGTGTCAGTTGACCAATATTCCAGTTGTTCAAGATGTCAATGTTAAAAACACACACTAAGTGATAGAATCGTAATGTAGGGGGTTTACATATCATTGTTAGATTTTATTATGGCATAAATCATAACACAACTTTGCCTTAAATAAAATTTACTGGCAGAGAGCCTTCTCACTGTCACCTTCAGCTGACTACTTGGACATTGCAGAGATCGTGATAATGCAGTAAACTTTAGGTATACAAATCTTGTTGATTTATCGAGAGTGGCGGTTAAAACAAAGTTTGCTGTACTTTGAGGAAATTAAGTAGGTAGAATGTGGTTCCAAGCAATTATTTGGTGCTGCCATTATTTCTTAATATTTTATTAGTTTATAAGTAAGTTTTTATGACAAAAAGCCAGTGAATCCAAAGGTTTGAGAGATCTTAAAGATATGCATAAAACTGCTCTGGTAGGACAGCATGGTGGCTCAGTGGTTAGCACTGCTGCCTCACAGCAACAGGGTCCCAGGTTAGATTCCAGCCTCGGGTGACTGCCTGTGTGGAGTTTGCACATCCTCCCCGTGTCTGTGTGGGTTTCCTCCGGGTGCTCTGCTTTCCTCCCACAGTCCAAAGGATGTGCAGGTTAGGTGAATTGGCCATAGTGTTAGGTGCACTAGTTAGGGGTAAATGTCGGGGAATGGGTCTGGGTGGGTTGCTCTTCGGAGGGTCGGTGTGGACTTGGTGGGCCGAAGGGCCTGTTTCCATACTGTACGAAACCAATCTAATCTCAAATACAGAAGAGCGTATTGTTCTTCATTACTTCCATATCATTTAGAAACCTTTTGTGGTAACAAATACAGAACTGTCTGTTCTGTTTGACTGTGTGCACGTACTTTTGGCTGAATTGAAGCATCAGAAATCTATATAAATAATATTTGAGACCCAATTCAATTTGGATGCCTGGCCATGTGAGGAATTAATTAGGTTTCTGTGCTTTTACCTTTGGTTGTTCTGTGTCAAACTATGGAAAGTAGTCATGCAGAAAAGAGAGGTTATACTCGTAGTTCTTTGATAGATGAAGCTTTGGGGAGTCAAGTGTGTTTCATGAGTGTATTGTGTATCAAAGGAATGTTGAATATAATGAGTAGAAGCACATGATGAATTAAGTTTTATTTTTAACAACAGTCAAAATTCTCCATATTGTATCAGGGTTACACTTCTACTTACTCCTGGTTGATATACTGTCACTGCACTGAAACAGCCACTTGCTTACATTCTAATCTGATTTGAAATGGGAAGTGAATAATTGAAAAGTCATTGTATGTCCACTTTCAGAAATCTTCAGAAGCATCTGAATTATTGGCAAGTATTCATTATTTAATTCTCTTGAAGGCATTATCCTGAAATCTGATGGAAGAGGTGCTGAGAGACAATCATACTTCAGAGTACCTGAAATAATTTACAATAGATTGTGGGTTATTTGTTTATCATCTTGGGGAATGTGATTTGCAGAGAAAATTTGGTGAATGAATCAGTGGTTGAAGTTCATACTGAATACCACTGTTACACATGGCCTTAATAAGGGAATCAAGGGTTACGGGGGGGAGGGGGGGGGGGAAGAAGACGAGAGAATGGGGTTGAGAAACCTATTAGCCATAATCAAATGATGGAATGACTCTGCTCCTGTATCTTAGGGTATCGCAATCTCGCCAGGGAAGCTCAAGAGAAACCAGCACTCTGTAAAAGCTGCTCTTTGGTCTCCCTGAAACCAGCTGATCTTCCTTTCAGTTCAGAGTTGTCTGTAACCAGGTGTTGCAGGCAGGCATATTCATGATACTAAAACATGTAAGAAAGCTTGGGGTAGCTGTCGCAGAGGCACAATGGGGAAAAGGCTCTGACTAAAACCATTTAGGTACAGTACAGAGGGGATGAAAACTGTGTGAAGGATCCCTTCAGCTCTTTGCCTGACAATGTAAATGGTGAATATCAAGTCTATTGAGATTGACCAGAATGGAACGCTGAGAAAAGTTTAAATTCTGTCACACTTTTCCAAGCACTTAAGTTTAAAAACTGCACCATGTACTTGATAAAATTTTGTTAATGATTTTGGAAAAGGAAGTTTAAGGTTCCATGACTTTTTGTTAGCCAAGTGTGGGGAGTTATCTCCAGTATTCTGGCTAATTTTTAATCCCTCAATCAACACCAAAACCCGATTCTGTTTTTGAGCATGTGATATAGAAAAAGGATTTGGTATTCCCTTAAAGTATTTATAGAGTTGTAGAGATGTACAGCACGAAACAGACTCTTTGGTCCGACTCATCCATGCAAACCAGATATCCCAACCCAATCTAGTTCCACCTGGCCCATATCCCTTCAAACCTTTCCTATTCGTATACCCATCCAGATGCCTTTTTAAATGTTGCAATTGTACTCGCCTCCAGCACTTCCTCTGGCAGCTCATTCCATACACGTCACCCTCTGTGTGAAAATGTGCCGTGAGGTCTCTTTTATATCTTTCCTGTACAGCTGCAACATGATCTCCCAACTCCTGTACTCAATACTCTGACCAATAAAGGAAAGCATACAAATGTCGTCTTCACTCTCGTATCAACCTGCACTCCAAGGTCTCTTTGTTCAGCAACATTCCCTACGACCTTACCATTAAGTGTATAAGACCTGCTAAGATTTGCTTTCCCAAAATTAGATTACTTTGTGTGGAAACGGGCCCTTTGGCCCAACAAGTCCACACCGAGCCGCCGAAGCGCAACCCACCTATTCCCCTTTATACATATACCCCTTTACCTCACACTACGGGCAATTTAGCATGGCCGATTCACCTGACCTGCACATCTTTGGACTGTGGGAGGAAACCGGAGGAACCCAAGCAGACAAGGGGAGAACGTACAAACTCCACGCAGTCAGTCACCTGAGTCAGGAATTGAACCCGGGTCTGTGGCGCTGTGAGGCAGCAGTGCTAACCACTGTACCACCGTGCCACCCTTGCAGCACCTCACATTTATCTGAATTAAACTCCATCTGCCACTTCTCAGCCCATTGGCCCATCTGGTCAAGATCCCGTTGTAATCTGAGATAACCTCCTTCACTGTACACTACGCCTTCAATTTTGGTGTAATCTGCAAACTTACTAACTGTACCTCTTATGCTCACATCCAAATCATTTAAGTAAATAATGAAAAGTAGTGGACCCAGCACTAATCTTTCTTTGGTTGGAGCACAAATTGAAGATGCCTGAAGAAGTAGAAATGCATGTCTGTTTTATATTTACTTTCTGATTTCTACTTTCCAACCAATTAAAAGCTCATGTCACAAGGTCACTCCAATTCAATGCAATTTTGCTTTTTGAGGGCCTGTGCTAATTATAATGTTGAATGTCAAATGCTGATCTAACCAACCACACACCTTTTCCTTGCTGTCCTTCAAATATCAATATACAATCTTTTGCATCTGCTTGAGCAACCAGATGGCAATTGTTAATTTTTTTTTCTGTGTGGAATGTTGGCATCTCTCTCTGGAACCTTCGTTTAGTATTAATGCAGAGCCAAAAGGTTTCTGCGCATTATTGTAATTGTATGTCTATGCATTTAGCTTCTAGGTTGGCCATCTAAAAGTAAAACAGTTTGGAATGTAGAATGTTTTTAGCGCATTATACGGAATATTCTTTTCTTAAACTCATGAGTAATACTATTTGGCTCTGTTTTACTTGAAAGTATTCTCTTGTTTTCATTACAGGCAAGAAATCTACAGACTGGAGAATTGGCTGCAGTTAAAATTATCAAATTGGAACCAGGTAAGTTTTAAATTTAGCAAAGCATGACTTTAATCTGAAGCAGGTATCAAATAAAATGCTTTATCCTTTTATAGGCAAACTTCTACATTTACATAGGAACTATCCTTTCTCACCATTGTTTATCAAAGCTGCTTCAGAGATACTCACCTATCAAGTTTATTAACTTAAGGAGGATGTAGTTTTGTTTTGCTAAAGTTTGATATGCAGTTATCTCAAGTTAATGCTTAAAAGTTTTTAAAATAGTTTCATGGCAAGTTAGGACAGCTGATGAATGTCCCTATTCACCCTAAATGCTGAAGATTTTGTTCAATTTGTTTTTACGTCATTACTTCTGCCATGCTTTCTGCAGTTTGCTTTGTGAACAGTCTTGCTAACATTTGAGAGTTGGGATGCATTGACTTTTTTTTTCAGATTTTGGGTTGATTTATTTAAAGTTATTTTTAATGGTTCTTGAGTGTTGCGAATCCTGTCTGCTGCTTGACAGGATAGATAGAGGTTGTTTTCCTCTGAGTTTTTTTTAATACAATAAAGAAGTTGAGGGTTATGGGGGAAAAGGCAGGAAAGTGGAGTTGAGGATAGTCCAATCAACCATTGTGTAATATCTGGTGTAATTGAGTCTCTGCTGGAAGTACCAATTATACATCTCCATTCTGCACCCATTACACTTGATTACCAGACCTATGCAACTAAGTGAGAAGTTTACAACTTCTTTTGATAATATAATCAATTGAGAACTACTATCATCAACTAAAGATTTTACTCATAACCATTGTAATTTGTGTTTATAGAGGTTTTATTGGTAAAACGTTCTTAGCTTGGTTGAGTCCGGAGAGGTTGTAGGTTGCTTGTCAGGGATCTGGCTCTTTTTTTTTGTTTATCTGCTATTGCAAACTTGATTTTATTTTTGGTTTTCAGAAAAAATGTAGTTTTTGGCGAGTAGCAATGATACCAAACTGTAGTCCCTATTAATCCTAATTCATTTGTGGCATTAAACATCCATTCTTGTGCAAATTTCTCAATCACAGATGCTTAGCCCAAACATTTTTTTTTGCAGATCTGCTAGACACCATAGTGGTTTGATTGAGTGGCTAAAAGTAAAGGTGAAATTATTGATGCACCAAACATTATTAGTTAATTGGACAAAAAAACCCCCTCTGACCTTAAAATTACTTTGTGGAAATTGGGTCATAGAGTCATAGAGATTTACAGCACAGTCCAACTCATCCATGCTGACTAGATTAGTCCCATTTGCCAGCACTTGGCTCTTATCCCTCCAAACCTTTCCTATTCATATACCTATACAGTAGCTCCTCGATATACGAGCAACCCCGTTCACATACAAATCGGTTTACGAACAGGATTGTACGTAAAATTTTGCTTCAACGTAAGTATGAAATTCAAGGTACAAACACAAAAAGCCCGTGTGCGACCATGTGGTTTCATTGTTCTGCTTTGCTACGCGCTTGTTGAACGCAAAAGCTCTCTGGCCTTGTGTGATCTTCATTCAGTTCGTCTTTGGCACATGCTCTGTGAACAGCCTCCAAGCATTCTTATGCTATCCAAACAATGGGAAAAATTGATTCAGTTCGCGAACTTTTCGTTTCGTGAACCGGGTCCCGGAACGGATTAAGTCCGTAAGTCGAGGCGCTACTGTACTTCCCATCCAGATGCCTTTTAAATTCTGTAATTATACCAGTGTCCACCACTTCCTCTGGCAGCTCATTCCATACACACACCACCGTCTCCATGAAAAATTTGCCCTAGGTCCCTTTTAAAATTTTTCCCCTTCACCCTAAACCCAGAGGAGTGTAGCTTTGAAGTACTAATTTATCTACTATTGAGTTACTTTATCATTAACCATGTGAGAAAGGTCTGGGCTTGACCATTCAAGAATTTATAAAAGGATAATGGATAGGTCTCTTAATACCAGCTAACCCCTAATTGCACTGAAAAGCTGTCTTGAAAAATTATAAATTTTTTAACCATTTAATTTGAAGATTTATTGAAAATGAGTGCTTTTTTTGTCTTTGTGACTGAGGGGTAGTGCGTTTTTTCCTTTACTCATAGGTCTCAGAAACTTTCCAGAAGGTGTTGTGCTATTTCATGTTTCTAAGTGCCAAAAGTTGCAGTGCAAATTTCTTCATCATTTAATCAGGCTTCATTTTACCATTGACCATTTATAACCTTCTTGCATTATATTCACTTGAAAGCATAATAAAATTTCAAGCTAGAAAAATATTTGCTGTCATTGGGAAGTTGGTTCATCTGCTACTGACTTGGGATTCACCACTTGTGATTTGTATTCTATCCTTCATTGTAGACCTGTAATATAATGAATGATATACTGAACTGTGATTAATCAGTACAGGTCAAAAGGTTAAATAAAAGGAAAATACTGTGGATGCTGGAAATCTGAAATAAAGACAGTGCTGGAGAAATTTGTCAACATCTGAGGAAATAGAAGTGGAGTTAATGTTTTAAGTCCAGTATGACGACTCATAACTGAAGGGAGTTGTAAAATTGATTTTTATGATAGTGACAGAGGGAGGAGGAGCGAGTGATGAACTTTCACAGAGTAAAAGACAAAAGCAGTAATAATGGTAGTGATGGAGTAATAGACACGTGAAATGGATGAATTAGCTACAAAAGTGATCAGTTCTGCTGAAAGTGAAGCCAACATGGCACAAACCAGACACTGGAGGGGGACTGCGAGGGGAGCACAGCAGATATGAGTAATGAAGTATCGATGTCGTATCCTGAGGTTGTGGAGCTCAATATTGAGTCTTAGTGGCTATAAAGTGTCTAAGCAGAAAATGGTATGCTGTTCCTCTTTTGTGTTAAGCTTTGTTGGAATGCTGCAGGAGACCTTGAAGAAAGTGATTGCATGAAAGTAAGGTGGTTAATTGATAAGGCAAGCATTTGGAAGGTGGGGTCATTCCTACAGATAGATTGGTGGTATTTTGCAAAATAGTCACCCAAAACTGTTAACTAAGGGGAATCAATTTCAATGGGGCAAGGGCAGAGCTAGATCAGGTAGATTGAAATCACTGGTTGGCAAGAGATTTTGCAGTTGAACAATGGGCTACCTGCAAAGAAAAAATGGTTTGGGCATTGTCAAGTTATATTTCCTCTCTGGGGAAAGATAGAGCAAACAAATTCAGAACTCCCTAGATGAGCAGGAAGGTGGAAATTAAAATAAAATAAAAACCATGCACTTATGATGTGTTAGGTAGAAAATACAATTGAGAACCACACTGGGTGGGGTGGGAGTGGACTGGGCTGGGCCAGGTTTGGGAGGGGATGGGTTGGGAGCGGATGGGGTTGGGGGTGGGCAGGGATGCAGGGCTCGCACGCGGTGTGCTTCTACCTAGTCTCCTGAACGGGGCACAGACTTCACAGAAAACTCCGAGCCCCAGAAGAAATCAGTTAACCAAATAATCAATTTTCCAAATGAATTAGTGCTCGCCCATCTCGTTCAGATCATCAAGGTTCCTTAGTACTTTGCTTCCATGGTGAAGATGAATACAGATGTTACCCAGGCCACAGTGACAGAAGGAAGGCTTTAAAATTAACAAGGTATTGTATATATTGCTGAGATTTGAAGTTGACAAGGCACCAGAACCAAATGAGTTGCATCCAAGATACTGAAGGAAGTGAAAGTGAAAATTGAAAAAACATTGGTCATAATTTGAGAGATGATGCCATAGACCTTGATAAGGGAGAATGTCAATGGCTTCAAAAAAAACTTGTAAAGATAAGCTGAGCAGTTACAGATCAATCACTTTAAACTTACTAGTGAAAAAATATCCAGTAGGAAAAATTCAGGATAAAATTAATAGCAATGAGACAAATTAAGGTCAATTAAGGTGAGGAATCATAGATTTCTGAAGGGATAGTCATGTTTAACAAGCTGAACATTTTTGAAGAGGTAATAGCAAGTGTAGATGTGGTGTACACGACTTCCAAAAGATGTCTGCAATGTTAGACAATAGACTCATGAGGAGAAATAGGTCTCGTGAATTTCAAAGGTCAGTAGCAATGTGGGTATAAAGGTATCCTGAGTTATAAGAAACAAAGTAATTGTTTATGGATATTTCTTGGGCTTTTATGGTGCAATCGTAGTGTCCCTACTTCTGAGCGAGAAACGCCTGGGTTAAAGTTCCACCTGCTCCAGAGGTGTCACAATATCTCTGAATAGAAATTTGTATCTATTTCTTGGGCTGGGAGAAGGTTCTGTGATAGATTTCCCAAAGGTCAGTACTGAACCTTACTTTTCCTAATTAGGAAATAAAGATCTTGGAGCAGAGGGGGCAGTTTCATTCTGTAGGCATTGCAAAGCTTGAAAAGATTGTATAATGCAATGAATTTCAAATTGACATTGATAAGTTTGTGAAGTGGCAGATGAAGCTCAATGCAGAGGATTGAGGTTAAACATATTTGGTACAAAGAACAGAGCGACAATAGAAAATAAAGGGTATGACTCTAATTGGTTTGTTGAATCGGAGAGACCTGGGTGTATATCTGTATGAGGGGGCAAAAGATGAAATATGAGGGTAAGGTAGCTCATGATATGAAAGACGATTGGTAGAATTTTTAAAAGGTGCATGGAAGAGAGACCTTCAGACCAATGGAAAATGAGGCTGGAGGATTAGTAATGAGGAACAAAGAAATGGCAGAAGAATTGAATTTTGCATCAATTTTCATAGTGGAAGGCACCAGAAGTACACAAGAACTTCAAGAGAGTAAGTGTAGTGACCATCAGTAAGGAGAAGGTACTGAGAAAACTGAAAGGTCTGAAGGTGGATAGATCACCAGACCAGATGCACTACAACCTATAGTTCTAAAGGATATAGCTGAAGAGATTGTAGAAATATTGATGATTTTTCTGGAATCACTAGAATTAGGGAGAGTCACAGCCAAATGAAAAATCGCAAATGTAACAACCCTGATAAAGAAGGCAGGAGACAAAAGACCGGAAACTACAGGTCGGTTAGCCTGAGTCCATCCTTAAGGATGAGATTGCGGAATATTTGAAAGTGCATTGTGCAATAGGGTTGATTCGACACCATATCGTCAAGGGAGATCATGCTTATTACATATGTTAAAAGTCTTTGAGGAGGTAATGAGCAATTTAGACAAAGGAGAGCCAATGGATGTGATCTATTTGGATTTGAAGAAGAACTTTGACCAGGTGCTACACAGAAGACTGCTAAACAAGATCAGAGATCATAGAGTTGGAAGGATAGTGGCATGATTAGAAAATTGGCTTATTGGCAGAAGGCAGAGAATAGGGACAGAGGAGTCTTTTTCAGGATGTCAGCTGTGACTAATGGAGTTTTGCAACAGTCAGTGTTGGGCTACAACAATTCACGTTATACCTCAACTATCTGAACGAAGGAACTGAAGGCACTGTTGCTAAGTTTGCAGATGACGCAAATAAGTGGGAAGATAGTTAATACTGAGAAAGAGGTTATAGAAGGACTTGGGAAAGTGGATATAGAAGCGACAGATGAAATACAATGTAGGAAATTGAAGTTATGAAATTTGGTTGGAAGAATAGTGGCACACGCTATTTTCCAAATGGGGAAAGGATTTGGAAATCTGAAGCACAAAGGAACTTGGGAGTCCCCGTTTAGCACTCTCTTCATGTTAACATGCAGATTCAGTTGGCGGTTCGGAAGGCAAATGCAATGCTAGCATTCGTTTTGAGAAAGAGAATACAGGAGCAGAAATGTACTACTGAGGATGGTCACGCTATATTTGGAATATCTTGAGCAGGTTTGCACCTAGTATTTAAGGAAAAATGTGCTGGTTGTGGAAGGGCTCCAGAGGAGGCTTACAAGAATGGTCCTGGGATTTTAGATCTTGTCATATGAGAAACGGTTGAGAATGCTGGGTCTGTATTTGACGGAGTTTAGAATGATGAGGTGGGAGGGGATCTGACTGAAACTTTGAAGACTATGGAGAGTGGACATGGAGAAGATGTTTCCAAGAGTAGGGGAGACTATGTCCTGAGGACACAGCCTCAGATTGAAGCGATGACTCTTTCAAACTGAGATGAAAAATTTCTTCAGAGAAATTTCAGTGGTGAAATGTAGAATGCATTGGGGCAGAAAGATGTGGAAGCAAGTCATTGAATCTATTCAGTAGACAGATTTTTGATTTGCAAAGGGTTCAAGGGTTATGAAGGTGGGAAAATGGGGTTGAGAAACATATCAGGAGAAAGTGAGGACTGCAGATGCTGGAGGTCAGAGTCAAAAAGTGTAGTGCTGGAAAAGCACAGCAGGTCAGGCAGCATCCGAGGAGCAGGAGAGTCAACATTTTTGGCATAAGCCCTTCAGGAATGTGCTAGGAGAAAGTGAGGACTGCATCGTTCCTGATGAAGGGCTTATGCCTGAAACATCAACTGTCTTGCAGCCCCAGTTGCTGCCTGACCTGCTGTGCTTTTCTAACACCACACGTTTTTTTGACTTGAGAAACATATCAGCCATGATCAAAAGTTGGAGCAGACTAGATGGATCAAATGACCTAATTATGCTCCTATATCTTACGGTCTGTAAGTCATTAAAGATAGCAGGCCATGTAGACAGCAGTTTATAAAGCCTAGGATGCTGTATGCTATATTTGTTGTGCAAAATATTAACTTGTGCTGAACTTGATTAGGACATTAAATAGACCTAAACTGGAGTATTCCGTGCAGATATGGGCACCTCTTCATCAGGAAAAAAATACATTGAACAGTACAGCACGGGAACAGGCCCTTTGGCCCACTGTGCCTGTGTTGATCATGCCATTATAAACTCTTTCCATAGAAAAATGTGAATGAATTGGAGAGAGTGCGGAAGAAATATACAAGAATTGTTCCAGGGATGAGAAACTGAACATAGATTGGAGAATTTGAGAGTATTGTCCTTGGAAAAGAGAAAGCTAAGAGGAAAGTTTTATTATTTGCTCATGGGATGTGGGGTGTTGCTGGCTAGGCTGGCATTATTGTCCAACACTAAATACTCAGGACTGGAGTCCTATATAGGCCAGACTAGGTGAGGATGACCGATTTCCTGTTCTACAACAATCAAGTGGTTGTAATTAGGCTCGGGTTCTCTTCCAGACTTAGCTGATTTCAGTTTTCACCATCTGCCAAAGTACTTCACTATATTGCCTGGGTTTTTGATTACTAGCCCAGTGACATTACCAGTATGCCACCACCTCCCCTATGAAAATTTGATAGATGGTTTCAAAATCCTAATGGGTCTGGACAGAATGAATAGGCAAAACTCTCCCCAGTCATAAATGGATTGTAAACAAGAGTACACAGAAATGTGCCAAAGAAGCAATGTGAGACAAAAACAGGCTCTTTTCACACAGTAGTTTGGGATTGGAATGCAATGCTTAGATGTGTAATGGAGTGGGGTTCAATTGAGGCATTGAAGAGATCATTTGATTGTTTTTATTCAAATAATGTACATGGTAATATAAAAAAAGGCACTATGGCACGAAGTCTTCATCAGAACTGTTCTGACCAAGAGTCATTGGACTCAGTGTTAACTGTTTCTTCCCACAAATGCCTCCAGACTTGCTGAATTTCTCTAGCGATTTCCATTTTTGTTTCAGATCTCCAGCATCCACAGTTCTTTGTTTCAGTATATTGCAGTGCAAGTAGGTTATGTTTTGTACATTCTTTGCCCTTTTTGTAAAAGGGAAAGAATGCAGAAATCATCCCTTTTTTTTATTTGTCCATTTTATAGGTTCTAATACAATTATCATGAAAAGATTTTTTGGCAGGGTGCAGCATTTCTGCTGGGAGGAAATGCTGCTCAGGTCTGAATTCTTCAGTAAGGAAATATAAACCTCTGAAGAATGTTGCTAAGAGACCAGACATGACCACATCTGTATGGTTTCTTGATTTCTGTAATATGATCTTTTTTCAGGCAATCTAGAATTGGCAGAGTAACTTTACACTTGTGTTACTTTGTCTACTTCACTATTGTTGTTTCCTTAATTTTCTAAAATGTGGATTTTGTGCTGTAGCTACTTCTCTTTTGTAAAAGCTTTCAATGTCTGTAATAGTGTTGGATTTCAATTGCATGATATCTAAAATTAACATTAATTAAAGTTTTAGTTGAACTGGTCAGTTTGGCATGTTTTGACATTTAAATATTCAAGGTCATTTACAGCTGTAGTTTTCTCACAGGATGGTAAGAGCAATTTTGTAAATTGTATTGAATAAAGCTATGTATCACTCATTCTTAATAACATTTGCAGCATAATTCAAGCGTTTACAGTTGGTTGGAGCAATAACTGGGTTGTAACTAGTAATATTGAACTCATGATTGAATTGTACTCTGAAATTGTCTCATGAGAATCATGAAGGACACACAGGAAACATTAGCAGGTCATTCTCAATGATCAGGATGTTTTGTTTTCTAGCAGAAGACAGTGGTAAGAACTTTATAGCAAACCTTTACTGTTGTTTAGTTAAGTTTGTTCACATTCTGAAACAGGACTATAAGTGGTGTGTGAGACCAACACAAATTAAACGGTAACAGCTATTCACCTTCGCCCTAAAGAAAGTTTAGGTCATGTAAAGAAAACCGTGTCTGATGGTTTAAATTGTTGACTGAATTTTAACTGTTCACTACTTTTAATTTCTGTCAGTCTGCAATGTCTGAATTTTGTTTCGTTCTTTGAACTTTTCTGCTAGCCTGAGTATTACGGAAATGTTTGTCAATTCCATCTGGTAGCTCAATGTGGTGTTGAATTGCACCCTTATCTTCTGCTATGTCTGTTAAGCAATCATTTTTTTCCAGTGTGAAGGCATCTACATGTTATTACTTTAGCCTTAAAGAAAAATCATATACAAACATTGCAATTCATTTAAAAGGAATTGTAGGGGAAACTGCTTTTAGGTTTCTATCTTTTTTTCTACAGTGATTATACTAATTTGAATTTAAATATTAAAGTTTTGCCTTTGTAGCCGATTTGAAGCTTTCTTGCTTGAGAAAAGATGCAGCAAGTAGCTGCTCTTTCTCTTGTGGTCAAGGAGATGTGGTGGATTGATTGCTTTGCCTTTCCGCAAAAGGATGCAATGTGGTTTACTTTGCTCTCTGTAGCTGTCTTCTAACCCTAGAATGTTGATACTTCCTTGATCTTTTTTCTTTTTAAAGTTTGGAAGTAGTTAACTTTCATTGATAATATTTAAATTTCAACTTTGCTTTTAATATGCAAAATGTGTAATTTGAAAAAAAGGTCAAATCAGTGTTATGATCTCCTTTAAAAACTAATTATTATTTTAGAGAAATTTAAACTCCCAGTTAATAACCAAGATGATGATAGGTCAAAACTTAACATTTTCAATTTCCCAAACTATCTCAAAAGCCTAAAGCAATGTTGCTGATGACTTTTTTTTATTGTAGGTAACTTTTACTTTAAATCAAAATAGAACATTCCACTTTTTTGGTACAACTGAAAACACAATTCAGATATTCTTATGCAACCTTTAAGAAGGCATTCAATTCTCCTGGAATTAATCCAAAATGATTCTTATCAGATATGAATGCTCAGATGTTCTTTTCCTATTCCAAGCTGGTACCTTTAACTACAGAACTGTTTTTCACAATGAGTTTTAATGATGTTTTCTCCTTTTGGCTAAAACTAGCCAAATTTTCCAGTGTCATTTTAACTCCTTACAAATTAGGTCTTTCTGTTCTGAGCCTAGGCTTCTACACACACATTCCTGCGTCATGGACCACAAACTCGCTTGCCTCTTGCTGTTCTTTCTCTTCTAGACCTTAGCAAACTAATTTTGTCTCCGAGTTTCAGGCTTGTCTTAGGCTTTCGAGCCCTGTGGTAACAAATTGGTACAGGCTTTGTATGCAATCGGAAATACTGATGAGCTATTCTTGGAAATGGACATTTAAGCACCTGTTTACAATTCAACATTCTCAACACCTTTTTAGAAACTTGGAGACTTTTAGCTTACTGACTAATGCCACAATCTACTTTTGTAGTGTCCATGCGTAACTTCTCAGTAAAATAAATTAGGCCCCCTTGAATATCCTAACAGGTTTGATGACAAGCAGATTTCATAGGTTGCATAGTCTCTTTCATTTAACTTGGAGGTTAAGTTTTGGAACTATTTTAAGTCTCCATTGTAACATTATTTTTGTCTTTTTCGATAAGGTTTCTATACTGAAACCCCTTTGCAAGCAGCTATGGACGTATGAAAAGAAAGAGTAGTTGAAGTGTCAGCCCCATGGAGCATATAGCTGAGGAATTGATGACAGATGGTTTAAACCAATATTTCCTAAGTGTTCCAAAGAGCAAGGTGCTAATGGGAGGAAAGATCTTGTAACAGGTTCTATCATGAGGGACAAAATAATTGGCAAACTGAGATTCAACGTAGATAAATTGGGATGCAGGCCATCAGGCCTTCACAAAGTTTTCAGAGATACTGTAGAACTAGTGGAGGCATTAGTTGAAATATTCCAAACTTGCTGGATTCTGAGGGGTTTAGAAAACTGCAAATGTGATTTCCCCATTCAAGAAAGGAGGGAGGAACAAAGCAGGAAACTTTAAGCAAGTTAGCCTTCCATCTGCTGGGAAAATGCTTGAGTCCAGTATTAAAGAAGAAACGGGACATTTAGAAAAGCTTAAAGCGGACAAATAGAGTCAATATGATTTTGTGAAAGGGAAGTAATGTTTGACAAATTTGCTGGATTTCTTTGAGTAAGTAGAGTTGATAATGGGGAACCAGTAGATGTCATTTATTTGGATTTTCAGAAGGCATTTTTATAAGGTGCTAAGAAAAGTTATGCATAAGGTAGGAGCTCGCTGTTTTGGGGGTAGCATTAGCCTGTATTGCAAATATTTTTAGACAAAGTAGAGAGTCAGGATTAATGGTTCTTTCTCATCTTGGAAAGATGTCGCTAGTCGAGTGCTGGAAGCGCTTCAATTATTTACTATGTGTTGATTACTCAATTGGCAGAGTGTAATGTGTCCAAATTTGCTAGTGATAGAAAAATAGGTGGGCGGAGCATGCTGTGATGAGGACATAAGGAATCTTCAAGGGGAAAATATAGGTTCAGCAAGTGGGCAAAGGCTTGGTAGATGGAGTTTAATATAGGAATGTTGAGAGGTCTTGCAATTTGGTAGGAAGAATCAAAAGGCAGACTATTACTTAAATAGAGAACAAGTCTGATAATGTGCTGCATAAAGGGATCTAGGTATTCTTGTGAATGAAACACAAAAAAGTAGCATGCAAGTGCAGTACAAACTTAAGGCAAATGGAATTCCGATCTTTCTCGCTTTGGGAGTTCGTGCTTAAAAACAAGGAAATTTTGTTACAACTGTACAGGGTGTTGATGAGACTAGACCTTCAGTACAATTTTGGTCCCCTTATATAAAAAGGATATACTAGCGTTGAAGTTATTTAAAGGAGATTTATAAGGCTGATTCCTGAGTGATTGGCTTGTCAAGTATGGCTAAACAGATTAAAAGAGTGAAGGGTGACCTTAATGAAATGTACAAGGGGAAATGGAAACCAAAGAACTACAGATGCTAGAAGTCTGAAACAAAAACAAATATCTGGATAAACTCAACAGGTCTGGCAGCATCTGTGAAGAGGAAGTGGAGTCACTGTTTCAATTTCAGTGATCGTTCCTCAGAAATGTGAAATTCTGAAGGAGCTTGACTGAATAAATTTTGAAAAAATATTTCCACTTTTGGGCACTCTTGAAATAGAGAACACAATTCTGAAATAAGGGGACACTTATTTAAAACAGATGAGGAATTTCTTCTCCGAGTGATAGTCACACAGCACAGAAACAGAACCTTCGATTCACGTCATCTGCACTGACCAGACATCCCAATTTGACCTGAAAACAACAAATGCTGAAGATCACAATAGGTCAGGTAGCATCTGTGGAGAGAGAACAAGCTAACATTTCCGCTCTCAAGTGTCATCTAGATTTGAAGTGAAATGTGGAGGGAATAGCATTCATACTATAGTTGGATGTGGAGAGGTGGAGTCTAGAGTGTTGTGGGGGACAAAGTGATTGGAATGTGAGAATGGCAGAACTATGGTGTGTCTAATTTCCAGACTTGAAAGAACGAGCAGTCTGTTTGGGGTGGAAAGAGAGAGAGGATGTGGTGACAGAGAGTGTAACAAATAAAGCTAAAAGAAAGGGAAGGAATGGCAGTTGGTTCCCAATTTGAAGGTTTTAAATTCAATATTAAGTCAAGAAGGCTGTAAAGTGCCTAGTCTGAAGATGAGATTATGTTCCCTGAGTTTGCACCGTGATTCACTGGAGCACAGTAGTATCTAGATGACAGACAAGTGGACACATGAACAGGACACTATGTTAAAATGACTTGTTATGGGAAGGTCAGGGTTGTACTTGTGCACAGACTGGAAGTATTCCGCAAAGTGGTCAACCTGTCTGCATTTGATTTCTCCAATGTAGAGTAGGCCATGTTGAGTGCAGCGAATACAATACACAAGATTGGAGAAGATACGGATGAAATGCTGCTTCATTTTGAACGGTGAGCAGGGAGGAAGTGAAGGGGCAGGTGTTGCACCTTCTGTGTTACATGGGAAGGTGCTGTTGGAAGGGGGGGTGGTGTTAGTGGTCAGTGAATGGACTGTGGTGTCTCGGAAGGGACGATCCCTGTGAAATGCAGACGGGGAGTGAGGGGAAGATGTACTTGTGTTTTTTTTTTGGTGGCATTCTGTTGGAGTTGTCTGAAATGGCGAAGAATGATCTGTTGAATGTGGAGTCTGCGATGAAACGTGAGGACAAGGGGTCCCGATCATGCTAGAGTGACGGGAATGGGCAAGGGCAGAAACAAGGGTAGTAACTCTGATGCAGTTGAGTGCCCAGGAAGCCACAATTATGGAATAAACAAGCAGTGTCAGAAGTGCTGTTTTGGAAAGTGCATCTGTTCGGATGATGCCAATGTTGGCAAAGGGAGAATGGAATGGAATCCTTGTGGAACATTGGGTGAAGAGCTGTGTGATGCTAGCAATGGGAGTCAGTGGCTTTGTAGTGAATAGTAGTGGACAGTTTATTCCCCAAAATGGAGATAGGCCAAGGAAAGGAAGGGAAGTGTTGGAAATGGATGATGTGAAAGTAATAGAGGGACGGAAATTGGAGGCAAAATGAACAAATATTTCAAGGTCCTCAAAGTTTGTGCGAAGATTTGTAGCTCGGGTGCTTGTTGTAGTGGTTCTGTTCGCCGAGCTGGAAGTTTTTGTTGCAAACGTTTCGTCCCCTGGCTAGGAGACATCATCAGTGCTCTGGAGCCTCCTGCGAAGCGCTTCTTTGATGTTTCTTCCGGCATTTATAGTGGTCTGTCCTTGCCGCTTCCGGGTGTCAGTTTCAGCTGTCCACTGTAGTGATTGGTATATTGGGTCCAGGTCGATGTGTCTGTTGATCAACAGACTACAGTGGACAGCTGAAACTGACACCCGGAAGCGGCAAGGACAGACCACTATAAATGCCGGAAGAAACATCAAAGAAGCGCTTCGCAGGAGGCTCCAGAGCACTGATGATGTCTCCTAGCCAGGGGACGAAACGTTTGCAACAAAAACTTCCAGCTCGGCGAACAGAACCACTACATTTCAAGGTCCTGTTGGGATCATAAAGTGGTACCGAAGCAGTGGTTGACGTACTGAGAAAAGAATTGTGGGAGGTGGCAAGTGTAGGACTGAAACAAAGATTGTTCCACGTACTCCATGAAGAGGCAGGCATAACTGGGACCCATGCGGGTGCCCATAGCCACTTCCTAAACATGTCAGGAATGAGATGAATTAAAGGAGAAATTATTCAGTAAGAGAGAGTTCAGCTAGGTCAAGTAGTGTGGTGGTGGATGGGGAGTGTTCAGGCCACTCCGCGAGCTCTCAGACTATCTTGATGGGAAATGGAGGTATAGAGGGATTAGGCATCCATGGTGAGCAGGGGGCAGTTGGGTCAGGGAACTGGAAATTGTCAATATGGTGGAGGGCATCAGAGGAATTGCAAATGTAGTTCGGCAGACTCTGGACAAGTGGAGAGAGGAAAGAGTCAAAATAGAAGGAAATTAGCTCAGTAGGACAGGAACAGCCTGACATGGTGCAATTTGGTTAATGGATTTTTGGAATGAGATAGAAGCAGGCTGTCTGGGGTTGTTTGGGCCCTTTTCCCTGGCCTCTTACGTACCCTCAATCTCTTCATTGCAAACTACTGATGTGACACCTGGCTGTCTCAATTTCTCTGCTTCTGTCACCCACTCTAACTTGTCCCCTTGTGAAATTGCCATACTTTGCTCTCTGAAGTCCAACTCTAACTTTCTTACCAAACCCGCCAACAAAGGTGCCATCGTTGGAGGCAGTGGGGGGTACAATCTCCGGAGCTAATGAGATCGGTAACAGTCCAGGCAACAGCATCTTGATGTTTGGGTGTGGGGTCATGGTTCTGGGGAGGGGGTAAGAATTAGTGTCCAAGAGTTGGCATTGAGCCTCCGCAAGATAAAAATCCATGCACCAGATTATGGAGGGTGAATACTGGAGGCAGGTGAAGGGATCAGTGGAATGGGTGTGGGAGGATTCCTCCCTGAAGTAGTGAGTGTGAAGAATGTGGTGGCAAAAAAACAGTTCAATGGCCCAAAATTCATTAAGGTGGGAGCGTATGGATATGAACCTGAGTCCTTGAGGCAGTACATTCAGCCTCTGAGAGTGAAAGGTGAAGAGGTAAGATGAAAACACAGCAAGGTCTGGGGTTGGGGACAGTGACATCAGGGGGACAGAAAGTGATGACATCTGAGGGCTGGAAACAGGTGGGTGCAAAGGCACAATAAGGGGTTAGCTCTGAGTGACGGGATGGGATTAGGTTTGAAAGCTAAAAGAGAAGGGCGGTGCAGGATGCATGTTGGGAGTTCATAAATTGCTGGAACTTGCGCGCCTTGATGTCCAAAAGAAACAAGCTAAATCTTTTGTTGAAGTGATGGATGAGACAAAGGTTGAAGTGAAACTGGGGAGCGGCACAGTTTTGAGAAAGTGGGAGTTGATGTTGCTGCAGAGTGGAATGGAGTGTGTGCATGGTGTTGATCATTGCAGGATGTGGTGGGAGAAGCAGTCTGAAGAATGTTGTATGTGTTGGAGACTCTTGTAATCTTGGGTGAATTCAAAACATGAAGGATGAAACATGGTGAGTTGAAATTCATGTCAGGTAAGTCTGAGTCGTCAGCAGTCACTGAGAAAGAAAACATGGCTGTGAAACTGAGTTTTGGCAAACTCCTTGTTTGTTCAGCCAGTAGTGAAATGGAAAGCAACAAAAATGTACATGGTGAAAGAAACAATGGGAATTCCTGTCATTTGGTCCCTCTAAATCCTTCCTACTCCTATCCCCATCCAGATCCCTTTAAATGTTGTGGTTGTACTTGCCTCCACCACTTCCTCTGGCAGCTTGTTCGAAATGTGCACCAACCACTTCATTAAAAAAAATTACCCCCAGGACCTTTTTTTTTATTTTAAACCTTTCTCCCCTCAGCTTAAACTTATACCGTCTTGTTTTGGACTCTCCGACTTTAGGGAAAAGGCCAAACTTTATAATTCTCTATAAGGTCATGCCTCAGCCTGTTATGTTCCAAGGGTAAAAAAGCGCCTAATCAATCTCTTCTGAAAACTCATGTACCCCAATCCCAACAATGTCCTTGTAAATCTTTATGCAACTTCTCGAGTTTGACAACATCCTTCCTGTAGGTGAAAGTGAGGACTGCAGATGCTGGAGATGAAGGATGTTTGCCTGAAACATTGACTCTCCTGCTACTCGGATGCTGCCTGACCTGTTGTGCTTTTTCAGCACCACACTTTCAACATCCTTCCTATAGAAGAGCCAACAGAATTTATGGAGTACTCTAATGGAATCACCAATAACTTGTACAGCTGTAATTTGACATCCCAACTCCTATACTCAGTGGACTAACTGATGAAGACAAGCATTCTAAATGCCTTCTTCACCTAAGACTGTACTTTCAAGGAAAGATGAACCTGCACTTCAAGGTCTCCCTAGGACCTTACCATTAAGTGTGTAAGTCCTGCCCTGATTTGCCTTTCCAAAATGTAACCCCCACGTTTGTCTAAATTGAAACTCCATCTGCCACTCCTTGGCCCATTGGCCCATCTGATCAAGATCCTATTGTATTCTGAGGTAACCTTCTTTGCTGTCCATGATATCACCAATTTTGGTCTCCTCTTCAAACTTACTGAATATATATCTCAGATTCGCATCCAAATCATTTATATAAAAGACAATGTAATGGACCCAGCCCCAATCCTTGCAGCACATCTCTGGTCACAGGCTCTGGTCTAAAAAGCTACCCTCTATCACCACCTTCTCTCTCCTACCTTCAAGTCAATTTTGTATCTCTTTGTTGGTAGCAAATATCTGCAATTCTCTAGCCCAGAGGAAGCCGGATCACTGGGAAATATTTAAAGCTGGAACAAAAGAGTTGAAGCCTGGGCACAAGATTTGAATGGCAGGGTAAGCTTGACAGGCCCAATGGCCCACTCTGACCGAATCTTATGGTTTTCATTTTCTTTAAAGAAATTTCAGGCAAATTTATTATGCTATTCTATGTTAAATAGGAACGGGCACATTTTGAACAATATCAATTCTCTTTTTTAAAAAAAATTCTTCCTGCCCTCATCTGGAATAAACTTCGCTTGCATATCAGGATGTTTGTGACCTCATTGTTTTGCTTTGAGTCAATTGCATTTTCTCTGACGCACTCTGTATCAGACCTCTTTTTGATTTGCAGTTAGTTTCAAAAATGACAGTAAACAAAATAAGACCATAAACAAGCAGAAGTAAGCCTTTCAGCCTAATGAGCCAGCTCCTGCCATTCACTGGGATCATAGCTGATCTGATAACCCTCAGCTATACTTCCCCGCCTTTTTCCTCATAATCCTTGATTCCCTTACTGATTTGAAAATCTGTCTCTCAGCCATCCGTATACTCAATACCTAGCCTTGACAACCCTCTGCAGTAAAGAATTTCGCAGATTCATTATCTTAGCTGTTTCCTGCTCCACTCTGGCATGAAAGATCTGTTTTTATTTCCTAGCAAGCTGATAGTACTCAAGCTTCACCAACTTGAACAGTGTCTTTCATTGATTTGAACACCGCTTCAGTGTTTTATATTTTTGAGTCCAAATGTGCTTTTTGTATTTGACCTCACTGCTCTTTTTTCATATATTGAAGAATCTGGTTTCACTGCATTTTTTTTAAATCTGTAATGATTTCTGTAGAGACTTTGTTTTTTTTGTTAAATTCTCACTGATCAATTTAAGGGAATGGCAGAAGAAGATTTCATGGCTTAAAACCTTTACAGTAACGAGACAAAAGCATCATCGCCTTAACATGAGAATCATAAAATCCCTGCAGTGCAGAAAGAGGTCCTTCAGCCCCTTGAGTCTGTATTGATTCTCTGACGAGCATCCCAGACCCGCGACCCTCCACCCTATCCCTGTAATCTTGCGTTTAC
Organism: Hemiscyllium ocellatum; assembly: GCF_020745735.1. Classification (NCBI taxonomy): domain Eukaryota; kingdom Metazoa; phylum Chordata; class Chondrichthyes; order Orectolobiformes; family Hemiscylliidae; genus Hemiscyllium; species Hemiscyllium ocellatum. The sequence goes on from NC_083408.1 coordinate 72,342,126, forward strand.
CATGGCCAATCATCCTAATCTACACATGTTTGGACTGTGGAAGGAAATTGGAATACTAGGAGGAAACACAAACATACACGGGAGAACATGCAAATTCCATATAGACATTCACCCGAGGCTAGAATCAGGTGGGTAATTGGTGCTGAGAAGCAGCAGTGCTAACTGCATTATAGGTGACCCACAAACTCAACTACAGAGATGATAAACCTTGTTAATGCCTTACTGGGCCAATAATCCCATGACCAGTACTCTCTCTGTCCACGGAAATATATCCTTTGTCGAAAATAATCCATAATTACACTCAACTTCCAACTTCTTTCCATTTTGCTGAGTCATTATATTCCATGATTGTCAAAGGTCCTTTTCTTTGGCCTCCTGCGAATCCCAGAACTGACACACCCATTGAATTCCTTCTGGTCTAGGCAAATAATATTTCTATGTCGTTGATTAGCGGTGGGTTCCTTCCCTATGATCATTACCCCAGCTTTCTCCAGCATTATGTCTGTCTGATAAGTGAACAGTTTAAACAGTTTCCCTTTGAACAGCTACTGTTTTTTCTTTTATTGCTCTCTTTTTATTTTCTCTTGAATCTTGCTTTCTCCCTTTTACTGGCCTTGTCTCCCTGTGTTGGTTCACCTTTGTTTTCAGATGTTTATCCTTGCACACACGGGACCAAACCATGCAAGCTTGTTGTTGGGTAGAATTCATAGCAGATCCTATTTTACTTTGAATTAAAAAGGCAACTGCAACATGATCATTTTATTAAACTTTGCATTTGTAGCAACTCTAAGGCATTTTATTTTCTGCATTTGTCCATTCTGGATCATTTAAAAGTGAGCAACTAATAACCCATCACTTTAAGATTTAGTCCTTTTATTCTATTTTCAGGGAGAGGTCTTTCATCCCTCATTTAATGCTTTATCGTCTGTAGCTGCTTTATTTCTGCACTTTGTGTAGTTTATTGATTGCCATTGGTGTTACTCATAGTGAGACTTTTCTTGTAATGATTGTGCTTTTGTTCTGCAGTTCTCTCTGGCACTAATCTGGCTAACCAAATATTGGTTTTCACCTTTTTCCTGTCCATCGCTTCCATCTTCCTGCAATTTCTTTTTTGCTTTGAAATATGTACACATAGGCTTTTCTGGCTTAATCTGTTTCTAATCTATCTTGCAGACTTGATATTCTACTGATTGTGATGCCTTCTATCTATCACCCTTTTAGTGATTTGTGTGGCCTCCTTATGTAGCATTTACAATTTCTCCTGTCTCTATCTATTTGGAAAGGCTCCTTTTCTCCTAATGTTTATTTATTCCTCTCCATTCCTGCAACGCTTCCAAAAGATCAACTACATGGATGTTTATAGTACATGATAATTGCCTTGGTGTTTGACAAAAGTCTGGAACCAAATTGATGGTTGGTGGCTAGCTTGAATAAAGAGATGTTTGTCTAAATCACCTAATCACTGATCTGTCATTGTTTGATCTTTTTCTCCACTAAATTTTGCATTTTGTCTTTGAGCTGCATTCTTTGTTTTGACTTTGGCCTAAAATAGTGTTAAGTAATTGTGACCATAACAAGTAGATGAAAAGTAGGACTGAAGACAAAGGCCCTCTGATTTTGAGGTGGGAAGGTAGAAAAGGGGTTAAAATAAACTAACAAAATGCACAATGTTAACTTGGCATGAGCATTACATTTTTAAATTAATCTTGCAGTGAAGATGGAAGCAAAATGGCAAACTGATGCTTATTACACTGCCACCAGTAGTGGCAGAATTGAATGACCATTCTATTGTTAATTGTTCAGTCGAAACAAGCATTACTGTTGTATATTAAATGTGCCTCTAAGAATTCGAAAAGCATTCTCAAAGTTCTAAATGGATCATATAATAAACAGAAATAGACCATTCTGTCCATTGTGATGGCTCTGAGAGAATGAGCTAATTTAGCCTCACCTCTCAGCTATTCTCCTCTGACCTATCAGGTTTTTTCCTCTTTTAATGTACTTAACAATTCCCTTTTGAAAATGACTATTGAATCTGTTTTCACCACTCTTTCAGGAAATGACTTCCAGATTATTATAACTTCATCTATTGTGTTTTTTTCCCCCCCTTGTGTCTTCTCTTGTGTCATCTTTACTAATTGCTTTAATCTGGGTTTTTTTTTGGTTACTTGCCTATCTACCATTAGAAACTATTTCTCCTTAGTTTCTCTATCAAAATGCCTCCAGTTTTCAAATGTCTCTAGCTAATGTCCCCTTTATAAAGTGCTCTGCATAAAGGGAACTTTTTTTGAGGCTTCTCTTTTTTTTCTCTCCACTTAACTGAAGATATCATTCTGCGCCATCTCTAAAGTTTTGTGTCCAGAATTGGCCTCAGTTCTCCAGTTGGGGCCTAAAGGATGTTTTATAAACGTGCAGTGTAACTTCAATGTTTTATTCTATGTCACAGGGGAGATGTTCAAATGTCTGCTTTATTCAGAACCCTGTTTTGAATTTTTTTTGTGTATTCTGTTAAAGTAAAAGGGTTTTGAGGGATACAGGCCAAGTACTGGCAATTGGGACTAGATTAGGTTAGGATATCTGGTTGGCTTGGATGAGTTGATTTGAAGGGTCTGATTCTGTGCTGTACATCTCTGGGTGGCATGGTGGCACAGTGGTTAGCACTGCTGCCTCACAGCACCAGAGACCAGGGTTCAGTTACCGCCTCAGGGAGCTGTCTGTGTGGAGTTTGCACGTTCTGCCCGTGTCTGCATGGGTTTCCTCCGGGGGATCCGGTTTCTTCCCACAGTCCAAAAATGTGCAGTTAGGTGAATTGGCCATGCTAAATTGCCCGTAATGTTTAGGTGAAAGGGTAAATGTAAGGGAATGGGTGTTGGTGGGTTGCTCTTTGGAGGGTTGGTGTGGACTGGTTGGGCCGAAAGACTTGTTTCCACACTGTAAGTAATCTAGTCTATGACTGATTAAACCCCACAGTGCAGATGGAGGCTGTTTGGCCCAATGAGCTCACTCCAACCCTCTGAAGAGCATCCAACCCAGACCCACCCTATTTCCATAATCCCACTTTTGTCATGGCTAATCCACCTAGACTATGCATCCCTGTACACTACAGGGCAATTTCTAGCATGGAGAAAGTGAGGTCTGCAGATGCTGGAGATCTGAGCTGAAAATGTGTTGCTGGAAAAGCGCAGCAGGTCAGGCAGCATCCAAGGAACAAGAGATTTGATGTTTCGGGCATAAGCCCTCCTTCAGGATTCCTGAAGAAGGGCTTATGCCCGAAACGTCGAATCTCCTGTTCCTTGGATGCTGCCTGACCTGCTGCGCTTTTCCAGCAACACATTTTCAACTTCTAGCATGACCACTCGACCTAACCTCTGTATCTTTAGACTTTGAGGAAGGAGGCAGAATGCTCAAACTCTATACAGGTAGTCACCCAAGGCTGGAATTGAACCCGTGAATGCTAATCACTGTGCTATCTTGTCGCCTGTAAGGATTCTTTATTTATGCACTCAACTCCACAAGATTTAAATGCTGTGTCAGTCTCATGCCTCATATGGAATTGTGGCAGGCAGTGCACATCTACATGTATTAAGCCAAAAGAATGTTAACAATTCATGTCTTTGAGAATCTAGTGAGGAGGCAATACAACCCACACTTGTATTTTGGGTAAATTCTGATAGCCGGGTTGATTTGAAGTAAAAACTAGTCAGCAGGTTGTCTAGACAAGTGCATGCATTGCTGTTGTAGTACAGGTCCAATTTATTGATAGGTGAAACTGCAGCTTTGGAATTGGGCTAAGAGATATTTTAAAAGATTTCGGTCTCTCTGTCCTTTCTCTGCAGCTAGGTGTCTTGTCAGTGTGATCTGTAGAATGTTGTAGGTGTGTTTTGAGTATTGGAATACAAACATTTCCATGTCAGAACAAATTTCAGTCACATGATTAACAGCCATTAATCATAATAGAAAGCAGGTGAAAGTGAGAAGTGCAGATACTGGAGATCAGAGTAAAGATTAGAGTGGTGCTGGAAGAGCCCAACAGGTCACGCACCATCCGAGGAGCAGGAAAATCGATATTTCGGGCAAAAGCCCTTAATCAGGAATGTGGTAGGGAGTCTCTGGAATGGAGAGATGAATTGGGGCTGGGGAGGAGGTACCTAAAGAGTACAATAGATGGATGGAGGTGGGGATGAAGGTGGTAGGTCAGAGAGGAGGGTGGAGTGGATAGGTGGGAAGGAAGATTGGTAGGTGGGGCAGGTCATTGAGGATGATGCTGAGCTGGCAGGTTAGAACTGGGGTAAGGTGGGGTAGGGAGAGGAGGAGAAATGAGGGAACTGGTCAAGTCGACATGGCCCTTGGGTTGAAGTATTCCGAGGAGGAAGAATAGGCGTTCTTCCTCTAGGTGTCGGATGGTGAGGGAGCGGCAGTGGAGGAGGCCCAAGACTTGCACACCCTCGGCAGAGTGGGAGGGGGAAGTTGAAAAGTTAGGCAACAGGGCAGTGGGGTTGATTGTTGTGGGTGTCTCAGAGACATTCCCTAAAGCGCTGTGCGAGAATGTGTCCAGTATCCCCAGTGTAGAGGAGACCGCATCGGGAGCAACAGATACAATAAATGACATTGGTGGATATGCAGGTGAAACTTTGATGAATGTGGATGGCTCCTTTGGGGCATTGGATGGAGGTGAGGGGGGAGGTGTGGGCACAGGTTTTGCAATTCCTGCAGTGGCAGGGGAAGATGCTAGGAGAGGATGGTGGGTGTGGGGGGTGGGGGTCGAGTGGGGGAGGGGGAAGAGTGTGGACTTGACCACATAGTCACAGAAGGAATGGTTTTTGCAGAAAGCGGATAGGAGTGGGGAAGGAAACATTCCAGGTGGTGGAAATGTTGGCGGATGATGCGGTTTATGCAGAGGTTGGTGACGCTGCCTGACCTGCTGTGCTCTTGACTCTGATCTCCAAAATAGAAAGCAGACAGTGGCCTTTCACACTTAGCTTGTGGGTTACTAGTCTTGCCATTCATTTGTTATGTTGCAAAGCTGGGAACATAGTCTTGGAGCTAGTTGATTTGTGGAATGTTTTGGAGTGCTGTTGAGGTATGTTCTTGAACAGGAAGATTCCCACCCATTATTCAGTTTTGGACCCTTCCAGAAACTTGGTAGTTTGTGTTAGAGTTGCAAAGGACATCTGACTAGTTTCATCAGAGTTCATTTTAGAAGATGCTAACCTAAAATTAGTAATATCATCATGCCTATACTGACATTACAAGTCTGTCGAGCATGTTACCCTTGTCTCAATTACGCATGTGCACATACGGTTTTCCAAAATAAATGTTCCTAATTTGAAGTTATCAGGGTTACTTACTTCCACTTACTACTACATTTCCCAAGAGATCCTGTACCATAAATTAACCTTTTGCCTACTGAAACTGTTTTTCTATAAATTTTTAGTTTTGAATTGTCCTCCCTACAGCCATAGTCTGTACTTCTGGTCTGCAAACTTTGGGTTTGTTGCAGCGCTTATTGCTATGCAAATTGTGAGGGCCAAAGTGACAAAGATGTAACGAGCTTTTTGTTTGGTTTGTGATTAACGAGCAGCTTGTTTTGTAATATTGTCATCCTTGTTTTCAAATTCCTGTGTGATCCTGTTTCTCTTTTCTGTTTTCTCTTCCAATCCAATGACCCTCCAATTTATCTGCTTCTCTCTAATTCTGGACCATAGAAAATTTCAATTCATCAGTGTCCTACCATTAATGGCTATGCCTTTAGTTGCTTAAGCCTCAAACTCTGGAATTCTCTTCCTCTGCCACTCTGTCTCTTTGTCTTGGTCTTTCTTTTATGGCACTTCAGAAAACTTACCTCTTTGACCAATTCTTTGGTCACCTAACCTCATCTCAGTGGCATGCCTTATGAAGCTCCGTTTTACTGCCTTGGGATGGTTTAATTTTTAAAGATACTGCAAAATAAATGTTGTTGAAATCTTTTATGATGCTTAGAGGAGTTGATAGGTAAATGGGGAGATTATTTGCTTTTCTGATGGGGTCCAGAGCAGGCAGCACCATCTCAAAAGCCTTAGTCATGATGTCAAAAAGCATTATTTTTCACCTAAAGGGTAGTGGAACTCCAGAAATTCTGTGCGCCTTAGTCAGTTAAAAGTTTCAAAGATGAAATTGACAGTTTTTTTTAAAATCAAGTACTCAGTGATGTTAAGCTGAAATGTGTGGATGCACCTGGGGCACAGCAGTCACTATTTCATTGGATGGTGGGATGGGTTTGAAGAGTTTGAATGGCTTACTCCTGTTCCTGTGTCTCTACATGATGTAGTTGTTTCAGAATCCTAACAAATCCTAACTAACCACTCGAGCTCTCTCTTCCAGTGAAGGTATGTCCAGTTTATGTAGTTGCTCCTCTTATAGTCACTTCATTCCCTTCATTCTCTTGATTTTTAAGCACGATTCCTGGTCTTTCTCATTTAAGTAGTCTCTTCCTGATTTTTATGGCTCATTATATGCCTTTTATTTCTGTATATTGGGCAGATATTTGCTAGACAAAAGCTACTACCAAATATGTTCAAATGCTCATGAGCTTTATCTCAGGTAGCTTTGAACTCTTCTATTTGGTAGCTATAGTTATTGCATTTTACATAAAAGTAATAATATGTATGATTTCTGCTTTAAGACTGAAGAACAGTAACTATATTTGGCTCCCTTTTGGAGTTTAGCCGTCATCCTAAATATGTAGTGTCATTTAGCTTGATAATGTTTTCTTTAGTGTACCTGGTGTAGATTTTATGATGGCCTTTTACACTTTTTTTAATTGAGCCATAGTTAATATCATAGTTAATTGACGGTGGTAGAGAAGGGTTATACTGGATCATGAACAATGATGTGCAGTCCTATTCCCATGATTTGGAGATTTGGACTGGGGTACAAAGTTAAAAATTGCACAGCACCAGATTATAGTCCAACAGATTTAATTGGAAGCACACGAGCTTTCGGAGCGCTGCTCCTCCAAAAGTTAATGTACTTCCTATTCCCAAGTGTTCTTATGGTGGAGTGGGTAACATCCCTCCCTATCTTTGAGCCAGGAAGCCCAAATTGAAGTGCTACCTGCACGAGTGCATATAATGGGGCATCTCTGAGCAGGTTAATTAGAAAATATCTATAACCCTGCCCCTACCTGCACAAGTCCTACCTGCTCCAGAAGTGTGTAATAACATGTTTCAACATGTTATCTTCGGGCCATCATTTGTGAGATATTTTCTTATGTTGCAATGATGCCAAGTTTTAGGTTGCTAGCTGAGTTCTTTGTGTGTCCCACTATGAATGAAAGTCTGAAGCTAAATTATGAAATTGCCTCTTTTTGAATATTGTATCACTTGGCTGCATCAGAATGCAATTGAATTTCAGCCACACACAATCGAGCTCCATAAATCAATGCTATCACAGTCGACATTTAAAAAGCCAGCAATTAATATCTGCTCAAGTAACTTATTGAAAGTTTTCAGCCAGCATGGGAGCAGCAAATCATCCTGCAAGAATACAAAGATGCTTCAGTTGTCCACTTGTTTAAGCTGAAAACACACTTTTTTCCTCTGCACCACTAACAAAAACTTACGGACTGCCAAGTGTAACGTCTTGACCAGGAATCTGCTGATAGTGAGCTAGTGCAGTTTCAGCAAAAGTCAAGGAACCACCTGATTTGATGTCTGCAGCTGGACATCTCCAGAAAAAATTTCAAGAAAAGGACATCAACCCTAACACTGTTGTTGATCTGAGTTGTGAGGGCCTGTGGAAGGTAATGGAAATTTTAGACTGCCTTACAGAAAGCACCCACTGTTGAACAGTTCCATTACAGCATGTTTATGCATGTTGTGGATGATGACTAGTCTTTGACCTATTCAGTCACTAATATAGTTATGCACGGCTATAAATGTTAGTGTCAACCCTCTTCATTATGTTTTACTCCATTGTGTTTTCTGATACATTACATGATGGTGATCGTTATATCAGAATCAGAAGATGGGAACCTGCTCATTCTGAAATGATTCTCTGTAAAGACTAAGCTGTCCTAGGGTATTATGATTTCCTATTAATGACTGATTACACTAGCTATCAGTTTAGAGATGGGCATGCAATGTAACATGAACTTGTTCTCTACTTCATGCAACAACTTTGTTGTTATGATCATTGACCAAAATGTGAACTGGATTAACCACATAAGTAAAGTGTCTACAAGAGCAGGTTAGAGGTTAGGAATCCTGCAGCGAGTAATGCTCAATCCCTGTCTCTCCAAAGCCTGTTCACCATCTACAAGGCACAAGTTAGTAGTCTGTTAGAACACACCACATTTATCTGGATAAATGCACCTTCAACAAAGCTTAAGTTTGACTCCATCCAGGGCAAAGCAGCCTGCTTGATTGGCACCACATTCATAAACATCCATATCCTCCTCCACTGACTCTCAATAGCAGCAGGTTTTACCAAATATGAGATACATTGCAGGAATTCAAAGGTTGCTTAGATACCACCTTTTAAACCCATGACCAAGATCATTTAGATGGATAAGAGCACCAGATACACGGGAGCTGCACCACTTGCCATTTTCTCTCCATGGCACGCACATCCTGACGTGGAAATATGTTGCTATTCATTCAGTGTCATTGGATGAAAATTCTAGAATAGGATCCATTCAGCACATGAGCTGCAGATTTGAAGAAGGCAGCTCCTCACCACCTTCTCAAGGGCAAGTAGGGGTGGGCAATACATGCTCTCCTAACCAGTAATGCCCAAATCCCATGAATCACACTAAGTTGAGCAGGTGATCTAGCTAAATGTCTTGACACTTGTTTATCAAACTCCATTTTCTATGGAAATCTCAATTCTAGTGTGCACACTCAAGGTGGTCAGAGAAAGTACTCCAGCTACTCTGAATACTTTGCTCAAAATTTTTATATTAAATTTTGAGTTTTGGGAGAAGTTCACCCACAATTGTTGGAGCTAAAGAGATGAAGTAAAAGGTGCAGCCCTCATTGAAAGCAAGCACATATGAGGCAGTGAGAAAATACGAAGAAATCTTGAGCCATCAACTTGACCAAAACTCAATTGTCTGTGACGTCTTGTTATATTTTCTGCAGAAACCTCTTGTGTGCAGATTGGTCTCAACAGTCATCTGTTTACAAACCAGAAGCCTACCAAATTTCCAGATCATGCTCAGGTCATCATGGCCTTGAAGAATAATCAAGTATTGAACAAAGTTTTCAGATTTTTGGTCTGACTTGAGATATTGGAGAAAGTCCATTTTGTAAATATCTGATACGTATTTTCTACTTTTAGTATTTGGAAGCTTCCCACTAAAATTTTTACACCAATACCAAAACGTGCAACAAAAGTTTCCATTACACTTGGTATTGTCTATGCAATCTACAATTTGTATGCATTTGAAATTGTAATATTCCTGCTGTTTATAACTAGAAAAGAACGGCAGGTTCTCTAGCGACTGTTTATATATTTGATTTAAACTTGTGTGGTTGAATTTTAGACTTTTGTTTGAGAAATTTTTATTTTTGAAGATAATGCCTCTGAATTATGTGCACACTGTTGAAGCTTCAGTTGAAATTTGATCTCTTCCTACTCAAAATTAAATAATTATCTTAAACCTGCTCATTAAATTTGTTCTCCTTCACTACACCACAACCTGAATGTACCTGCAAAACCAGTTTTACATGTGTTTAATTTATGGTGGTGTGTTGTGGAAGGTTGTGGATTCTTTCATTTTGTTAAATACTCACCATATCAGCATTATCTTAGGTTTAGTAAGCAAATTGTCTCTGATCTGGTTTATGTTTTGCAGTTATTTAAAGGGTAAGACACAATCTTAACCAATTATTCTTCTACATCACTGAGGTGAACAATTCCTTGGTTTAGCGGTAGCATTCCCACATCTGAGTCATCATGTACTAGATTCAAGCTCTATTCTGGATAGACCTAATGTTTGCATTGACGTTCAGAATGCTAACATCCAGTTTTTCTCTCTGCCTCCCCATTGTGAGAGAGACCATAAAACCTTCCTGCCATGCCTTTCTATAAACTGATATGAAGATATATACAGTCATGGAAGAAATGCTTACATTTTATCAAGCTGTTCATAAGCATGCAGCTCTTTCTAATGGAATATTCGTTCCCTGAAGGGAGATTGAGAGACCGGGCACTTGCAAGGTGCTCTTAAGATTTGCTTATGGGTTACTTTTTGTTTTTCAGGGGCTCCTTTTCATTTCCAGTAACTTTTTTATTAGTTGATGTTGCCATATTGTAACGGGTCCTGTATTTGTGTGCACTCATGGAATGTTTGATCTTGTACAGAAGCAGAATTAGATAAAATTATTGATATCAATTATCAGCCATCCACTGAAATTAAAGCCAGAACACACACAATACATTTCGCTATTTAGACACTACAGTATTTGAAATGGCACAGAGCAGCAGATGTAAGTTAGCAACAAAAGTTTTTATTTTTACTGACACATGGTACTGTACACAAAACCAAACCATTATGCTAAACATACCTTCCACAGACTCGTGAAGTCACAGCTGACATGCTTCTATCATAGGCACAAAAGCTGAAAAAACTTTAACAAGGCAGTTTTACCATTACTTTTACTGTATCTCTGTCACTCTCCAGTTTAAATTTAACAGTTGATCATATTCATTACTATGAAGCTTATGATTGGTGCTCCCAACATGACTGCTCACTTACCTTTTCTTTCTTAGCATGCTCAGTGCTCCTTCAAATACAGCCTGCTCTCCCATCTTCATTATTAAAAAGCTGCAAATGTAGGCGAGAATTAACCTATAATTGGAGGAGCAGCTCCTCGGAGATTCTGTCAGTTCAACTTATGGGGTAAAATTTTTTATCTGGTTGCCTGAGTAGTTGAATTTTCCATGGTATTTTGGGTGCAAGTGCACTCTATGTATGACCCTGTGTTTTGATCACTGTTATAAAGAAATTAAAACTATTTCGCTAGGGTACCAGACATCTCATAAGTGTAATTGTTTATGTGAAAGAAATAGCTATGCAGTAGACAATGGGAAATGTATAAGAACAATGTGTAAAGTACATTTGATCCTAAAATTTTGTACAGAAGGCCATTTTTTTTTTGTTTATTTCTTGCAGCAGGCTTTGTCTATACTAAAGTTAAATTTAGAAATGTGTAAATGTTTTCCATTTTGCATTTGTTGGCACAATGGGATTATTAGGATTCTATTTGGGAAGGAAACTAAAACAATGCCAATTAAATTGTAGTGTAAGAAGTTTGGAGAACATTGCTCCATTAGTTTCACTTGGCAATAGTTTATGTGGAAGTATTCTACAATCTGTTTCCTTAATTTCAGGGGTACTTTCAACAAAACTAATCAAAAACAGCTTTGGAAAAGTAAAATGAAAAAAAATGTAATGGTCAACTTGTAGAATACAAAAGATTATAATGTAAATTTTCTCATTTTAGGGTGTAGGAGAAAAGAGGGTGGCTACAAGTGGAAAATTTTGCATTATTTTGAATTTTTAACCTGAAAGTGTTTGAGAAGATAGGTGGAGTGATGGTGGGACGAGACTGGGAGATATCATGAGAAAGTCCAAAAGCCTGCTTCTCACTGCATGCTAACAAAATTGTGACAGATGGTTGTTTCTCAGACTGGAGGCCAATGGGAAGTGATGTTCCCCAAGAGCCAGTGCGAGAACCACTGTTTTATGACTTGAATACTGGAATAAAGATTAATGTTTCAAAATTTCCAGATGAAACCAAATTCGGGCAAATAGCAAACAGCTAGGATAATAATAACACAGGAGGCAACTGGGCATGGATTAGCAAAATGGACAGACGTTTGCAAATTATATCTTATACACGTGAGTGAGAGATGACGCATGTTGCTGTAAGGATTAAGGAAGGCAGTATTTATTAATTAATATTTGCTTCGCCCTAAAAAGTGTACAGTGAAGCCTGGGTGTTCATGGACCTGAATTTTTAAAGTTTTTTTTGGTAAAGTAGTGAATGTATTGGTTAGTTCTGTCTGAGGCAGTCCAATAGTTTATACATTGCTATGTTTGGATTGGCCTAGAGAATGCTCATTTACTCTTTATTTCTTCTAAACCCAGGAAGTATGTTTTGCTCAGGCAGCAAGCCCTAGATCCACAGTTAAAGCAAAACTATTTTGTGTGAAAAAACTGGAGGGCTGATGAGTATAATTTTACCATCACTCAGGGAGCACCTTGATTGATTATTGTGCATTTGTGGTTTGAACAGAAAATAAATTTACTATGTTTGGAATTTTTAAAAAACTATATAACTTCTGTTTAATCTACGTTTAGTATTTTGAGCAGGCTTGTTTAATTGAAGAGAATGGCTAACAATACACAAGTTTTGCAGTGAATAGATCATGGATAAATTGAGGGATAGTGACACCTAATGGATGGAAATATGTATAGCAAATGCTAAAGTTTTCCAATTGGGATGAGCAGCCAATATAAGTGTATTAAAAATGATGTTGAAAATTGTCATAGAGTCGTGGAATCAGAGAGATGTACAGCATGGAGACAGACCCTTCGATCCAGCTCGTTAATGCAGACCAGATATCCCAACCCAGTCTAGTCCCTCCTGCCATATCCCTCCAAACCCTTCCTGTTCATATACCCATCCAGATGCCTTTTAAATGTTGTAATTGTCCTAGCCTCCTCCACTTCCTCTGGCAGCTCATTCCATACACGTACTACCCTCTGCGTGAAAAAGGTGTTCCTTAGGTCCCTTTTATATCTTTCCCCTCTCACCCTAAACGTGTGTCCTCTAGCTCTGGTCTCTTTTCTCCCCCCTGCCCACTCCCGGGAAGAAGCTTTGTTTATTTATCCTATCCATGCCCCTCACGATTTTATAAACTTCTATAAGTTGAGAGGCCCTCTTCTCTCCCTGGTTACTTTTTTGTCCTAAACGTATTTGAAAAAACCCTTTGGAATCTCCTTACTATTTGCCAAAATTACCTCATGCTCCATTTTTGCACTCCTTACTTTATACTCTTCTTAGGATTCATTCCATCTATCTCATCTACTCCTGACATATGCTTCCTTCTTTGTCTTAACCAAACCCTCAATTTCTTTAGTCATCCATCATTCCCTGCACCTACCAGCCTTTCCTTTCACCCTAACAGGAATAAACTGTCTGTGGACTTTCAGTATCCCATTTCTGAAGGCTTTCCAGTCGTCCCTTTTACCTGTGAACATCTGCCCCCAATCAGCTTTTGAAAGTTCTTGCCCAATACCATCAAAATTAGCCTCCCTCCAATTTAGAACTTCATCTTTTGAATCTGGTCTATCTTTTTCCATCACTATTTTATAACTAATAGAATTATGGTCGCTGGCCCCCAAGTACTCCCCCACTGACACCTTATCACCTGCTCTGCCTTATTTCCCAAGAGTAGGTCAAGTTTTGCAACGTCTCTAGTAAGTACTTTCACATATTGAATCAGAATTTTTTCCTGTCCACACTTTTAATGAATTCCACTCCATCTAAACCCTTAACAGTATGGTAATCCCAGTCTATGTTTGGAAAGTTAAAATAATAATATTGTTTTTTTATAACGGTGATGAACAGGAATGTAGTCAGTATTGTGCTTGCAGATAGGATTTTTAAAAAATATATTTTATTGAAAAGAGAAGAAAATTGTTTTGGATGTTACAACAAATACAAAGCAAACAATCCCAACCAATACAAAAAAACCCTGCTAATTACATAAACAAATAATAACGGGCGGCATGGTGGCACAGTGGTTAGCACTGCTGCCTCACAGCGCCAGAGACCCGGGTTCAATTCCCACCTCAGGCGACTGACTGTGTGGAGTTTGCACATTCTCCCCATGTCTGTGTGGGTTTCCTCCAGGTGCTTCGGTTTCCTCCACAGTCCAAAAATGTGCATGTTAGTTGAATTGGCTGTGCAGGGGTAAACTTAGGGGAATGGGTCTGAGTGGGTGTGCTTTGGTAGGTCAGTGTGGACTTGTTGGGCTGAAGGGCCTGTATCCACACTGTAAGTAATTAAAAAAATTGAGTGATGATAATACAGCTCAACAAAGCAAAGTAATAGCCCTCGACTATTGAGAGCATAAATTTATACATATTCATGTGTTCGTAGTTCATCCTCTCCGAATACCCAATTCATTGAACAGAATAGTTATGACTATATAAAGGCCCTTTATTATTGTTGCAGATTAATCTGTACCCAAGTAATCCTGGCTGCCTCATCTTATAAAACGTCTCAGTTTTATGGTGCACCATTCCTGTAAGAAAGTCCAAAGGGATGTTTTCCATTGACTAGCTTATGGCAGCCCGACAGCCCCAGGTTGTTTTCAGACATTCCCCCTAACAGAATGTTTGTTCTTGCACAAAAAGTGAGGATACTGAAAAGCATTTTTTGTGCGCCAAGGCCGAGAAGAAGAGATATGGGTCTATCTCCACCTCTGTCCCCAAGACCCTCTCTATTTTGCCCACCTCAGCGCTCCCGTATGCCTACAGCCTGTGGCAGGACCGGAGACAATGAGTGAGCGTACTCCTACTCATACTCATCTTGCATTTGGGACATTTTGGAGATACTCGTGCTTTAAATTTTGAAAGGCGATCTGGAGCCAAATGGACCCCGTGGAGAATCTTCAATTGTGAGGTATGGGGCCTGTTGCAAGTTTTCCCAGATATCCTCCCATGCTTCAGAAGAGATCTCAATGTACAGCTGGCTCTCTCATACCTTACACAGCCATTCGGACTTGTCCAAGGGACCCTCTCCCAATAGGTGTTAGACATTGCTGACAGAAAGTGTATTCTCAGCACTCAACACACTCTTCCCTATGTCAGATCTATAAGAATCAGTTAGAAGTGTGATGTCTTTTTGAAATTCCTAATTTGAAAAAAAAACGGAAGAGGTCCCTACTGGACAATTCGTATTTCTGAGCCAACTAAACAAAATACATCAGTGTATCCTTGTTGAATAAGTCACCCAGACAAGATGCATCCCTCGCTGCCCATAGTTTAAAACCTGAGTCCATCATCCCTGGCATACCAACTATGTGTGTAAAAAAAAAAGATGTTTTGGCTGTATTTCCCTGACTCTGACGCATTGCCCTCCACACCTTGACGGTTTTCATAACTATTCTTGAACTGTCCTCATTTTGTCCAAAAACAACAAGCTAGCAAGAGGACATCTTGCCTAAGATGCTTCACTGTCTAGCCAAAGTGAGTGAGGGTCCCCCCAGGACCCAGTCATTCATGTAAGATAGCAACCAGCTTAATTGATAGTTTTGGATATTTGGAAGGTCCACTCCTCCCAGTCTGTGGGGTAGCTGCAGTTTAATCAATTTAATATGGGGTCACTTTTGTGATACCAAGTAAAGGAACTGAACCAGCCATTCAGTCTTCTAAATGTTTGCTTAGTACAAAGCGGAGAAAACATTTGCATAGAATGCAACAGACGGGGGAAGAATGTTCATTTTAATGAGGGCTATCAGACCTAACCAGGAGATCGGAAGCGCCTCCTATCTTTGAAGAGCTTGTTTTGATTCTGTAGAATAAATTAGCAAAATTGGTTTTAAATAGCCGTGTCGACTGCCCTTAGAATATTGAAATTGCTTGATGGCGCACCATTGATGAGGACCGCAGCAAGAGGGGACAAAACCTCGACTCATCTGATAAAGACCTTATCCAAGCCAAACCGCTTTAAAATATAAAAAAAAGGATATGGCCACTCAACCTGGTCAAATGTCTTTTTAGTGTCTAAAGAGATCATTAATGCCTGTACTGATTATTGTTGCCATACTTGTATCATAATAAGTAACCTCCTGATGTTGTTTGATGACCTGCGATCTTTTATAAACCCCATCTGATCCTCCTTAATGATGGAGGGCAACACAAGTTTCTAGCCTTAGAGCCAGAGTCTTAGTTAGGATTTTAAAATCGACATTCAGGAGTGAAATAGGTTTATAGGAAGCACGGTCCTCTGGGGCCTTCCCTTTTTCAAGAATAAGAGATATTTGCCTCTCTAAGATGTGGAGAGGAGGCCACAACTATGTGAATCGTTAAACATGCTAGACATCAGGGCTGGCAATATACTTAAGTCCTTATAAAACTCACTGGAAAGTCCATCAGGACTAGGTGCCTTTCTGTTCTGAAGCTGCCTCACAGCCTCCTACACTTCTTGCACCAACAACTGGGCATTAAGGAGGGACTCTTGCTCAGGGGTCACTCCTGGGAGGTCCAAATTCTTAAAGATTCCCTCCTAATCTGCCCATCCTCACAACTTTCAGACTGGTATAGTTTGGAGTAAAATTTCTGAAATGTCAAGTTAATCCTTTTAGAATCATGGGGTAAATTTCCAGTATCCTCTCTGATTGAGGTAATAGCTTGGGGAGCACTCCTTTTCCAAGTAAATATGACTTTTTAAAGATTTTTTTTGTAGCACTTTGGACAGCCCACTGGAAATTTTAAACTACTTTATAATCAATGAAATCCTTTTGAAATATAATTGATTGTAATGTTGCAACCTAAACAACCAATTTTTATACAGCAAGCTACCACAAATAATAATGTGACAATGATCAGATAAATGTCATATGGTCAACCTTGCTAAAAGCTTTGAAGAATGTGGATAATTTGTCAAAGCTGCAGTAACCTAAGCTGTTGTTTGTGACTTGAATGCATTTGGATAAATGTGCAGAGGTATTGTGATGTCCTAACATGCATTTTTCTTGTCAACAGGAGATGACTTTTCCATTATCCAGCAAGAAATCTTTATGGTCAAGGAGTGTAAACATGCCAATATAGTGGCCTACTTTGGAAGCTACCTAAGGTGAAAATAAGAAACTTTAAATTTTATACAATGAAACTTAGTGAATAAAAAGTTTACAAATTTATAGTTCAGCATTTTGGAATTCACTTGTTGAAACATCATGCAGAATTTAAATTATCATCAGCAATGGGGAATTTTCCTGTGCTATTAATATATCAACCAAGAATAATTTCATTCAATTTCATGCTATTACCCACATACAATCATACTTCTGAAATTAAATTGACTGCAATAAGTTATAGAATCCTTGCACTGTGGAAGCAAGCTATTCGGCCATCACCAACCCTCTGAAGAGCATCTCATCTGGTCCCATCTCATCACCTTACTTCCCATGGCTAATCCTGCACATGTTTGCGCAGATAATCAGCTGAGGGTGGAATTGAACCTGGATCCCTGGTGCTATGAGGCAGCAGTGCTAACCAGTGAACAACTATGCCTCCCATGATGGCAGAAATGTGTGTGTTCTATTTCATGTAGAGTCAGAAAATGTAATTAACTTGTTATTACACTGATTTTAATTAAGGTAAAACACTGGCACAAACAGTAACTTTAAATGAGAACATACTGCTGTATTATATGCATTTTGTGTAGTTTTCAGTAGTTTTTGTAGATTTAATGTTTTCCCTGAACAAAATAATTCAGCATTTCAATTTTAGTGGAAACAATAATGCAGTTTTGGGTTTTAAACTAAGAAGGGCTATTATTGATTGGACTTTTCTCTTCCCACGTTTCGTGTACAGTGTCACCATATCATCTCTTACTCCTCTAGTGTATGAATCCCTAGAAAGTTATGGAACAGACAGTGGATTAATAATTATAATTATAGTTGAATTGTGGTTAATAATCCTTCCACTTGAACTTTGTGTTATGGGGATGGTGGATTTTGTGGGATCCTTTTCAAATTATAATTCCTAAGTGTTGTAAAAGTAAAGGAAATTAAATATGCACCAGAATCTTCAAAGTAGAAGTGAGAAACAAAATCATGAATGACAAAACAATAAAAATAGAAAACAAAGCAATTTAAATATAATCAGCATCTGGCAATTTTAAAGGAAGATATTTACTGTCGCATAAAGTATGAGTCTGAAAGTCATTTACTATTTCCTGCTGTGAATATGCCAACTGTTTGCACTTTTGTTATTTATTGTCTTTTTTTCTAATGTATCAATTTAGTGCTCATGGGGGTGAATAATACGTTAATTGTGAAAATATTAATTAAAATCCAGATCACAAATTGCCATTGGATTTTAATTGAAGCCCTATATTTAGGGTGCATAGAAACTTATACTATTAGTAAGGCTTTCACTAACTATTTTCTAAACAAAACTGTTTTCTCCTGCTCAATTCTGAGTGGATTATGTGAAGACTTTATTGGGTGTGACACTATTCTCGGTTTAAAATTGAATCTTTCATGTGTTGTGCCTTGAGCAGCATTTAATATTTTAAAACTGGCATCAATTGTGAAAAATCATTCTTAATGCAGCTGTCTTGGAGTATTTGATTAAATTACTAGCAATACAATTTAGAATTTGAATTTTTTAGTGTTATGTTTTATTGTCACGTGTACTCATGTACAGGGACACAAGAGTATCATGAAAACTGTTTTGTCACCTTTCTTCAGCACTATCTTGGATTTAATGGTACCAAGGTGCAAAATCTTAGGTATAAAGTAGGCAAATGAAGAAAAAGTTAAAAATTTAATTTTACAGTTCTCAAGTGCTTAGCCATGGGCCAGGATCCGTGCTCTTTTACCTGACACTGAGTCCATCACCAGCATGAAGCAGTATGCCTGTTTCAAGCCCCTTTGCCATGCCACCACCATGGAACTGTGTTGCCATTCTTTAGTGCCATGTTGTCTCAACTGTGCTGGGTTGATCTTAAGACCATAAGACGTAGGAGTGGAAGTAAGGCCATTCAGCCCGTCAAGTCCACTCCGCCATTCAATCATGGTTGATGGGCATTTCAACACCACTTACCCGCACTCTTCCATATCCCATAATTCTTTGCACGATTCAGAATGTATCAGTCTCTGCCTTGAAGACATTTAATGTCCTGGCCTCCACTGTGCTCTGTGGCAATGAATTCCACAGGCCCACCACTCTCTGGCTGAAGAAATGTCTCCTAATTTCTATTTTAAATTGACCCCCTCAAATTCTAAGGCTGTGCCCACGAGTCCTGGTATCCCTGCCTAATGGAATCAACATCCCAGTGTCCCCCCCTTTCTAAGCTATGCATTATCTTATAAGTTCTAAACTCTAATGAATACAATCCCAGGATCCTCAGCCGTTCATTGTATGTTAGGCCTATCATTGTAGGGGTCATCCATGTGAATCTTTGCTGGACACACTCCTGTGCCAGTATGTCCTTCCTGAGGCGTGGGACCCAAAACTGGACACAGTATTCTAAATGGGGCTAAGTCTCAGTAGCACATCGCTGCTTTTACATTCCAACCCTCTTGAGATAAATGACAACATTCCATTTGTTTTCTTAACCATGGACTCAACCTGCAAGTCAACCTTTAGAGAGTCCTGGACTAACACTCCCAGTTCCCTTTGTACTTTGGCTTTATGAATTTTCTCACCGTTCAGAAAATAGTCCATGCCTGTATTCTTTTTTCCAAAGTGCAAGACCTCGCATTTTCTCACATTGAATTTCATCAGCTATTTCTTGGACCACTCTCGTAACTGTCTAAACCTTTTTGCAGCCTCCCCCCTCCTCACAACAGCCTGCTTGTCTGCCTAACTTTGTATTTTTGGCGAATTTCGCCAGAATGCCCTAGTCCCTTCATCCAGATCCTTTATATATAAAATGAACAGCTGTGGTCCTAACACTGAATCCTTGCAGGGCACCACTTGTCACTAGCTGCCATTCCAAAAAAGAACCTTTTGTCCTAACTCTCTGCCTTCTGTCTGACAGCCAATCCTCAATCAATGCCAGTAACTCGCCATTGTTGCTCTACTGTCTTTCCCACTAGGCTCTGTTTCCAGTCGATTTTCTTCAGTTCCTCTCTCATGCCCTTATAATTACCTTTTTATTTAACTGTAACACGACTACATCTGATTTTGCCTTCTCTCTTTCAAACTGCAGATTGAACTCTATCATATTACAATTGCGGCCTCCTAAGTGTTCCCTGACTTTAAGATCTTATAAAGTCTGGCTCATTACATAGCACTAAGTCCTGAATAGCCTGCTCCCTTGCGGGCTCCATCACAAGCTGTTCCCGAAGCCATGGTGTAAGCATTCCATGAATTTCCTTTCTTTGGATCCACTGGCAACATTCTTCACCCAGTCCATTTGCATATTGAAGTCCCCCATGATCATCGTGACCTTGCCTTTCTGACATGTCCTGTATCTTTCCTGGTGCATCTTGCGATCCTGGTCCTGTCCACTGCTGGGAGGTCTGTACATAACTCTCCTTATGGTTTTTTTTTTGCCTTTTTGTGGTTCTTCATCTCTACCCACGCAGACTCCACATGATCTGACCCTATGCATTCAGTGCAATAGACTTAATTTCATTCTTAACTAACAAGGCAACCCCGCCCCCCCGCCCACCCCCCTGTCTTTTCGATAAGTTGTAAATCCTTGAATGTTTAACTGCCAGTCCTGAACCCTCTGCAACTACGTCTCTGCGATGCTTACCACATCATAATCATTCATGATGATTTGTGCTGTTAATTCATCTGCTTTCTTACACCTTAATGCTAATTTTCTTATCTTCCATGATTTCCATGACCTCTAGTAATATGTCCTAAGTTAGCTTTCCTTTTTTTGCTTCATTCCTGGTCTGCCTTGAACTTAAACCCTGCACACATGCAAATTTACTTATCTTTCTACTTGACTCCATACTCCCTCTTGCATTTCCTTTCCTTTCCCCCGCAACTGACAAGTTTAAAGTCCTAGTGACCACCCTATTTATCCTTTTCACCAGAACACTGGTTCCAGATCGGTTCAGGTGAAGACCGGCCCATCGGTACAGATCACCCCAATTCCAAAACTGATGCATTTGTCCCATGAAATGGAATCCCTCTTTCCCACACCAATCTCTTAGCCACATGTTTACTTCCCTAATTTTCTTATCCCTATGCCAATTAGCACATGGGCTCGGCCAGTAATCCAGAGATTATGACTCTTGAGGACCTGTTCTTCAATTTCCTTCCTAGTGCTTGATACTCCCCAAACAGGTCCTCCTTTCTAGCCTTGCCTATGTTGTTAGTGCCAACGTGGGCCACAACAACTGGATCCTCTCCCTCCTGCTCCACTATCCTTTCAAGCTGGTTGGAGATGTCCTGCACCCTGGCATCAGGTAGACAACACACCACGCAGTATACTCCAGATATGGCTCACAAAGGATACTATACTATATGTCCTCCTAATTATAGAATCCCCCATAACAACTACTTGTCTTTTTGCTCCCCTCCTCTTGAATGGCCTTCTGCACCATGGTGCCGTGGCCAGCTGGCTCATCATGTCCACAGCCCTTTTCCTCATTCATACAGGAAGCAAAAATCTCATAACTGTTGGACAAGGTCAAGGGCTGAGGTTGCTCCACTCCTGAATTCTGAATCCCCCTACCTGCCTCACTTACAGTCACACCCCCTTGTTCCTGATCACGCACTGAATTTGAATTACTTAATCTACTGGGTGTGACTGCTTCCTGAAAAAAGCGTCCAGGTAACTCTTCCCCTCCCAGGTGTGCCACAGTGTTTGAAGCTCATATTCCAGATCATCAATTCTGATCCAGAATTCTTCCAGCAATCAGCACTTGCTGCAGATGTGGTCACTGCCGTTCACAATGGGATCAGCCAGCTCCCACATCTCAGCAATGCAGCTGCTGCTGAAGCTGCCTTGTTGCTGTTGAAGCTCCTGCACAGGGCCCAAACTCTCCTCCCACTGCTGCTGGGAGGCACAAACTCTACTTCCTCCACTACCACAACTGCCAGGAATAAATCTTGCCTCCAATGTGCTGGATGCCTTGATGTCGTCCAATCTGACCACAGAACGTAAGTGAGGTGGTGATGGTCTCATGGTATAATCGCTGAACTGTTAATCCAGAGACCACAGGTAATGTTCAAACTTGGATTTCCGGAATCCTGCCATAGCAGATGTAATTTGAATTCAATAACAATCTGGAATGAAGAGTTAAATGACCATGAAACCATTGCAGGTTATCAGGAAAAACCCATCTAGTTCATTCATGTCCTTTAGTGAGGGAAACTGCCATCCTTACCTGGTGTGGCCTACAGCTGTGTGGTTGATACTTCCTGTTGTCTGGATAATTAATAAATCCTGGCTGAGTCTGTGACACTGACTCCCATGAATGAGAAAAAAAACAATATTTGTTTTAAAGAAAACAGAGAAAGGGGAAAAACCTAAAAGCAGAGGAGTAGACAAGCTCTGGACTGCTGGACTCAGGACCCCACATGCTGCGCTGCCTCTCTGCCGCCACCTTGACTAACTGGTTTCATCTCTGGTCCGCACTGAACCTCAACTTGCAGTCACTGATAGCATCTGGGACAAGGCTTATGCAAGGAAAAGAAAAACGGGAAATGAGAAAAAAGGAAAAGAAATGAACAAAAAAAGTGAACAAGCACTGGCTTAGGAGCCCTGCTCGATTACCATTTTGAAATTTAGTACTGGCCAGGATGCTGTTGGCTAAAATACTTTGCAATCTCTGTCCATACATTTAACATAGTGACGTACCTTACATTTTAAAGTTTTGTGCTTTTTTTGTTATTGATTTTTGAATTGCCTTCTGACAATCTCGCTATTTCACTTTCGCTGCTTCCCAATCATTAGTTAGTGCAAAATCATCTCGTAATGTCTGCCTTTCATTATAATTAGCAAAACAGTGCTCTGTAAATGAGATTGTGAAATATACCCTGAAAATTTAGTAGTTGTATTAAGCATATAATCAAAGTTAAAAAATCCAAAATTTGTTTTTGAGATTATTTAAAATAAGACTGTAGACTAGGGAGTCCAAAAATTAATGAACAGTTTACCTCATTCAATTTCTGTTTAGTTTTGCAATTTCAGATAAGTACAAGTACAGGCTGTTATAACAATATATAGCTCTCAAATTAATAAACATTGTTTCAAGAATTAAGAGAAGGAAATTTTTATTACACATGAAATCTTATTCCCTGAGAATCCATACCCAAGTATCTGCACATCTCTACAGTTGGAAAAATAGCATGTATTAGAGGCGGTCAGTAAAGTTTTTATATTCACATCAGAAATATTTGGAATGCAACACTTTTTTTTTAGTTACTCGTGCTTACCAACCTGCAGGCCAATTCACTGAATTTGTCTTTGTTCAATTTTTTTAGTTCACACACTTCTTAATCTTCTTGCACATTTTGAGCAACCAAGGGCCTGAAGGGGTAGTGCTAGAAATAGCCAGCTGAAGTCAATCAAACTATCAGAACAGAGCACTAGTAGGCTTGAACCCCTCTTGTCCATTCCATTTATAATGTTATCGTTCATCTTATTTTTGAAACTAAATACTTCTCTGTAACTTTGGCATTGACTGCAATAAATGTTAGGCATGTTGTGTGCATTCCATTTTGTGTAGAGTCATAAACTGTAATTAACCTGTTGTTACACTCATTTTAATGATTAAGATAAAACAGTTGCACAAACAACTTTAAACTAGACAAAAACTGTTATATTTTGTATAGTTTTGTGAGGTAGTTTTCGTAGTTTAGGACTTTCTCCCTGAGCAATGCATTTCAATTAGATTTCTTTTCCTGTCTGATTTTTGTATGTCTGGAAAAGAAAATTCTTTTAAAATGAAAGGAAGGGAATGGTTCTTTCATTTTTTAAAAATCGAATTAATGGCACCCTTTCAAGATAAATATTTCCTCTATTTAATCCAAATTTACTACAAATTTTTAACATGGTGTACAGTAAGAAGAAAATACCTAAAGAAGTAGGGTATGGGATGAATCTTGGAAGTATCTGTTTCAGATATGCATGTAGTCTCCAACTGTGCTATGAAATTCTGTGCTTTTGAAAGGAGACAAAAACATTATGGCTATTGGCCAGTGTTTACTAGGGAAATTCACAGCTTAATCCTGCATTCTAACATTGTCACCTTTTGGTCTGGAAAGAGTGAGTGAATAGCAAATAAAATAACTCTCTTACCATTTAATGCATGTATATAAACAAATTCCAGAAAATACAAATTTACCTTTCCAATTGCAAAGTTAGAGAGAAGGAACAATGGTGGCCAGAAAGAGATCCAGGATTGCAGATTTTATAACAGTGTTTGTTGTGTTAGTAGCACACACAAACACACATTGGTATTGTATAGTTTCATTATACAAATATTGCCAATTGTTTCCATGTAAATAAGGAAGAATCTATTGAAAGGTAAAGTAGAAATATTCATTATGCTTTTTTATTTGTCTTATTCACAAAATGTCTGAAATAATCTTTGAACTACCCTACCCTTGCTTGAGAATTTGTTAGTCTTTGAAAAGACTTACTTCGAGAAAGTGTAGCAATTATGTGAAAGTCTGTAAACCCAAAAATTGAACGTCCTTTTAAAGGATCATCCGTAAACATTTGTCAGTGTTGTCATCTGCCTTTAATTCTATTTTGTATTTGCACCAATTTTGAGTGACTTCCTCTCTTTAAAAAGTCCACTCTCCTGTTAGAATGGGTGTGGTTGAACAATGCGTTTATACCTGAACACAAATTTCAATGTTTCAAATTTTTAAAAACCTTAAATTACTTCCTTTTGCAACTTTTTAGTTAATTTTGATATTGAACTGACAAGGATGTTATGATTGAGAGGAGCAGCTGAAGAATTGGATTGAATTCCAATTTCTTTAAGCCCAAAGGACATTTGTTGAAAGTGTACTTTATGGATATCAGGTAAAAAATAAAATTAAACTTGGTAACATCACCAGTGCTTTATTACCAAGACCATCCACTTATCCCCCTTGCCAGTAAGGGTAGTATTGATTGTCTTGAAACAAATTTGAGGAAACCTTCAAGACCATTAATAATACTCTTACTGGCATAAAATTCACTAAAGTGGAGGAAAACAATAACAAACCGCCATTCCTAGATGACACAGTAGAGCGAACAGCCAATGGGAAATTTCAAACCAGTGTCTACAGGAAAAAAACACATGGACCAAATATTGAACTACAGAAGCAATCATCGCAACATCCACAAACTAAGCTGCATCGGAACATTATTTTCAACGAGCCAACACACACTGCAGCACAGAGGAACTACGCAGAGCAGAGGAAAATCACCTATACAGTGTATCCAAAAAGAATGGTACCCAATAAACATAGTCCGCTGATTTCTCAGCAACGTACCCAAATAAGCAGACAAAACACGTCCAGAAACCCTAGCCACTCTCTCCTATGTCAAAGCCATTTCTGAAATGACTGCCAGACTACTCAGACCCCTTGGCATCATGGCAGTCCATAAACCCACCAACACACTAAAACAGCATCTAATGAACGTGAAAGACTCTATACAGGTAACAAGCAAAACTAATGTTATTTATAAAGTACTATGCAAGGACTGTAATAAACACTACATTGGACAAACAGGCAGAAAACTAGCCGCCAGGATACATGAACATCAACTAGCCGCAAAAAGACATGACCCATTCACTTGTATCCCTACATACAGATGAGGAAGGACACCATTTTGACTGGGACAACACATCCATCCTAGGACTAGCCAAACAGAGACATGCACGAGAATTCCAAGAAGCATGGCATTCCAACTGGAACTCTATCAACAAACACATTGACTTGGACCCCATTTACCACCCCCTGAGAAAAAGAATGGGAAATGACATCACCAACCCAAGGAAACCCAAGCATCTAAACAAAAAGCAGGAAACATCAGCAGTACTTCATCCGGAGGCTCACTGAAGATGTTACTTAATATGGTGATGAAACGTCCGAAAATGAATCTTCCAGCTCTGCGAACAAACCTACATCCAGAACCTCAACCTGAGCTACAGATCTTCTCAAAACTTCTGTCTTTCTCCTGTAATCCTGCATATGGATTGATTATTTAAATAGAAACCAATACTATGTCCACAACACTTTGAGGCAGTGCATTCCAAACCTGCACTATTTTCTCACCCACATTTGTAGCTTTTGCAAACCATTTTAAAACTGTGCCATCTGGTTTTCAGTTGTTTTGGATGTGAAGAGTTTCTCACTGTCCACTTTGCCCAGGCTTTCATCATTTTGAAAACTTCTATCAAGTTTCCCCTTAACCTTTGCCTCATGAAAGAAAGAAGTTCACAATTTCTTCAATTTATCCTTCTAACTGAGATTAGTGGGCGGCACGGTGGCACAGTGGTTAGCACTGCTGCCTCACAGCGCCTGAGACCCGAGTTCAATTCCCGACTCAGGCGACTGACTGTGTGGAGTTTGCACGTTCTCCCCGTGCCTGCGTGGGTTTCCTCCGGGTGCTCTGGTTTCCTCCCACAGTCCAAAGATGTGCAGGCCAGGTGAATTGGCCATGCTAAATTGCCCATAGTGTTAGGTAAGAGGTAAACGTCGGGGTATGGGTGGGTTGCGCTTCGGCGGTTCGGTGTGGACTTGTTGGGCCGAAGGGCCTGTTTCCACACTGTAAGTAATCTAATCTGTAAGTAATCTAATCTAATCTTGTTATCCATGGAACCATTCTTGTAAATGACTTTTATGTTCACTCATCAGTGCATTCACATCTTTCTGGCACCATACTTGCAGAGCTGCATCCAATTTTTCATCTGAGGTCTGACTTGTATTCTATATAGTTCAGCATAATCACTTTCCTCTTTCTCCTATGCCTCTATTAATTAAGCCTTGAATATTTTCGTTTTTATTAACATCTCTTCCTACCAGATCAATTTTAATGGATTATGCATATATACATCAAGATATTTCTCCTCCTGCACACCCTTTATTTTATACTGTCCATGTTCTTTCTACCAAAGTGTATCACTTAATGCATTGAACTTCATCCACCACCTAGCCACCTACTAGGCAAACTATGTCTTTTTGAAGTTCTGCACAGTCCTCATCACAGTCTATAATGCTTCCAATTGTTATCTGCAAGCTTTGAAATTGTCCTCTGCAAGCTAAGATTTAATTCACTTTATGTATATTTGTAACAGTAAAAGTCCCAATATTGGCCCTGGGGAACTCCACTTTTGACTTTCCAAATGTTTTCCAAGTGACAACTAATTCTCTCCTGGAGAATTGTTTCTAGACGTTTCTCTAACCAAAGTTAAACTGACTTGTCTGTAATTGCAGGGCTGCTTATTGAAACTTTTTTTTAAAAACAGGGTTAGTGTTTGCAATTATCCAGTTCTTTAGTCCTAGTTCCTCTATAGTTTCCACTGTCACTTCCTTCAGTGTGCTTGAATGCATCTCATCTCGCCCTGATGCCTGATCAGAGTGTAGATGACTTATCCAATACCGCCACTTGAGCAATTTTAAACTCTTTCAGTGATAAAGTGTGCTCCTCTGCAATCGTGGCTTCGGCACCATCTGCCTTATAAGTACAGGTAGTTTTCCTATAACACAGAATTGTGGACCTTTTTAACAAAGCGAACTCCCTTTCACTGTTACGTGATTCTATCCCTAAATTACCAGCTGGCATTGATTTCTTCTGCTGGCACATCAATTGCAACAGGTTGTTGTCTGTCTATCTGCAACTAAAGCAGGGGAAGTGACCATTGGAATATTTTGCTGGATTGTTTGCTGTGATCATATACGGCTTTAGGGGGATCAGGGCTGAGGAGTGGGAAGACTGAGAGAAAGGGAGCAAAAGAAGATGCAAACGCAGCAATGTCCAGTGAGTGGAGCTTAAACAGAGGGGGGCCTTTTGTTAAGCAGAGGCTCAGTTGCTGGCTAAGTGAAGCGTCAACATTTTACAAGAGAGGGTGTATGTGTGTGGAAGGGGGAAGAGGTGTGAAACTAAGGACAGACCACTGGTGACCCTCATCTCTTCCCCACTTCACCCATTTTCAAAGTTATGCCTGATCCAAGTTCGCCTAGTCTCTGTTTGGGGGAGGATCTGAAAGTCTTGGCCCCCTGTTCTCTTTCAAACCTGAGACCCATTAATACCTCTAGCTGTTCAGAGTATCCCAGCTCTTTAGTAACCCCCTCAAAAAAAGAGTGTTTACACTCACCACAAAAAAGCTTCCCGATGTTTCACAAAGTTAACTTGCAGACAGCTGGGTTCTGGATCAAATTCTACTCCACAAGGAGCCAGAAATACAATAATACTTTGGGAAATTTCGCTTGTGACAACTTAGCATTTCTGTAACTGACCAGAAATGGACAGGTTTGCTAAACTTGAGGCCCTAACCTTGTTTTTCTCATAGCCCCCATTATATTTTTTTGTGAGATTCTCTATAACATGCCGTTACATGGGAACACAACTGCTGTGTTATAGGAGAACTACCTATGCAGACATATGCAAAGTATTAATTTAACATCTTAGCCATGTGTCTTGTCTCCAAGTGTAAATACAATGTTTGGTCCCCAGTTGGCCCTCCAGCTCGTTTTGCCACTCTTTTACTATTCATATGCTGATACAAGACTTTAGGATTTCCCTTTGTAGCTACCTGTCTCATAATTTCTCTGTTGCTTTTATTTACTTTTTCATCTCCCCTTCTGAAACTTCTCTATCCAACTTATTCCCTAATACGTGTAGAAGAGTATAAAGGCAGTAGAAGTATACTTAAGAGGGAAATCAGCAGGGTGAAAAGGGGACATGAGATAGCTTTGGCAAATAGGTTTGAGGAAAATCGAAAGGGATTTTATAAATACATTAAGGACAAAAGAGTAACTAGGGAGAGAATAGGGTGCCTCCAATATCAGCAAGGCAGCCAATGTGTGGAACCGAAGGAGATTGGGGAGATACTAAACGAGTATTTTTTGCATCAGTGTTTACTATGGAGAAGGACATAGAAGATATAGAATGAGAGGAAATAGATGGTGACACCTTGTAGACTGTCCATATTACAGTGGAAGAAGTGCTAGATGTCTTGATAAGCATAAAAGTGGATAAATTCCCAGGACCTGATCAGATGTACTCTAGAACTCTGTGGGAAGCTACAGAAGTGATTGCTGGGATATTTGTATCATTGATAGTCACAGGTGAGGTGCTGGAAGGCTAATGTGGTGCCACTATTTAAAGGTGGTAAGGAAAAGCCATGGAACTATAGACCAGTGAGCCTGACATCAGTGGCGGGCAAGTTGTTGGAGAGAATGTATTTGGAAAGGCAAGTACTGATTAGGGATAGTCAACATGGCTTAGTGCATGGGAAATCATATCTCATGAACTTGATTGAGTTTTTTGAAGTATTAACAAAGAGGATTGAGGAAGGCAGAGTGGTGGACGTGATCTGAATGGACTTCAATAAGGGATCCAACAAGATTCCTCATGGTAGACTGGTTAGCAAGGTAGAACTCATGGAATTAAAATTGGAATGCCTACAGTGTGAAAACAGGCCCTTCAGTCCAACAAGTCCACGCCGACTCTCCAAAGAGTATCCCACCCAGACACATTCCCCTATTATTCGACCTTTACCCCTGACACCCTGAGCACTATGGGCAATTTAGCATGCCCAATTCACCTAACCTGCACATCTTTGGATTGCGGACAGAAACCAGAGCATCCAGAGGAAACCCACGCAAGCACTGGGAGAATGCCTGTGTGGAGTTTGCACAATCACTTCAGGGCGGAATAGAACCCGGTCTCTGTTGCTGTGAGGCATTAGTGCTAACTAGCCATTTTGGTACAGAACTGACTTGAAGGTAGAGATGGGATGTGATGGTGGAAGTTGCCTTTCTGACGGAGGCCTGAGACCAGTGGAGTGCCATAAGGATCGGTGCTGGGTCCGCTACTTTTCTTCATTTGTATAAATGATTTGGATATGAACATAGGAGGTGTAGTTAATAAGTTTGCAGATGACACCAAAACTGGAGGAGTAGTGGACAGCGAAGAAGGTTGCCTCAATGTACAACAGGATTTTGATCAAATGGGCAAATGAGCTGAGAAGTGGCAGATGTAAGTCAATTTAGATAAATGTCAGGTGCTGCATTTTGTAAAGGCAAATCAGAACAAGACTTATACGCTTAATGGTAAGGTCCTGGGGAGTGTTGCTGAACAAAGAGACTTTGGAGTGCAGGTTCATTGTTCCTTAAAAGTGGAGTCATAGGTAGAAAGGTTAGTGAAGAAGCTGTTTGGTATGCTTTCCTCTATTAGTTAGAGCATTGAGTATAGGAGTTGGGAGATCATGTTGCAGCTATATAGGACATTGGTTAGGCCATTGTTGGAATATTGCATGCAATTCTGGTCTCCCTCCTATCAGAAGGATGTTGTGAAGCTTGAAAAGGTTCAGAAAAGATTACAACGATGTTGCCAGGAGCATTTGCACTGTAGGGAGTGGCTGAATAGGCTGGGGATGTTTTCTCTGGAGCGTCGGAGGCTGCAGGATGACCTTTATATAGGCTCATAAAATCATGAGGGGCTTGGATAGGATAAATAATCAAGGGTTTTTTTCCCTGGGGTGGGGGAGTCCAGAAGTAGAGGGCATAGGTTAAGGGGAAAGATTTCAGCCCTTCGAACCCGCACCACTATTCGTTATGATCATGGCTGATCATCCACAATCAGTATCCTGTTCCTGCTTATCCCCATAACCCTGGATTGCACTATCTCTCTCTAAGAACTCTATCCATCTCTTTCTTGAAAGTATCCAGAGACTTGGCCTCCACTGCCTTCAGAACAGAGCATTCCATATCCACTACTCTCTGGGTGAAGAAGTTTCTCCTCAACTCTGTTCTAAATGGCCTACCCCTTATTTTTAAACTGTGCCCTCTGGTTCTGGACTCACCCATCATCAGAAACATGCTTTCTGCCTCCAGAGTGTCCAATCCTTTTAATATTTTATACGTCTCAGTCAAATCCCCTCTCAACCTTCTAAACTCAAATGTATACAAGCCCAGTTGCTCCAATCTTTCAACATAGGATAGTCCCAACATTTTGGGAATTGATCTCGTGAATCTACGCTGCATTCCCTCAATAGCCAGAATGTCCTTCCTCAAATTTGGAGACCAAAACTGCACACACTACTCCAGGTGCGGTCTCACCAGGGCCCAGTACAGCTGCAGAAGGGCCTCTTTGCTCCTATACTCAATTCCTCTTGTTATGAAGGCCAGCATGCCATTAGCCTTCTTCACTGCCTGCTGTACCTGCGTGCTTGCTTTCATTGACTGATGTACAAGAACACCTAGATCTTGTTGTACTTCCTCTTTACCTAAGTTGACTCCATTTAAATAGTAATCTGCCTTCCTGTTCTTGCCACCAAAGTGGATAACGACACAGTTCTCCACATTAAACTGCGTCTGCCATGCATCCGTCCACTCACCTAGCCTGTCCAAGTCACACTGTATTCTCATAACATCCTACTCACATTTCACCCTGCTATCCAGCTTTGTGTCATCAGTAAGTTTGCTAATATTACTTTTAATGCCTTCATCTGTAAATTGTAAACAGCTGTGGTTCCAGCACCGAACCTTGTGGTACCCCACTGGTCACCTACCTGCCATTCCGAAAGGGACCTGTTTATCACTGCTCTTTGCTTCCTATCAGTCAGCAAATTTTCAATCCAAGTCAGTACCCTGCCCCCAATATCACGTGTCCTAATTTTGCTCACTACTCTCACAAGTTAGACCTAAAGAGTCTGTTTCTATGTTGTACATCTCTCTGACTCTATAACATGTCATCAGCAAATATTTTCTTTTTATTTTTTACCTCCTTTGTCATCCAGGGAGCTCTGGATTTGGTTACCCTATCCTGCCGTTTCTCTACATACTTCCCACTAGTTCCTGCTGTATATGTAAACTGAGCAATGTAACTGAGCAACCCTTCTCAATTAATTTAGCTAGAGTTAAGGATAGTCTCCTTGAACCTGCTGAAATATCCTTTTTCTCTATACTATAATTCTCTTACAAACCAAAAATGCCACGCTTCCACCATATTCCTATCATTTATATCCAAGAATATTTCACATCAAAGGAATAAAGGCTGAGTGAGTGGGTAGATAGGTGTCAGAAGGCATATACTCTGTCAAAGGTTCCATTTGGATTGGAAATGTAGAATTTTTTTTATGTATGGAGAACCTGGATATCCTTACAGATGAACCAAAATTAATGTGAGCTTTTACTATGGAAGGATTAGAGTCAAAAAGTGAAATGAGTCTTACTGCAATTGCTTAGAATCTTTAGACTATAGCTGGAGAACTATATTTTGGTGCTAGGAGGGATATGCTTGCCCTAGTGGGAGTGTAGCAAATGCTCACTAGTTTAATTTGTGGGATGTAGAGATTATTCTATGAAGAGAAATTGAATAGATAATGCTTGTGTTCCATAGAATTTGGTGAAAAAGAGGTGATATTATTGAAAAATGTGATAGAATTGGAAAATGTAAAATTGTTAGTGAGTTTAATGGGATAGATGCTGGGAGAATGGCTTCCCATTGGTGAGGAGACTAAAACTAGGGGTCATAGCCTTGGAATGATGATCAGCTGTTTAGAACTCGCAGCGCTGTGAATCTTTGCAGCAGTTTTCACTCCCGGGAGCTGTGGGTGCTCGGTTTGTAAGTGCCTTTGTGTGGAGAAAGGAAGCTGAAGCTTGCAAATGTTAGTAGAAGCAAAGATTTGGGGTGGGTGAAAATTTAGGCATTGTGTATTCAGTGAAAAAGAAACCAACTGACTCCCACAGCTATCGAGATTACACCTCCTCCCACCCTGCCCCCTGTAAAAACGCCATCCCATATTCCCAATTCCTTCGTCTCCACCGCATCTGCTACCAGGAGGACCAGTTCCAATATCATACAACCCAGATGGCGTCCTTCTTCAAAGACCGCAATTTCCCCCCCAGATGTGATCGACGATGCCCTCCACCGCATCTCCTCCACTTCCCGCTCCTCCGCCCTTGAGCCCCGCCCCTCCAACCGCCATCAGGACAGAACTCCACTGGTTCTCACCTACTACCCCACCAACCTCCATATACAGCGTATCATCCGCCGTCATTTCCGCCACCTCCAAATGGACCCCACCACCAGGAATATATTTCCCTCCCTTCCCCTATCAGTGTTCCAAAAAAAACCACTCCCTCTGTGAGTCTCTCGTCAGGTCCACACCCCCACCAACCCAACCTCCACTCCTGGCACCTTCCCCTGCAACCGCAAGAAATGCAAAACTTGCGCCCACACCTCCTCCCTTACTTCCCTCCAAGGCCCCAAGGGATCCTTCCATATCTACCACAAAATCACCTGCACCTCCACACACACCATTTAGTGCATCCGCTGCACCCGATGTGGCCTCCTCTATATTGGGGAGACAGAACATTTCAGAGAACACCTCTGGGACACCCGGACCAACCAACCCAACCACCCCGTGGCTCAACACTTCAACTCCCCCTTCCACTCCACCAAGGACATGCAGGTCCTTGGACGACTCCATCGCCAGACCATAACAACACGACGGCTGGAGGAAGAGCGCCTCATCTTCCGCCTAGGAACCCTCCCACCACAAGGGATGAACTCAGATTTCTCTAGTTTCCTCATTTCCCCTCCCCCCACCTTGTCTCAGTCAAATCCCTTGAACTCAGCACCGCCTTCCTAACCTGCAATCTTCTTCCTGACATCTCTGCCCCCACCCCACTTCGGCCCATCACCCTCACCTTGACCTCCTTCCACCTATCGCATCTCCAACACCCCTCCCCCAAGTCCCTCCTCCCTACCTTTTTATCTTAGCCTGCTGGACACACTTTCCTCATTCCTGAAGAAGGGCTTATGCCCGAAACATCGATTCTCCTGTTCCTTGGATGCTGCCTGACCTGCTGCGCTTTTCCAGCAACACATTTTCAGCATTGTGTATTCAGTGCCTGGCCTGGCCTGGGAGGCTTTCTTTCAAGGTTGCTGAGGGAGTGGACTTTAACAAGTCTTGTGCTGTCTTTCCTAGATTAAGATCTACTTAGAGTTGTGGATCTTTGTGATTCTGCACTTCTGAACATCTACAACCTTCTATTGTTGATCAAGAGAAAAACTGATAAATGCTTGGGTACTGCAGGGATTATGGAGATAGTGGGAGAAGTAAAAGATCAGTCATTGATCTTATTCTACCACTCAATACAAAACAAAGAGCCAAATTATCTCTTCCTACTCTTTTATTTCTTATATTCTTGTATGACCATAAATATTTTATAAGTGCTGAACAAAGAGCTGAAGTAAGGTGTGATTTTTTTGTTATAAGATAACAAAATTCAAAAGTTTTGTAATAATTAAGGTGCACCGGCTTCTGAGATTTATATTGTTCGTTGATTTGCTTGCTCCTTATCCGTAATCTATTGGCACCCCACAGTGGATTTTAGTAACCAGTGCTTGTGTTTTCTGTTTGGAACAGTTTTACTGCATTGCATTTCTTTCATAGGTTTGCTGTCTGTTTTTAGGCTGTGGAGATAGTACTTTCCACTTACTTTGACTGTTTGTTTGGTTAAGATGAAAAAAGGTTTCAACTAGTTGGTCTTTAAATTTAAAGATTCAACAATGGTTGTAGATTTTATTTTACAACCACTTTGTGAACAATGAGAATTTCCATGTTTTCTACTTTGTAACTTGAGTTTTAAATATTTTCTGAAAGCTATTTTGTATCTTTTAGCCGTGAAAAGTTATGGATCTGTATGGAGTACTGCGGAGGTGGATCACTTCAGGATATGTACCATGGTTTGTTGCTTAAGTTCTCCTCATTGTCCACCCACCTCTTCTTCCCCTCTCTCCTTCCACTCTGCCCCCAAAAATAAATAAATTGCTGTCCTGTTGGGCATTTAATTTCCATGTTAAATAATCAGTCATGGCTGTTTTGAAAATCAACGTTTATAATACCTTTTTAACCAAAATAATCCATTTAATTGCTATTTGTGAAATATCTCTGCATTTGCCTATTTAATAGTGATTTTATTTTATAGTAATTTATCTTGTGAATAAAAAGAATGGGACTGCCAATGTTGACAAAGCACTGATCAATCAACATCTGTTAAAGAAAACCAAAACAGTTTATCATTTTGAGTGTTAGAATGGTCTTTTGTCCAAGATGTTAGCCTGTTATCTCTTCGGTTGCCGACTGTCCTATTTTCTTCTAGAATTGCAGGTCTATAAAATTTCATTGTGAATCACTTTAAAAATGTTTGTGTATTATTTTTCATGCCGTTTTACTCATTCTTGCCCAATTATCCCTGATATTTCTCTCACTCATTCTCTCACCCTGGTTTAGAATTTCTTCTTCGGGTCCAATCCCTCTTTGCATCTGTTCCTGTTTTGCCAGCCAGTACCCTCTGCCACTCATCCCAACTAGCTTTTTTTTTCAACTGTCTCTCGCTTAGTTCCCTTTCTGCAAGACTAGCATTATAGAAATTTCATTTGTACTGACTTGATTGTACTTTAAAAGGAGTTCTCCATATTCTGTTTGCTAAAGTTTGCAGTAGACTAATTGTACATTGACTGAGTAATGAAGTTATAAAATGCTTTGTTTTACAGTAACTGGACCCCTATCAGAACTACAGATAGCTTATGTTTGCAGAGAAACTTTGCAGGTAGATTGTGGTTTTTCTTTTATTTTGCATGTTAAGAATTTATTGCCAGCAACTAGAACAATGCGTTAGCATAATATTAATCTGATGTGAGTTGCTGTTCTTGGGGGGAAAAAAAAGTCCAGAACAATTGCAGACCATTAATTGCAATGTCATTCATTTATATCACTTAATCAGTTATTTTGTTTACAATTATTGGTAATTTTGAGCAACTATCACTGAGCATAGATTTTCTGACTTCTCACTAGTAATAAGTTTTGTCTGTCACCTTTTAATACTTGGAAGATACATAAATCATACCCTTAAAATGAATCATATTTTCTGATATCCATCATGCAGCAAAATGGCAAGGGTAAATTCACCCAGACATTGCACACTGGTTGGGTTACTGATCTGAGAACTGAGTGTGTAACTTCCGGGACACTGAGAGGCAGTTGAGGTGTGGCCTGATTAATATTTGAAATTGTGAAAGGGTTTTATAGGATTGACATTTTATGATTCCTGAGGGAAAGCCACGAACCTAAATGCCAACATTTGATGCGTGACCCCCCCCCCCCCGTAAAAAAATGACCAAAATGATTAAATTTTTTTGTATCATTAGCTAGATTTATGTTCAAGTAAATGGAATTTACAAAGGACTGAATAAGCAAATGATACTTCAAATAAAAACAAATTTAACTCTGTATTCTTAAGACTACCGTAAGCATCTGCATCATGCTGTACATAAATGTGCCACCATGTCTCTTTTTTTTCAGACTTAACCTTTGGGGCCAAGGATCTCTTAACATTTATTTTTACTCAAATGAGTTAGTCTTTAGTTGTGTTCACTGGCAGTTGTGTTCTGAGGTTCTAGGATACCGTTAACACTGAGGGCTCTTATGGTGCAGTAGTAGTGTGTGAGGTCTCTATCTTTGAACCAAGAGGCCTAGGTTCAAGTCCTGCTTATTTTAGAGGTGTGAGATCACAACATCTCTGAACAAGTTATTAGAATATGATAGCTGTGTCCAGATGCAACACTTCTTTGTATCTGTATCTCTGTGCTGATTTCCCCTTTTGCCTCATGCTGCTTTATGGCTTCCAACCGTACTACTTCTGGTCTTAACACTGGTCCCTATTGCTTCCAGGTAAAGTCACATGAGCCAATATTTCTTTTTATCCAAGAAACTTGCAACTGATTTAAAAAAAAACTTAAAATACTTTTTGAAACATTCTTTAACAACAACTAACAATTCTACCAATGTTTTAAAGAAATAACAATTTTCCACATCTTTGGTCAGGACAAAGATGCCACAGTTTTGAAGGATTATAGAGAGACCATTGGTATTGAGTTTAACATTAAGGTAATCATGCCTCAGGCAAGGTTGAGAAAGCGGGAATTTTGCTGTGACCTTAGCCAGTATGGGAATTGAACCCATGCTGTTAACATTATTCTGCATCACAAACCAGCCATCCATCGAATGAAGCTAACTAATCCTCTATTGCTACCCAGATCGAATTGTGATGATAAAAGTGTTTCCCAGCGTAATTTCTAATTAACAGCTGTAAAATAAATATTATTAAATTCAATATGGATTCAAGGCAGTTAGATTTTACTTGGTTAGAATGCAGAATTCGCTACTGTAAGAAATATTGAGGTCAAAACATAAATATAGTTACGGGAAATCTAGATAAGCACAAGGGGGAGAAAGGAGCATGTGATTATGCATTATAACTGATGAAGTAAGATGGGAGAAAATTTGCATGAAATATAATTAAAGTAAATAACTGCCAGTATTAATTTTGAAGATGGTTTATCTGTCCAGTCTCTTTCATTTTTTTTGTTTAAATGACACCAAAAAATATTGTCTTAAATACGATGTTTAGATAATCAGGATCCCCTTTGACACATTTCTTCTTAGCTGTTTAAATTTAATGTATTGAGCATTTAAGATTTAATTAAGCACCATAACAATTGTGTGAAAGGTAAAATAAAATGAACTGAATTCCAGCAGAATGTTTCATGAAACAATGTTAGTATTGAAGTGAAGATGCAAATGAGTGAATGGTTTATTGTCACATATTTAGAGTATACAGTGAAAAGTGTCACTACAATCTGGTGCTACTTTGAGGTATAAAAGAATAAAAAAGAAGGTACATAAATAGAGTTAATCTTCATTAGCTGGGGTCCCAATACAGCTCCAGGACTTCAGCAAGGTCTCTGCAAGGTGCCAGCTTTGGGCCTATTGCAGCCAGGAGTCCCGCTCCTCCACTATTTCAGTCGACAACTCGCCGTGAGTCCCTCAAGTCAGCAGGTGTAGCAGCATTTGTGGAGAGAAAGCACAGTTGATGTTTCACCTGCAGTGACCCTCCTTCACAACCCTTCAGTGACTAGACTAGTTGTTAATTGTTTGATACTTTGAGTTGCTAAAGAATAAATCATCAAATATCATCATGCTGAAACTGGACTGTCCTTGAGCCAGACCACTAACATGTTTGATATTTAATGGGTAAGGAAGTCATTTAAGCCCTTAAGGGAATAGCATCGAAATCTTAGTTGATTACTTGGAAAGATTGAAGATTTGAAGGGGGGTGGTATCTTGGAGAAACCAAAAAAATGGCAAATTGTGTGTAGAAGAATCATTATTTCAAAATGTGCTGTGAAATTCTAACAACCTAGAAATTATTCAAGACAAATTTTGAGATTTATCTGGCTTAAGGCGCGTTTAATCTTTTCAAAATGGTAGTAGAGTCAAACCGTTCAGTGATGCGTGATAGTTGAATGTGATAGAGATTTCTTCTTATAATGGATTAGGCAAGTGACCAATGGTTGTTCTCATCTGTACTTCTGTTTTACTATTATGCAGTTTTTTTATTTGTGCTTGATGGTGCACAACATGTTTTGTAGGGTCTGGGCTACTTACACAGTAAAGGAAAAATGCACCGAGATATAAAGGTAAGCCTAAATTTGCATTTTTGTTGTAAATTTCTAAAAACTGAAGACTTTTCATTATCAGATCAAACTGTATATGCCACATGTCAGAGTGGAAATTAGCTATATGATCACCTGTGTTGCTGAGCAGCATGATTAATTGTTATGATCTAATGGGGTTGTGTGCTGTAAATCAAAACATGTAATTCCCAGAGTTGTAAACAAAGTACTCCAGTATACAGTACTTGAATTTCAGACTAAGGTTGATAGAAGGCACTGACTAGGTATTTGGATGAAACAAAAATAGCACTAATAATTAAAATCCTGGTTTCCTTTTAATATCTCCCGCACAACAAACAAATAAGTAAAATAGATTGGTGAAATTGGGAACTTGCGGAACGTTTCAGAGAACATCTCTGGGATACATAGACCAAGCAATCCCACTATCCTACAGCTGACCACTTCAACTCTCCCTCCCACTCCCCCAAGGATGTGCAAGTTCTGGCCTGCTTCCATTGCCAAATTCTAGCCACCCAATGCCTAGCGGAAGAACTCCTCATCTTCCACCTTGGAACCCTCCAAGGATAGTGCAATAATGTCAGTTTCACCAGTTTCCTCATCTCCTTTCCCGTCCCTTCCCCTCCCCCCACCTTATCCCAGATCCAACCCTCCAACCTGGCACCGCCCTCTTGAACTGTACGATATGTCCATCTTCCTTCACAACTATCCGCTCCACTCTCCACTCTGACCTATCACCATCACCTCTGTCCTCATCCATGTATCGCCTTCCAACATACCCCTCAGCCCCACCCCCTTTATTTATTTCTCAGCCCCCTTTGCTGCTGCCCCTGCCCCCATTCCTGATAAAGGGCTTGTGCCTGAAACATTGACTCTCCTGCTCCTTGGATGCTGTCTGACTTGCTGCACTTTTCCAGTGCCCCACTTTCTGACTCTGATCTCCCAGCATCTGCAGTCCTCACTTTCTCCTCGTGAAATTGGGAAGTCCAGTTCAGTGGTCTTTGTTTCGCAATTCCGATGTTGAGGTGATCCGACCTCAGTAAATGAGGCCCTTTATGTTCATTGGTCTTTCTCTAGAAGCTTCCACTGGTTGGTGAGAAATACAGAGCAACTTCCTCACTGGGGAAATGCCTCCTGTATCAATTCAAAAGTCACAGCTGCAGGTGCTATTGAAGAAATGGGTTTTCTTTAAGTTTAAACTGATGGTTTCACTGCAGAGCACAGCTTTTACTGGGGAGAATAACAGGACAACCTTTTTTAGTCTTCTCTCTGTTTCTGTCTCTGTAATTTTGTTTTCAGTTAGCGGAGAATCAATTAGCTTCACTTCTGAACAATTCCTTGTTCTTGTTCATCTGCAGGATCGCATAACAAAAGAAAGTTCACAATAAGTATTGAATTCCTTGCTGTGAAATTATGCAGCTATTGTGGTAAATCTGTTTTTAAAATCAGGTCTTTCTCCATGCAGTCCATGGTTTTTGAAGACAAACAGAAAAGACTTATTTCTTAAAATGTTCAAAAATAATAAAAAGGCATTTGCTTGTGTATAACCAGATCAATAGTGCATTGGCAGAGGTCTGGAAATGGTCAGTTCCAACCTACTTGGAAAAAATGAAGTTTAAAAAAAATCTGCTGAATGCTAATTAATTATTTCTTAATTTCTAAAATTGAATGTTTTCTTTTAGGGGGCAAATATATTACTGACTGACCATGGAGATGTAAAGTTAGGTGAGTATGACCCAGGATTCCCAACATTGACATAATTTGGCTATTTAAAATTTTAAGGCTAATGGTAACAAATCTAGACACAAATTATTTTTTGGTATTCCTTTAATGTAAATATGATAATGTAGTTTTTTGGTTGGGCATGAAAGGTTAAGGCAGTTTTTGTGTTTAAACAAAATCTTTGTTTGAGTAAATATGTGCTGCACTGTACTATATGGTGTGAGAATGGAGGTTTTTGCATCACAAGTTCATTTTCCTTAGCTTCTTGTGGGCTACTCAAATCAAAATGAGAAGAATGGACCACTAGCCAATCCATGACGAGTGTTACAACTCAGTTGCACATCACAACTATGTTTGGCCTGAAATTGTTAATTATCTAATCTCCTCCTTGAGGAATACTAGAGGAAAAAAAATGTTGTACAAACTATAAGTTGAAGAAAATATTGGCACCCAAGATTACTATTGAGGGGTCATTTTGAAGAAGAAAAGGAAATTTTGATATCTGAAATGGAATGCATTAATTTTTTTTAGTGTACCAACCAGCTTTTTCAATTAATTATTACAGCAAAATTTCTGGATACTGTGTATAAATTAAAATGTAGAATCCAAACAATGAAATCTTTGCAAAAAAACTTTGTATGTGACATGATGACAGACTGTATATATAGCAAGTGATTTGTTATGCTTTTTAGCCAGATAACTAGAAGAATCTTGAGTTCACTTGTGCAGTTCTGCTGAATTAACTGATCACAACTGGTATGGTTTAACACCAACCACCATGGTACCAGGAAATTGCATGCATAAATAATGCTGTACAGGTTTGGCTGTGTTTTCCATTGTAATTTAACTGTATGATAACCATAGGAAGGATGTGTTAGCTTATATTCATTCCTTCATTGAAAGTTTTAAATTGACGTCAATCAATTAAAAATATTTCTAGCTTGGAAAAGTTGTGTATAAGATACTTTTGCTTTGCTCTTGTCCTTTTATCATCTTGTCCATTCTATCCCTATCACACTCATTAATCAACAACAAGGTCTCTATCACTGGTGCTCTTAGATCAGTGGCTAGAATGTAGGCACATGTGGCCGAATTGCAATTTGCTCTAATTTTATTTTCCTGTTGGAAGTACAATTGTATTGGATGTGTTTATCTTCTGCTATCCCCTTTCTCATATTCATTACTAAGATATGCTTTAAATAAAAAAAGTATCATCCTTCAAAACATTGCAAAAATGTTGGAATCTGTTCAGTCGAAAGAGAATTTGGCTTATTTATTAGTTACAAGGAGTGTCACACACACTGAAAAGGAATATGTTGTGGTAGGTGAGAGGATGGATTCTGTGTCTGTGGAGAGTTACAACTTGTGTAAACTAAACAAAAAGCAGTGAGGCAGGAAGGGACAGAAAGCTTTAAGATAATAGGGCTAATGAAGGGCTTATGCTCGAAGCGTCGAATCTACTGCTCCTTGGATGCTGTCTGACCTGCTGTGCTTTTCCAGCAACTTCCTCTCTACTCTGACCTCCAGCATCTCAATGCTCACTTTCTCCTCATCAAAGATAGTAGGGCATTGATTAAGTTGATATCAGGTGGAAAATAAAAAAAATCATAAAGCTGATATCAACATGTGTAAATATAGAAAATATTCACATCAAACGGATGAAGTAAAAGCCCAAATCTTAAAAATAGGTTGGCTTGATCGAATTGTACAGATACATTATTGTGGACTGATTATGGTTAGAAACTAAATGTTCCAGACGCCCTAACATATAAAAAGAACTGGTAAAATGGAAAAGAGATTTGAGGTATGCAACTGAAGAAGGAAATAAATGTAGTAAAAGGTGGAGAAAACATTTGTTTAAAAAATTAATACGTAGATCCGTTTATAGGAGCTAAGAAACAGCAATGTGCAGAAATAACCAAACTGAGTGTTAATGAGCAGGTTATTACTTAGCAAGTGATACTGTTGATAACCCCTTCCATCACTTTCCTGATTGAGAATAGACTGGGATGATTAATAGCTGGGTTGGACTTGCCTCTGTGTGTAGGGCATACCTGGCTGATTTTCCACATTGGCTAGTAGAAGCCAATGTTGTAGTTGTACTGGAATGGCTTGGCTGGTGGTGCG
Organism: Hemiscyllium ocellatum; assembly: GCF_020745735.1. Taxonomy (NCBI): domain Eukaryota; kingdom Metazoa; phylum Chordata; class Chondrichthyes; order Orectolobiformes; family Hemiscylliidae; genus Hemiscyllium; species Hemiscyllium ocellatum. The sequence goes on from NC_083408.1 coordinate 72,384,383, forward strand.
GCAAGTTCTGGTGTACAAATCTTCAGTAACATTCCTGGAATATTGTCAGTGCCAGGAGAATATTCCCCTGGCTGGAACTTGTAGAACTAGGATCACAAACCTGGAATAATGCTTAAAAATTGAAAGAACTGCGGATGCTGTATATTGGAAACAAAAGCATAAGTTGCTGGAAAAGCTCAGCAGGTCTGGCAGCATTTGTGAAGGGAAATCAGAGTTAACACTTTGGGTCCAGCAACCCTTTCTCAGAACTGATGATAGCTAGGAAAATGTAGGTTTAAATGCAGAAGATAGGGTGGGGGGGAAGGGATAAGGAGTAAATGGGAGGCAGAGATCGAGCCCAAAGAGAGAAAACAGTTGGATAGATAAAGGTGTTGGTAACTATCTAGCTGGGAGGATGAATAGCTGTTAATGGAGACTGTTAGTGGTAGTGTGTAATGGCAAACTATGTAATAACAAAGCCTGGTGTGTGTGGTAGGGGGCTAGGCCATGAAGGCGTTCAGACAGTATAATTGTTGAACTGGTATGAAGTCTGGAGGGCTATAGGTTCCCCAAGCAGAACATGAGGTGTGCTTCCAACTTCGCTGGAGCACTGCAGCAAGCCTGAAGCAGAGGTGTTGGCCAGAGAACAGGGTGGTGTGTTAAAGTGAAAGGCAACTAGAAGCTGTGTGATGCCTTTTTTTGGGGGCAGAAGGTCTGCGAAGCAGTCACCCAGTCTATGCTCCATTTCCCCATTGTAGCCACGTTGTGAGCTGCCAATGCAGTAAACTGGATTGTACGCTCCTGAATTAATGCTCAGCAAAGGCCTCAGATTAATGAGTTTGACAAACGTCATGACCTTGAACATTTTCTTCCACTGCCTCCGAGCCCACTTTATTCAATCAAGACTCCCACCCACTAACCAAGGACCCCTTCTCTCACCTTCAACGCACTCCATCCTCCAGTTTACCTCGTGCTGGCCTGTTACCTGTCCTTGACCTCTTCATTTATAACTGCCATGACATTGACTGCCTCAACCTGTCCACCCCTCTCAACAAGTCCAACCTCCCACCTTCACATCACGCAGCCTTCCACTCCCTCCGCTCCAAACCCAACCTCACCATCAAACCTGCAGACAAGGGCACAGTAGTATTTGGCACACTGACCTCTACACCACTGAAGCCAGGTTCCAACTCGCAGACACCACCTCCTACTACTCCTTTGACCGCAATCTCACCTCCTATCACCAAACCATCTCCCAGACTATTCACAACCTCATCACCTCTGGGGAATCTCCGATCCACAGCCTCCAACACCATTGTCCGTGAACCCCATACCACCTGATTCTACCGCCTACCAAAGATTCACAAACCTGACTTCTCCAGTCGACCCATTGTCTCAGCCTGCGCCTGTCCCACTGAATTGATCTCTGTCTACCTTGACACCGTCCTGTCCTCCTTAGTCCAGGAACTCCCCATTTACATTTAGGACATTACCCACACCCTTCACCTCCTCCAAGTTCTTTGTTTCCCTAGCGCTCAATGCCTCATCTTCTCCATGGACATCCAGTCCCTGTACACATCCATCCGCCATGATGAAGGCCTCCAAGCCCTCTGTTTCTTCCTCTCAGGCTGTCTCAAACAGTACCCTTCCACTGATATCCTCATCCAACTGGCTGAACTGGTCCTCATCCTTAACTTCTCCTTCCAATCCTCCCACTTCCTTCAAACCAAAGGGGTAGCCACTGGCACCTGCATGGGACCCAGCTGTGCCTGCCTTTTTGTTGGTATGTGAAACAGTCCATCTTCCACAGTTACACTGGCACCACCCCCGACCTGTTCCTCCACAATATTGATGACTGTATCAGTGCTACCTCATGCACCCACAAGGAGGTTAAACAGTTCATCAACTTCACCAACACTTTAACCCCAACCTCCAATCCACCTGGACCATCTTGGACACTTCCCTCCCCCCTTTCCATCTCCAGCGACTAAATAACCAAGGACATCTACTACAAGCCCACTGACTCCCACAGCTAAACTGCTGCTTCCCTGAAAGGTACATTTGAACCCTTGGATACTGAGGACAAGGAAGTAAATGGTCAGTTGTTACACCGTCAGCAGTTGCAAGGCAATGTGCTGTGGGGTTCTGGGGGTGCTGTTTTGAGTGGGCCAGGTTTGAGGGTTAGGACAGGTGAGTGGGACTAACTGAATTGCTCCTCAGGAAAATGATAGTGAATGGATGGGCTTAATGACCACCTGTTATGAATCTATATTCAAGACGGACATCAAAGGATTTTTGGATACCAAGGAAGTTTAGGGGGATGGGAATAGTGGTGGGAAAGCAGGGTTGAGGTTGAGGTAATCTTACTAAATGGCTGAATGGGTCTCAAGGCTACCTCCTGTCCCTGTTTCTTTAATTCTGAAGTACCTTCGGAAATTTCTTACACCATCTTGAGAGAGCAATCCAACCATATTCAGTAAGATGGACAAAAAAAATTAAAATAGAGATTTGCAGTTGTAATAATAATAATAACAACAACAATAATAAATTATGGCATTGTTTATCCACAACTGAATGTGGAAATTTGTATTATTTCACCAAACTGCCCCAGTCCCTCTCCCCGTGTGCTAAACCTCTGCAGATGCAAGCAACACAATACCTTGATCACTGATTTCCATAGAAACTTAAGCTATTTTCACATTATTTTCTTGCCATTCAGTCGAAAAATAAAAATGTTCAGCCTTATTGAATGAGTTGTATGACTCTTCTCACCATGAAAATTAAACATTTTAAAATTGCACATTAAAAAATTTAGTAATTTTAATACAGCAAAAGGTTTTATTAACTGGCACCTATGCGACCAGGTGTGCACTGGTTGATCAAATATTTTGGTTGATTATGTGGACTTCTTCATCAATGTAAAAATGCACACTAAATAATAGAAACATAATGCAGGGGATATGCACATCACTACTATATTTATGACAAATAACAGCGCAACTTTGTCATCAATAAAATTTATTGACAGTAAACACTCTGACATTGTGGGGAAATGTGATAATCCAGTAAACTTCTGGTATTTGAGGTATATACGTTTTGCTAGTTTCTCGAAGGTGGTGGTTCATAGAGTGTCTGTTTGTTAAAACAAAATTTGCTGTACTTATTTTGGTATTTTAGTTTCTTTAATCCCATGTCCGTGCCCAAACATTTTTCACTTTCTATACAATACACTTTATTGCTTGCTTACTTACTACTTTGCTATTTTTGTGAATTCTTCAATCTAGTTAGTTGATAAGTCTATCTTTTTTTGGATGTTACAGATCCCCTACAGTTGGTGGCAACAATTCTGATCATTGGTTATTGTAAATGTAAGAAGTTGAAGCTAAAATATGTTGATTTTTTGCATTTCAGCTGATTTTGGTGTTGCAGCAAAAATAACTGCTACTATAGCCAAGAGGAAGTCCTTCATTGGAACCCCGTACTGGTAAATAAAATTATTTCTACCTAGTGTTGTATGTGCAACTTTAAGGCAATTCCTCTAGTCTGTCACTATATGTTACCGTCATAAAGATAGTAAGAATGCAGAATAAATCCAGAAATGAAGTGAATTAATATTCACATTTGTGGTGTTTAACTGTAAGGAGCTATATCTTGTTAAAACTGCATTACATTTTTTAAAAATCTTAATTCACAGTTTATGGGTGCTATTGACTATTCCAGCATGTAAAGCTCATCCCTAATTGCTCCTGAGAAAGTGATGAGCTGCTTCTTTTGAACCACTTCAAGTGATGGCAGTGTGGGTATGTTCACAGTGCTCTTAGGAAAGGGATTCCAGGATTTTAACCCAGCAACAGTGAAGGAATCGTGACTTAGTTCCAGATCAAGATGGTGTGTGCCTTGAAGAGGAACTTGTGTTTGTCCTTCTATATGGTACAAGGCACAGGTTGGGAAGGTGCTGTCGAATGGCCTACTTGAGTTGTTGCAATGCATCTTATAGATGGTATAAATTGCTTGTAGTCCTGCAGATTTATTTCCTTCAATTGCCCATTCAAATTTTAAAAATCTTATTTCTGCTTCCAGCTCCTCCAGGGGTAAAGCTAACCTGTCTATTCCTGTTGGCCATTCATCAAATTTTGGAATAATTTTGAAATTTAGTTCTGTAAGAGTTATCGATGGAACAAGGGCAATTATAATGCGATTAGGCAAGACTTAGGATGCATAGAATGGGGTTGCAAAATGCAGGGGATAAGGACAATCGAAATGTGGAGCGGCTTTAAGGAACAGATATTGCATATCCTTGATAGGTATGTCCCTGTCAGGCAGTGGGGTGGGGTGGGGGGGGGTGGGGCGCGGAGTGATAAGGTAAGGAAACCACGGTTTGCGACAGAAATTGCATTTCTTGTTAAGCAGAAGATGGAGGTTTTATGTGTTGATGAGACAACATGGTTCAGATGAGATGATGTAGAGTTACAGATTAGCTAGGAAAGATGTAAGGAGAGAGTTAAGAAGAGCAAAGAGAGGACATGAACAGTCTTTAGGAGGTAGAATAAAGGACAACCTGAAAGCTATCTATAGGTATGTGAGGAATAAAAAGATGCCTAGGGCAATTCAAAAACAGATGTAGGAAGTTGTGTGTGGACTCTGTGGAGATCAGAGGTGCTAGACGAATATTTCTCATCGGTTTTCACTCAGGAAAAGGAGAATATTGTAGAGGAGAAGAATGAGATACGGGATATTAGACTAGACAGGTTAGTAAGGAAGAGATGTTATCAATTCTATGATTTGGACATGCCGGTGTTGGACTGGGGTGTACACAGTTAAAAATTACACAACACCAGGTTATAGTCCAACAGGTTTAATTGGAAGCACACTAGCTTTCGGAGTGACGCTCTGAAAGCTAGTGTGCTTCCGATTAAACCTGTTGGACTATAACCTGGTGTTGTGTGATTTTTAACTTATCAATTCTAGAAGGAGTGAAAGTAGACAAGTCCCCTGGGCCGGATGGGATTTATCCAAGGATTCTCTGGGAAACTAGGGAAGAGGAGTTGGAAACTTTGCATTTGATCTTTGAGTCATCACTGTTTACAGGTTTAGTACCAGAGGTCTGGAGGATTGCAAATGTTGTGCCTTTGTTCAAGAAGGGCAGTAGAAATGACCCAGGTAATTATTGACCAGTGGGCCTTACTTCTGTTGTAGGAAAAGCTTTGGAAAGGATTATAAGGGGTAGGATTTATAATCTAGCAAGCAACAATTTGATTTCAGACAGTCAACATGGTTTCGTCAAGCGCAAGTCGTGTCTCTCAAACCCCATTGAGTTTTTTGAGAAGGTGACTAAGCATTTAGATGAGAGTAGGGCAGTTGACGTAGTATACATGGACTTTAGTAAAGCCTTTGATAAAGTTCCACATGGTAGGCTGTTGGAGAAAATGCAGAGGCATGGGATTGAGAGTGATTTAGCAGTTTGGATTAGAAACTGGCTTTCTGAAAGAAGGCAGTGAATGGTGGCTGATGAAAAATATTCAACCTGGAGTCCAGTCACTAGTGGTGTGCCACAAGGATCTGTGTTTGGACCACTGCTGTTTGTCATTTTTATAAAAGTCTTAGAGCAGGCATAGGTGGATGGGTTAGTAAGTTTGCAGATGACACTAAATTCGTGGAGTAATGGACAATGCAGAAGAATGTTACATGTTGCAGGGGGACTCGGATAAACTGCAGAATTGGGCTGAGAGGTGGCAAATGGAGTTCAGTGCAGCTAACTGTGAGGTCATTCACTTTGGGAAGAATAACAGGAAGGCAGAGTACTGGGTCAGTGGAAAGATTCTTGGTAGTGTGGATGTGCAGAGGAATCTTGGAATCCATGTACATAGACCTCTGAAAGTTGCCACCCAGGATGACAGTGCTGTTAAGAAGGCGTAAGGTGTGTAGGTTTCATTCGTAGAGGGATAAAGTTCCGGAGCCGCAATATCATGCTGCAACTATATATAGTGCGGCCTCACTTGGAATATTATGCACAGTTCTGGTCGCCCCATTACAGGAAGGATGTGGAACATTGGAAAAGGTGCAGAGGAGATTTACCAGGATGTTGTCTGGACTGGAGGGAAGCTGTTATGAGGAAAGGCTGAGAGACTTGAACCTGTTCTCATTGGAAAGAAGAAGGCTAAGAGGGGGTTTGATAAAAACATACAAGATGATCAGAGAATTAGATAGAGTAGACAGTGAAAGTCTTTTTCCAAGGATGATGTCAGCTTGTATGAGGGGACATAACTACAAATTGAGGGGTGATAGATTTAAGACAGATGTCAGAGGCAGGTTCTTTACTCAGAGTAGTAAGGGAGTGGAATGCCCTGCCTGCCACTGTAGTTAACTCAGCCACATTAGGGAGATTTAAACAATCTTTGGATAAGCACATGGATGATGATGGGATAATGCAAGGGGATGAGCTTAGATTAATTTACAGGTCAGCGCACCGTCAAGGGCCAAAGGGCCTGTTCTGCGCTGTTTTGTTCTATTTCAATATCAAGTCAATTACATTGCAAAAATAAACTGTGGTCTTCGCACTCACTGTTGGGGAATACCACAGTTTCTGCCCTGCAGTATGCAAAATAACGATCTATTGTGATTTGTTGTCTTCTATCCATAAGCCAATTTTTATCCAGATGAGCACTAATTCTCCTGTTACATAATCCTTATTTTATAGGTCAGTCCTTTTGTATATGTCCTTGTCAAAGCTTTCTTAAAATCTGCATAACATCTATCTCATTCCCTTCAACAACCCTCCTCGGTTAGTTCATCAAAAATTCCATTAGATTGGTCGAGCATTATTTTGCTTTTACAAATCTGTTACATGTGCTTTGCAAACCATGGCCATGATCCTCTGGTGTTTCATGATGAGATTCTTAGGTTGCACGTTCTGAGACAGCAATGACTGACATGGAGTGCTGACCAAGTGTTGTCAGTTGTGGTCCCTTAAAATCTTTGCATTTTTAATAGTTGGCATGAGCTAATTCTTCCTTTTTGAAGCCTGATTGCTGCTGCAAAAGAGCCAGTTAAGAAGTTACAGTTTTAACTATCATGTTTAAAAAAAACTTTTTAATCATGCAAATGAGGCTGTCAATATTGTAGTTATTGAATACTTCAAACTTTGGAAGAAAAAAGCTTTAGTACAAATTGGATGGACTAGGAATCATTATCAAGGTTCAAACTGCATTTGTAAGCTGATCAAAAATGTATCAATTATTCTTAGTGTTGCATTTTTGAATGCCTATGTAATAAATTTTGTGACCCACAATTCACTGGTTATGATTAAAGTTTTCATTTACTATACTACTATGCATATTGCTAGAAATATATGCATTTGAAAAATGACATGATAACTGGCTCTCAAACAGAATGTTTTTAACATTGCTGAAATCTTTTTCTGCATCTCAGGGCTATCTTTGTCTTTTGTAGGATGGCACCAGAAGTTGCTGCAGTGGAGAAGAATGGTGGATATAACCAACTTTGTGACATCTGGGCTGTTGGAATTACAGCAATTGAACTGGCAGAATTGCAGCCTCCAATGTTTGATTTGCACCCTATGAGGTATCCTGGTTTTCACATTGGTAATTCTGTGTAAATGACATGCCTGTTGAGTTCTTCATGTTCTCTTTAACTTTTCAGATCTGAACTCTGGCCTTTGAACAAACCTAACAAAACTATTCTGAAGGGGATTTTTTTTATTGCTATAATACATGCACAAAGCCAGGATAAGTATTTAGGTTCTCTTGCAGAACTGGCTCAAAAGTAGAAGACAGAGGGTGGTGGCGGAGGGTTGCATTTCAAACTGGAGGCCTGTTACCAGTGGAGTGTCACAAGGCTCAGCGCTAGGTCCACTGCTTTTTGTCATTTATATAAATGATTTGGATGTGAACATAGGAGGTTTGCAGATGACACTAAAATTGGAGGTGTAACGACAGTGAAGAAACTGACCTCCAAGTATAATGGAATCTTGATCAGATAGGCCACTGGGCTGATGAGTGCAGATGGAGTTTACTTTAGATAAATATGAGGTGCTGCATTTTGGAAAAGTATATTAGAGCAGGACTTAATGGTAAGGTCTTGGAGTGTTGCTGAACAAAGAGACCTTGGGATGCAGATTCATGGTTCCTTGAAAGTGGAGTCACAGGGAGACAGGATAATGAAGAAGGCATCTGGTATGCTTTCCTTTATTGGTCAGAGCATTGAGTATAGGAGTTGCCAGGTAATATTATGGCTGTATAGGACATTGGTTAGGCTACTTTTGGAATATTGTGTGCAATTCTGGTTTCCCTCCTAATGGAAGGATGTTGTGAAACTTGGAAAGGTTCAGAAAAGGTTTACAACGATGTTGCCAGGGTTGGAGGATTTGAGCTGTAGGGAGAGGCTGAATAGGCTGGGTCTGCTTTCCCTGGAGCATTGGAGACTGAGAGGTGACCTTATAGAGGTTTAGAAAATCATGAGGGACATGGATAGGGTAAATAGACAAGGTCTTTTCCCTGGGGCAGGAGAGTCCAGAACTAGAGGTCATAGGGTTAGGGTGAGAGGAAAAATTTAAAAGGGACCCGAGGGGCAACTTTTTCACTCAGAGGTGCGTGTATGGAATGAGCTGCCAGAGGAAGTGGTGTAGACTTCTATAATTACAATATGTAAAAGGCATTTGGATGGGTATATGAATAAGAAGGGTTTTAGAGGGTTACTGACCAAGTGTTGGCAAATGGGACTAAATTAGGTTAGGATATCTGGACAGCATGAACGAATTCTACCGAAGGGTCTGTTTCCGTGCTGTGCACCTCTATGACTCCATGTCCTAATCTCCTTCTCACAGCACTTTCTTTTTCAAAGTGGTGTAACAGTAAGACCCTTTGCCATTCTTTTTATTGATTAGGACCTTGACCACGTTGAGATTACTGTTTGTTGGATTTAGCATTCTAGATTCATGGTAGTCTCTTTTTATGTTGGAAAGACCCAGCTCATTGTGTTCACTGAGCCCCTTTATGTAGCCCACTTTTGATTGCTTTTCCAGTTGACTGCCCTGCTTTCTGTTTCACCCTCTGTTCTAGTGAAGCTCAGTAGAGATTTCAGGAGCCGCGCCTTTTCTTTGGACTAGACTTTACAGCAACATTACTGAGTTCAATATTTTCAGATGTTGAATACTGCTGTAGGGAACAGGTTATATAATCATTCAGCTATTGTCGTCATGAGCTTCCAAGAACCAACAATACTGTATCTCATTGCATGTGACAACAAGAAATCAAATGACATCAAATCAATTTTTTGCTTACCATACACTTCGTTTTGCATCATCAACCCACTTGTCATTTATTTGTCTGACACTAATATTCCAATACATCCCAAATTCTCTCTATAAACATTATGTCAGTCAAAACTCTATTGTCCTTGTTTGCAGGCAACTACTATTTCCCTTACCCCTCCTCCCCTCCTCCCCACTCCCACAATGTTTTTACTCACTTATAATGGCTCCTGATTAAGCAGTGCCTTGATTGTAAAATTCTCATCCTTATTTTCTGATTCTTTTATGGCATTAATCATCCGTTTTAATCTTCAGTGACAGTGCTGTAAAATAAGTACTTTTTAAAGTTATGCTCAAAAGACCATGGAGGAGCTGATTGTCTATACAGCTTGCATTTCAGTCTGATTCCTCTTGAGTAAGTGGAGGTTGCCTACAGAAAGGAAAAAGAGCGAACCAGTGTCTCCACTGAACTAAGATATAAATAAACAGTATTTGGAAGACAGACTAACTGCTTCAGTATGTAGTTTAATCCCCAAAACTTTGTAAGATATTTGTGGACCTTTTTGATTGTTCATCTTCATTTTAATTGCTTGACTGTAATCATACATGTGTCAAGACCTAGAGATCAGGAATACCCCTCCCTGTGTCACTTTACCTTCCTCCCCCATTTTCTTCCTTTTAATACAACTCTTTGAAACTTATCTCCAATCAAGCTTTTGGCCATCTGTCCAAATATATACTTCTATCGCTCATTGTATTACTTTGTGTGATAATGTTCCTGTGAAATGTCTCGAGATATTTTATGCTAAAAGTGCTTTTAAATGTGATGAAATCAGTCCTGCCTTTCACGCTGTTTTAGTGTAGATGAGCAGAGAGATCTCGGTGTTCAGGTACACAGATCCTTGAAAGTTGCCACCCAGGTTGACAGGGTTGTTAAGAAGGCATACAGTGTTTTAGCTTTTATTAAGGGAGTGATCGAGTTCCGGAACCATGAGGTTATGCTACAGCTGTACAAAACTGAGGTATGGCCGCACTTGGAGTATTGTGTACAGTTCTGGTCACTGCATTATAAGAAGGATGTGGAAGCTTTGGAAAGGGTGCAGAGGAGATTCACTAGAGTGTTGCCTGGTATGGAGGGAAGGTCTTACGAGGAAATGCTGAGCGACTTGAGGCTGTTTTCGTTAGAGAGAAGAAGGTTGAGAGGTGACTTAATAGAGACATATAAGATAATCAGAGGGTTAGATAAGTGGACAGGGAGAGCCTTTTTCCAAGTATGGTGACGGCAAGCAAAGGGGACATAGCTTTAAATTGAGGGGTGATAGATATAGGACAGATGTCAGACGTAGTTTCTTTCCTCAGAGTAGTAAGGATATGGAATGCTTTGCCTGCAACGGTAGTAGATTCGCCAACTTCAAGTACATTTAAGTCGTAATTGGACAAGCATATGGACGTACATGGAATAATGTAGGATAGATGGGCTTCAGATTGGTATGACAGGTCGGCGCAACATCGAGGGCCGAAGGGCCTGTACTGTGCTGTAACATTCTATGTTCTATGAACTGTTATTTCCTTCTCCACAGATTTTGCTAGACCTGCTCAGTGTTTTCAGCATTTTGATTTTTATAAATCTTAGTTTTTGGCCAAAGGATAAATTTTGATCATGACACCAGGCAAATTCCTTTAATGCTCTTCAAATATTCTCTGGGGTCTTTTACAAATGGCAGAGAGAGATGGCAGAGCATCAGTTTAATAATCCTTTGAATTTGACACGTCTGCAAAATACAGCACACGTGCAGGGCAGCACTTATGCTCCTGCCTGACTCATGTCTAATGAATAGGATTCCTTTCTTTGAAGTTGCTCAGGGATTCAACTGTGATCATAAGTTGAATTGCAGCTAAATCAGTGATTAAAACAAGCTATTGATCCTTGCACACTTTGGCTGCTGAGTATGGTGTTTAAATTGTAATTGTGTAGTACTGACTTCCAAAGTGTTAAACTAATCAATATCTCAGTAAGTTACTATCTCAATTTCTATCATTTTCAAACTTAGTGATTATTGTGCAGCATATGAAAATGCTAATTTTGAGTACTATGGGGAGATAATCTGTTGTTGTTTGACTTGCTTGTTGTTTATTCAATTAATTTCTTCATCCAAAGTACAGACATATGCCTTAATCCAGTAGTAGCAACTTTTCTGTGGACTAGTGAGTCATGTGTTCATACACTTATCCCAAAGACTAATTGCTAGTAGTCCAGATTGGCATTGTCCTTTTTTTTCATTCGTTCATTCGATGGATCAATTCTGGCATTGCTGGCTGGTCCGTTTATTTTCCATCCCTAGTTGTCCTCGAGCTATTGCCTTGAGCCAGTGAAAACCATGGGGGTCATGTGGTGCTGTTAGGAGGGATGTTTCAGGGTTTTGACCCAGTGACAGTGAAGGAACAGTGATTATAGTTCAAAATTAGGGTGGTGAGTGGTTTGCAGGGAAAATGCATGTGATGGTGTCCTCATGCATCTGCCGCCTTTGTCCGTTATGGTAATTGAAGTTACAGATTTTGTTGGTTCTACCAAAATCTCTTGGGAAAGTTATGCACTGCATCTTATTGATGGTACACATTGTTGCTTACGTGCATAGACAGTGGAGGAAGTAAATGTTGAGGGTATTAGATGGGGTACTAATCAAGTGGACTGCTTTGTCCTAGATAGTGCTGAGCTGCTTGACGTTGGAGAATATTCAAACATACTCCTGCCTTGTGTTTTGGAGATAAGTTACTAGTTGCAAAATTCCCAGCATCTAGTTTGGTCATGTAGGCACAGTATATGACTGGTCCAGTCCATTTTCTGGTCAGTGGTAGCCCCAAGGATGTTGATAGTGAGGGATTCCTTGATGGTAATGTCAAGGAACAATAATTTGATTCTCTCATGTTGGAACTAGTTGTTGCCTGGTATTTTGTGTGATGCAAATATCTGATGCCATTTATCAAGTCAACCTGGATGTTGTCAGGGTTTTGCTGTATATGGTCACAAACAAATGAGGGCATACTGCACTTTGGAGGTGCTGTCTTTCATTAAAATGTTAAACTGTGAGACCCTGTTGTCTTCTCAAATGAGCATAAGAGATTCCATGATGTAAATGCTCACATGGATTGGTTGGAAAAATTGTCTCTTTTTTAATGACCTATGAAATGATGATATTGAGAGAGTGAGGGAATTATTTTTAGCTTGATCAATATCAGATAAGAGCATTATCTGGTCAGTTATCTCATTACTTGATTATGGGTTCAAGGATGCAAATTGGCCACTAAGCTTCTCTACACTGCAACAGCATTTCATGAGAGTACTTTGGCCGTCCCAAGCTTCTTTTATAACAAAAGTTTTTTTTCAATTTTACTCTCCTAGAGCTTTACCAACTGTTTTGAAGATGATGAGCAAAGGAAACAATGGCTGAAAGCTGAAAATTTAGATCCACTGGCTGCTTTCAACTAGCCTAGCTCGTGTTTTTTTTTAAATTGTCAATCTTTTATTGTCAAAATTTGTACAGTTAATAGTGTATTAAATTACATTGGTTGCATCACCAATAGGATGGTTGTATCCAAACTCATATGCATTTCTTTTAATTTCTGAATGAGAATAAAGAGTGAAAGGCTTGAAAATAGTTTGTTTTTGCAGCTGATGTCCAGGGCCAGGTAACACAATGGATTAAGAGATAGGTCAAAAAAGAAAAGCATACCGTTTAAGAGTTGAGAGAATGTTCTTATGTTGGCGAGTTGGGAATGGTGTCCACCAGCGGCTCCTGCTATCAGACCATTATTGCTCATTATACGCGTGATTTAGATGCAACAATTGGTCCAAGTTTTAGATAATGCCAAAGTTGCAGGTCTTACTAACCAAATGTATGCTGAAGTAAATAACAAGTAACATTCAATATAGCAAAGCATAAGGTGGCTGTTTGATGCCACTTAGCCTCTGAAAGATATAAAGCAAATTCATGTAAATAAGCAAATAGATCTGATAATGCAGAAATGTAAATGGTTCAAAGTTGAAAATGCTACAGAGATTGACCAGAGTACTGGGCTGTGTTTTGGAGGTGCTATCTTTCATTTAAAATGTTAAACTGAGACCCTGTTATCTAAACCACAACATGAACACTACATGCTGATATGGTCTCCACATCACAAGAGGATATTATATACTAGAGAAAATGTAGGGAGTAAAATTATAAGGGTTTTACCAGAACTTAGAGGACACAACTACCTGGAAAGATTGAATAGGTTGGCAATGTTTTGTCTGAGAAATAGACTGAAGTGGTCTTTGGGGTGATTGAGAATAAGTTGAGTGCATCTTGAGAAATTGTTTCCACTTGTGGAACACGACAGTAAAGGAGGTATGAATAGCTGCAAGCTGAACAAACATGGAATTTAGAATATCTTTTTACACAGTGAGAATTTGAAATTTGTTGCACAGATAAGCCAGTAGAATTATTGCACTTGAGGAAAAAAGGCTAAATGTGTTCATGAGAGCTCAAGGAATAGAGGCATGCAAGATCATATTGGAAAGAGGTCATTGAAATGGCAGTTAAGTTGCTTATAAATGCTGGCATATCACAGATGGTTTAATGGCCTGTTTATCTTACCTTCTATGTAACAAATACAAGTTTTTGGAACATTGAATTATAAACTTTGCAAATTGTTTTCTTACAAATACATTTTGATTCATGTTTCTACCTATAGGGCGTTATTCTTAATGAGCAAAAGTGGATTTCAACCACCCAAGTTAAAAGACAAAATAAAATGGTGGGTATATGCAGCTTCTATGGAAACTTATGTTGTTTGAAAATCGATATTGAGGAGTCAATTGAAGTGAATTCAGATTTAACTCACTAAAGAGGAGTACAAATGAAGGAGGTGGCTGGTTTGGCCCATCCTAGTTCTAAATGGTCAACATTCTGCTACAATTGCTCCATTGCAATATCCAATCATTTAATAAATGATTTCCAGGACTTTGGCCTTCACTTTGTCTTTGAGTCCATAATAATTAATGATCATTTCAGTATGACGAGGAGCTTCAAGATTGAATCGAAATGTTATTTTTACTCATTTGGACTAGTTGCTTTGTCTGATACTTACAAAATTTTAAAAAGTTAAATTGTTCATTGCTTAAAACAAGAGCTTTTAACCGCCATACTTCTGGGATTCCCCTCCCATGTTAGACATATTTTGGAGACTCTTGGTTCGCAGCATGATTTAGAAGTGCTGGTGTTGGGCTGGAGTGGACAAAGTTAAAAGCCTCAATACCAGGTTATAGTCCACCAGGTTTATTTGGAAGCGCTATCTTTCAAGGTGCTGACTCTTCATCAGGTGGTTGCGGAGCATGACCATACGACACAGAATTTATAGCAAAAGGGTTACAGTGTCATAGAGTTGTAATGATATGTTAAACAACTTTTGTTTAAAAATCACACAACACCAGGTTATAGTTCTTAAACAAATTTATATTAAGTCTTTTATCTTTTAGAATGGGATATGGTGGTTTAGATTCTTTAATATATAAATCCCAGAATTATATTCTCAAGGTGGCGCCAGCTCACTAATAGGTGCCGTCTCAGCACAGAAAATGCATTAAATGTGTAAAGGTAAAGTCTGTACCAATGTTGAGTCAATTCTATTTCTAAAGTTGGGCGTACAGAATTTTACATGGATTTTTGCAGATTTTGAGCAAAATCATGTAATTCTGTAAATACAAATTCACCTCAAACTTTTATGTCAGTGCATGCAGGAGACACAGTGGGTCTATATGTATGTATGTGCGTGTGTGTAAGCTTGGTCAAGTATGTGTGTGAGTGTGATGGCGTATAAGCCTGTAGGGGTGTGTGTGTGTATGTGTGAGAGAGAGCTTGTGTATGAGAGAGGGTCTGCGTGAGTCAGGAGTATGTAGGGTGTGTGTGTGTGAGTGAGAGAGAGAGTATAGTGCACTGGGTCACCTGGAGTGTGACATGAACCCAAGGTCCCAGTTGAGGCCTTCCCCATGGGTATCCAACTTGGCTATCAGCCTCTGCTCAGCCAGTATGTGTTGTTGCATGTCCCGAAATCCTTGGAGGATGGTCACCCGGAGGTGCAAGGCCGAATGTCCTGGACCACTGAAGTGTTCTCCGTTTGGGAGGGAACAGTCTTGTTTGGTGATCGTTGCACGCTGTCCATTCATCCATTGTCTTAATGTCTGTTCAGTCTCGCCAATGTACCAAGCCTCAGGGCATCCCTGCCTGCAGCATGTGAGATAGACAACGTTGGACGAGTCACATCAGATACCTGTCGCATATATGGTGGTATCCATGTCGACACTCTAACATGTCTTGCAGCAAATACTGTGACAGGGTTGTGTGCACTCTCGCGCTGACTTGCACACACTCCTATATACACTCACGCAGACCCTCTTTCATACACACGCATGCACCCCCCATGCACGCACCCTCTCGCAGGCTTATATCTCATCACACTCCTACACATACTTTACCAAGCTTATACACAATCTTTCACATGCACTCACACCCACACACTTACTCTGTTTCTCCTGCATGCGCACGCATATATGTTTATGAGGTGAATTCGTATTTGCAGAATTACATTTTGTTTTGCTCAAAAACTGCATGAATCCTTGTGAGATTCTGTGTGCCCCACTTTACAAATTGAATTAACTCAACATTGGTACAGATATTACCTTCACACATTTAATACATTATCAGAGCTGGGATGACACCTATTATTAGATAAGCTTTCTCCTTTTGTGACTTGAAAGTCCAAGCTTTTTCAGACTTTGGTCGTAATTAGACCTTTTAAGACAGGGAATCAGACTAATGACTCTTCGTGAAATTGTTTCCAATGGCTAATTAATTTGCTGCCCAAAACTCAACACAGTGCTTGTGGTGTGAATTGATTTGAGGAATTTTATTTTGATAACTTATCACATAGTAAAGATGATAGAACTGCAAATGTGTATGTCAAGCATTATAATCCTGTTTAGCTATGCAAGTAACAATTAAAACCCAGTTGCAATTAAAGAGCATCACAAGGCAACAATTGTCACTACTGTTGAAATTATTATTGAAAATGGTTGGATTTGTTTTTCACAAACAGCTGTAATATCCAAGTTCACTCTTTCTTTTTAGGAGCACAACATTCCATAGTTTTCTCAAAGTAGCATTGACAAAAAATCCAAAGAAAAGACCAACAGCGGAAAAGCTGCTGACTGTAAGTAAATTTTAGCTTTAGGATGAGAGTTAACGTTGATTGCAATGAGAATCTATATTTCCGGACCAATGGAAATACGCCTATTTATATGGGTTACCTGCATATTTTAAACAATGCCATATTTATCCACCTACAATGAAATGACATCTACCAATTTCTCCTTCAGAGTTTGGATGACTGGTTGTCAAGGTAGAGCTTTCTTCCAGATTATCAGTGATGCTTTAATTTAATAGGCTTGATTGAGCTGTTTATTCCTTTTTCTGACTTTATGGAATATGCCACTTTATTGATCTAAAGTACTTCATATTGATTATCTGTGAATGTATTTAGTTAAGACTGAAATAAAGGCAAGAACTGCAGATGCTGGAAACCTGAAACAGAAACAAATTATTGGAAAATCTCAGCAGGTCTGGCAGCATTTGTGGAGAGAAAGCAAAATTAATGGTTCAGGTCCAGTGAACCATCATAGGAATGTTGTTTGTTTTGTTTTTGCTTTAATTAAGGTGTTTGTGATCAAGTGAGGTCATTGACAAATTGGTGAAAATAAGCAAATCTATGGACAACATTTGGAATGTGGGTTACAGCAAAACATGGCCTCATAGCTGTATTCTCATCATCTCTGCCAATTGACCAAGGATCCTCCCTTTCTCTTGCTTTGAGTATGAGGAGATGGTGATTAGATGGATTAGGAAGTTAGGGAGTAAAGGGATTGAAATACTAGGTTTAGACAAGAGTGAAAGATACAATCAGGGATGTCTAAGGTGAGGCAGCGTTCTCTTGATTTGATGTTAAATTGGTTAACATACTTATCTTCTAAATATGAATATATAAGTCCGTGGATCACTGTTGTAGCAGTATTCAGTGTTCGTAGGAAAATGGGACATCATATGATCTTATCTGTTTACCAATGTTCATATTAACTGTCAATTGTGATCGTGAATGTGGTTATGATTTGTAATAATCACAATCAAGTAGCAGATCATTAACACAGTTCTTAACACAATCCATCCAAATAATTGAAAGTAGAACTCAAGCATTTCCGCTTTGAATCCTTCATCCACCAAGAACTCAATAAACATCACACAAAAATTAATTACAATGATTTATAGAAAAGTATAAAATGGCTTGCATTTCCTCTGTAGCAATGACATTTGAACAATCTGTTCTTTTGTAGGAGTGACTTGGGACTTTTACTTCTACCTAATTAAACAGTTGTGATCTATTTAATGCCTCTTGCCAGCAACAGTTAATGCATGTGACATTGTTACCCTGGGTTGCGCACTTTAATTCCTGGAGGACTTAAACTCAGAGCCTCTTCATTTCGATGACACTGCAACTTTAAAAAAAAAAGCCAAAACATTGGAGTTAGTGGAGAATTTTAAAAGAATTAAACAAGGTATGAAATCCTAAGGAGGATAAGATGCATGAGAGTAAAGGGTAGCATTCAGTAATGAGAAACCTAGAGTTGAAAGTGGATGAGCAGCTGGAAATATAGCAATGGTGACAGGAATGGAGAATTATAAATTTTACACTTTCTTTCCAAGAAGAGAGCAAGAATTAACTCCTTAACTATATGCCGATCAGCTTAACCTTTTTGGTAGGAAAGATTTTAGGAATGATTATCTGGGCATACAAACAACTGTTAGTTGTGTTCCACCTTAAATAGATATCCAAATCAAATCAACCTTCCAAACCTCGAAGACCCTCAGAAGCTATTTTGTGTTTTAAGCAAAAAACTTAACAATTTAGTAGCAACATGATAACATTAGCAGACAAAAAAAACAAGTAATTTAACCCAAACCTTTGTTTTCAGCCTTATACACACAAAAGACACAGACAAACAAACGGGATAAATAGAAGAAAATAATTGGGTAGATTAGTTGTGATTTTTGCAGTGCATTGGTCCACAAGTGTAGACAATGATTTCTTAGTTGATTTTCTGAAGAAATTAATCATGGTGACCTTAACAGTTCATTCATAATTTAGTTTTCAGTTCATTGAACTTCTAAGATCTGTTTATTGGAAGTTAGGAAGCTTTCAAATTTTCATGCTGTCATATCAACAGCTAGATACCTCCTTCAGAGAAAGCATAGTCTAAAGCACAATCTAAACTCTAACCATTCCCTGACAGAGTGACTGTCTTCTCTACTAGGTTCGAGTTACCTTTCAGTATCTGCCGTTTGCTTGAGCACAAGGTCTTTTCCAGACTTGTTCGAACTAATTCCTAGGTACTGACCTTACTAATGGCCAACATTTGCAATCTGTTCAAGCATAATACTCTTCCCCAGTGAAACATCTACAGAACCTTTTGATCAGAAAGTAACCTACAATTGACTTCCAGGCTTGGCCTCCCGAATAAGCAAAGGTTATTTGGTTTCTTTTTTAATGCAAGTTGTTGCCCAGAATCCAAATGTCATCCTTGACTTCCAGTTCACAGCTCCAAACCAAAATTGATAACAGAATATAATAAAAATAATCAAAAATCAAGAGCTGTAACACATGCAGAATTTCAGCAAAGAGGTAGCGCCTATTCTGACAAGTCCTGATGAACCTATCCCAATAGTCACTGCATCATAGGTCAGATTGGTTTTCCTTCTTGTGAATCCAAGGAAAGCGATGGGACCAGACAGAGTACCAAGCCATGCACTCAGCATGCGCAGATCAACTGGCGGAGGTCTTCTCTGTCATCTTCAACCTCTCTCTGCAGCAGGCCATTGTTCCTGCCTGTTTCAAAAGAGCCAACATCATCCCTGTGCCTAAGATGGCTCATTAGCAGGTCTCAATGATTACCACCCAGTGGCCCTAACTTTGGTGGTCATGAAGTGCTTTGAAAGGCTGGTCATGGCATTCATCAACTCCAGCCTCCCCACTCCTCTTGACCCACTCCAATTTTCCTATCTGATCAACAGATCCATATCAGATACCATATCACTTGCCCTTCATTTCTCCCTAGAACATCTTGACACCAAGAACAGCTGCATAAGAATCCTACTCATTGACTACAGTTTAGCTTTCAACACTATTACTCCTTCAAGACTGATTACTAAACTTGGTGAACTTGAACTAAGCACCACTCTCTAACTGGATCCTCAGTTTCCTGACCCACAGGCCGCAATCAGTGAAGATTGGGGACAGTATTTCACCTTCACTAACACTCAACATGGACCCCCTAGGGGTGCATACTCAGCCCCTTTCTGTACTCACTGTATACCCATGACTGCATCGCCAAATACCAGACTAATGCCTTTTACAAGTTCACTGATGACACCACCATAGTCGGTCAAATCTCAGTTGACAACAAAACGGATTACAGACAGGAGATGGAAGACCTGGAAAAATGTAGCACTGAGAACAACCTATCTCTCAATGTAAAACCAAGGAACTCATTATTGATTTTGGCGGGATGTTACTCATGCCGCCCACACATTAAACAGCACAGAGGTGGAACGAGTGGAGAGTGTCCAGCTCCTGGGATTGGTCATCCACAACAAGCTTTCTTGGACTCTTCATGTGGATGTACTGGTTACAAAGGCCCAACAAAGTCTCCTCTTCCTCAGGCAGCTGAGGAAATTTGACATGACGGCGAATACCCTTGCCAACCTTTATAGGTGTGCCATTGAGACCATTCTGTCTGGATATATCACTACCTGGTATGGCAATTGTAACATTTTAAGATTGGAGGTGGTTACAGAGAGTGGTGAACTCAGCCCGGACAATCACTAAGGCCAACCTCCCATCTATAAAATCCATGTACCAGGCTGTCAAGGAAGGGCTGCCAGCATTCTCAAAGGTCCATCCCACCCTGGCAATGTTTTTCTACAACCTTTACTATCGGAGAGAAGGTACAGAAGCCTGAACATGTGCACCAGCCGGTTTTGGAACAGTTTGTTGTTAGAATACTGAATAGACTCTCAAATTCTGAACATTTATCTGTACCTGTGCTTTTGATTTTGCTGCTGTTTACCTATTATTTAATTAACTATGCTACTTAACTCTGTGATCTGCCTGTATTGCTTGCAAGACAAAGCTCTTCACTGTGCCTCTGTATACGTGACATTCAATTTGTATAAATGTCTAAGCTATGGAAACCAGTACGGACTTGTTGAGAACAATTTGTGTTTAACTAGATTGAGTTTTTGATGAATTAACAAGGTTGATTAACTACCGAACAGCATTTGAACTGCCACATTGACTGGCTTGTTAGCAAAGTTGAAGCCTATGGGATAAGAGAGAGACAGCAGCAAATTGGATGTGAAATTGTCTGGGTAATGCGTATAACAGTCGTGCACAATTGTCTATTGGATTGGAATAAAGTGTGTTTTGAAGTTTCCTTGGTTCAGTATTCTAATCTGTGATGTTGTTCAGTGTCAAATATCTTGCACTTTCAGAGAATAATTTCAAAATTTGCCAATTACATCTAATTTGGGAATGTTGTGAACTGTGAGGAGAATAACGATACTTACGGCATAGACAAGCTGTGTTTCTTTCTATTTAGCCCACTACACTCTACACTGTCACACATTCATACACATGGGCACATACACGCACTCTCACACAAAAACACTTTCACAGACTCACTCACCCTCTGTCGCTCTCTCTTTCTCCTACCCCCATTCTTTCTTTCTCTCTCTCTCTCTCTCTCTCTCTCTCTCTCTCTCTCTCTCTCTCTCTCTCTCATGCAAACACACGCTCTTCCCTCTTCTCCCTCCCCCACACCCCCACCCTCCCCAAATGCATACACGTACACATATAAATTCTTGGGTGAATTTGCAGGTACATTCTATTTTGTTCAAAAAGTGCACAATCTGTAAATAGTCAGTTGGTCAGTTATAAATTCCTATTTTTTTAAAGAAAATCAATCTGCTTCCAGGATGAAATACAACCATATGGCCTCGCACCTAAGATGTCACCTTTATTCTGATAAAACCTGATGTTATCTTGGGGCAGTGATTTACATGTTGTTCAATTGAAACCTATACCTGAAGTCTAACTGATTCAAGACATAACGGCCATCTTGGTTTGTTCAATACATTCACATAAGTTGTCTGATCCTTTTGATATTTTACTATAAATCCTGCGTCTAATGTATTCTCTCTCACTAGCTGCCTAAGGAATGAGCACGTCTCTGAAAGCTAGCGGTTTCAAATAAACTTGTTGGATTATGACCCGGTGTTGTGATTTTTGACTTATATAGAAGCAAGAAGAGACAAAAAGAGTACAGTTTGAAAGTGGTGCATGAGTAGAAAGACTTGAGGCTATAAATTATTGAAAGTGATGTGGCAGGTATTGAAAGTTGTTAAGAAGTCATAGGTTTCCCAATTTTATAAATAAAGCAGTAAAGTACGGAAGCGGGAACTTGTGGTGTAACGTTGTAACATGCTGGCCAGGTCTGAACTGTCAAAGTTTAGGTACCACACTGACAGGAAGAAAATGAAAATATTTGTAGAGAGTATGGATCAGATGTTTTGTGTGAATATTTCCAGAGGTGCAGAATGTCTGTTATATTTGTGATATTGTGTGATTTTTAATGTTAGTTGTATATGCACATTAAATGATTAGAATCTGAAATGCACTGCCTGCATATGGTGGAAGCAGATTTTTATATTTAATGTTTTATTGTGTTAAAGTCAGTAAATGCAAGTTGTTGAGTTAAACTACTGTACAATTAAACATTTGATCATTTAAGCATGGTTCTGAACAGAAGGCATTCAAAGTACTTGCAAGAATAACCAGCACTTCTGTAGTTAAGGTATTTAAGTCTGAAACTTGTATTGAGTATTTTTTTGCAGTAATTTAGCAGTGTTTCAAGAAGTGATAGGATCAACTACAGGAGCCAAAGGTCCATGGCATTTGATTATAAAATGCATGAGCAGTAAACTTCACTCAGTACTTTCTTTATGAGAATTCATATTTGTTTATTTTTGCTTCTTTAGCATTCATTTCTAACACAACCAATCTTATCCAAATCGTTGGCATTAGAGTTGTTGGACAAAGTCAATAATCCCGACAATCACCATTTCAGCGAGCCAGATGATGATGACCTTGAGGTATGAAATAACATGCTGAGAACAATTTTGTTTACTTGTTTTCAAAGCACCAATTGAATCATACTGCAAATTGAAGATCAATTAAATTAACTGAAAAAGGATGACCTTAAAAAATAAACCAAGGATACTGAATCCAAAGACAAATCCAAGGAATCCAACATTTTGTAATGTATACACGACAGTATGGTAACAAACCAGATTCAAATAGCACAGCTGGCTAAAGCTAAAATGAGATTGGCCTATGTTCTGCCCCAATCTGAAATGTCAGTTTCACTGCTCATTCACCAATTAATAGGTTAACAAGCTATGTATACTGTTCTTTAAATTAAGAATTCAAGACCTGTAATTACAAATCATTCAACCTGTTTTCTGTGGTACCAAATGGGAAGGGTGTATTAATGGATGTACTCTTCATTAACCCCTGAAAGATGATTTTGCCTAACAAGTGTGGCAAGCTAAAGGCTCATTGTTGGCATCATGCTTGTTTGAGTCTCCCAAGAAATTCCATGTACCGAAGAGCTAACATGTTTGTATTGTAATTCCCTCTTTCCTTCTTTTGCAGTCACTCTCTGCTGTTCCTCATACCATTCGCTCCAGTAGCAAGAACGCGAGAGCAGAAAAGACACAGTCTGAGCTTAACTGTGAGTGTTTGATTTCATTTGCCAATTCCTTGCCTTATTATTGATACAGGAGATAACGTAAGAACTAGGAGCAGGAGTAGGCCATCTGGCCCTTTGATCCTGCTCCGCCATTCAATAAGATCATGGCTGATCTTTTTCTGGACTAAGCTCCACTTATCGACACACTCACTGTAACCCTTAATTCCTTTATTGTTCAAAAAAAAATCTATCTTCGCTTTAAAAACATTTTACTGAAGTAGCGTCAACTACTTCACTGGGCAGGGAATTCATAGATATACAGCCCTCTGGTTGAAGAAGTTCCTTCTCAATTCAGTCCTAAATCTGCTTCTCATAATTTTGAGACTATGCCCTCTTGTCTTAGTTTCACTCATCAGTGGAATCATCTCTCTCTTCATAATTTTGTGTTTCTATAAGATGCCCCTCATTCTTCTAAATTCCAATGAATGTAACTCCAGTCTACTCAGTCAGTCCTCCTAAGCTGATCCCCTCAATCCTGGGATCAACCTAGTGAAACCTCCTCTGCACCCCCTATAGGTCCAGTACATTCTTTCTCAAGTAAGGCAACCTAAACTACACACTGTATGCCAGGTGTGGCCTCACCGGAACCCTGTACAGCTGCACCATAACCTCCTCTGCTTTTAAACTCAATCCCTTTAGCAATGAAGGACAAAGTTCCATTTGCTTTCCTAATTACTTGTAGTATCTGCAGACCAACCCTCTGTGATTTATGCTCAAGGACTCCCTAGTCCCTCTGCATAGTAGCATGCTGCAGCTTATTGCCATTCAAGCAATAATCCTTTTTACTGTTACTCCTACGAAAGTGGATGACTTCACATTCATCAACGTGGTATTCTATCTGCCAGACTTTTGCCCACTCACTTAAAGTATCTGTGTTCCTCTGCAAAGTGTCACAGTCCTCTGTATACTTTGCTCTGCAGGTCATCTGAGTGTCATCTGCAAACTTTGACACACTACGTGTGGTCCTCAACTCCAAATCATCTATATAAATTGTGAATAATTGCGGTCCCAACACTGATCTCTGAGGCACACCGCTAGTTACTGATTGTCAACCAGAATAGCACTCTTTTATCCCCACTCTTTGCTTTCTTAGTCAACCAATCCTCTATTCATGCTAATACTTTACTTGTAATCTCATGCATTTTTATCTTACGTAGCACTTTGTCGAAGGCCTTTTGGAAACCTAGGCACACCACATCCACTGGGTGCCCATTGCCCATCTTGCTCGTAATGTTTTCATAGAATTCCAAAATATTTGTTTAGAATGACCTGCCCTTCGTAATTCAAGCTGCGTCTGCCCAGTGGGACAACTTCTATCAAGATGCTTTGCTATTTCTTCCTTGGTAATAGACTCCAAGTATCTTCCCCCACTACAGAGGTTAAAGTAATTGGTCGATAATTCCCCATCTTTTGTCTACTTCCCTTTTTAAACAATGGCATCACAAGTACATGCTGTATCTTTCAGTATCGATAGACAATCTTGATATAAGGTTTTTTTTGTTGGAAACTTAACTGAATAATTAAAACCTCATGACATTGTACATTTTGCAATGGTTTCAGTTTTAAAGAAAGGTAACTCGGTCTTTGGAAAATTGTTAATTTGAACACAGCTCAAATGTAAAGACATGGGAATTGAATGGGAAGTTATTAGATTGTAGCTAAAATTAGTTGCTGATTGGTATTGTTAGTAAGCTTTACTTATTTTACTTTACTATCCTGTTCCTTCACGCAAGGTTGTGGTAACTTGTTCATATATTCTAGTTTTGAGGGAAAAACTAGTTTAAACGGGCTCACAGCAACATTTCTTTTCTCAAAGTAACTTAAATACTCTTGGGAAGGAGTGTTGTTCATTTTGTGCTGATGGCAATCTGAAATGTATTTCATAAATGCCTGAAACTACTTATTAGGCAATCTTAATGTCATACTAGATAACATCCTGGCTCATTCTTAAATTTCTATTTTCTATTTTTGTTAACTTTTGAGATGATCTATTCCAGGATACTGAGGGAGGCAAGGAAGGAGTTTTCTGGAGCCTTGACAGATCTTTGTATTCTTTATAGCCACAGGCAAGATTGAAAACTGGAGAATGTCCAGTGTTGTTCCTTTGTTTCAGAAGAGCAACGGGAATATTCTGAGGAAATTATAGGCTGGTGAGCCTTTGATAAGTATTATGGAAATTATTGGAGAAGAATCTTTAGGGACAGGATTCACTCACATTTGGAAAAGAATGGATTTATTAGGGATAGTCAGTGTGGCATTTTGTGGGGGATGTTTTGTCTCAAATTTTATTGAGTTGTTTGAGGGTAGGCGAGTGGATGTTGCCTATATGGATAATGTTAATTATTGATGGAAGATTCTGCTACAAAGTGACTTAACTTTCAGATGACAATGTGCATTTTTGTAGCTGCTTCTGATGTTTGGTACTGATGGATGTAGCAGAATCTAGCATATTTATGACTTTGTGATGTTTTGTGTTCCATTTATCATTTAGGAATTGTAATAGCTAATTGATGCTTAATGTGGATAAATACTACTTCAAACAGTTTAACTTATCTAGATTTGTATAGTACATCAAATTAGAATATTATCCCTACTTTGTGAAAAGTTCTTTGTTTTGATAATTGCAGTTCAAGCTTATTTTCTCCAGAATAAAACAGTGACAACTCTGATTAACTTGTTAACCACAGGAACTTGGCTTTTTGGGGTGAAAATTCTTCATTTGCCTGACAGACTGGGAATCTAAATCTCAGAATTATACACTGAACCGGTGAAAATTAAAACTTTTTAATAAGTGCCCAAACCTATTTTCTAACAAGTGGTGACATCTGCTTTTTTATTCCATTTAATCACTCTGTACAATCTTAGATTTTGGTCTCTTGGGATCAGGCAGGGCACCAACATTGCAACTGGCCTCTTTCAAACTCAGTTACCTTCAAGAAGAGTGGGGTCACTGGCTAAGAAATGGAGCTTGTGTGAGGACTGAAGATTTTGTCTTAAGAAATTCTGAGTTACCCATTACCAGCTGTCAGGCAAGCAGTGTATCAAATCAGACGTTGGAGAATTTGAAAGAGTTACCACCCGACATATGAACTTGAGACATGTGACCAAGAGCATTATAATGAGAAATAAGGGCAGAAAAATAGCAAAATAATGTTTTGCGGGATGAAAGAGAATTTTTAGTCACTGAAAATCTGATAATTGCAGTAAAGGTGAGAATAGCAGGACAATGCAAGTACAGTCCCTCTAGCTAGATGACAACAGAGAAGCTTGGAGGAAGGAGCTATTGTTAATCACATCAAAGCTTCTATGTGGATAATGAAGGAGACAGAAATATAGTTTGTCATGCTCATATTTGCATTAGATGTCATTGATGAGTTTGATAAGTGCTTTTTCAGTTTTTTGACAAGGCAGAAACCTGATTGAAATAACTAAGGGTGTAAGTTTGCTCGGTGAGCTGGTAGGTTTGTTTTCAGATGTTTCGTCACCATACTAGGTAACACCATCAATGAGCCTCTGGTGAAGTACTCTTGTTCGTGACCCGTTTTGTATTAATGTGTTTAGGTTTCCTTAGGTTGGTGGCATCGCTTCCTGTTCTTTTTTCTTAGAGGGTGGTAAATAGTGTCCATGTCTATGTGTTTGTTGATCGAGTTCCGATTGGAATGCCGTGCTTCTAGGACTTCTCATGCATGTTAGTTTGGCTTGTCCTAGGATGGATGTGTTGTCTCATTTGAAGTGGTGTTCTTCCTCCTCTGTATGTAAGGATACCAGTGAGAGTGGGTCATGTCTTTTTTGTGGCTAGTTGGTGTTCATTCTCATTCTCCCACACATGTTGCAGCTTCTGACTTAAGTTGTCTTCGTTGTTATTATCCTTGGAGCTAATTTTAGTAATTATTTTGCAGTTGACAAAATTCAGTTTGAACCACCATTAAGAAAAGAAACTGAGGCTCACTGTGAAATGGTAAGTGTGAACTTCAACCTTTAACTACTTAAAAAGACAATTAATTTAACCTCTTCGAAAATAATTGCTAAATTGGTGTAGGAACATTTAAACATTGCTTGCCATTTTGCACAAGTTGTGGAAAGGAATCCTACACAAAAAAAAAAGAAATCCCCAGCATTGTGAAAAATTACAAACATTGTTCTCTTTAGAAAATATGAAGTTGTTCACTTTGGAATGAAGATCAAAGGACAGAATATTATTTAAATGGAGAGAAACTACAGAAAACTGCAACACAAAGGAACTTGGGAGTACTTATGCACAAAACACAAAGCTAGCACACATGTATAACAGGTAATCAGGATGACCAGTACAATGATGGTTCTTATTTCAAGAGGATTGGAGTTTACAGTATAAGTCTTACTGCAACGATACAAAGTACTGGTGAGACCAGTTCTGGAGAACTATGAACATTTTGGGCCCTTATTTAGGGAACATATCAATTTACTGGAGATAGTTCTGTGAAGGTCTGTGGTCTTGTGCATAACACATCTTTACCTTTATAAGCCATTCATCTATCCAATAGAAAATTTTGACAGTTGACCAATGGGCATGCATCCATTGAATCAAGATTTTATGTAAGAATCAGGTTCTCTGAATTTCAGATGGGAAGCATTTACTGCTTTACCCTCATCCATAAAACCTGCAGTGCCAGGAGTTCCACTAAGTTGTGGCAAATTCAGTTTGATTCTTGTCTAAATGTAAGCTTGTGTTATGCAATCAGAATATGCCCTTACAGATGATCTGAAAGGATTACACTGTTTCTCTGGGACCTCATTCCTAACCTTTAAAATTTAAGCTTTCATAGCCCTTTGGCCACCAGGTTTAGTTCATTGGCTGAACCTGTTATTTTAGCAAAAGTATTAATTTAGTCAAAATAAATCAAGTAACAACTTTTTTTTTATTTTGAACATGGGAAGCTGATTCAAATGCATTAATCAGTGCATTAAAATCATAAACCTTTCATAAAATTCTTGTAGATTTCTGATTGGCCATGGTAGTACTAGCCAAATTCTTCTCTCTTCTTTTGCCATAATTGTAGAAACATTAAGTTATAAATTATCATGCAGAAGTTGCCTTGCTTTTTTTTAATGGGTAAAGTTTCCATTCTGCAATGTGCCATAAGTTGAAATCTGATGCACATTGCACACATCAGCCAAGGCTAGCTTTCCCAGTGAATTTAGATGTGATAGGGGTACGAAACATACTACAAACTTGTGAACTGCCCATTAATTTGTAACAATATCTGTGATGTCTTGTGATTCCATTCAACAGGATATTAATTATTTTAGCAAACTATATGTAGGGAATTCCCTTTTACTGCACAAAGATATTCAAACTGCTAAGTTATGAAACTCCTGGAAAAATATTGGACAAGATGTGGAGGTTGTCCGGTGTTGGGTCATGATTCTTTCAACCGGGGCTAAATCTCAAATGCTTGTTTTGTAGACAGTTGCACTCAAATCTTCTCCTTTAACAGCAGAGAACCTCCTTATGTAACTCAGAGATTATCTGTAGATCATGCAATTTTTTTTTCCCCCGTCTTTGTTCTTGAAACAGTTATTTTGTGTTTGGTAGGTGCACATGTGCAGGATTTCTTTCTACCCCCCTCCCTTGCCTTATGCTTAGTAAATCACAGCTTCACCATTGCATTATAAATTCTGCAGTTGGAAAATATTATGGTAGTACGACTCCAAGCAGTGGCAAGAATGTCTGAATGGAGTTTAAAGCCCAAGTTAAAGCACTGGAGGAAAGTAAAAGTCAATGGATAGAGGAGTATAGATTCTTGTTCACTCACTAACATTTCTCAACAAGTGTAGAGTGACTCCATCTTACAGCTGGATCACCTTGAACGTTTTAGTGGTATTGAACTAAAGCTATAATCCCCAGGTCCTGATTGACTTCATCCTAAGGTCTTGAAAAAAATGGGTGCTGAAACAGTTGATGAAACTGTTCCAAAATTTCCTAGATTATGGAAAGACTTCATCAGACTACAAAGTAACAAAGGCGACTGCTCTATTCAAAAAAAGTGGTAGGGGATCATAACGAAGAGGAAAACTACAGATCAGTTAATTTGACATGTATTTTATGACAGTACTGGAACCTCTTAGAGGACATAACAAATGCTGTTGTACAGAGCCAGCGTGACTTTGTGAAAGGAAAGTCAGTGGAGATTTTTCTGAGGAAATAACCAGCAATGTGGATAAAGGAGAATCTGTGGATATGCTGTAGTTGGACTTCCAGACAAGGTGCCACTCCAAAGATTACTTTGCAAAAGAAAAGCATGGTGTAGCAGCTAATACAATAGGCTGGATGGAGAATTAGATAGCTAACATGAAATGATATTCAGAAATGAGTCAATTTTCAGGTTGGCAAGCTGTACCAAGTCAGGCACTACCAGGGTCAGTCTGAGACGGTCAACTATTAACTAATTTAAGTTAATGATTTGGATGAAGAAACCAAATGTATGATTACTAAATTTACTGATGAGACAAAATGGAAGGGAACACACTGGGTTTGCAATGAATGTCAGTGGGTTGTGAAAGTGAGCAGAAATTTGAAAAATGACAGATGAAGGAAGGAGGAAAAAGTAAACAAGCCAACTTTGGCGGGGACAATGTAAAAGCAGCATTTTATTTAAATAGAAAATAATTAAAACTCCCAAGTACATAAATCACAAAAAGTTAATATGCTGGTTCAGCAATGATCAAGAAAATAATTGGAATGTTGTCATTTGTTGCAAGGAGGAAATAATGTATAACTAAGGATGTTTTGGTAGTTGTAGAGGAATTGATAAGGCCCCATTGGAGTGCTGTACAGTTTTGGTCTCCTTATTTTAAAATTCAAATGCATAAGAAGCAGTTCGGGAAGGTTTCACGTGACTGATGTAACTGCCAGGAGTGTGAGGTTGGGTCTTATCATTTGGGATTTAAGCATATGAGGTCATCTCGTTGAGTCATACAAAAGCCTGAGCGAACTTTATAGGGTGTATGCTGAAAGGCTATTTTCTGTTACGGGAGACACTCAAACTTGGGGGCACAAGTAAAATAAGGGGCCTTTCACAGATACAGATGAAACCTACAAAATAGGAGCATGTTTTGGCCATTCGGCCCTTTGAGTCCACTTTATTCATTATGACCATGGCTTATCATCCAACTCTATAGTCTGTGTTATGAAGTTGAAGGTGTGTACTGTACCTTTGAGAGAGTGAATGGTGTTCTGAACTGAGAGATTGCAAGCACCTGTGTGATGACTAATGGCTATCTGACTGTACTGGAAAATTGAAAATATATAGCATTTGGCTGTGAAATGGATACCCTGAGGTTGGTTGCTGTTTTGATAACAATTTGAATTTGACCTATCGGTTTAAATTCTGCCCCAAGATACTAAACCCCAATTGAGTTTGACTTTATTATTTTGCCAACATCAAACCAATGAGACGATCTGATGTTGGGAATGTAAATATGCAGGCATTTTGAAAATTGGAAGCAGGGCAACTGCCATTGAGAGAGACCCAAGAAATTAGGAAACACTCTCTCTATCAAAGGTACCTTTTCATGTTAAACATATTTGCAGTAAAAAAGAAAGACAATCACCCAGGGAGTTCTTCAGCCATAAGAAGAAAGACAAACACCGAAGACAACAGGCGCTATGTGGTTTTGAAATTAAGTTAGAAACTTAGAATCCCTACAGTGTGGAAACATGCCCTTTGGTCCAACAAGTCCACACCAACCCTCTGAAGAGTAACCCACCCAGAGCCATTCCCCTACCTTTATTATCCTATATTTACCCCTGACTAATGCAACTAACCTACACATCCCTGGACACTATGGGCAATCTAGCATGGCCAATTCATCTAATCTGCACATCTTTAGACTGGGAGGAAACCGGAACACCCAGAGGAAACCCATGCTGACACGGGGAGAATGTGCAAACTCCACGCAAACAGTCACTCAAGGCTGGAATCGAACTTGGGTCCCAGGTGCTGTGAGGCAGCAGTGCTAACCACCGAGCCACTGTACTGCCTTGATGTAATTTTAGTAAGTGTCTTATTGGAACAGCATGTTGTTATGGAGTTGGAGGCAGGTAATAAGCAGTGAAGAGAAAGGTGGGCTTAGAGTTATGAATAGTTGTTGTTTAATGTTCATTTTTAGAGTTAAAGAATAAATTGATTTTGTTTTAAATAGTGGAACTTGGGAGTTCTCTGTCACTCACACTTTAACAGATTACGAGGTGAGGCAAGCTTTTCTGGGTGCTTGGTTTAATTAACAGAAGGGTTAACTGCCATGTCGCAACACCTGTCCCTACCTTTTCCCTATAATCTTTGATCCATTTTGCACCAAGTGCCAAATCCAACTCCTTGAAATCATACAATGTTTTGGCTTCAACTGCTTTTTGTGGTAGCAAATTCCACAGATTGTTCACTCTCTGGGTGAAGAATTTTTTCCTTCTCTTTATTCTGAGTGGTCTACCACATATCTTCTAGTCTTGGACCCTTGGTTCTGATGAGAAATTTCATTCCCAACTTTCTTTGGGAGGAATCAATGAAGGCAGAGTCATTGAATATTTTTAAGGTCAAGGTAGATAGAATCTTGACTAAGAGATTCAAATGTTACTGTGGGTGGAAAGAATTGTATTTGAGGCCACAATTGGATCTGCTAGGCTCTTATTGTGTGGTAGAGCAGCTTGTGTGACTGGCCTAATCTTGCTCCTAGTTTACAAGTATTTTCTAATCCACCTGTTCAGAGATGTTTTTATAGAAGACCATAAAAATTTTTAATGATCATTGACGCCATATGTGGTACTTCCTTGAAAAGAAAGCCTTCAGCATGAATAGTTGCCAACTTTTGAATGGTTTCATTTACTTTCCTTCAGAGTTTGGTCATTTGGGATTTTTAACATGAGCATTCAAAGTTTGGGAGAAGAATTGTAGCTCGGATGCTTGTTGTTGTGGTTCTGTTCGCCGAGCTGGGAATTTGTGTTGCAAATGTTTCATCCCCTGTCTAGGTGACCTCCTCAGTGCTTGGGAGCCTCCTGTGAAGCGCTTCTGTGACGTTTCCTCCGGCCTTTATAGTGGCTTGTCTCTGCCGCTTCCAGTTGTCAGTTCCAGCTGTTCGCTGCAGTGGCCGATATATTGGGTCCAGGTCGATGTGTTTGTTGATAGAATCTGTGGATGAGTGCCATGCCTCTAGGAATTCCCTGGCTGTTCTCTGTTTGGCTTGTCCTATAATAGTAGTGTTGTCCCAGTTGAATTCATGTTGCTTTTCATTTGCGTGTGTGGCTACTAAGGATAGCTGGTGGTGTCGTTTCGTGGCTAGTTGGTGTTCATGGATGCGGATCGTCAGCTGTCTTCCTGTTTGTCCTATGTAGTGTTTTGTGCAGTCCTTGCATGGGATTTTGTACACTACGTTGGTTTTGCTCATGCTGGGTATCGAGTCCTTCGTTCTGGTGAGTTGTTGTCTGAGAGTGGCTGTTGGTTTGTGTGCTGTTATGAGTCCTAATGATCGCAGTAGTCTGGCTGTCAGTTCGGAAATGCTCCTGATGTATGGTAGTGTGGCTAGTCCTTTGGGTTGCAGCATGTCCTCGTTCCGTTGTCTCTCCCTTAGGCATCTGTTAATGAAATTGCACGTATCCGTTTTTGGCGAATATATTGAATAGGTGTTCTGCCTCCTCTTTTTGCAGTTCTGGTGTGCTGCAGTATGTTGTGGCCCTTTTGAATAGTGTCTTGATGCAACTTCTTTTGTGTGTGTTGGCGTGGTTGCTTTCATAGTTCAGGACTTGGTCTGTGTGTGGCTTTCCTGTATACCTTCGTGCTGAATTCTCCGTTCGGTGTTCTCTGTACCATCACGTCTCGGAATGAGAGTTGGTTGTCCTTTTCTTCCTCTCTCGTGAATCGGATTCCTGTGAGTGTGGCGTTGATGATCCGGTGTGTGTTCTCTATTCTGTGTTTTTAATGATTACAAAGGTGTCATCCACATATCTGACCCAGAATTTGGATTGAATTTGCGGTAAGACTATTTGTTCTAACCTTTGCATTACTGCTTCTGCTATGAGTCCAGAGATGGGTGTTCCAT
This sequence comes from Hemiscyllium ocellatum, assembly GCF_020745735.1. NCBI lineage: Eukaryota > Metazoa > Chordata > Chondrichthyes > Orectolobiformes > Hemiscylliidae > Hemiscyllium > Hemiscyllium ocellatum. The sequence continues at coordinate 72,417,652 of NC_083408.1, forward strand.
TGGTTTGTTCGTATATCTGGTTGTTGAATGTGAAGTGTGTTGTGAGCACAGGTCCTGTAGTTTGAGTATGCCGTCTTTGTTGATAGGTTCAACGTCCTGTTGTCTGTTTTGTATGTCCAGCAGGTTGGCTATTGTTTCTCTGGCTAGGGTTTTGTTGATAGAGGTGAACAGTGCCGTTACATCGAATGAGACCATGGTTTCTTCCTTGTCTATGTGTATATTTCTGATGATGTCCAAGAATTTCTGTGTTGATTGTATAGTGTCTGGATCCGCTGATCAGGTGTTTCAGTTTCTGCTGTAGTTCTTTACCCAGTTTGTGTGATGGTGTCCCTGGTAGTGATACTATGGGTCTGAGTGGGATGTCTGGTTTGTGCACTTTAGGTAGTCCATAGAATCTGGGGTGGTGTTGTTTTCAGGTTTCATTCTTTGTAGGTCAGACCTGGTTATCTTCTGTTTTTTTGTAGATTCCTCAGTGTGTTGTTTATCCTATTTGTGAGCTGTGGGGTGGGGTCAGACTCCCTCTTTTGGTAGGTGTTGGTATCTGCAAGTAGTTGTTGTACTTTTTGGATGGACTCTGCTTTGTCCAGGGTGACTGTCATTCTGCCTTTGTCTGCTGGTAGTATAATTATGTTCTTATCGTTTCTTAGTGATTTTAGTGCTTCCCTCTCCTTGGTGTTGAGGTTATGTCTTTTCCTTGTTATCATAACCTGAAACACCTGATCAGCGGATCCAGACACTCTATACAATCAACACAGGAATTCTTGGACGTCATCAGAAATATACACATAGACAAGGAAGAAACCATGGTGTCATTCGATGTAACGGCACTATTCACCTCTATCGACAAAACCCTAGCCAGAGAAACAATAGCCAACCTGCTGGACATATAGAACAGACAACAGGACGTTGAACCTATCAACAAAGACGGCATACTCAAACTACAGGACCTGTGCCTCACAACACACTTCACATTCAACAACCAGATATACGAACAAATCAACGGCACACCCATGGGCTCACCCATCTCTGGACTCATAGCAGAAGCAGTAATACAAAGGTTAGAACAAACTGTCTTACCGCAAATTCAACCCAAACTCTGGGTCAGATATGTGGATGACACCTTTGTAATCATTAAAAACACAGAAATGGAGAACACACCCCGGATCATCAACACCACACTCACAGGAATCCGAGTCACGAGAGAGGAAGTAAAGGACAACCAACTCCCATTCCTAGATGTGATGGTACAGAGAACACCGAACGGAGAATTCAGCACGAAGGTATACAGGAAAGCCACACGCAGACCAAGTCCTGAACTATGAAAACAACCACGCTAACACACACAAAAGAAGTTGCATCAAGACACTGTTCAAAAGAGCCACAACATACTGCAGTACACCAGAACTGCAAAAAGAGGAGGAAGAACACCGATACAATGTATTCGCCAAAAACGGATACCCGTGCTATTTCATTAACAGATGCCTAAGGGAAAGACAACGGAACGAGGACATGCCGCAACCCAAAGGACTAGCCACACTACCATACATCAGGAGCTTTTCCGAACTGACAGCCAGACTACTGCGACCATTAGGACTCATAACAGCACACAAACCAACAGCCACTCCCAGACAACAACTCACCAGAACGAAGGACTCGATACCCAGCATGAGCAAAACCAACATAGTGTACAAAATCCCATGCAAGGACTGCACAAAACACTACATAGGACAAACAGGAAGACAGCTGACGATCCGCATCATGAACACCAACTAGCCACGAAACGACACGACCAGCTATCCTTAGTAGCCGCACACGCAAATGAAAAGCAACATGAATTCGACTGGGACAACACTACTATTATAGGATAAGCCAAACAGAGAACAGCCCGGGAATTCCTAGAGGCATGGCACTCATCCACAGATTCTATCAACAAACATATCGACCTGGACCCAATATACCGGTCACTGCAGCGGACAGCTAGAACTGACAACCGGAAGCGGCAGAGACAAACCACTATAATGCCAGAGGAAACGTCACAGAAGCGCTTCACAGGAGGCTCCCAAGCACTGAGGATGTCACCTAGACAGGGGATGAAACGTTTGCAACACAAATTCCCAGCTCGGCGAGCAGAACCTCAACAACATGAGCACTATAGATGTGATCTTTTTTAGGAATACCCAAATTGAAATTTATTGTAGTTTGTTTGGATAAAAAGGTAACAATTTAGCCATAACGAGTAGTGAATTTATTACTCAAGTTTCTATAGAACAGTTGATGAATAACATGATAAGCAGCTTGATAAAATTGCTTAAATTGTTTGTTTAATTTAATGTTTAGGCTTGGAAAACCAAATATCGAGTACTTTATTGTTTAAGAAGGTCCTATTGAACTTCAGTCTTAATTCATAGATTATCATGGTTATCCTCAATCCCTATATATCAGATAAATCGTTTATTTTCAACTGTAATTTTGATTATCTAATGCTGATAACAGGAATGTGCAAGACTTGATCAATCCCTATCAACATTTATTTTACAAGTGTGTTTTTCAGATTGCAATGCTGTACAACCTGTTAAGAAATTTCTGTTAAATGTGTTGCACAGGAGGTAACCAAAGAAACAGTATTTGGCTCACCCTGGACCTCGTTTGCAGATGGAGGAAACAAGTAAGTAAATGACACTTCAAATATCCTTATTCTGGGAGGATGAATAACATTCCTTGAGAGTTCTGGCTCATTAGTTGATTGTTGTGTACAAATGTTTAGTGTGGTGAAGTGTAAAAATGCATATTGAAACAAGAAAATGTTAATTTTGATAAAATTCATGAGAAAAGCTAGAAAATAATTTGCACACTATTATTGGCTTTTTACTGTAAGCGTGAAGCTGCTATCAGCTAGGCCAACCATGTACGAGGATGCCATTCAGCAGTGTTAATGAAAGATTACAGTCTATGTTGTGTTGATTTATTACACAATCATTTTTAAAGTTGTCTTCACAGTGGAGCATTTTTTTTCTCTGTAATCAGACCTCATTTTTGACAAATCAAGATTTGCAACTTCAGTATTCCATGACTGGGATAGCATGCCATAGGACTAACGATTATTCCTTACATAGTATGTAAGACACCTGACATGTGTTCACTGCTCAAGTGCTTTCATATTCATTTTGTCAGACAATACTAATTAAATAGTCATTATATTGAAGTTAAAATTGATAAGGCTTATTTAAAATACAATTATCTAGAAGATGAAGGATAGCATGAGAGTTGATGCACCTACTTAAGATTAAAAGGTGAATCAGTTCACAAAAGATTTGAATGTCATCTTGAAGTTATATTTTACACTGTTGAACAATTTGTGGCAACTTTCATAAGGCCACTCAGCTCATCGAGTCTGTTCTGTCAATCGATCATGGCTGATATGTTTCTCAACCCCATTCTATTGCGTACCCGCTGTAACCCTTCGTCCCCTTACTAAAAAACCTATCTATCTCTGTCTTAAGTACACTCAATGACTTGGCCTCCACAGCCTTGTGATAATGAATTCCACAGATTAGCCACCCTATGGCTGAAGAAATTCCTTATCTCCATTCTGAATGGTTGTCCCTTCACTCCGAGGCTGTGCCCTCCAGTCCTAGTCTCTCCTCCTTGTGGAAACATCTTCATGCCCACTCTATTCAGGCCTCTCAGTATTCTGCAAGTCCTGAACTGCACCTTATGTCAAGCTCTTCATCCCAAGATGATTCTTGTAAATCTCCTCTTCACCTGTTCAACACTAGAGTTGAAAATGTGTTGCTGGAAAAGCGCAGCAGGTCAGGCAGCATCCAAGGAACAGGAGATTCGACGTTTCGGGCATAAGCCCTTCTTTAGGAACGTTCAACACCAGCACTACCTTCCTTCGATAAGGAGCCCAAAGCTGCACTCAATATTCCAAACGCAGCCTGAGCAGAGCCTCATACAGCATCAGCAGTGCATTTCTGCTGTTGTATTCTAGCCGTCTTGAAATGAATGCTAACATTGGCAGTTAGGAAGGCAAATGCAATTAAACCTGCATGTTAATCCAAAGAGAATCCTAAAATAGAACTCCAGTTTCTTTTGTGCTTCAGGTTTCTCCTCTTAGAAAATAGTCTGTGCCACTATTCTTCAAACCAAAGTGCGTAATCTCACACTTTCCCATGTTGTATTTCATCTGCAATTTCTTTGCCCACTTGCCTAGCATGCCCAAGCTGTTGTGCAGCCTCCCTGTATTCTCAACATTACCTGTCCCTTCAGTTATCTTTATGTTATCAGCAAACTTAGCAACAATGCCCTCAGTTCCTTTGTCCAGATAATTACTGTGTAACATGAATAATTGTGGACCCAGCGCTGACTCCAGTGGAACTCCACTGGTCACGAGCTGCCATCTTGAAAAAGTCTCCTTTATCCTTGCTCTCTACCTTTTTGCCAATCAACTAAATCTCTACTCATGCCAGTATCTTGCCTCTCATACCATGAGCTCATCTTATTTTGCTGCATGCAGCTTCCTGTGCAGCACTTTGTCAAAGGCCTTTGTCAAAATTTTAATTGATTTTGTTAAAGTATCTATTCAAGACAATTCAGGGAATCACTGATAGACTTGACCTGTAATCCTGTCTTGGTTTGTCCTGGAGTTTGTAATCTGTGATAGTCTGGAATATAAAACTCTTACAAACAGTTTAGTTTAAATTATTACCTTTTATTTACCAATAGCATCAATGTTACACTATAATGTAGATAACTACAAGCCAGGCATGAGCTAAGGTTCTAAAGCCATTAGTTGGGAAGCGGCGCCAGCTCTTAGCCCTAAAAGCTCTCTCAGGCTACTCCCCTTATTGCAGCAAACAAGCAGTCTTTATACAGAAGTTGGTATTAAAATTACAAAAATGCCACATGTCCTTAATCAGATAAGCAGCAATAAAATGGCAAAAAGTTTGCAGAGGAAGAGAACTCATTGACCGGTCTGAGTACCCTTGACTAATTAAGCTACATGCAAACCTTGATCAAGCTAGGCCCAAATAGCCAATTGCTTTGGCTAGATAACTTTCCCTTTTAACAATACATCATAACGAGGAACTAGTCCAAACTGTGTGGGAAAGGTCATGAGGTAACCCCGCTCAACTAACATGTCCAGGATCATTGTCCTACAAAATAGCTTTTTCTTTTAAAATCATCTTAGATTCTCAGAATTCAAATTAAATGCATAACATTCACAGATCTTGAGCTCCAGGGAACAACACAAACATTCAATCCATGTCAAGCCGATGTTCACTCAAATGAGGCCACAAAGAGTTAATCTTTCCACCAGCATCTGTCCCCTCACACTCATGCTCTCTCACTCTCCCGTTTTCCTAGCCTGTAAGGGTAATGAAGCATTCACATTCCAGAACAGTCAAGATGAAGGTACTGAACTTCGTAAATTCAAATCTGTTCAGTGTGATATACATGAAAATGTATCAGGATTGTTCTATTATTTATGAATTTCTGTTGTGTCCCAAATTACCCCGGAAACTCCTTAAATTGCTGCTCCACTGTCGTCTTTGCTAGGTGCCCCTTCCAATTAACTCTGCCCAGTACTGGAGAATGCGCAGCCTTGGTAGGGGCTGGGTATTGAGTTAGTGCCCGATCTCTGTAAAGACTTCACCTCTGAGTATAAAATTTACTCAAGAAGAACAGGAAGAGAAGGGAAAGAAGTTATAATTTTAAGAGATACGGGATCTGGCCAGTCTAAATAGTAAGAAATGAAACTATTTGCACTCTGTGGAATAAATGGGCACAGATTTAGCATTCCCCTGTGTAAAATCAGGTTGCAGAGCCAAATCAAGACTGGGGAAGTTACAGTGGAAGTGATTGACAGAGTGTCAGTTCCAGGAATACAGTTTGTTCTTGGCAGTGACCTAACAGGATCTGAGGTGGGAGTGACGCCCCTTGTGGTGGAAAAGCCAAAGGAAAACAAAAGGAACTGAGGAGCTAAAAGAAAAATACCCTGGAATTTTTCCAGACAATGTGGTAACAAGATCGTACTGCCATAAGTTACAGCAAGAAAGTGAAAAATGAAGGAGCTGAGGTTCAGTTAGCTGACCTCCTGTTTGATGGAATAGTGCAGGAAAAACCTGTACCGATAGGGATGTATACAAATATGTAAAAGTATTGCCACATGAGAAAGATGTCAAAGCTTTTTTTTTCCCCCTTTGGAATAATCCCTTGTACACTGCAGGGTGAATTCTATCATGCTATGATCACTGCCTCCTAGGGTTCCTTTACCTTCAGCTCCCTAATTAAATCTGCCACATTACATGTCACTGAATCCAGAATAGGCTGTACCACAAACTACTTCAAAAAGACCGTAATTTTCCACAAATTTCTTGTCTTGGGACCTGCTACCAACCTGATTTTCTATGTCCACCTGCATATTGACGTCCTCCCATGATTATAGTAATAGTACCTTTCTTGCATGTATTTTCTATATACGGATTTATTTTCTTACTCCCATCCTGACTACTGCTAGGAGACCTATACACTATTCCCATCAGGGTCTTTTTTTCCCTTCATGTTTTTTTTTAGCTCTACTCTCACAGATTCTGAACCTTGTGACTCTGTCACTTATTGCTATTAATTTCATTTCATTTCTTACTAACATGGCAATCCTGCTCTCTCTTCCCATCTGCCTGTCCTTGTGATAGGATGTGTATGCTTGGATATTAGTTCCAAGTCCTGATCTCCTTGCATCCAGGTGTGTGCAAAACCCATAACATCGTACCTTCAAATTTCAATCAGCTCATTTGCCTTGTGTCATAAATTGCATGCATTTAAGTACTACATCTTCAGTGCTGGATTGACCATCCCCATATCTGCTGTGCCTGAAGTTAGATTCATGACTCTTTCTGTTGTATTACTTGTTTTGGCTGCTGATCTCCTCCCCTCCCCGTGACACAGACACAGACAGACACACACACACCCTTAACCTATCTCCATAATTTTCATATATCTATCCCACCCCCCTACTATTTAGTTCAAAGCCCTTTTCTGCAGCTCTAATTATGCACTGCACAAAGACTCTGGTCCTAGCATGATTCACATGAAGCCCAATCCAATCCCAGTACTGATGCTAATATCCCTTGAGTTTGAACCAGTTGGGCGATGTGTTTACCTCTTTAACCTTTGTTAACCTGGTGCCAATTTGTTCGTGGCACATGTATTAATCCAGGGATTATTACCTTTTGGCTACTGTTTTTTAATTTAATTCCGTGCTACTCATATTTCCTCAGTGAAACCTCTTTTGCTTTGTACGTTTATCTCTGTGGACCATGACAATTGGATCTTCCCTCCCACTCAAAGTTCCACTTCACCCCAGATGAGATATCTTGATCCTGGGCACCAGGCAGGCAACACAGCCTTTGGAACAGTTGATCCTGGCAACAGAACGGTGTCTATTTGCTGACTGTGCTATCCCTGATTACAACTGCATTTCTCTTTTTCATCTCCTGAATGGCTTTATGTACCTCAGTGCTATGATTAGTTTGTGCATCCTCCCTGTAGACCACACTCATCCACACAGGGAGCAAGAATCTCAAATCTGTTAGATAAGCTCAAGGACTGAAGCTTTTTCGGCATTACCTCCTGGATCCTCCTAGTCATATCATCCTGTCCCTGATCACTGACCTCATTTTAAGGTAGTTGATCTTAGGGGCATGACTACCTCCTGAAATGCAGCATTCAGGTAGCTCTCCCTATCCCTGATGTGTCCCAGTGTTCGAAGCGCAGACTCCAGCTCAGCTCATTGGCTTTGAGCCAGAGTTCCTCAAGCAGCCAATACTTATTGCAGATGTGGTCACCATAAAGTACAATGGGGTCCAACAGCTCCCATGTCTTGCTTTTAGAATACATCACCTGGCCTGGCACGTCTATTTTAATTACTTATAGTTCCTCATTTAATTTTTTGAAAATCATACTAGTCTCTTAGTTTGTAGCCTGTAAGTATTTCCCTCATTTACCTTTGGCCGAAAATAACTTCAAATGGTCAAATTAGTAGCTATTTCCAACCTGTGAACTTGCACTTTGCCTGTGATGTTACTGTTTTGTGTTGGGCCGTTAGCCTATTTTGTTTTTAAAAAAAAACTTACAAGCTATTAGCCAAAAGAAAGCAAGCAAAGAAAACCCTTTCCTTTTCTGCATCAATTTTCCAATTTGCCTTCACATTCCCAAAGGATATACTCGTTCAGGCTGTGTCTCACTCCGGATGAGAGATTTCCTTTGTCTTTGCAGAGCTTAATATAGCTTTCCTTCACATGAGCTAAATATCAATTCCAAAAAATTGTGAATTCATAATTTACACAAGCTACGTTCTATAGCAAAGTTTTATGCCAAAATAAGCCTTGCAGATGTGCTAATTTTGAGGTATTGGCTGCTTTCCTCTAAATATATCCTTAATGGATTGACCATGATAAAGACATTTGTCAAATCTACCTTAGTCTGCATGCAATACGTTAATATTGTGAGATTAGTTTGTTTAGTAGAATGAATGGCTAGTTTGTAACACACTGTAATGTAACCGCAAAGGTTCAATACCTTTACCAGCTGATGTCACCATGAAGGTTCTGCTTTCTCAACCTTATCCCTCACCTGAGGTGTGGTGACCCTCAAGTTAAACCCTCCTCTGAGAACAGCCTATGATTCTCCAGGACTATGGTAAGTTTATTCATACTGTGTGAAAATGGAATGGGTCAATCGTCAAATAATCTGTTCGATGGTAATTTTCCAGTTGATAGTGAGATTCAGTGGTAATGCTGTTAAATGTCAAGGGGCAATTCTTTCTCGTTGGTGATTGTCATTGTCTGGCACTTGTAGTTTAGGTGTTACTTGTCACATATCTGCTCAAGCCTGAATGTTGTATCGGTCTTGTTACATTTGGACACTGACCGTTTCAGTATCTGAGGAGGCGTAAATGATGCTGAAGATTGGCTAGTTGTTGGTGAAAATGCTCACTTCTGACCTAATAATGGAGCGAAGGTTGTTGATGAACCAGATAAAAAATGGTTAGGCCTAGGGCATTCCCCTAAGGAACTTTTGCAGTGATATCCTGTGGCTGAGGTGATTGACAATCCCCACTATCTTCATTTGTGCTATATAAGGCTAACAGTAGAATTATCTCCCAACTTGGTTTGCTTGGGCTCCTTTCGTCACTCACTTTTCCTGCTGAGTTCTGCAGTTACAGCTGATTATTGTTGAGCATGTGATGCTTGATAGCGCTGTTGATCACAGCTTCTATAATTTTACTGATAATTGCCGAGGTGGAATTTGTCCTGTGTTTTGTGAGGGGACATATCTGATCAACTTTCCAGATGGATGCCAGTGTCGTTACTGTACTGGAACAGCTTCGCCAAGGGGTGTGGCTAATTCTGGAGCGCAAGTCTTCAGTTCTTTGCAGTGCTCAGTGCTTTTCATTCATTGTTATATTATGTAGACTTAATTGAATTGGTTGGAGGTTGGTATTTACAATACTGCGAACCTCTGTATTGAGGTTCTGGCTGAAGGTGGATGCAAGTGCTTCAGCCTTATCTTTGGGGGTCTTTTGATGTCCTGGGCTTTCCCCATTGTTCGAGATAAGACTATATTTGTGGTACTTCTTTCTAATTATACAATCATCCACCCTTGTTCACAACTGGATAGGGCTGGACTGTGTAGCTTACATCTGTCCATTAAATGTGTGATTGCTTAATTATGTCTTAATGCTGCTTGACATGTATGTTGTCACTTTTTAATTTCATCAGGTTGACAACTCATTTTATGTATGCCTGGTGCTGCTCCTGACATGTCGTCCTTATTCAAAAGGTGACACCTGTGCCAGTGCAGAAATGAATTATTGGGGTACTATAGTAACAGGAGGGTATGATGCAGGGGAGTGGTTCAAGGTTGTCACTGTTTTGTTAGATAACAGAACTAGCTGTGATATTCGATATGTGGTATGATCAGACCACTATACAGTTTAAGCAGCACTTCTACATCATTATTTTGACTGCATTGTCTAGCAGGCATTGCTTACCTATGAGAAGATAACTTGAACTCTGAGTTTACCATCATAAATGTCTTAACTTCATCCTTAGATGTTTAGCACAATTTATAGAACACCTGCCTTTTCTTTGATTTGCAGAATCTTTATTCTGATTCTTCGTCATACTTTATTTGCCACTTTCACTCCCTTGTGCATTCTGTCTAGCTTGTTTTGTGCACTCCTAGTTGGCTGCTATACTCAAAGTTTTGATGAATTTCTATGAACTTGAACTGTAACCACAGAACTTAATTTCTGTAAGGATTTCTTAGAGTAATTTTCAGGCCCACGAGTCAACACTCCCTTTCAATAATGCCTGTTATTTTCTGGCTGTATAATTGAGGCATATTGCTATCGTAACAAACTTCTGTAATTGGTTATTTCAAAATATTGGATTGTGTGTGCAAAATGTTTCTAATGTGTATGATGTTGTAACCTTAAGTTTTATATGCAATTAAAGGTGGAAGATGCTAATTGGTAAAGTTACCTTTTTACTGCCACTTATTTTTAATTTACCAGCAGCTGTAGTATGCTGTAAGTTCCACTTATGGCAATCTGTTTCTTACACTTCTCAGGCATGAAGCACATCTTGTGCACCCTACTCTACAAACTCTTTCCCTCTTTTTGTTATGATTCCAAAGGAGCCTTCTTAAATGTGTTGAGGAGGAATTACAACAACGGTAACTGAACAGCTTAATCAGTAGCTACCATGTCTCCATCTGCTGTACTACATGTGTTTTGTGGTAGATGCAATGGTGGTTCTGGAGATGGGTCAAATGTATGTTTTACTGTCCTAAATAAAAGTTTATCCCAATTTGACTATGTTGAGATTTCAATTGTTTCTATTCTCCTTCCAAGTGGGCCACCCAAAACTCTTATCTAGAACCATCCTCATGGTAGATGTGATTTGTGCCAAATTATTTTTTTCAAGTATGTATGTGAGATATAATTGCATACATTATAAGGTGCTGGCAAATTAGTGCATAGTGGTCGTATCACAGTTTCCTCTCTCCCCATATTGAACAAGGAATTTATTAATAAAAAGCTAAGTGCCACTAAAAATAATGAAAAAGACAATGTAAATCATACCAAGTGGTAGATACAAAATTGTGATCTCAAATTAGTGCGTTTTGTGAAGATTTGTAGCTCAGGTCGAAGGTCTGGATGTAGGTTTGCTTGCTGAGCTGTAAGGTTTGTTTTCAGATGTTTCGTCACCATGTTAGGTAGCATCTTTAGTGAGCCTCCGGATGAAGCACTGGTGGTATAGCCCACTTTCTATTTACGTGTTTGGGTTTCCCCAAGGAAATCCAAACACATAAATAGAAAGCAGGCTACACCACTAGTGCTTCAACTGGAGGCTCACTGAAGATGTTACCCAGTATGGTGATGAAATGTCTGAAAACGAACCTTCGAGCTCAGCGAGCAAACCTACATCCATGTGATCTCAAATGTTTTTGAGATCTCAGTTGGGTAGATCCTCAGTTACGTACTTCTGGAAAAGGGCACTGATAAATACGTTAGTTTAAGATTGGACGATGGTGAGAAAATATTATCAAGTTTTAGAAACAGCCTTTTACCAGCATTTCTAAAAAAAAACTACATAGAAGTGGGAAAAGAAATAATTATTATAATGGGTGGATTTTTCTAATTTCCAGATGAGCAGGTTCTGTACAGATTTGGATTAGGGTATAATTATAGATAGATTGTCACTCATTACCCAACAAATCTTATTTTGAATTGCAACTTGTACTTCTGAGATGTAAGAAGGATTGTGTGACTTCATCTAAGAACCATATTCCCTGTGTTCACCCGTTGAAATCTTCCCAAGCAATTTAAATTGAAATATTATACATCTGTCTTAGTTTTCATTATACACCATATTTTGAGTCCATTATTCAATATATTTAAATTGTTTTTATTTAATATATGTTGATATTGTGCTGGTATGCATGCTTCCGTCAATATAAAGCATCTGTTTTCTGTTAACCTCCGTCATTATAATGTGGAATGCTATAAATCACTTTTTAGGGGACACATAGCGCACCTGGATGAAGACTTTGAAAATGAACCGTAAGTGCCCTTATAGATTATTAAATTTAAATAAATTATAATGAATTACAATGTTAATATTTCTATAGAATCATGAAATGTTTTCAGTTGCAAATGTAATGAACTGATTTGAATGATCTATTTGTGGGATGGCAAATTTGAAGGTTTCATGGTAGGATTTGCATTAATTTTATAGATATTAAATAAAACTAAATCTTTTTTCATAACCAGCCTATGAGCATTGTAGAAAATCTTAAATCAGCCTGTTTCAGCAATTTACTGAAGCTCAATTTAGTTAAGCTATTGTTGATGTTGGCTTACCTTCTGTAGAATGGGCAATGAAGAATTGTAGAAAATAATTTCAGATGCTTTTGTGTAAGTATACAGACTAAATCATGAAGAGAATCGGTGTCAAGATTAGAGTGGTGCTGGAAAAGCACAGCAGGTCAGGCAGCATCTGAGGAGCAGGAAAATCGACGTTTTTGAGCAAAATCCCTTCATCAGGAAACTCCTGATCCTGCTCCTCAGATGCTGCCTGGCCTGCAGTACTTTTCCAGCACCACTCTAAACTTGACTCTGATCTCCAGCATCAGCAGTTCTCACTTTCTATAAGACCTTCTAAACCTGTTACTCTCCCATCCAAAAGAACACTGATGGCAGGCACATGGGAATGCCACCACCTGCATGTTCCCTGTAAATCACACGTCATTGCTTGAAAATATCTTGCTGTGCTTTCACTGTCACTGAGGGGCAAAAAAAGCCTGAAACTCAGATGTTAAAAGCCACGTGGCCATAATATATAGCCTCATGGAGTCAAGGAGATATTTTGCCACTTCCTCTGAAAGTTGTTTAAGGATGGATAAAAGTCTTGCCTGTCATCCTCAAACAAATAAATAAAAGTGGGACTAATTTTGTCTTTGACTTACAGCTTAAGGAGAAAGAGAAGTATAAATGTTCGTATTTCTATTAGTTGTTATGTCTGAAATGAATTTGTCTGAAGATTGGGGAACTGAGCTTTTGCTGGTTTTGCATTTCTAATGTGTGAAATCTTAACATATTTCTATCTTCATGTTATATCTACATTGCATCCTTTTTGAACTTTGTTAAACTATTTGTATTTTTCTATAAGGTCAACACTTAAAAGAGTAGTTCCACCTCCCCTTCCACCAAAGGTGAGTACTTATGCATTTGTCTCTCTCTTTCTCCCTCCCCAGAAAAACAGAACTGATGTATGTCATCCCTACTAAGTGAATTTTAAAAATCAAATTTCATTGTTAAATTATGTCTTCTTAACTTAAATTGGTCAAAATACTACACTATACCAACTGTTACATGGTTATAGTTAAAATTAAATGTCGGGCTGTTAGACTTGCAATTAACTAGGTTAAATGATGCATTTAGCTTAAGGGCCTTCACTGTTACTTAAGTATATCACCTGTAGCAAAATTTACGATGAATTACTAGTTATGCACAAATCATCAGAATGAAAAAGTTTCTGAATCATTGTAGAAATTTGTTTGTACGGTTTCTGCATGAACCCCTAAAACTTCATTGTTACCACATAGCCATATGTAATGGATTGACACCAGGATTCTTATTTGAGTTAGATAATTATGCAGTCTTTGAAATATTACAATGAATTGCGAGAAGTGCAAATGCAAGTTTTTCTTGGCTTCACAAAACAGGAAACTACTTTTGGCAGATGTGCATTTGTTTTCTTTTCTCTCCTGTCACCCTCTGCACCTCAGCCCAGAGTGTTCATCATCCTAAAATGAAAGGAGCTCTCTGTCACAGCGACTCTTGAGAGTCTAATGGAAGATGAGTTTTAAGTTGAGGTGTGATTTTTAGACGTGGATGAAAACAGATGCTAGAAATAAATGTCAGAGTAAGGGAAGCTAGTTCAGGAGAAGGTGGGATATAGAGCAAACATTTTCCTACAAAGGAAAAGGGTGAGGCACTCTTACATTAAAAATGTCCCTGTTTATTTAGGACCATACAGGATAAGTAGGATAAATCAAAAAGGAATGTTAAATTGAGAGGAGTATTGAAAGCGCAGTGGTGAAATTAAAGAGATCAGGAATGCAGAGTAAAGGCACAACAGCTTTTTCTTTGTTCGAAAGACATTTAATGTGTTTTAAATTTGAATGATTCCTTTAAGATTTCACTGTCTTTGTTACAGTGCAATAACTGTCAGCAATTTATACCTCCCTCTACTTAAATAAGCAATTACAGACAATTGGTTTTAAAGGTACCTTAAAGTTTAACCTTCGCCATTCATGTGTACAAACGTTATAGAGACTTGATTAGGTTTAATTGTCTGTAGTTGTAGTTCCAAAGGTTTATTTTTCAATAATCTTCAAGCTTGTTGAAAAGATTTGGACAGAACTGTCAACTTTTAGAGCATAAAACAGACAGAATAGAATTGGCTGCCTGTTATATACTGCACCAAGTTTCCTTTCTCGTTGATTTTCAATTTGTATCCCATTTGATATGCCAGTTTTATGCCCATGCAGAGATTGAAAGCTCTGCCTGTTAATTCAAATTAAATTACTTTTCATAACATTCTTGATCAACCGTTGTCAAAATTGCATTATTCCTGTTGGAAATACATTGAAGTAAGAAAATGAACTTAAAGATTCCTATTTCATATTATTGAAACCAGTTTCTCCTGTTTCAGCCACGGGTACAGAGTGCTTCTGATCTTCCAGATGAAGAGAGATCACAAACAGTCAAGAGGCAACCTTGCACAGAAAATGGGCCATCATCTGTGCCAAGAAGACAGAGTACTCCAACATCACTGTATCAATCAGAGATTCTTGAAACATCCCTTCCCAGTAGCATTAGTAGCCCTGGATTACTTGATATCCGAGCTAATGACTTAGGTAATGAAATTAAATATTGAGTGGTGGCTCACTGTATTGTAAACATAATGTATCTCTCTATCCTTCATCACCAAAGCTGTACAGACTAGGTTAAATATTTCTTGTTGTCCCCTGTTGCAGACATGGAACTTAACTTACCTGATTATGCTGTTCTTGCTGATGGTATTTTGGTGGTATTGAATCTATATACCATTTGGATTCTTAGGATGTGTGGCCTATGTGGACTTAAGAAACTATTGCTATGTGGCAAAACTTGCGATGCTAGTTTTCCTACATTGATATGCAACATATTCCTGCAGAAGCAATGTGAGGGTAAACCACAAATATGTGGGCCTGTGAATATGTTAAATAAAGTAAATACAGGGAACAGTGCATTGTAATTACACTATTGATGTCTCTCCCATTCAAATGCCAATCTCTAGTAAAATTGGAAGTCTGTTAAGGATTTTGCAATAGTTAGGACCTAATAACTCTCTTATCCAACAGAGCCCAGCATGATTGATTTCTACTTGATATGTCAAAGAGGAAATATTTGCACATGCACGTTGCTCTTTGTAGGAATAAATAGTACAACTTAGATGCCTTGAAATTTTCATAGCTATTCCAATGCAGAAGTGTTAGTTTATTCTTAACTATCTAATTTATTGAAGTGCAAGAGTAGGAATATCAAAATCAGTTTTGAATTATAATATCACATAACAACAGGTCTGACAGATTTAAGTTCCAAAATTTACTTTTCAAATTTCCCATGCTGTGGTGAGATTGTCCAATAATACAACTTCTTTGGAATGCAAGACTGTCCTTGGTCAACCCATCCACCTCATATAATCTAAATGAGGCACCACCACCCTTCTTCTTCCCCCGCACCCCCCAATGAAAATGTTTGTCTGTAATATAGTGTTAAATATTTTACAATGAAAATACAAATGTTGGCATTTGTATAGGAGTGAGCAAAAGAATCATCCCTTTTGAAAAGCATTTTTATAGATTATTCTTAGCCAATACCTCTAAGGTTGATCAGTTACACTCAACAGAAAACAATGCATCATATTGAGAAGTCATACTTAACATTGACTAATCAAAAATTATTTTTTTAAAAACTGAAGAACTGTGGATGCTGGAAATAGAAACAAAAGTACACACTGCTGGAAAAAACTCAACAGGTCTGGCAGCATCGGTGAAGAGAAAGCAGAGTTAACAGTTTTGGTCTAGTGACCCTTTTTCAGAACAGATAGGGAACTGATAGCTAGGAAAAGATTGGTATATACGCTGAAAATGGGGTGGGGGGGGTGGGGGTAGGAGTAACAATGGGTAGAGATGGAGCCCAGAAGCGAGAAAAATCAGTTGGGTAGAAAATGAGAAGGTAAAAGGACATAGGAGAAGTGCTCAGGCCCTAACATTTATTGGACTCGATATTGAGTCCTGAAGGCTGCAGTATCCCCAAGTGGAAAATGAGATGCTGTTCTTGCAGGTTGTGGTGAGCTTCACTGGAGCACCAAGGCAAGCCTGAGACAGAAATATTGGCCAGGGATCATGGTGGTTTGTTGAAATGGCAGGCTCTGGGAAGCTCAGTTATTTTTGCAGATAGAGCATAGATGTTCTGCAAAGTGGTCTCACAGTCTGTGTTTCGTCTTCCCAGTGTAGAGCAGATCACATTGTGTAGCAAATATGGTAGACTAGACTGAATGATATGCAGATAAATCAGTGCTTCACCTGGAAAGTGTGTCCAGATCATTGGATGGTGAGGAGGGAGGAAGGTGTAAATGGGTAGGTGTTGCACCTTCTGTGAATGTTTTGGGAATTTGGATGGTGTTGGGATTGGACCAAGGTGTCCCAGAGAGAATGGGCCCTTCGGAAGGTTGACTAGAGAGGAGAGGAATGGGTGTTTGGTGGTGGCATCCTGCTGGAGGTGGTGGAAATGATGGCTAATGATCCTTTGGATGTGGATGCTTGTGGGATGGTAAATGAGGACCGGGGAGCCTCTATTGTTGTTGTGAGAGAGAAGAGAGGGCAGTGAGAGCTGAAGTGTGGGGAGATGGTTCAGGACACAGCTGAGGGGCCTATCCAGCACAGTGATGGCGAATCTTTAGATGAGGAAGAAGCTGAACATTTTGGACTCCCCTTTTGTAGAAGCTGGTAGCTTCAGAAGAAATGCAACAGAGATTGAGAAACTAGGAGAATGGAACAGAGTCTTTACAGTAAGCAAGATGTGAAGATGTATCATCAAGATAACTGTGGAAACTGGTTGGTTTGTAGTGGATGTTGGTGGCCAGCCTGTCCTCAGAAAGGAGGACTCAGATTGACCAAGTGAAGGTGAGAGAAGGATAGAAATTGGAAGCAAAATGGATAAGCTTTTCTGGTTCCGGATGTCATCCGTGTACCAGAGGAAAAAGTTCTGGGTGGGGGCCCATGTAGGACTGGATCAAGGAATGTTCCACATACCCCACACGGGGAGACACGCATAACTGGGGCCAATGCAGGTATCCATAGCTACACCTTTCATTTGAAGAAAGTGAGAGGTGTTAAAAGTTGTTCAAAGTGGCCAGTTGTCAGATGGGAACAGTTCATGCCTTTTTTCCCAGAAAAAATATTTTGTCTCATAAGAAATGAAGTTAAATCCTGTCAAATTCAGAACTCGTCCCAGAGCTTTGGCGGTACAAACGAAATTTAAATTAATTTTTGATTCTTTAATTACAGGCATTTGGTTACATTGCAGACACCAGCTAATGATCTGTTCACACATTATCCAACAATGCTTAAACAAAAAAAAATCTTTCTCCCCCCACCCTTCAAGCCCATAGAATTAACACTACAAAATCAGTGAATAAGAATTGGAAAAAATGCCTAGGAGACTAAGTTTCCATGCTTTAAAGTCTGAATTTCCAGGGCTTGCCATTGGTTGCCTTTTGGGCACCTTCAAGTTAGCACAGATAATATTTTCAGAAGTTTGCAATTTTCTGTTGGCAATGGTTTTTAATTTACTGGAATTGTCATCTGTCACAAATAACCCACTTTAAAAGAGACTAAAGCAGTTTCTTATTTTAAACACTTACATTCTCTGCATCACTGAATTTCTTTTGAATATATTTAGAAGTGGTATCACTTTAAAATATAAATTTTGTCATTTTTAGACACACCACTTTGCCTGTCTCACCAGAAAAATGAATTTTGATTAAAATGCCTTAACCATGAGATTGTTTTTGCTAATACATGCATATGGTTTAACATTTCTAAGCTGTTGTTAATTTTCTACTGTCATGATTGTGTAGCAATATTAATGACTATACAAGAATTGCTTATGTAGGTGATGAAGGAGTGTTATGTAGTGGCAGCATTTTGCTTTCATGTTTGGAGCTGGTTATGCATAAATTTACTTTTCATTTGTCTTTAGAATGGTTGTTTTGCATAATTTCAGGTGTTGCTGGGGGCCTTTCAAGCTTACCTAGTGGAACTTCTGAGCATCCTCCAGCACTACCTCGAAGAAAAGAAAAGAGAGAATTTCCTGTATGTCATTTGTAATTTTCAAATCATTTGATTGTATTTCTTGAATTGTTACTAAGATTTGGACCTGGAATTTTGCTCCTCGGATAGGGTCACAGAGCTGGGATGTTCCTCATTCTGCAAATCTAATCTTGGAAAAGTTAGAAATCTCTCAACACCAGGTTATAGTCCAGCAGGTTTATTTGGAAGTACTAGCTTTCGGAGCGTTGCTATCCAAATAAACCTGTTGGACTATAATCAGTGTTGTGATTTTTAACTTTGTCCAACCAGTCCAACACTGACACTTCCTCATCATGGAAAAGGTGACATGTAGTCATACTGAGTGGCCCTGGAATGAGTGTGGAGCGTGTCAGTTACTGGGGTGGGAGGTGCAGAAGAGCTGTCTCTGCACTGGCACTATTTGGTTATTTTTGTTTCAAATGATTTAAAGCTGAAAACAGCCCTGGAGTCCCCCCTCTCACTTTTATACTCCATCCATGCCAACCTATACTACCCCTTTCCCCTTACCCATTCCACACCAACTCACCTACTGTTTACCAGTGGACGATCTCAGGAGCTATTCTGGCATAAAATAAAGTTGAGCTTATTTATTTTTAAGGAAATTCTTCATGACTTACTAAAAAAAAGTATCCAGCACATCAAAATCCCTTGAACTAATCTCTTAAATTGCATACATTCACTTGAGTACATCATTCCTTCCCTTGTGAAAGCAACATTTTTATTCTGTAACCACCTGAAATTGTTAATCAAGCTATTCATTTAACAAATACCACGCTTTGATCAGTCATGCAGTACGAGTTCTCTAATGATAGCTTGCAGGCTTACATCAATGTATTTTTACAAACTCTGTTTTATTTTAACCTTAAAGCTCAACAGAGTTAAATTTCATGATGACTTGTGTGACATTCCAATGAGTTTATGTACTTTTATGTGCAGTCTTGCTGACATTTAACTTTCCCTAAGGGCACCTGGCCTCCCCAAGAGATATCCTAGGACTGTATCAGTGAGATGCAGACTTGCATATTCAAGGTTTTATGTGTACACTCAGGTTTGAGGCAGCTAACTTGCCAAATCTAATAAGTTAGGAAACTCCCTCCAGGAGACAAGGCTGTACAATTTTAGGTACCCCTCTGTTCTACCGCAAAATAGCCTATTACCCTAAATAGCATAGAGGTTAGTTTCAGTACCAAGGCTTCAGGTTTGGGTCTTCCCAGCATTTTTGCAAGAGCCTTTCTTACTGAAAATTCACATTAGAAATGTATCTCAGGTTCAACAGATGATTTTTTTTTATGGATGTTTTCTTTTTCTAAAAAAGTTGTTGTGAATTTCAAGCTTGTTGAAACGTAGTATCATGTAGATAAGATTTCTATATCTTACATATAAAGTTGTATTAAATTAATTTTATTCTGGATCAGATTGAAATGGGCACCAGAGTGTACCTATTACCTTTGTTGATGTATTTTCCCTAACCTGACAAACCGGGGGTCAGATGACTTTGAATCTCTATTTAACTTTTCGTACATTAAATGGCAGCTTTTATATATAACAGGTGTTGGAGCCAAGTGATTATTGTATGCAATGTTTGTCATGATGCTACTAAATTATATACTTTACTGAAATGACTGAATTTAACCTCTTAATGATGTTCAAAATTGACATTTTTTTTAGAAGCCAACAATCAATGGCCTTCCTCCGACTCCAAAGGTCCATGTAAGTCCAATTCTTTAAGTGTAATTCCCTTAATACTCCGAAGTGTGACGACTTGAGGATAAATTAATACTTTATTGGAGTTATTAAGCTAGTTATATAAATTGATGAAGAATAATATTGCTGATATTCTGTGATAATGTATGATGATGTAAAATCCCTCTTTATTTGTATGTATGTAACAATAGTCAAGTACTTCATTGGGTATTGCAATATCTAACAAACATTCTGCAAAGTAAAGTGTTTTCATTGAAGGTTAGGCCCTAACTTTTATTCGTGTTCATTTTTCTTTTCCTGTGCATTCACATAACCTCTTTGACTCAGTTTACCCCTTATACTAAAAAAAAGTCTTTCTTTTGCTGTGGTCCAAGGACACTACAGTTTGAGTTGTAGTTGTGCAAACTCGTTTTGTAAGAAAAGATCCTTGCACTCATTGGTTTAGCTGGATTTCAAGCTAGGAACTACAGTGAATTGACTGTGTGCTACCACACTTCACCATTTAATTTCTTCCAGTTGTCTCCACTTCTGTCTGGAAGGAGGATTCAAGTGAATACATGCACCTTCCACTACCTCACACAATGACAACTTTTCACTAATGAACGAAAAATCTTTATAACTGTAGGCTGAATAGGAACCACCTGAACTCTATCTAAACATCTTTGTCATCCCACATGAAAAGAGGTACTGGACAATAAGCAGTAATAATACCTGTTTGAGTTCACCCATAACAATGGCAAGACAAGGATGTAACTTTTTTTCTAAAGTCTAGTACATTTTTTTTTGCTCCCACTCTTTGACATTACCATCCTTGATGATAGTTACTTGAATTTGAATTCTGAGTTTGAATTTGTGCCAGATGATACAAATGACCATCACTAATAACTATAGCTATTTGCTAGTACAGAACTTGAGTATTGCTGAAGAAAGATAAATTTTGTTGAAGCTTTCATTTGCACTTGGCAGGACAGTTAATAAAAATGCCAAAGTGGTAGGGAAAACAACATGTACATTGGATGAGAAAATAGTGTTAATCAGTTGGCAAGTGGACTGTGGTTGATGGGCGCATTGCCATGAAGATAAGATGTCTTCTCACACCACCTCAGTACCATTAAAGTATCATCAATGCAGCATGAGATGGGCCCTTCACATCAGTTGGGAGGACAGACATACTAATATCATCCTTGAAAGCCAATAGAACCAGTGTAGAGGCCAGAATCAACTTTGTGGGCTGGCCATATGCTTTGGGTGTCTGAGTTCTGACTGCCAAAGCAAATCATTTTTGCCCAGCTCAAGGAAGGAATTTAAATGAAAGAAAGACAAAAAAAAGTTTCCAAAAACACCCTCAAGGCTTATCTTAAGAAATGTAAAGTGGACGTCAACGCATGGGAGACACTCATTCTAAAGAAACTGACTTGGAGGAACCTCCTGTATGAAGATAGGCAAATCTTTCAGAACACCAGTCAGCAAAGACCAAGTACAGAAAATTACAGAGTATGGAGAAAGGTGTGCCAGCAACCTTGAAGCCAAGGATCATTTCCACCCCCCCTAGAAAGATCTGACTAGTGTGGTCGGAGATGTAGCTCGAGGATCAGGCTTATCAACCACGCAAGGACCCACAAAATCCATGACCACAGAATTTCCAAAATGAACAATTGTGCTTCATTAAGTGATTTCGCAGCAGCCCATGGAGAATGTATCAGTTAATGATAACTGTTAACTACCACAATTTTAAAAGAGGCAGGTTGACTGGTCAATGCATTGCCCCAAAGAATTGAACCAGAGAATGGCTATCACCTATTTCATTGAGTTGAAGCGGTATAATGTGTCTATATCTTCTTTTACAGCAACTAATATTTTAAGTACTCTCAATCTAGAACCCACCTTAAATGCTGAACAACACTTCTGTCCCATAGGTTATTTTTCAAATAGGGACAAGTTGATTCTCAAATGTTTTCTTGGAAAGTGTTCAGTTTTTCTCCAGAAATAACAACTAAATTTCTGAATGTTAAAACTTTCCTATAGATGGGTGCCTGCTTTACAAAAGTATTTGATGGATGTCCTTTAAAGATCAGTTGTGCTACATCTTGGATACACCCTGACACGAAGGGTAATGCTACTTAAACAAAAATTGCTTTTAACTGAAACTATTTACAAAAAAAGTTATGCAGTATTTCTTCTAATGAAATATTAACTTTGGCTTTGTTTTTCTTTTAAATTAGACCAATATTTAATCTTTGGAACTGAAGACGGTATTTATACGTTAAATCTGAATGAGCTGCATGAAGCTTCAATGGAACAAGTAAGCATTTTGAACATAGATTATATCTTTCTTGGAATTACAGCATTGTCAGAAGTATAACACTGAATTCTAGGATTCTGTTTTGACAAGTGGAGTAACAACTGTGCAAATCTTTTCTTCAAATTTATTTGAATAACTTTCACTTACCTTTTTAATATTTCTAATGGATGTTTAAATCAAATATATTTTCCAGCTTTTTCCTAGGCGATGTACCTGGCTGTACGTTATCAATAATATTCTAATGTCTTTATCAGGTATGTATCCATTTAGTCAAGTCTTAATATATTGAACTTTGCTTTTGTAAATTTACCTAATTTTATTGCAGGTCAATAGGTGTTATAAGCAATATTCTAGTTGCAGTTTAATTTATTTTCATGGGAACATGGACAAATTGAAAATTGATTTCAATTGCTGCGATGTTTTTGAGTTTGAATCTTCCTATATTGCAATATAATAGAATTTTAAAATTACAACATAGCTGATGTTGCTCTGACATTAGAAGTGAAAAACAGCAGGAGTGAGAATTTTGCAAAAGAGAAAGTTTAGATACACTTGAGAACCATATGCAGTAATTTGTGAAGTAGAAATGTAAATAAGGTATGACAGTACTGAACAAAGTGCAGTCATTACTCTAAGATAAGGATGAACTAGGCATTCAAGAAACCAAACAGAGGGATCACTTAGTGAAAGGAAACAGACTGTTATATATAGGCATCCAATTGTCAGAGATACATGTATTAAAGAAATCCAGCAGCATCGAACTAGTTCTTAAAAAAAAATACATTTGCAAAATTCATATTTGAATCTATAGATTTAGTATGCATAAATCTTTGGATGCCTTCAGGGAGGTCTGACTTAGTTCTGACCTGATTCCTGTAATTTCTTTTGTGTTCTAGTTTCAGCCCAATTGTTTTTTTGTTGGTGGCTGTAAAGTAGCTCCTTATGGACTGTTTGCAGTTCTCAAGTACCGGCGGGAATTTTATATGTTGAAGTAATCTAAATTACTCAGTAGTGTGGTTCCT
Source organism: Hemiscyllium ocellatum (assembly GCF_020745735.1). NCBI lineage: Eukaryota > Metazoa > Chordata > Chondrichthyes > Orectolobiformes > Hemiscylliidae > Hemiscyllium > Hemiscyllium ocellatum. The sequence goes on from NC_083408.1 coordinate 72,441,172, forward strand.
GTGGAGCAGTGATGGCCAACTAGTAATATTACTAGATTATTAATCCAAAAACCAGATAATGTTCTGGAGACCTAGTGGAATTTGAATTTAGTAAAAAAATAGTATGAAATTAAGAGTCTAACAATAAACATGAAACTACTACCAATGGTCAGAAAAACTCATCCAGTTCATCAGTGTTCTTTTAGGGAACATAACTGCCATTCCATCCTGAACTAGCCTACATGTAACTATATATAACAGTGCAACTCTTGTCTGCCCTCTTGGTATTTAGGGATTCTAAATTGATCTCTGGCAGAAGAGTAGTGAGTGCTAATACACTTGGTATAACAACTAACACTTACATTCTTTATAGCTAGTTCAGGGCAGCAATAAATGTTTACTCCCTGGAGTAATTGAGGGGAAAATAACTGAGCTGGTGACTATCCATTGATGTCTTTTGGAAAGTATGCATGTTTAAGCTTGTATAGAATCAAAATTCATCAAGAGTGGTCATTTAATTGAAATGTTGAAAGTCTATTTCTCCCTTTGAACCATACTCCTGAGATGAAGTACACTGTTTAAACACAAAGAATAAGGATCGTTATTGAAAATAAATTATTGATAAATTTGCAACAAATTTTGGACTCCTAATGTGAATCATTCATGTTAAAACTTCATTTTCTGGCCTGAGTCACTGGATAGAAATCAGAACTATTGTTTCTTCCACCTGTTTTCAAAAACAAACCACTGCTGCTCTTAAACTCAACTCTGAAGTCCATGTTTTCTTTCTACTGCTTTAGCAGGTGATATTAGTTAAATCTACATATTCCATGGATCAAACTTACATCATCTTAATTAGTTACCAATTGAGAATACTGACAAGCTTGCCTTTTGAAGACTGCCTAATTATCAGTCCTTGAATAAGAGTCATAAATAAGTACATTATTGATGTAGAACCATGGGCAACTATAGTTTGGATGAAATAGAATAAATTACAATTTGGTTCCAATTAATATTTGACAGTTTTTTTCAGGTGCACCATATAAATATGCTTTAATGTATATACTTTGGTATTCTAATGTGAAATATCCTTTTGAATTTTGTCTTTTGTAGATGTTTTTCATAGAGTCATAGAAATGTACAGCGTGGAAACAGATCATTTGGTTCAACTTGTCCATGCCAACCAGACATTCCAACTAATCTGGTCGCATTTGCCAGTACTTGGCCAGTATCCCTCTAAACCCTTCGTATTCAAATACCAATCCACATGCCTTTTAAATGCTGTAATTGTACCAGTTTCCATGCTCTGTGAGAAAGTTGCCCCTTAGGTCCCTTTTAAATCTTTCCCTTCTCACCCTAAAACTATACCCTCTAGTTCTGGTCTCCCCCACCCGACGGAAAAGACTTTTGTGTATTCATCCTATCCATGCCCCTCATGATTTTATGAGTCTCTATAAGGTCACCCCTCATATTAAATAGTATAGGACGATGAAAATTTGAACTTGACGATCATTTTAGAAAATGAATAGTTTATATTGTCTTTACAATCAATTAAAATGTGCTTTGTCATTTGCACTGAAATTTGATTTTAAACTGAAATAACCATTGAACTGTCCTTTCCTATTCTTTACTGTTCATAATAGATACTTTTCTAAATTCCTGAAAAATTAATCAACCCTCTTGTGTTTTCCTTTTCCCATAATCGCTTCGTTTCATGTCCAAATTGACCTGGTCACTGCGAGCAGAAGGTAAGCACAATTTAAATATTTTCACCCTTGGTTTATATGGTATGTTTGTTTTCACCAGAGGTTTTATCACTTTTATGGGTGGCTTTAATCTTCCTGTGGATTAGGGTTGTCAGATTGGCAGAGGAAGCCTGAGGAAGAATTTGGAGTGTATTTAATGAGCTGAATGACTGACCTGTTTCTCCTCCTAGACCTTATGGTCTTAGACATCTAAGTAGAATGTTGAAGTGCAAGTTTATGACTTTGTGCTCTTCCCAAAGGAGACCCATTTTTTTGCAAAGTACCAAACCTAGATCTCAAAAATAGTATCTTAGAGGATATGCTCATATCCTCCCACTGAGGTAAATCAACAACCTCATTGAATTCCTTTTGGCTTTGTTTATATCTTTCACTCCCCTGGATTAGCTTTCAGTAAAAATTTGATTCCTTCTACAAGGCTGGGTTTTAAAATGCCATTACAGTTCTCTACCATTTATTTATGTTAATTGCCTGCAGGATTTTATAACCTTCTATTTTTGTTGTGAAAATCTTAACATTGTCTTTTTCCAAAGTTAGTGCCTCTTAAACTCCTCTTTAAAATTTGCATCCTGAAATGGCTTGATTTAAGTTATGCTACCGTCAGTGCTTTTAGTTATTACATGCATGTTATATTGCTGAACTTTATTCTAATGGATATTAGCCCTATTCCTCCTATCTGAAAATTTTCAGCAGCTAACAATTTCATTCTAAAAGATGTACCTTGTGAATTGCAGATACAATTCTTTAGTTATAATTTCCTTTGCACATGCCAGTTTTCTAGTGTTAAATAAGATTATCTTCAAGGTTTCCTTACTGTGCAGTGGTGAGATCAGTCTAGTGGGATGCTCTTCACATTTGGTGTGGACTTGTTGGGCCAAATAGCCTGTTTCCACACTGTAGGGATTCAATGTTTGGTTTGCAGTTCATTTGAATATAATTTTTTTATTTGTTTGAGGTATTGGGTTTGTTCATAATGCTAACGTTTTTCACTTGACCTTTTTATCCTGGAGTGAACTTTCACCTTGAATAACTAAGCAGTGTAGTGAAGGTACTCCATAACATTGGAGTAGATATGGAATTTCAGGTTTCTAATTCAACAACAATAAATGAATAATATATTTCCATGTCAGAATAGCATGAGCATTGGAGGGGATCTTCACAATAGTGGTGGTCCCTTAAATGTCTTAAGTATTATGGTTAACAAGTTTAGTTGATGTTGTTGCAGAGCTTTGGCAAGCTACCGAAGTGCATCTTATAGATGAAACGCCCTGTAGCCACAAATGCTGGTGTTGGAGAACATAGTCATAGAGATATACAGCACAGAAACAGACCCTTCGGCTCAACTCATCCATGCCGACCAGATATCTTAAATTAATCTAGTCCCATTTGCCAGCACCTAGCACATATCCCTCTAAATCTTTTAAATGTTGTAATTATACCAGCCTCCACAACTTTCTTTGGCAACTCATTCCATATACGCACCATCCTCTGTGTGTTTAATCCAAACAGATCAGCTGCTTTGTTGAACTTCTTGCATTGTTGGAATTTCGTTCATCCAAGCAAATGAAATATTCCATCTCAGTCCTGACTTGTTCCTTGTAGATGATGGTAAGCGCTGTGGTTCACTGCAGCAAAGGCAGCCCTTGAGCTGCTTTCATAGATGCAAGATTTATTTAGACAGCTTAGTCCAGTAGTAACTTCCAAATCTTTCTCCTTGCCCAACATTTGCCTCCATCCCCAAAGGATATTGATGCGGGGGAATTTAATAATGATAATGCCATACCTTGTTATGGAGAGGTGTTTCTGCTGTCTTATTATTAGAGATGGATTTTGACTGGCCTATGTGGGTGCAGTTTTACCTGCACTTGGCAACTCGGATCTTTTTTCAGGGTTGACTACTGCAGGGGACATAGACTGCTTCATAACCTGAAGAGTTGTGAATTTAACTGAACATTCAGAAAATATCCCCATTTCTAATCTTGCATTGGAGTTAAAAGTCATCTGAAGGAGCTAGAAATGATTGTGTTTTTCCTAGTGCCTTGGGCAATCCTTGCAGCAATGTCCTGTGGCTGTGTAGATTTGTCTTCAAAACCACAATCATGCTAAATATAGGAAGGCCAAAAGCAGCAATACATGGGAACATTACCTCTTGCAAATTCTCCTCCAAGCCACTCGGCTACGTGACTTGGAAATCATTCTTTGCCACTGGGTCAAGGCCCTGGAACGCTTTCCCTGACTGCAATGTGGGTGTGCCTACAAACAGATGAGTGATTCAAGAAGGCAGCTCACCACTTCCTAATTTAGGAAAACTAGGGATGGATGATAAATGCTAGCCCAGCCTGCATCACCCATAAGTTATTGCATATTTTGCAGTGAGCAGCTCACCTGCTTTCACAGCACTACTGTTAATGGAAGTCAGGAGTGAGGTGGAACATTTCACTTGCTTGTATGAGTACAACTCCAATACAAGACGCTTGACAAAACAGCCCATTTGTTTGGATCCCATTAGCAAATAATAAAACCTGGTCTTGCTTTGGTTTAGAACTTGGTCAGCTTAGTGCTGCTAAACCAATCAGTAATTAAACTTATGTATGCTTTTGGTATCCTCATGGTTCCTTTGAATTTGCAGTAGCAGTAATAATTTGTGGGTGGGCGGGTGTCACAAATGGCCTTATATGACCCCTGTGCCAATGTTGAGGATTTTGTGTAACACTTTGTGTCCTGTCCTATAGGTGGGAATGGTGATGGAGGAGTCTAGAACAGTGGCTGATGCCAGGCAGCTGCTTAATTAACTGGCTGTGTGCTTTTTGTTTTGTGAATAAAACCCACATTTAGACTGGCATAATTACTTTTTATCATGATTTAATAATAACGAAGCTCTTTCGGAGAGCAGTTACAAGTCAACCATACTAATGTGGATCTTAAGTTGCATATAAACCAGATTATGTAATAAGATCAGATTCCAAAAAGAGCATTAGTGAGCCAATTGAGTTTTTAATAGTTTTACATTACCATTAATGATGTCGGCTTCATACTCCAGAACGTTTTAAACTGAGTTTAACCAAAAGCCCATGGTGAGATTGCACCTCATTAGGTCATTATGGTCAGAAATGTGACTCTCAATGCTAGTTTTTCCTTAAATATGGATAATACTTTTCTTGCAAATCAAATCATCTGCACTTTCATAAATCCTTGGTCCTTTTGGAAGTGTCTGATAGTTTCTCAAACATATTAGTGCCCAGTGCTGTGCCCATTTCTCTTAACCTGGTCTATGACTAGAGTTTTCTTTTGATAAATGTCAACTCCTTGACATAGTGAACAATTTACTTGGATCAAATTGTTGATGATCTTCACAATCTCAAAAATGTCAGCTAAGTTATCCAAGCTTGTCCTCCACTAGAAGCCAAGCCCAATTTAATAGCATTGCCACAAAAATCTTGTTGAGCTTAATTATTCTAGATGTTTACTTCACTACTTTCTCAAGGGGCTGATGATTTTTGAGTGACTAGTGAACACTACAGAATATTAATGATAGTGTCCGATCAGAGTTTCGGGCAGTAACAGTACAGTCTCTTAGTTATCCTCAAGTGTTTTTTCAATTGATTACCTTATTTACTTTTTACTGTAGCTAACACTGCTGACAACTTAGATTTATTCAGTATAACACGAGCTAAGAGTAAGCAATACTCTTTTGGTTTCTTGCTTCACTGTTAGTTTTAGAATTGTCACTTTAAGGTATGTTCCATATTGATTATAAGTTATTTCATTTATTTTGCACGGAGTATGATCAAGCTATTCTGAACCATCTGTACTTATTCATATGCATCAGAGTCTCCACAGATGTAAAGTTACGATTTGTCTTAATATGCAATTGTTCCACACAATATATCATGCATAAGTAATTCTAATTGAAGCAAAATATCTCTGGGCTCGAAAACAATGATTTTTCACTATGGAAGAACCCAGCTAACAGTGTTATTATTTTTTACCTAAAAACAAATCTGTTAAATGGTAATATATTTTTTTTCCTAACATACATAAGTTTTCAAAACAATTAAGTTTTAGAATTTTCAAATTATTATTTTCTCATGTTTGTTGAGTTTCTAATTAGATTAGTTTCTGCATAAAAGGCTACTAAATACCAACTAATTTTAATGTCGGTATCTGAAATCAAAAAAGACAATTCTAAATCATAAATTGCGTTTTGGTTTTGTTTCTAATGCACATCATCTGATAACATTTGGTGGTGAGGTGAAGGAGATATTGGAAAGATAGGAAAGATTCAGGGTGCCTTTCAGAAAGGAGAGAAAAATTGAGATGCAGTGGGGTTTAACAAGGAAATTTCAGAGCCCTAAGACTGATTGCTGTGGCTGTGGGTGCTAATGCTGTGAAGGGGTGGTAGGAAGAGGTGTATTGGGTGAGATTGGAAATGTGAAAGAATTTAAATTGGCAACATGTGAAATTGGGTATTAGTGCAGATCACCAGACAAGTGGGTGCTTGGTGAGCCAAAGTAATTTGGAATGTAATGCAACAAGCATATTTTTGAATGAGAGACTTATCGTAAGTGGAGATGGAGAAGATTGAAAAAGCTGAGTCTAAAAGCAAGTAAGACATAACCAAAAATTTCAGGACAAATGTGCTGATGGAGAGATGGATGCATGCAATGTTAAAGGTAGAAATAAACAATCTTTATGATAGAGAGCATATAGAGTTCCAAGCTCTGTTTGGATGCTGAGGAATTTGGAGGTGAGAGTGGTATTGTTAATAATGAGGATAAATGCCATCAGCACCAGCCTGTATATTGTACATTTGCAGAATAGATGTATATATGTATAAATATGAGAGAGCGTTTTTCTTGGAATGAAGAATAAGGCAACATAGTGTATGAATAAGGGAACAAATGTGATCCAGAAGTTCAGATATACAAATCACTAAAAGTAATAACACCGATTAATTCTGCCATTTTTTTTCTTTCATAAAAGTAAGCATTGGTACTCACTTCTGGAACGATAGAATTGGAAAGCTGAGAAGTTTCTGTTAAATTTATATCGAACCCTGGTCAGACCATGCTAACATATTGTGCACAGTACTGATCTCCATCCTGTGTTAAGAATGTGTAGAGATATGAGGAAAGTATGGGAAAGTGATATCATGAAAACATCCTGCTGCTGTATTAGGTGTTACTATGGCCCCACAATCCAAATTGCATGTGTCCAGTTCTATTTGTATTTTGGCTGGTGCTCTAAACTAAGCCTATTACTTCCACTTTTCTCCCTGCACTATTCTCTCCCCCCCCGCACCCCCCTCCCCAACTTTCCCCTCCTGCCCTGTCCTCCTCCCAATACTTTAATTTCTCTGTCCTACCCTTCCTTTCAGATCCCAACAGGAGCTGCTAACAAGGTAGTAATCAGCCATGACTTGGAAATGGCAGGTCAGGCTAAAGGGGATAAAAGCCTATTCCGACTACTATATTCCTCTGCCCTAAAGGCATTTGAAATGATGCCAGAACTGGAGTTGTGCTTATCAGGAAATAGTTGAACAAGCTAACTCTTTGATCTTGCGTCTTCTCTTTCTGAGAATAATCTGATAGAGATCTCTGATATTTAAGAGAAACCTCTTTATCCAGACAGTGGTAAGAATATGGAACATGCTACAAAGAGAATAATTGGACAAATGGAAAATTGCATTTTGGGGACATGGAATTTCAATTTTGTGGAGTACCTGGTGAGGGTTTCAAGGAAAGGAAGTGCAAACAAATAAAGGAATTGAATTGGAATGGCAGGCAGAAAAATTGAAATAATAGGCTCAATTTAGAGCACCAGCCGAAATGCATATGAGAATGAATGCAAAGAATTTGGATCGTGTAGTTGTGATAAGTTTTGGAAGGGACACGTTCTTGTCATACATCAGATATGATTTTGGAAAATCCAAAATTGAAGCTTATTTTGGGTAATGCCTTATGTTGGGATGTAGTTGAGAATAATGATAGGCCAAACTAATTGCATCCTATCAGCAAACCATTATCCAAGTTCAGAACTGTGTGTTGTGAATAGGTTTCAGTTGTCCATTTTCTGACTTAATATTTCTTTACATTTGCAGGTAAAACCTTTCAGCTTTATTCACACAATCTGGTTGCCTTATTTGAACAGGCCAGAAAACCAGGCCTGGCATCCCATATTCAAACACATCGTTTCCCTGACAAGATAATACCCAGGTAAGCAAATACATTTGTACTATTTGTGTGAAGCAGTGTAAAATATGTTTTCATTATTCCATTTCCTCATTCCATATTTTTTTTGGTGCAGTTCTCTTCTAAGTAGCTCCAGGTAGAGCATATATGAATACCGGCACGTGATGTCCAAACTAATGAATGAGAACGTATGTGACAATCAGAAAATGTGCAAAATGAAGCACTTAAGACAGCATCCTTGGAAAATTTTACTATTTCAGGAGAGCAGGTCCTTAATCAGATCTTTGGATTAAGATCTTACAGTTTGATAAAGATTATACCAATGAACAGCATCTTTTGAAAAAAGAGGGAAGATTAAAATGGCTGCAAATATTTAGTTGGAAGATGAGGCAAAACAGTTAAAATAGTTGATGGATGGCATAATCAGAGAACTAGACACGTCATTGAACTCATGACATATTCACGATATTGATTTGTAGCATGAGCCATAACCCACAAATGTCTTTAGAAAATGAATGTGAAAGGTAACTGAAATTTACCTTGTATATTGTTTCCAGGAGATTTGCTTTAACAACAAAAATTCCAGAAACAAAAGGCTGCCACAAATGCTGCATTGGTGTGTAAAATTCTCAATTTTTAAAATTCTGTTCTTTTTCACCATTTGTTTGGAACATAGTTGTTAAATATACAAAGTTGTATTTAAAATATTTTCTTAAGGATATGACTGCGACTCTATTATTGTTCATATGATCGTATATCATATGTTTCAGTCAATACTGCTATGATCTGGTTGCTGGGAAGTGTGCAAAAATAATCATTTAAAATTGCTGCTCTTCCTTTTACACTTGGTATTCACGTGCTCACCCCCCCCCCAAAAAAAAGCAAAGCAGCTAAAATCGGGAATTTGAAGCATTAAAGTAATGCAAATCTACAGTTCTACATAGTAGATTAGACTGCCGCATATCGAAATACTGCATGGCTGGTACAAGAAAATGAAATTTAATGAGTGCATTTGAAAGCAAGTTCATATCATTTAGAAATTTGTTTTTGAAAGCTTATTAATATGTTACCATTGATCTCTGTCTGCTAACTGCAGTGCGAAATCCATATACTGGACATAAATACCTCTGTGGGGCGCTGCAGTCTGGTATTGTCTTACTTCAGTGGTATGAGCCAATGCAAAAGTTCATGTTGATAAAGGTCAGTGCTTGTTTTAAGTTACCTGTTACGTATCTAATATTTATTATATTAATACTGAACTGCTCTTTGGAGAGAAACAGAGACCTAGGTCCTAGAGCAGCAATGTTTCTTGATGGCTGCTACTCTGAACTTTTCTGCCCACAGTCACTGCACATTTCTTGCCAGGTCTTCACAGCCTGGCTTCTACAGAAATGCAGAGCATATTGTCTCTTTGAAGAACTCTATCAGAGCACTGTAGCATGAGTATAAGACCAGATGATTCCTTTTTACCTGTGCTAGTTGCATTATGGCAAATGCTAAGGCCTGGAGTGAATATTAGTGAGCAACTAAGTGAATTATTGTATGAATAGACAGATGGGCAAGGTATGTGACTAGGGTAGTGGGTGACTACCCACAATGGTATGGGTAGTCTGCTTAGTATGGTCATTTTAGGGATCAATGTGAGCGATCTAAGGAGGTCAGTTCTGTAGTTATTGAGAATTTTAAACCAGGTTTTAATTTGTTTTAATATTTTCTTGGTGATCACCCAGGTTAATACCTTGGAACTGTTAGGACAACTTGAAGCTTTTTGCAGAGGACCCTAGGGAGCAGACTTTCTAGGCAATTCCCACAGATGTCAGCACATTGGGATTTATGCATGGTCTTAAAACACATCTTAGGATGTACACTTGGTCTCTAGAGACTTGAACATCTGTGCCAAAGTAATGTCTCAGGTCGATAAAGACTTGGAAATATTAACCTTTTTCATTGCAGATGCATTTTTTCTTTGTTTCCAGCATCCACAGTATTCATACTTAAGAGTACATAACCATGATTAAATGTAATGTAAATATCCAGTTGTAAATCTTGGATGTTGGTGTGTTGATAATGTTCAACTACTTGTTTAATTTGAAACTTTTCTCTTTGCTATTTGATATACAATTTTAAGTCAGAAGTACTTCAGCAGGTGATCCATTTTAACCTTCTCTTGAGATCTTCATCGCAAGATGCTAATCTTCAGCTAATTTTATGCAATTCCATGTGACATTGAAAAAGTACTGTATGCATTGGTTACAGCCTTGCACAATAGATGCTGAAAACTTGCTGTAGAACTAACTGTGTCTATAGCTATGCTATTCCAGTGCAGCTGTGACATTGGCATCTATCAACAAAGTCCAAAGTTACTCATATGTCCTATTCCCACCCAAAAAAAATTAACAGAATCTTAACTATGCAGAGCCACACAAATGCTGTGACTTCCCGATAATTCTCACCACCTTACTTTTTCTATAGTCTGCTAATCAAAAAGAAGTCAGGTGTATGGTGAAATACTCTTCACTTGTATACAGTAGATGAGTACAGCTCCAATAACTTGAATAGTTATGCCATCCAGGACAAAACTACCCACTTTCAGGGGACTCGAATTGCATCTTGAGCTAGTTCCTCCCTCTCTATGCCATGGATTTGTACCATCTCCAGTAAGCACTGCTCCAACTCACCAAGGCTACTTCAGTAGCACTGGAAAAAACAAGGAGAGTAGTTACCTACGAATACCATGACTTACAAGTTCCTCTCCAAGTCTCACATCCTGATTTAGAAATACCTTGCCATTCCTTCACCGTCACTCGGTCAAAATCCTGAAACTTGCTACTCAACACTTATGTATTTTACCTACACAGCACAGCTTACAGTAGTTCTAGAAAGTAGCACGCCATCACATTGTTGAGGGCAATTAGTTTGTTTGACAACAAATTCTTACCTTGCCAACAATGTTCACATCCATGCATGACTAAGCAAACTGTTTTAAATGTACGTTGTATTACTGACTTTAGCTTCACAAAATCTTTTTTTTTCTTTCTTCCAGCATTTTGATTTTCCACTGCCAGACCCTCTTAAAGTGTTTGAAATGCTTGTGGTAACTGAGCAGGAATATCCAATGGTCTGTGTTGCCATCAGCAAAGGCAGTGAACCCAGCCAGGTGGTCCAGTTTCAGACAATAAACCTGAACTCCTCTTCCTCATGGTTTACAGAAATTGGTTCAGGTATGCCATTTATCATAAGTCAGTATAGAATAAGATTTCTCATGGGTTTCCCTGCAAAACAGTTTAAAGCTGTTAGATTTTTTAAAAATTGGAAAGTACGTTTTTTAATAACTTGTTGATAATACACATCTAGACATTAAATAATTCTATATAGGCTTGGTTCCAAATAATATCACAACATTTAATTAATTTGTTAGCTTAGACCCAGTTACTTAATGAATTTTGCACTGTTTTCTATGTACCCTCAATGATTTCGCATTGGGGAAATAGTTTTATGTACAGCATTCAGTGGAATCTTCTTTAACCTGATGAAAATTTATTGAAAAGGTACATCTGCTTAATACATTAAATTTTTGCATTGTCATGAGAATATCATTGTCACGTCTGTCTTTTATTGTTTTAGCTAATTGCGAGTTGGATACTATCCACGTAACCCAGCTGGAAAGGGATACAGTTCTTGTCTGCATGGATAGTGAGTACCTGTCAATTTTTAATAATCCTAGGTATATTCCCTTTTACTAGCATGTGCATTTCTGTATCAAGTTATGAAGCTCTGATCAGCTTAACGTGTACTTCAGCTATGCCTGTATTTGTAAATTCACACCGTAGTCTGCTAATAGAGTTCAGGTTCATGAGATGCATACCTTTCATTCTTTAAAGTATTAGATCAGTAAGCAAATGCAGGGATATTGTTTTCGTGCATGTTACACATTATATTGATTAAAATTGTTGTAACTATTTATTTCTGCTAAGTTTTGTCTTATCAAATTATTACAATTTGTAATATGATTACAATGAAGATACCCAGAAAAGAAATTAAATCATTTGGCTCCACCCAGCTGGAGTCCACTATCCCTGGACAACAATCTACACAACCTGGGAGGAAATCTGAACACCCCAGCAAAATTCTGTGCAAGTGTTGGAGAACGTGCAGACTCCAGGCAGACAGTCACCCAAGGCTGGAATTGAACCTAGGACCCAAGCGCTGTGTAGCAGCAGTGCCACCCATAATTTCAATGTGCTTACCCGAATACTTTAAAAAGGAAGTGTTAGAAAGCTTGAATGTAGCCTCTTGGATAGTTCTCAGAATGGAACACTCCAAATCTCACACTGACCACTAAATTTCTCACCCAACCCCATTTGCTTTCCAAAATGCTGCAGTCAGGGGTTTTCATCTCAATAAAGTAAATTTTAATGTGTTTTTCATCAATGAACTTGCACAAAATGACAAATCCAGGTTTTTCCTAAAATTTAATATGCTAAACATTCCTAATGGCAAGTTTTAAAAAACAATTATAATGCCAAGTATCTCCATGTGTGTTGTGGATTTGGAATATCATATTTGTATTTGAAATTGTCAGTTACTTATTTATTTATTTTTATGGGGTGGTGTTCTCACTGGCTGGCCAGCATTTATTGCCCATCCCTAGCTGCCTTTGAGAAGGTGGTGGTGAGCTGCCTTTATGAATCTCTGCAGTTCACCTGCTATGGGTTGCCATTGGGGAGGGAATTCCAGAACATTGATCCAGCGACAGTGAAGGGATAGCGATGTATTTTCAAGTCAGGATGATGACTGACATGGGGGAGAAATTAAATGTGGTGTTCCCATGTATCTGCTGTCCTTGTCCTTCTAGATGGAAGTTCTCGTGAGTTTAGAAGATGCTGTCCGAGGACATTTTGAATTTCTGCAGTGTATCTTGTAGATGGTACTGAGCGCTGGTGGTGGAGGGAGTAAATGCTTGTGGATGTAGTGCCACATAAGTGGGCTGTCTTGTCCTGGATGGTGTCAAGTTTCTTGACTGTTGGAGGGCTCTTCCTGATGAAGGGCTCTGGCCTGAAATGTCGAATTTCCTGTTCCTTGGATGCTGCCTAACCTGCTGTGCTTTAACCAGCAACACATTTTCAGCTCTGATCTCCAGCATCTGCAGACCTCACTTTTTACTGCACCTATCCAGCTAAGTGGGGAGTATTCTTGTGCCTTGTAGATGATGAACAGGCTTTGCGGAGTCAGGAGGTGAGTTATTCACCTCAGTATTCCTGGTTTCTGACCTTGTCTTACAACCACAGTTTGTGATGAGTCCAGTTGAGTTACTGGTCAATGGTAACCCCCAAGATACTAAGTGATTCAGTGATGGTAACACCATTGATTGTCAAGGGTTGGTGGTTAGATTGTCTCTTATCGGCAATGGTCATAGCCTCGCATTAATTTGGCACAAATGTTATTTGCCATTTGTCAGCCCAAGCCTGGATATTGTCCAGATGTTGTTGCATTTGAACATTGGACTGCTTCAGTATCTGAGGAATCACAAATGGTGCTGAACATTTTATAATCAATGGTGAACATTCCCACTTCTGACCTTTATGTGGAGGGAAGATTATTGGTGAAGCAGCTGAGGATGTTTGGGCCTAGGACGCTACCCTGCAGAGATGTCCTGGTGCTGAGGTGACTGACTTTCACAATCATCATCATCTTCCTTAGCTTTAGCTGTGACTCCAACCAGTGGGGAGTTTGCCCCTGATACCCATTGATTCCAGTTTTGCTATGGTTTCTTGATGCCAGTTTGTTGAATGCAACCTTGATGTCAAGGGCTGTCACTCTCACCTCAACTCTGAAATTCAGTTTTTGTGTCCACGTTTGAACCAAGGCTGTAATAAGGTCAGGCGCTGAGTTTTGCAAGGTGATAATGCCACATAGTTATGATGGAGGCTATTCTCAGTGTGAAAGTGCAACTTCATCTCCACAAGGACTGTGCAGTGGTCACTCTTAATGATACTATCGTGGACAGATGCCTCTGCAGCCAACAGATTAGTGAGGATGAGGTCAGGTATGCTTTTCCTTCTTGGTTCTTTCAACACCCGTTCCAGACCCAGTCTAGCAGCTATGTCCTTTAGGACCTGACCATCTCAATCAGTTAGCATTGCTGCCAAGCACCTTGTAGTGGGAGACCTAAAAGACAACTTTTTTCATGCAGAGGATGATGTGTGTATGGAATGAGTTGCCAGAGAAAGTGGTGGAGGCTGGTATAATTACAACATTTAGAAGGCATCTGAATAGGAAGGGTTTAGAGGGATATGGGCCAAGTGTTGGCAAATGGGGCTAGATTAAGTTAGGATATCTGGTTTGTATGGACGAGTTAGGCTGAAGGGTCTGTTTCTGTGCAGTACATCTCTATGACTCTACAACATTGAAATCATCCACTCAGGGTACATTTTTTTGTGCTCTTGATACCCTCAGTGCTTCCTCTGAGTGTTGTTTAATATGGGGGGATGCTGATTCATGAGTGAAAGGTGACTGTATATGGTAACCAGCAGAAGTTTCCTGTGCCCAATAGCCATGAGACTCATGGGGTCTGGAGTTACGTTGAGGACGTCTAGGACAACTCCCTCCCGATTGTATACCACTGTGCTGACACCTCTGTTGGGTCTGTTCTGCTCTTGGGACAAGACATATCCAGGGATGGTGATGTTGGTGTCTGAGACATTGACCTAAGCTGTTCCATGAGTATGACTATGCCAGGCTGTTATTTGACAAGACCGCTCTTCCAATTTTGGCACTAGCCCCCAGATGTTATTAAAAAGGATTTTGCAGAGTTGATAGGGCTGTTTCTGCTGTCATCTTTTCCAGTGCCTTTGTCGATGCCAGGTGATCTGTCCAGTTCTCAAAGAAGTGCATTGAGTATAGGCATTAGGAGGCCATTTTGTGGCTGTACAGGTCATTCGTTTCGCCACTATTGGAATATTGTGTTCCTAAAGGAGGGAGACCAGAATTGAACAATGTTGTGAAACTTGAAAGGGTTCAGAAAAGATTTTACAAGATGTTGCCAGGTTTGGAGAGTTTGATCTATAGGGAGAAGTTGAATAGAATTTTTCCTGGAGTGTGAGGGGCTGAGGGGTGACCTTATAGAGGTTTATAAAATCATGAGGGGCATGGCTAGGATAAATAGACAAGGCCTTTTCCCTGGGTTGCGGAGTCCAGAACGAGAGGGCATAGGTTTAAGGTGAGAGTGGAAAGACTTAAAAGGGACCTAAGGGACAACATTTTCATGCAGAAAGTGGTGTATGTACGGACTGAGCTGCCAGTGGAGGCTGGTACTATTACAACATTTAAAAGGTATCTGGATGGGTATATGGAAAGGAAGGGTTTAGAGCATTATGGGCCAAATGCTGGCAAATGGGACTAGATAAACTTAAGATATTTAAAGAATCTAGCCACCTCCTCTTTAAACACTTTCAGTGACTCTAGCCTCCACAAGTCTATAGGGGTAGAGAATTCCAGACATTCTCCCTCTGGTAGAAGAAATATGTTCATAATTGCAGTTTGAAATGCGAGTCCCTTATTCTGTAATTGTGTCTCCTCTTCTCTCAAAAAAAGTAGATACTTCAGAGTCATAGAGGAAACAGACTCTTCAGTCTAACTAGTCCATGCCGAACATAATCTCAAACCAACGAGTCCCACCTGCCTGCTGCTAGCCCATATCCCTCCACCCATTCCTATTCATGTACTTATCCAAATATCTCGTAAGCATCTTAACTGTAGCAACGTTCACCACTTCCTCAGGGAGTTCATTTCACACATGAGCCACCCTCTGTGTAAAAGATTTACCTGTCATGTCTTTTTCAAATCTCTTCTCTCACTGTAAAAATGTGCCCCCTCGTCTTGAAATTCCTCATCCTGGGAAAAAGCCACCTACCATTAATCCTACCGATACCCCTCATGACGTTATGGTCACCTCTCAACCTCCTCCTCTCCAGTGAAAAATGCCCCAGCCTATCCAGCCTTTCTTTATAATTCAAATGTTCTATACCCAGCAATGTCCTGATAAATCTCCTGTGAACCCTCTCCAGTTTAATCCTTCCTATAACTGGGTAACCAGAATTGGACATAGTATTCCATAAGAGGCCTCACCAATGTTCTCTCCAGCTTCAACGTGTCTTCCCAACTCTATACTCAAAAAAACTGAGCAGTGAAGGCAAGTATGTCAAATGCCTTTTTAACCACCTTGTCTAAATGTGATGCAAATTTCAAAGAATTATATACCTGAACCCCTAGGTCCCTCTATTCTACAACACTACCCAAGGCCCTACCATTACTTGTGCGAGAACTGCCACAATGCAATACCTCCCATATATCCAGTTTGAACTCCATGTGCCGTTTTTCAGTCCATTGACCCATTTGATCAAGATCCCTTTGTAATCTTAGAAAACCTTCACTGGCTACTATGCCACCAATTTTAGTGTTGTGTGCAAACTTACTAACCATGCCTTCTATATTCTCATTCAAATCATTTACATAAATGACAAACCAAAGAGGACCCTGAACTGATCTGAAACGTAGCTGGTGACTTGCCTCCAGTCCAAAAAAGTCAACTCTTCACCACCACTGTTTTTTTCCATTAAGCCAATTATTTAACCAATTGGCAAGGTCACACTGATTCCCATGTAACCTAACTTTACCAGTCTACCATGTCGAATCTTGCCAAAGGCTTTACTAACATCTGAGAAAACAATGTCTCCTGCTCTGTTCTTAGAAGTTTTTTTGTAACTTTCTTAAAAAAAAACTGAATCAAGTTTGAGAGACAAAATTTTCCTCTCACAAAACCAAGCTGACTATCCCTAATCACTTTTCTAAATGTCTATAATTCTTATCTTTTAAAATCACCTCCAACAATTTACTCAAAACCAAAGTCAGACTCTCAAGTCTATAGTTCCCAAGTTTATCCTTACAGCCCTCCTTAAACAAAGGCACAACATTAGCTATCCTCTAGTCATCAGGACCTCACCTGTGATTTTGGTGATGTAAATATTTCTGCAAGGGGCCTCATAATTTCTTGCCTTACTCTAGGTTTGTGTAAAGATTGCAAATGTCAGCAAATCAACTTCCCACCTTGGTAAACATACCCACAACCACTTCCTCCCTTATTTCCCACAGCATTCCTGGACAAATTAGATCAGGTTTCTCCACACCTACCTTGTAAAGCCTCCTGAGCAAATTGTATATAAGATCACTCCTAATTCTTCTAAGCTCTTCTGAATAAACGCCTAACCTGTCCAACTGTTTTTGATAAGTGACTCCCTTCATCCCAGGAATCAGCCAAATGAATCTCTTTTGAACACCCTCTAATGCTTTAAGTTCAGGGACCAATGCTGTACAACGTACCCAGTGCAGCCTTGCCAACACCCTGTACATTTACAACAAGGCATTCTTATTTATAATTCCACTCCATTTTTCTAACCTGAATAAAACCATTAATCAAAACTCAATCCAAACAAATATATTACCATGAACTCCTATCTTGTGCAATTACTTTTTACATGACATTTTATTAATTATCTTCTGGAAATCCAAATACCATGTGTTTACCAGTTCCCCTTCAAATTTGCTTCTTATATCATCAAAGAACTCGCAAATTTATCAAAGAAATTCACAAAATTATGTTCACTCAATTTGATGGTTTTAAGTTTTTCTAAATTCCTGGTATTTCTTCCCAACAACAGATTTCAGGTTAACTTGCCTAAAGCTTTCTGTCACCCTCCTTCCTAAACATGAGCAGTTTTCCAGTTGGCTTGAATCCTCCCAATATCTACTGAGTTCTGGATAATTGAACTAATGTTTCCAATATTTCTACACCCACTTCCTTTAAAATCCTTTTGATGTAGGCCATAAGGTCCTGTGACTGTCTGCTTTTAATTCCCATTAGTTAGTCAAATACTTTGTCCCTCGTGATTGTGGCCATTACAAGACTTTTCTTCTGGTCAACACCTTGCTGATCTAATATCTTACAGCATCCCCCACCATGAAAGCCAGTGTAGAGTATTTGGTTAAATTATTTGCCATTTCTATTTTCCATATTATGAATTCCCCAGTCGTATTCTCTAGGGTATCACACTCACTTTAGCTACTGCTGTTTACCACTAGAAGGCCATGCTGTTTTTATATACGCCCATGAATTTGCTTTCAGTCAATTTTCTTCCCTCATTATTAGCTTTTTAGTCTCCCACAGCTGGTTCCTAAAAAAAAACCTGGCCTAATACTTGTTTTCCTCACTTTAATTTCAGGTAGTTCATCCTTCTCATAGAATTCTTTTAGCACTGCAATAACGTTTTGCTAAAATGCTATGAAATATCTGCATAAATAACTGTCACTGCACATCAACTGTCCTTGTCCATCTGGTCCTTGGAATTGAATGCAATGTCTCCAAATTTGCAGACAACACGAAACTGGCATTGTGTGCTATGAGGAGGGTGCTAAGAGGCTGCAAGGTGACTTGGACAGACTGGCTGAATGGACAAATACTTGACAAATGCAATAGAATGTGGATAAATGTGAGGTTATCGACTTCAGTTGCAAAAACACAAAGGTAGAATATTATCTGAATGGTGGCAGTTTTGGAAAAGGCGGGGTGCAACAACACCTGGGTGTCATGGTGTAACAGTTGGTGAAGGTTGGCATGCAGGTGCAGCAAGTGGTGAGGAAAGCTAGTGGCATGCTGGCCTTCACAGCAGGGGGGTTTGAGTATCAGAGCAAGGTTGTCTTGCTGCAGTTATACATGAGTCATAGAACATAGAACATAGAAGGATACAGCGCAGTACAGGCCCTTCGGCCCTCGATGTTGCACCGACCGAATCCTACCTAACCTATACTAGCCCAATAACTTCCAAATGCCTATCCAATGCCCGCTTAAATGACCATAAAGAAGGAGAGTTCACCACTGATACGGGCAGGGCATTCCATGAACTCACAACCCGCTGTGTGAAGAATCTACCCCTAACATCTGTCCTATACCTACCACCCCTTAATTTAAAGCTATGTCCCCTAGTAACACCTGACTCCATTAGCGGTAAAAGGTTCTTAGTATCTACCCTATCTAAACCCCTAATCATCTTATACACTTCTATCAGATCTCCCCTAAACCTTCTCTTCTCCAATGAGAACAGCCCCAAGTGCCTCAGCCTTTCCTCATAAGATTTTCCTACCATTCCAGGCAACATCCTGGTAAACCTCCTCTGCACTCGTTCTAAAGCTTCCACATCCTTCCTATAGTATGGCGACCAAAACTGCACACAATACTCCAGATGAGGCCTCACCAGAGTCTTATACAACTGCAACATGACCTCAGGACTCCGGAACTCAATTCCTCTACCAATAAAGCCCAGTACACCATATGCCTTCCTCACAGCACTATTTACCTGGGTGGCAACTTTCAGAGATCTGTGTACATAGACACCAAGATCCCTCTGCTCATCCACACTACCAAGTAGCCTACCATTAGCCCAGTAATCCATCATCTTGTTATTCCTACCAAAGTGAACGACTTCGCACTTAGCTACATTGAATTCCATTTGCCACATTTCTGCCCAGCTCTGCAACTTATCTATATCCCGCTGTAACCTACCACTTCCTTCCTCACTATCCACAACTCCACCGACTTTTGTGTCATCCGCAAACTTGCTTACCCAGCTTTCAAGTCCTTCCTCTAGATCATTTATAGTCGAAAAGGGTAGTACTGGAAAGACACAGCAGGTCAGGCAGCATCCGAGAAGAAGGAGAGTCGATGTTTCAGACGTCGGCCTTTCATCAGGAATTTGGAGGGGAGAAGGGCTCCTCAGATGCTGCCTGACCTGTTGTGCTTTTCCAGTGCCACCCTTTTCCACTCTGCAGTTATACAAGACTTTGGTGAGGGCTCACCTTGAGTATTGTGTGCAGATTTAGCCTCCTAGTCTGAGAAAGGACATTCTTGCTATTGAGGGAGTCCAGTGAAGGTTCACTAGACTGTTTACCAGGATGGCAGGATTGATATATGAGGAAATACTGGATTGACTGGGCTTGTATTAGCTGGAATTTAGAAGAACGAAGGGGGATCTCATAAAAATATAAATCCTGATGCTAGATATGGGGAAAGTGTTCCTGATATTGGGAAAGTCCAGAACTAGCAATCACAGAATAAGAATTAAGGGGTAAGCCATTCAGGACTGAATTGGGGAAGGATTTCTTCATTCATAATAGTGAACCTATGAAATTCTCTCCCACAGGAATGTGTTGGGGTCAGTTCATTACATATATTTAAGAATGAGTGGGATGTGGCCCTTGTGACTTATGGGATCAAGGGGTATGGAGAGAGAAAGCGGGAATGGGATACTGAGATTGCATAATCAGTATAACCATGATTGTAATGAATGGTATTACAGGTTCAACAGGCTGGTCTACGCCTGCATCTATTTTCTACGTTCGTGTTTTCTTGCGTGAGCAACATTTAGTCCAAATTGGTACACAAGCATGAAAGTTTTGAATCACCTTGAATTTCCAACTGATACCAGCCAGGAGTAAATTGAAGTAATCTAATCTGGAAGTAGCAAGAGAATGAGTGAAGGTTTCAACAATAAATAAACTGATGCAAAGACAGAATTAGGTAATTTTCATAGAAATGCTGCAGTGTTGATATTGGAAGATCATCTTGAATTACACCAAACATTTAGATAGAACTTTTGGTGAATGAAATTTTTGTAATAAACCCTAATTTAACATTTTGTTTTGAAATTTTGTAGGAGTGGGCACTTTGTACATTGCAGCACATGTACACGGGTAAACATAAATGGATAAAATTAAACAAGAATTCATTAAATAACCTAAAATGTAATTCTTCAAATGTTTCCCCACACTCTCTTTCCCTACATGTCTTTTGACCATTGTAGAATGTGTTTTCTATTCAACTGTCAATAGCTCTGAGCACCTATGACACAGTAACCCAAGACAAATATCACTAATTACTTGTGTGAAGTATATTTTAAGCAATATTCTAAAACTGTAAAGGTGCAATTTGAAACCTTCAGATAATAGAAGGAAATCACTACTGTTCGAATAGCTGTCAAAAGGTGTGGTGCTGGAAAAGCACAGCCAGTCAGGCAGCATCTGAGGAGCAGGAGAGTCAATGTTTCGAGCATAAGCTGTTCCTCAGGAATGATGTAAGGCAATAGGGGAGAGATTTGCTACCAAATGATTATTAAAAATTATGATAGTGTTGTCTTTTGAGGAACCAGAATCCCTACTGCCTGCATCTGAATCTTAAAAAAAATTCTCAGAAAAGTTTGGCACTCATGAGATTTGTAATTTTGTACAATTTCAGTGTCTGATGGTGTCCTTCCTACTCAAATAAGGAATCTGTGATTACTTAGGAACAGAAAATGTTCCAAGATGGATTTTATTACATGATATCGTTTTTTTGCCACTGCACTTCTATAACTCATTATTATAACTTATGCATGAATAGCCATATTTTCTATTTCAGAAAATGTCAAGATTGTAAATTTGCACGGCAAATTGAAATCAAGCAAAAAACTGGCATCAGAGCTAAGTTTTGACTTTTGCGTTGAATCAGTAGGTAAGTTAATTTCCCAATATTTAATGCATTAAAATTATTTTTAAAATAAATTTATAGCAAAATCCATTTCATTAGTTTTTTTCAGAATGCAAATCGGCTTTTAGATGGCCGAGGTGATTGGGCAGAGAGAGGTCAAATAGAACTGGGCTCGGACATGAGGTGATTTGATTTAGGAGGATGACGAAGACTGTGTACGCTCAATGAAAGTTTTAAATTGAATAGACTCTTCAGGAGATTAGGGCCCAGATTTTCCAATTTAGATTGGAAATCCTAATTCCTATCCTGATTACACTAAAAAGTAAACGCACATCTTTAGATTGGTACTTCTCTTGAGTTTCCTGGCTGGGGTGACAGGTGGGTGAGGGTACCCCTAGTGTGGCAGGTGCCTCAGTGGCTGAGGGAAATAGGTAATCGGTCAGTGAACAGTAGTCTGGATGTCAGATGTAAGTTGAATCAGGAGCTGAAATTGGCCTGTGGTAAAGATGTTACTACAGTTGTTATGGGGGATTTGAACATGCAGGTAGACTGGGAGAATCAGAATGGTATTGGACCTCAAGAAAGAGACTTTGTGGAGTGCCTCAGAGATGGATTCTTAGAGCAGCTGGTGCTGGAACCGACCAGGGAGAAGGCAATTCTGGACCTAGTATTGTGTAACGAACTGGAATTGGTCAGAGACCTCGAAGTGAAGGAGCCATTGGGAAGTAGTGATCATAATACATTAAGCTTCAATCTGCAATTTGAGAGGGAGAGGGAGAGGGTACAGTTGGAAGTGACAGTACTTCTGTTGAATAAAGGGAACTATGGAGCTATGAGGGAGGAGCTGGCCAAAGTTCAATGGTGCAATACTTTAGCAGGGATGACTGTGGAGGAACAATGGTGGATATTTCTGTGTATAATGCAGAAGTTGCAGGATCAGTTCATTCCTAAAAGGAAGAAAGATCCCAGGAGGAGGCATGGGCGGCCGTGGCTGACGAGGGAAGTTTAGAAACATATAAAGTTAAAAGAGAAAATGTATAACATAGCAAAGATAAGTGGGAAAACGGAGGACTTTTAAAGAACAACAGAGGATTACTAAGAAGGAAATACGCAGAGGAGAAATGAGGTACGAAGGTAAACTGGCCAATAATATAAAGGGGGATAGTAAAAGCTTTTTTAAGTATGTGCAAGGCAAAAAATGGTTAGGACTAAAATTGGGCCCTTGAAGACAGAAACAGGGGAATATATTACGGGGAACAAAGAAATGGCAGAAGGATTAAATGGGTACTTCAGATCTGTGTTCACCGGGGAAGACACAAGCAATTTCCCTGAGATAACAGTGGCTGAAGGACCTGAACTTAAGGGAATCTATATTTGCCAGGATTTGGTGTTGGAGAGACTGTTAGGTCTGAAGGTTGATAACCATCCGGGGCCTGATGGTCTACATCCCAGGGTACTGAAGGAGGTGGCTCGGGAAATCGTGGATGCGTTGGTGATTATTTTCCAGAGTTCAATAGATTCCGGGTCGGTTCCTGAGGATTGGAGGATGGCTAATGTTATACCACTTTTTAAAAAAGGTGGGAGAGAGAAAGCAGGAAATTATAGACCAGTTAGTCTGACCTCAGTGGTGGGAAAGATGCTGGAGTTTATTATATAGGATGAAATTACGGCACATCTGGATAGTAGTAACAGCATAGGACAGAGTCAGCATGGATTTATGAAGGGGAAATCATGCTTGACTAATCTTCTTGAATTTTTTGAGGATGTAACTCTGAAGGTGGACGAGGGAGATCCAGTAGATGTAGTGTACCTGGACTTTCAGAAAGCTTTTGATAAAAGTCCCACACAGGAGGTTAGTGAGTAAACTTAGGGCGCATGGTATTGGGGGCAAAGTACTAGATTGGGTTGAAAATTGGTTGGCTGTTAGGAAACAAAGGTTAATGATAAACGACTCCATTTCGGAATGGCAGGCAGTGACCAGTGGGGTATCGCAGGGATCCATGTTGGGACTGCAGCATTTTACAATATATGTTAATGATATAGAAGATGGTATCTGCAATAACATTAGCAAATTTGCTGATGATACAAAACTGGGTGGCAGGGTGAAATGTGATGAGGATGTTAGGAGATTACAGGGTGACCTGGACAAGTTAGGTGAGTGGGCAGATGCATGGCAGATGCAGTTTAATGTGGATAAATGTATGGTTATCCACTTTGGTGGCAAGGACTGGACGGCAGATTACTACCTAAATGGAATCAATTTAGGTAAAGGGGCAATACAGAGAGATCTGGGTGTTCTTGTACACCAGTCAATGAAGGCAAGCATGCAGGTACAGCAGGTAGTGAAGAAGGCTAATAGCATGCTGGCCTTCATGACAAGAGGAATTGAGTATAGAAGCAAAGAGGTGCTTCTGCAGCTGTACAGGGCCCTGGTGAGACCACACCTGGAGTACTGTGTGCAGTTCTGGTCTCCAAATTTGAGGAAAGACATTCTGGCTATTGAGGGAGTGCAGCGTAGGTTCACGAGGTCAATTCCTGGAATGGAGGGATTACCTTACACTGAAAGACTGAAGCGACTGGGCTTGTATACCTTTGAGTTTAGAAGACTGAGAGGGGATCTGATTGAGACATATAAGATTATGAAAGGACTGGACACTCTGGCAGGAGGAAACATGTTTCCGCTGATGGGTGAGTGCCGAACCAGAGGACACAGCTTAAAAATACGGGGTACATCATTTAGGACAGAGATGAGGAGAATCTTCTTCACCGTGAGAGTGGTGGCTGTGTAGAATGCTCTGCCCCAGAGGACAGTGGAGGCCCAGTCTCTGGATTCATTTAAGAAAGAGTTGGATAGAGCTCTCAAGGATAGTGGAATCGAGGGTTATGGAGATAAGGCAGGAAGAGGATACTAATTAGGAATGATCAGCCATGATCATATTGAATGGTGGTGCAGGCTCGAAGGGCTGAATGGCCTACTCCTGCACCTATTGTCTATTGTGAATGCGTTTTGTGGTATGTCAAGTGGTACTGTCAGGCGAGTTGTATCAGTCGAGACATATCTGGCCGGTTTGGTGTCTGGTCCAGTGGAGTTGGGGATTGCAGTCCACTGGGTCAGGTCGATTCAGGATGTGGTGTGTCATCTTGAGGTTGAGGATTGAAGAGTGGGTCAGACCTGGGTGAGGGTGATTGACCAGTTGCAGGAGAGGTTGTTTGATCTGCTGAGGTTAAGATGAACCAGGGATTAGTTGATAGGTTACTCAGGATTAAAGTGAGTTTTAAATTCTCCTGGTAACTATTGACCTTAAATGAGTTGCAACCCTTCCAAAATCACTTTTCTTATCCAAGCCATTAATATATACTGTCAGTAAGTATGATTCCTTTGTGACATTCCACAGCTTTCAATCCCTTGTCTAAGTGGGTATACTTCTGTGAATAAAATAATGGCTTCTTGTGTTGTTAAAAATTTAATAACTCAATGTTTATTTTGGTAATTGGATATTTAGACACTTCAAAAATATTTTACGGAGAAAAATCTCAACATTTTGGTGTGCAAGTGTTTTAATTGCAGTTATCTGGAGTTTTGAGTTGTGTAGTTTAGAATTGAGAAAATCTTCTAATTAGACTTATAATCGTAACAAGAGCTAGATGCTAAGCAGATTCAAATATGCTTATTTCATTTTATTTATGCTAAAAGCCTTTCTTTGACCTGCCCCTCTTTTATCAGTGTGTCTTCAGGATAGTATACTGGCTTTCTGGAAGCATGGTATGCAGGGTAAAAGCTTCAAGTCAAATGAAGTAAGTCCACCTACAATTACTTCCACAGTTGCCAAATGACTGACTGATTGATTGATTACTTATTGCAGGACTTGTTTTTATTGACTTTTGTCTCTCCGAAATTATGTCATCGTTCAGTGTACCACAACAGTGATATTATGTCTCCGCATGAACAAACGTGTTCTTAGCAATCCACTCAAGGAGGTGGTGCTGCTGTCACCCTAACCCTGAGCCCCAAGCAACCCCTTAGAACTGTGGTTGTTGGGGCCTTATGTGCTGCCTGTTCCACGCTCCACATGCAAGAATCTACACTTATTCTTTCTCCTGTTTCTTATTGAGACATTGACTTTTGCCCGTGAGACCATAAAACATAAGAGCAGAATTTAGGCCATTCAGCCCATCGAGTCTGTTCTGCCATTCAATCACAGCTGATAAGTTTCTCATCTCCATTCTCCCGCCTTTTCCCTGTAACCCACGATCCCCACGACAATCAAGAACCTATCTACCTCAGTCTTAAATACACTCAATGCCCTGGCCTCCACAGCCTTCTGTGATGGTGAATTTCATAGATTCACCACTCTCTGACTGAAAAAGTTTCTTCTTATCTGGGTTCTAAAAGGTCTTCCTTTACTCTAAGGCTGTGTCCTTGGGTCCGAGTCTCTCTGACCAATGAAAGCATTTTCCCAACATCTACACTGCCCAAGCCATTCAATATTCTAAAAGTTTCAATTTAATCCCTGCCATCCTTCTAAACTCTGTTGCGTGTAAACATTCCTTGTATGTTAAGCTTTTCATTCCTGGGACCATTCTCGCGAACGTCCTCTTAACACACTGCAGGGCCAGTACATCCTTCCTGAGATATGTGCCAAACACTGCACACAGTACACCAAATGTGGCCTGTCCAGAGCCTTGTGGAGCCTCAGAAATATTTCCCTGCTTTTATATTCAAGTCTTCTCAAAGTAGATGCCATTATTGCATTTGCCTTCCTAACTACTGACTCAACCCGTAAGTTTACCTCGAAAAAATCCTGGACTTGAACTGCCAAGTCTCTTTGCCCCTCTGATAGATGCTCCAAATTGCTCAGATAGAAACACAAAATGTGATTTTAAAAAAGTATTCCTTCAGAGCAATTTTTAAAAATATTTCTTTATATGATGTGCGTGTCATTGCTGAGTTCACCATTTATTTCCCATCTCAAATTGTCTCAGAAATGAGCTGCTACATTAAAACGTTGCAGTTCCTGTGGTGCAAGTGACCTCTATGCTGGGGGTAAGTGTTCCATGATTTTGACGTAGCAACAGTGAAGGACCACTAATATAGTTCCAAGTCAGAGCTTGCGACTTAGAGGGGAACTTGCAAATAGAAATATTCCCATGGATCTGTTGCCTTTGTTCTCTAAGTGGTAGTGGTTGTGGGTTTGGAAATTGCTGTTGAAGGAGCTATGGTGGGTTACTGCAGTACATCTGTAGATAGTATGCACTATTGCTGCTATGCATTGGTGGTGAAGCGCACAAATGTTAAATATGGTGGATGTGGCGCCAGTCAAGCAGGCTGTTTTGTTTAGGATGCTGTTGAGCTTCTTGACTGTTGTTGGAGTTGCACTCATCCAGCTAAGTATTCCATGCAACTCTTGACTTGTGCCTTGTGAATGGTGATCAGGCCTTGGAGATAGGAGATGAGTTACTTACTGCAGAATTTGTAGCCTCTGACCTGCTCTGGGTCATGGTATTTAGGTTTCAAAAAAAAAGTCTTTAACCTGTTTAGACATGTTATGACACATGTTGAATTAGATGGATTTGAACCCAGATTTTCTGGTCTATAGTTAGGGGCACTATCAATGTGCCATAAAGCCCCTTCACAGTATTCATGTAGCTGATTGATGTCATTTATGGTTAATGGGATACTCCTGTGCAAGCGCATGCACACATAAGGATGTTGACAGTTGGGCATTCAGCGATGCTGGTTCCATTGAATGTCAAGAGCATTTGGTTAGATTCTCTTGTTGGAAATGATTATTGGCTGGCACTTCTGTGATGTAAACATTACTTGCTATGTATAATCCCAAGCTTGGATGTTGTGCCAGCCTTTGCATTTGAGCACCGACTATTTCAGTATTTGAGGAGTCCAAATGGTGCTAAAAGTTGTGCAACTGTTCCTTCTTCCGACCTTGTGGTGGTTGGAAGGTCATTGATGAAGCAGCTGAAGATGCTTGGACACTGAAATCATTGTCCTCTAACAGCTTGTTGGGCCGCAAGACCTGTTTCCACACTATCAAATATAGTCTGATATGGACCAGGCCAGACCCCTTCAAAATATTTTAAGAAGGTAGCTTAGACCCTAATATTTTCTTATTTTAAAGGCAGATGTGAAGTAAGTGTTCCAGAGGGTGTAATGCAACTGGTCGAACCACCTGGCTTTATCTAAACATTACAGCTGACACCTGAACAAAAGAAAGCAGAATTTAGAATGACAACTATTGGAAAACTTAAGCAAGTCGATACAATAACTATTACTAATTAACTATTCTAATGCAGAAACTTAACCAGGACTCAATACAGTAACTTAACTAACCCAGTAACTATTACGAATTAATTGTTCCAATACTGTCACATCCCTAAACACACCCCTTGGCAAAAACGTAAGTTCAAACACCGATGCTTACAGGCAGGTGGAGCAACACCCAGAGAGAAATTTCAGAGAAAATGAGAAGAATCCTTTACTGAAGCTTGCAACTCTTCTGGACAGTAACATCTTGTGACTGCTACAGCTTTTGAAAAAAAACCTGAACTGGCGAACTGGCTGCTCCCCATCCATTGTTGAACTCCCTACACTCCTCGCACCTCTGCCTTTATGACGTCTCTTCAAAAAAAAAACCAAGGACAAAATAATCTTTTAAAGTGACAGCATTGTCCCAAGTCTTGATGTCAAGGGCAGTCACATTCCTCTCATATCTTGAGTTTCACTCTTTGTTTGCATTTGAACCAAGACCGTAATGAGGTCAGGATCCATATGTCCGTAGTAGAGTCAAAACTAAGCATCAGAGAGCAGATTATTCTTTTGCAAATGTGGCTTGATAAAATTTCAACCCTTTACGTCACTTTGTTTGAGAACAGACTGAAAGGGTGATAATTGGCTGTTTTGTGTATATACCTGGACAATTTTCCACATTGTCTGGGAGGTTTCAGTGTTGTTGGACTGGAACAGATTGACTTGGGGGCATAGCAAGTTCTCGATCAAACTTCTTCAGTACTACTATTGGAATGTTGTTAGGGCTGTAGCTTTTGCAGTATCAAATGTCTTCAACTGTTTCTTTATATCACATGGAGTGAATCAGGTCGTCTGAAGACTGGCATTTGAAATACAGGGATCTCAGCAGGAGGCTGTTGAAAATAATCCACCTGGCAATTCTGGTGGAAGATATTTCAGATTTTTTTTTCCTTCATCATTGAGGATATTTGAAAAGCCCCCGCCTTCTGTTAGTTGTTTGATTGGCCATTATCAGGACTGAAATCTGAGATCTGATCTGTTGTTTGTGGGATCACTTAGCCCAACTATATTGCATGCTGCTTCCATTGTTTGGCTTGCAAGTAATTCTGTGTTACCAAACTGATACCTCTATTGTTAAGTATGTCTGGTGATATGCTGTCCTGCACTTAACATTGAAACAGGGTTGATCTCTCAGCTTAATGGTGAGGGTAGAGTGAGGAAATATGTCATGTTATGAGGTTACAGATTGTAGTTGGATACAATTATGTTGTTGATGATGGACTATAGTGCCTCAGGAATGCCCAGTTTTGAGTTGCTAGATCTCTTTGAAGTCTGCCTATTTAGCACAATGAAAGTGCCTCAGAACATGAAGGATATCCTTATAGTGAAGATAGGACTTTGCCCTCAACAAGCAATGTGCAATGGTACTTTGTACCAAGATAACTAAGACTGTTGTGAACACCTTAGAGTTTATTATAAAACAAATCCCTTCAATATTTCCCTGTGCTCAAAACTGTGAACACTATTGATTTCTGGGAATCATGGCCAAGCCTAATACTGTCCTTGTGTACATATTTTCCATTCTTTTCTAAGTTATTTGTTTGAGTAATATAGCAGTCTTTGTTACTACTTTCTCATTAGTTATTTGGGGGTATATGTTCTGAAAGGATAGATTCTGATCTTAAAGTTTGTGAAAGATTTGTAGGTCAGGTGCTCGTTGTTGTGGTTCTGTTTGCCGAGCTGGGAATTTGTATTGACGATGTTTCGTCCCTTGTCTAGGTGACACCTAGACAAGGGATGAAACGTCTGCAACACAAATTCCCAGCTCGGCAAACAGAACCACAACATTCAGATCTTAATTTGGAGCTTATGGAAATTATGGAATGATTTACTCATGTACAGCAAACCTTTTCCAAGAAGGATTAGTCAACACAAAGGGTTTTAATAAAGCATTGTAAGTCATGTATACAAATGAAGTGATGAAATGTAAACAGTCAACAAGCACCTTGGTAACAACAAATACAATGTTAGTATCTAATTCTGGGAGCGGTAGATTGTTTGTAAATGACCTATAGTATAATTGCTTTTATTGAACTGGCATTTGAGATATTAGCAGAGTGTGCGGTGGACTCTATGCATTTGATGATAAATCATTGACTTGCATTGTCAGATCCAAAATGTTAATGACTTACTCTCCATTAGGATTCAAATTAGAATAAGTCATGTGCACAGTGTATACTGTACTTGAAAATATAGTAATGTTAGAGATGGGCTGAATTATGCTATACTTAAGTCTCCTACTCTGGTTTTGGAATTGTTATTGCTATATTTTTAATCTCTACCCTTTTTAGGTTTACCTCCAAATTTGCTTTTGATTGCTAATCAACTCTTGTCCCTATAGACAGTATTCTGAGTTAAGTTGCATATCAATAGATGATAACAGGTCTTTTCATTCAAAATGTGTGAACTAGTGGGTGTTGGTATTTCTTAAGACACCAAAATAATCTTCAGAATCTCTGGAGGACAACCGTTTAAAATCGAAATTAATTTGGTTTTGCACTATTAAACTGCACAAAACTTAGTAACTAAATTCATCTTAAGTAAAATCAAGCACTTAAAGAAAATTATGTTTCAAACTACTGTTGTATTACTGAACAGAATAATAGCAAATAGTTCACACATCGAGAAACAATAGTTATACATCTTGGGATTAAGCGTATCATTTAGTGCAGTTCAAATACTGCAGGTTTCTATATTTTGTAATATTTTGTACTGTTGTATACAAATTTGTTGTACAAAGTGCTGCAATTTTGCATGGAGTCTGCAAAAATGAAAAGAATGTAGGTTTTTGAGCCAACTTGAATGATAAATCCTCCCTGTAGCTTTGCAGCACCTTGTATATTTCAGTCCACTCTGTGCATACTTTGCAAGTGTTTTAAAGCCATTTTGAGGATTATTTTAAATGTAAAAATTTAGAAATGTAATTAATTTATTGCTGAATGTTCCAAATCAGGTTACCCAGGAGATATCTGATAAAAGCAGAGTCTTTCATCTCTTAGGATCTGATAGGTAAGAAGCCATTATGTATTTGGCTAATTAAAAAGATATTGTCTGTAAAACTAAGTTATTGTATGTATACAGTCTTTATAGCATTTGACAATTAGGTTAAATATTTCGATTCTAGAGATATAAAGAGAGAGGTACAGCACACAACTTTCTCCTTCTGTATTTTGCTGTTGTCTATGAACATGACCTTTGAAGATCCTCTCATTCCTGACAGCTTTTCTAAACCCAAGTTTGATAATACATTATGTACTTCTTTTCCATTTTACCCAAGAAGTAGCCAATATGAGAAGCATTTCATCCCATTACTTTTAGATGTGGAATTACTATGTGCAAGTTCATTGTACCTTTGAAACTATCACTAATAACCAAGATAATTGTTTTGTTTTTGATGAATAGGGAAATACATGTATCTCTATAATACTTCTGTTTTTGAGCAATCCTGAAATGTAATTGCTATTTTGTCAGTTTAAATAAAATACCAAATTGGGACAATGCTGCAATCTGATTTATTCTGTCAGTTCAAATGTCTTTGTCTCTGCTTTCATTTGAGTCTCAAGCTGTTGCAATTTTCAGCTGCAAAAGTGTAAACTTGTGCACATAGTAGTTGTCATTAAACAGCTACAATGCTTATTCAACATCACTGTTCCCATAAAGTTACATGTGTGCAGCTCCCTGGAAGGTATGGCTCAGGCCATTTTGCATATTAAATGTGTTTGCGCAAGTAGTCACACAA
The DNA here is from genome assembly GCF_020745735.1 of Hemiscyllium ocellatum. Taxonomy (NCBI): domain Eukaryota; kingdom Metazoa; phylum Chordata; class Chondrichthyes; order Orectolobiformes; family Hemiscylliidae; genus Hemiscyllium; species Hemiscyllium ocellatum. The sequence continues at coordinate 72,472,739 of NC_083408.1, forward strand.
AAAAACCTAAAGATACTGCTTTTGAACAAACTGGATACTTGCAACAGCAATTTTATATAAACACTCCTCACAGACCCTTTGCACTCTCCTGGAATTGGAACAATTGCATTTTGTATAAAAGGAGTGCATAGTGCAGAATAAAATCGATAATTTACTACTAGAAAGTCATTCAAGGTGTTTGCTTAGGAACTAGTTTAGTACCTAGTTTGCATGATTTACAAGTTCACTTACACCATTTAATTGCTGTAAATCTTTGATTAAATGCCACATAACTTGAGCTCAGTGAAACTATTTTGTTTACATATTAACAGAGTCATAGAGATTGACAACGTTGACAAAGGTCCTTCCAGCCATTGTTTTTAAAAACAACCTTCAAACTATTCTGATTCCATGTTCCAACACTTGGCCCATAGCTTTGTATGCCTTGGTATCACAAGTGCACATCTAAATGCTTCTTAAATGTTGAGGGTTTTTCCCTCTACTACCCTTACAGACACAGAGTTCCAAACTTCCTCCTCCATCTAAATGAAAATGTTTTTCTTCGCATCTTTTCTAAACCTTCTGCCCCTTACCTTAAATCTATTTGCCCAGTCAATGATCCCTCCATCCGGGGGAAAACTTCCTTCTTGTCTATCTTGTCAATGCCCTCATAATTTTATCCTTCTCAATCATGATCCCGCTCAATCTCCTTTGCTTTAAATAAACCAACATTAGTCTGTTCAGTCTCTCTTTGTAAATAGTCCAGTTTAGCAACATGTTTTAAACCTCCTTTGCACCCAGTCTCCTTAACATTCCATTTCTGGGATTGCTTTTTGCTGATTACTCTCAATTTAGTAAATGAAAGCAAGCAGTTTGATAACTTTAACAAAGTGAATAATTTGTGAGATGATATTTAATAGTGGCCTATTTATAGTTTAAAAATTCTCAAGTCTGAAACTGCTGGTTAGTTTTGACTCTGTTTAGGGAACCTTTGTGCTCTTCCCTGTCTACACCTATAGGAACTGGGCTTCTCTAATGTTTCTACACAGCCAAACAATTGTAGATCATGATTATAGCTCTAGTCTGCCTGACCTGCTCTCTTTGCTTTCAGACATGATGGTTTATCACTGATGTATTGTTCCATACATAATATATAATGTGTTTACTTTCACGCATATCTGGTAAAATGAGGGATAATCCATATATTTCATCTAAATTTTACAATTTAACTTTTCAAGTCTGGTAGATTAGTCCATTTTAGCTATATATTTTCCAGCTAAATACTTCATTTAAACAAATTGATTTGAGCTGAGATTCGAAATAAATAGAATATTCCTGCTTGATGAATTAGAAAAAACTGCAAATAATAGCTTTAAAATGTTTAAAAATGTTAGGTACACTGTAAGAAATATTTAACCATGTAAATTATTGCTGTAAATCAGTTATTTTCATGTGAGCAGGTTCAATAGAATTATAATTATATTTGAAAACTTTTGTAACTTGATGGGAATATTATTTTAACTGACAGATCAAAGATTAACCATATGGTCTTCGTTCCTTATGAGGTTTCAAATTTTAAATATATAATTTAAACTATATCTACCCTATACGATTTTGAATGTGAACTGTACTCCTCTGTTTTTGAGATGCAAAACCACAGCAGAGTGAGACTTGTTGAATTGCACAATTGTGTATCTTTGAAACAGCTGTCCAGTTCATTCTATTTTCCTACTCTTTGACCCGTGTCTTGAAAATTTCTCCTTTTAATATACACCCAATTTCCACTTGAAAACCAACTTCATATATTGCTGCAGCTCTTTTTGTTGTTGAATTTGTGCTGAAGAGTTGAGAGATGTCTGTGGAGATTGAAATATTTTTCTTTGGACTGAATCAATCTGGCTGCATGCAGAGGAGAACATCTTTTCCAAGTGGTGTGCCTATTACGCCAGAGGAGATATGGCCAGTGATAATACACAATTGGATATTGTGTGCTTTGACCCAAAGCAAAATGATAATAATACTGCTGTGCTTTGATATTGCTGTTCAAGTTCTGCTTAAACTTAATAAATTCAGAACATGAGTGAGAATGGATAAAAGGGTTAATTGACTTTTGTAAATTCCAAATTCCAACATAGCCCACTGGAAAAATTGCCTTTTTTGTTAAGAATGTTAGTTTTTGTGCTTTGCGTAGTGTTTGCCACCTGAAGGTTACAATGCTTAGCATATCAGTAGGTCAAGTGCTCCTGACAGGAAGTTAAAGCAAAAAATATGTTGTATCAGGCTGTAATTGCATTCTTCAGCAAATGATTGTTTTGGCATTGTGAACAAACCTATCCACCCCTTAAATAGTAAGATGCAGGAATACCTAATGGTAAACTTGCAAACCTAACATGATTTTAATATAGTTAGACTCAGTGAAATATATTCTATAGTGAATTCCAGGAGGAGAAAGTGAGGACTGCAGATGCTGGAGATCAGAGCTGAAAAATGTGTTGCTGGAAAAGCACAGCAGGTCAGACAGCATCAAAGGAGCAGGAGAATCGACGTTTCGGGCATAAGCCCTTCAGGAATTCCAGACTGATACCTTCCCTTGGAGGAGGTTGTAAGAGTAGGAAAGGGTTGCTCATAAACCTTTGCAAGTTGAGTTTTTTTTTAAAAAACTCCTTTTAATCTTGCTGCACTGTAGATTAACTTGCTTCGAAAGAAAAATGTCTGATTCTGGCAATCATGTTTTATAAATATAATTAGGCTTTGTATTTTTCAAGAAAATCCTAACTATATGGTTTACTTTTATTGCAGGGTTGTAGTGCTAGAAAGTCGACCAACGGACAATCCTACAGCCCACAGCAATCTCTACATCCTTGCTGGCCACGAAAATAGTTACTAAGCAACACCAAGGAACTTAATCACGGTGACTGTTCCTTAAAATGGGACAAACACAACAGCTTCCAAATATGAAGATTCAGTGAGGGAAACATAAACAAAAAAGAAGTCCGGCTGTGACTGCTGTAGCCTTGTTTTTGGTGTACTTTAATATTTGATTCAATCATGAGGTAGATTTTCTCAGCAAAGAAGTAAATTTGGTAGCTGGATATGGCTTCATTAAGAAATTCAGCCACTGTGTGGTTGATCTGATATGTCAAATTTGCTTCATAAAAGCTCTGATTAACTGAATTTAGAAAGATCCAATTTCTAATTATAAAAGCACAGTAATTCATAATGAAAATATGCTGCAGTGTTCTTAAAGTGCCACACTTTCTCATAACTATCTTCTTAAACCTTATATTTTATAAATATTTTGCAGCAAAATTTAGTGCTTTATAATGTTCTATGTTGTATATTATCTAAATTACTTTGAGTACTAAATCTGTGTCTTTGGAATCCTTCCCTTGCTTAATATTGCAACAATTTTATAGGATTTTTAATGCACCCACTGCAAGAGTGTACAGCTTGAAGTCTGCCATAGTATAGTGTTAAATTGAATATTTAAAAGCTTTATTTATTAATCTGCCAATTGTAAGAAAGATCATATACTTTGTGGGGGAAAAAAAAACAGGTAATGTGTCATTTAGTTGCATTTATGTTATTGAAGCTTGGGGCTAAAAGGGAGAAAATGTTTCTTTATAAGCTGTTTGTATGCAGAAGCATATTGTAGTATATAATTTCGACCTTACACTCCTACACTCTTTGTACAAAGACACCATGTAAGCACTTTCTGTCCAATTTTTAATTTGTAAAGCTTATCTGTTTAGATGCAACACTAGAACTTTTTCATATTTTAATCTTTTCACATAGTGTATAGCAAAGGTGTTTTTATACACGTGCAGTCATAGTTTATGAAATGTAATAAAACACGTAAATTTTTCAAAGATAATTTTAATTTTTATTCTCCACAATCTTCTGGCTCAAATAATTTGGAAAATCATCCCATTTCACCATTTATTCTTTCAACTTCAAAGTTGGAAAATGATTTATGTTACAAGCAGTGAACATCTTTAAGTCACCATTTTCAGTTTCTACCTCAACCTATGAAAGGCTGGTTTCTGTGCCTCCACGTTATTTTGAAGATCTTTCAGCAAATTTTATTCATATACGTAAAATTAGTCATGCATATTAAAGACTCTAATTCAGTGGAATAACACTAATTGTAGCAAAAAAAAGAATTAATTGTAGCTCTGTAATATGTACCTGTAAATAATGTAAAATAAAATATTCAGTGCATGGATTCAAATTTATATGTCATAATTGCTTTGTGTATAGGAGCTATTTTATAACTTGCAATAGAAAATAACCCCTTTCTGAAAGGTGTTTTTGGATTTAAGTTTATAAAAAGTCTTTATCCTACCACCTGTTTGCTTGAGATGGGCACAAATTTTGTGTATTTTGTTAACAGTCTTATATGTTAACTCTAGTTTAACATTCGCAATTAATCTGTATTTTTAGAACTTGGTGTACAAAACGTTTGCTTACACTTTCTGATTCACAATCAAGTATAGCAAGTCATGTAAATACCAAACTGATAATGTTATGAAAGCATCACGATTTTTTTTAATGAAAACAGTTGTTTAAGAAATCTACATGCCTTCTAAAGTTTACTTAAGCTTTCTTGGTGAAATGCATGAGATTTGTTTAGCATATTATACTTGAGCAGTAGCAAGGAGCTAATTTGTTAAATGATTCAACATACAAAACATGACAATAATGGTCATTTTTTAAAGATTGATTCTTATCAGAATTTTCATCTAATACTTATAAAAATGTCATTTTTCAGATGTTTGATATTATAAAACACTTCATTATTGCTTTCAGCTTAGAAATAGAGCGAAAATAGATATAATTCAAATTGCTGATTTTCCATCTCGCCGAATTTGAGTGATATGTTTAAATACTTTGTTTGAATAACTTGATAAATTTAGAAATGGAGAAAAGTTCATCGTAATTACTGCTGCCTCTAAGTATCCGTTACCAGTTTTGGAGGAGAGCATGTATTTGGACGACTTGGGTAGAAATTGTCCACTGGGTAGACGAAATTAATATCTCAGTCATACTCGAAATGGGTCAATTTATTGATTTCTGCCAAAAAACTGTTGATGTTGAAAATCTGAAATAAAACACTGCTTATAAATACTCAGCAGGTTTAGCAGTATCTGTGAGGAGAAAAGCAATTTACAAAGTGTCTCTGAAAAGTGAGAAATGTGATGGATTTTGAGCATTTGAAAGAAAAGTGTAGAAAAAGTATGAAGGGAAAACCTTTCTAACCACTTGGGGAGACATGGTACAAAATGACAAGTTTAATTGTGCAAAAATAAAAGAACTGGATATGGGACAGAAAATAAAAGATGTGTCCGGGAAAAGAGTGAAGGCAGGATCTAAAGAAACTCCTCTCCAAAAGCAAAGAAAATAAAGGGGTGGTCAGAGGAACGAGGAAAGAAAACAAAACACGAGATGGGACACTGATTATAATTTAAATGTTAACTTGATTTTAGGTCGAGAAGGTCATAAAGTGCCCATTTGAGAGATAAGGTGCTGTTTCTTGAGCTTATGTGGATCTTTGTGGGAATAAAGCAAGAGGCCAAGAAAAGTAGAATATTTCAGTGACAAGCAACTGGAAGCTTTGGGTTACATTTGTGGATTGATTAAAACTACTCATTCAGCAAAAGTGTTTCTTTCTTTCAAGTATGACTGTGATTGTAAGCTTAACTTTATTGGATACTAACAGCCCAATTGACCCTTCTCCTTTCTTTTGACTTTGTCCCTTCTAATAATCTTGCCCTTGTCTCTATTCACAATTCTGACTCTGCTCTCCTTGCCCCTAATCTATCTGTCTTTAACAAAAGCCTAAGTTTCATCACCATTAGCCTCCATCCTATAAGAATTTTAAGGTCCATGTAAAGCTGAGCTCAATACTGTTCATATCACCCTGTGTCCCATTTCTTTGGCCAAGCGTGCTCCCCACACAGCGCAAACCCTTTTACTTATCTCCTGCATTCTTTCTCCACCTGGACTCCTTCCTTAGGATTCTTGCCCTCTCTCGATCTCTTGATTGTCATGCTAGAAGGTTGCATTAACTGTTTCAGTTTTGGATGAGGGAGAAATTATTCCTCTCTGCAGTACTTTGTTCTTTCAGGTTCAACCTTAACATTGTCATCAAACCAGTGGATATAGATAATGGTGCTGTTTTCTGTACCACCCTCTACCAAAACAGAGACTAAATACTAACTCTTTCAAACTCCCTTTTACCTCCCTATTGGATTCTGTTTGAATAATGAGAATACTAGCACATCTGATGTATCTTCCTTTCTCCTCAACTTAGAATAGATGTAGTACTCGACCCTTCCCTTTCCTCCAGAACTGTGGCAGGGTTTGCCTTCTCTTTGCCTTCCACCCCATGCTCGTTGTGCCATTCTACTACCTCCAGTGTGATGTGACAAGACTCATCTGCCCTTCTTTCAGCACACTGAAAGGACTGTTCCTCGTCTCCCTGTTCCACTCCTTAGCCATTACATTGCCCCTCCCTTTCTGTTTTTATCTTCTCCTTTCTCACTAGTCAAAACCCTAAAATTTCTTTCAGATGAAACCTCTAGTTATATTTCAATTGGTTATACGTTATTTACTGCTCACAATAGGGTTTCTTTCAGATTGAGTGACTGCTTTGCAGAAGACTTCAGTTCACAAGCATTACCCCAAATTCTGGTTGTATGTTACTTTAATTCTTTAACTTGTACATGCTTCAAACCTTTTTTTTCTTGCCCTCCTACGATGTTCTAATGAAGCATAAGGAACAGTAGCAATTTTTTCAACTGTGGGTTGTGACATTCTAAACTCAGTGTTGAACAGGTTTATACCATCTCTACCTTTTTTTTCCCCTTATTTTCTCTTGGGTTTTCTATTATTTGACTAAATGGCCAGTTGGTGGTTCAGAAATTATCTGAAAATTATCTCCAAAATTCTGTTCAATTTCCATTCTACCTGCAGTAAACTGAGAATCTGTCTCTTTTTCTCGCTCCTAGGAGTTTATCTTATTCCCCTTACTTTTAGTTTTGGACAACAGCCTTTCAGGATCCTGCAATTCACATTACCTCCCAACATTTTTTTTACTTGTCCATTTACTACTCCCCTAGGTCAAGCACCCAAATGTAATTTCTCTAGCTCTCATCTCTGTCATAGTCATTGTCTTTCAGTTGCTCAGAATCTATTATATTTCTAATTGTATTTAATTCTGATGAAAGCTTACAGTCTAGAAACATGAATTGACTGCCTTTCTTCAAATATTGAAGTTGCTTAATGGCAGAGATTTCTTAATATTAATCTTCAGGGTTATTTATCTCTCCCTCTTTCTGGATGCCCTATGATATAAGTTTCTGTGCATAGCTGGCTGTAGATTATTTCCCTTGGCATGTAGGAATTATCTGTGTGAACCATGTGGCTGATCCAGCTAAACTCAGCTCTAATTATCATAATCTTGATGCCAGGTATGAAGCACCTTGCAAGAACTGTTATTTCTAAACTGTTAATTGATATTGCAGGTAGATCTTAAACAGCAAAAATGGAATGCATCTGGTTGCTGTGTGATACTGGTAGGCTAACTATCTCAGCCATAGAAGTATGTGAAAACTATTGCCTAGCACCCTTAATCATAGATGTACAGCATGGAAGCAGATCTTCAGTCCAACTTATCCATGCAGACCAAATATCCTAAATTAATCTCATCCCTTTTGCCAGCATATGGCCTATGTCCCTCTAAACCCTTCCTGTTGATCCTTGTTTTGAGACAAAACACCGTGGTCTCTCCAAAGCCTGTGAATGAGCCTGTTGAATGCTGAACTTGCTTTAGCTGGGGGTGATGTCTTCATCCAACATTGGTGTTAGAGAAGACATTGCCAGGATAACAGAACCTGTGAACTGGTTTGAGGGGTGTGTTGATTGAATCATAAAGGTTTATGATGAGGCGGGTTAGTATAATCTCTCTCGCGCTCTCTCTCTCCCTCCCTCCTTTGCCCAAGAAACTACTGACTGTCTTCTGTATTGTGCACTACCAGCACAAGTGTTTGTTTAGTGTGCTACCTGTGCAAAAAAAACTCACATTGTGTGTCCTGTTGGCAGCTATATGCTTTTAAAGTATTGTGCAGCTTTTATCACATTTTAACAACATTGTATTTTCAAGTTTATGTACAGCATTAAGTCTATGTTAAGAGATCAGTCCAAAAGAGATCAATCTCCATAAGCCAGATTTCAAGAAATACTGAAAAGAAACATAATTGGACCCAACCGTTGTTCACCATTCAATGGTGTGACTTCTTGCATCACCTTTTACCAACTGCTACTCACTAAGTTCAGAACACTTTTTTTTGAGAAATTGTTAGGAAATTCTTCTCTTCCCCAGAAGATTGTCAATGTCTCTAATAACAATCTTCGCACATCAGAAATAAAAATACAAGTAGATTGTTCAATAAGATCATCTGTCTTATACCTCAGTTCCACCTTCCTGCATTGTCCCAAATTCCTTATTTCTTTTAGTACCTCAGAAGTTTGTTAATTTCTGTTTTGAATGCACCCAACATACTGTGTACAGTTTTGGACCTCTTGGGTGTGGAAGGATGTAGTTGCATTGGAGGCAGATCAGGAGAGGTTCATTGGATTGTTTCCAAGGATAAAGGGTTTGCCTGATGAAGGATGATTAGACAATTTAGACATTTCTCTCTACAGTTTAGAACAATAAGAGGTGATACAATTGAGGTGAACAAGATGCTAGAGGGGTTCAACAAATTAGATGCAGGAAAGGGTGGTTTCCTCATGTTGGGCAATTGAGAATGAGAGGTCAATGTTTTAGGATAAGAGGTAACCGATTTAAAACTAGGAGAAATTACTTCTCTCAAAGGGTCAAGACCTGTAGAATCCACTACCCCAGCTGTCAGGACATAACTGAAGATAGATTTTTAAATCTAACATTGAAGTCTTATGGAGAATGGGCAGGAAGGTGGAGTTGAGGCCAAGATCAACCATGGTCCTAATAAATGCTGGAACAGGCTTAAGAAGCTGAAAGTCTTGCTTTTAGGTCATATGTTTATACGATTGGCATCCACAGCTGTCTTGAGTTGAAAATTTCAAATTGTTTGATGTTTTACTTTCTATTGGTCCCTTCATATAACAACATTGTGTTACACCTCCTTAAATGTCTTAGGAAAATCCAATTTTGACACCTGATTCCTCATACATAGAAGCAAAATAATGCAGATTCTGGAAATCTGAAACAAGCACAAATAATGTAGGAGAAACTCATCAGGTCTGGTACTATCAGTATTGTGTTGGTTTCTCCTCGTTACCAGTCTTTGTAGTTACAGCCTCATAAAACAAACACATTTGACAAATACCATTTTCGTTTTCATAAATCTATGTTGTTTCTGTCCAAACATGTTGTGATTGAGTGACCAAATCTCTCATAATAGAGATAAGAACTAGCAGTGGGAAAACTCAACAGCTCAGGTACCTCTTGTTGCGTGAAACGGTGTTGGTATCGTAACTAATAAATCATGGACCTAATTGGCTAAGTTAATTCCTGATGAATTTTTGACGAAACGTTGATTTTTCTGCTCCTCCGATGCTGCCTGACCTCTTGTGCTTTTCCCAGCACCACACTCTCGATTTTGATCTACAGTCCTCACTTTCCCCTAAGTTAGAGGCCAAACCTTAGTTCAAAATTCAATTTTGCGGCAAATTGGGGATCTGCTTTTTTGACCCTGTCTTGAAAGCGGTGGCTAATGACCACTGAAAACTGTCTGATCTGCCGAGTGTGCCTGGTTATTTTCTGGGTTTTTTTAATTGACACGAGGCTATTCGGCCCATTATATCTGTGTCTAAACTCTGCAGAAACTGCTCAGTGGCTCTCAATCCATTGCCTGTCCCCGCAGCCCTCGGACTGATTGCTGCGGGTTGTGAGCTCTGCAGAGAATCTGCATTGGAACAATATTTATGAGGAAAAAAACACACACACACTGAAATGTATAAAATGCCAGGGTTCGGCTGAAGGTGGGAAGGCTCCGCCCCCGAGTGGAGAAGCTGAGCTTGTTGCTCACACTCTGCAGCGGGTTACTGTGTGCGAGAGACTTCCCCAAGTGACAGACCGCGGGAGGAAGGAGGGCAGCAGCAGTAGCAGCAACAATTTCCCGCTGACTTGGCGGCGGCTCTCGGGCGGGCAGTACAGCCTCTTTCCCCCCCCCCCCCGTCTCCCTCTCTGTGTCTGCCTCTCCTCCAAGCGCCTCCGTCGGTCGGTCACTCGGCTTCGGCCGCGCCATTTTATAGCTTTGGAGGTGTTGAGCTGCAGGTGAAAGGGACAGACCGGTGGCATGGAGAAATACGAAAAGATCGCCAAGATCGGCGAGGGCTCTTACGGCGTGGTGTTCAAGTGCAGGAATAAAGACACCGGCCAGATCGTGGCGATTAAAAAGTTTGTGGAGTCTGAGGATGATCCGGTTATTAAGAAGATCGCTCTCCGAGAGATCCGGATGCTGAAGGTAATTCAGTCAGTGCTGGAAACTTTACGCTTTCTGCTAAATACACATTCTTAGCACCACACTCAGTTCGAGGCGGTTGTTTTCTCTCTCTCTCTCTGTGTTGAGATGATTACAACGTGCAATTATTTAGCGCTGGACGTTTTCTGTTTGAGCCCACAAATAGCCGCACAGTCTGAGCAGATTGTTTGATCTTCTCCAGATCTGAGGAAATCATATCGGACTGGGGACATTAATTTTGTTCACAGATGCTGCCGGGACTTGCTGAGTTTCTGTGTACTCATTTCAGATTTCCAGCAACCGCCGGATTGTGATTTTTATTTTAGTTTAAGGGTTTATTGTGCAGGTAAGAAATCGAACTTGCTTTCCCATTAGAGCTCGGACATCGCGGCTAATCGACAGCTGGGGAAACCCATCGCCTTGTGCGAGAGACGGAGAATTGCAGCTGGTTGTTTCCTGACTGAAGTTTGTGTGGGTGCCGCTGGAAGGAACGCTGCAAGCTGGCAAAGGCGCCAGAATCGCCCAGCTATGATGGTGCAGGAGGAGGCCATTCGGTCCATCTTGCCTGCGCTGTTGCCTATTGCCCCCGCCTTTCCCCTATATCCCCGTACACCATTTCCATTGATAGAGTCCTAGACATGTACAGCATGGTAACAGACCCCTCGGTCCAATTAGCCTGTGCCGACCAGTTATTCTAACGTAGTCTAGTCCCATTTGCCAGCACTTTGCCCGTATCCCTCCGAAACCCTTCCTATTCATATACCCATCCAGATGCTTTTTTAAATGTTGCAATTGTACCAACCTCCACCATTTCCTCTGGCAGCTCATTCCATATACACACAAATGTCTGCATGAAAAAGTTGCCCTTTAGGTCCCTTTTATATCTTTTCCCTTCTCACCCTAAACCTATGCCCCCTAGTTCTGAACTCCCCCACCCCAGGGAAAAGACCTTGTCTATTTACCCTATCCATTCCAATCATGATTTTGTAAATCTCTGTAAGGTCACCCCTCGGCCTCCAATGCTCCAGGGAAAACAGCCCCAGTCTATTCAGCCTCTCCCTATAGCTCAAATCCTCTAACCCTGGCAACATCCTTGAAGGTCTTTTCTGAACCCATTCAAGTTTCACAACATTTTCCTGATAGGATGGAGACCAGAATTGCACACACTATTGCAAAGTGGTCTAATCAATGTCCTGTACAACTGCAACATGACTTCCCAATTTCTGTACTCAATGCTGTGACCAATGAAAGAAAGCATACTAAGCGCCTTCTTTCACTATCCTATCTACCGGCAACTCCACTTTCAAGGAGCTATGAACCTGCACTCCAAGGTCTCTTTGTTCAGCAACACTTCCAAGGACCTTACCATTAAATGTATAAGTCCTGCTCTAATGTGCCTTTCCAAAGTGCAACACCTCACAAATTAAACTCCACCTGCCACTGAAATAAACATAAGAAGCCTGCCATTTCTAAGGTTAAATCACATTGTTGCTGGTATCAGGCATTGATTGATAGCCGCAATCCATTCTTGGTGCATTAGTTCACTCTCAACAAAGGTCAGAGCTATCATTGCGATTTTTGTGAATCATACTGGTCCCATTGTCTCATGTATCATTTCTTTGCTTTTCTTCAATAATCAATATACAATATGATGGTATGTGCCTAAACAATGTGAGCATGTTCATATGCTTGCCCTTGCATCTCTTGGTGTCAATTCTAATCCTTTGGCCTGCTTTTCACAGCAAACTCCCTAGGCTGCTGGTTTGAAGAAGTCTTCCACTGCTTTAACCATAGAGTCTAGTCACTGTTGTATTGTCGGAAATGTCACAATCAAATTGTGAACACCAAATTCCCAAAACTGTAATGAGAGAAAATGTAAGAACTCCATTTAAGATGCAGAACAAATATTGGCCAGAAGACTGGCCCTGATCATCTTCTGATAATTCCAACAGACCTTTTTAAACCTCTCATCTAAAGGGTGCAAGTGAAACAGTGTCTTCCCACATTTGCAGCAGCATGCATCTAAGGGACTTGAACTCGGGACCTGGCTGAAGCCAGAGTGCGACTTCTAAGCCAAGGCTCACATCTATTTCACGTGTCCAAATCATTGGCTAGTCGCACAAATAATAAATATGTTTGATAGTCCCAGGACTAAACACAGCAGCAGATTTGTGGCAGAAAAGAGATAATTGGGTTAAGTTAACCTGCAACTCAGTACTTTAAAGTGAAAATTGGTTCATTTCAAGCATACCTTTTTGAAATCCTTCATGTTATCTGGATCAATCATTTGATGAGTAAATCTGGAACATGGCCCTGGACTTGGAAGCCATCATGCTGAGGTAGATTAATCTTCTCTAATTGTCTAGAAAACTGAAATGGTTTATAGCTGCTGGAAAGACCATGTAGGCCATGTATCCAACCATGTTATATTATCCAGAGATTGTATGGTTGTACTGAACCCATGATTGGATACAGAAAAATAGAGGAATTTCTGAAACTGTACTGCCAAATGGTGGAACGACCAAGCAGCGGGGTTTGAAATAAAAACAAGAAGTGCTGGAGAAACTCAGCTAACTGGTCTGGCAGCCTCTGTACAGAGAAAGAGAGGAACAGTTAAATTTTTGAGTTTGATATGACACTTATGTTCAGAATCACGGTAATGTTTTCTTACATGGTGACATTAATGAGGGCAGGTTCACTGTATTTTAGGTCACGCTTGACAGTTGGAGTAATCATTAGAAGCAGGGATTCTTTTTAGTTGTCTCCAGCCATACAAGCCAATATTATTCCTAATGCGAGGGAGGCTTTAGCTTAACAAGAAGTAGAACATTTAGAAGTTTCCTGTGCTGTTAAGCTGCACAGTTAATTTGGTTAATATCTTGTCATTATATATGGAAATATAGATTTCTAAGATTTGGCTCAATCTATTGTCCCAAGTATCCTGTACTTGGGTAAATGGATTTGTCCCTCCAAAGAAAGTGTTAATTCTATTACAGACAAATAGAAACACTCCCTGTATGTCTTGGTTGGCAGGATCTAAAATATGGCAGTTGATTTGCATGTATAAAGGTTGTTTCATGATTTGGCAAAGCAGTTATCCCAACAGCACTTAATGCTTGTCTGGAATAACTGTTTAGAAAAACAAGATAGTAATAACATGATACTGATGAAAAAGCTCTGGTTTGAGTGCAACATATCTCCTTCACCTTAATAATTATCATTTGCTAAGGCCAGAAATGTGGAATTATAATAGCTGATGAACACTATTACAAATAAGGCAATATTTTATATTTAAATAGAATGGCCAATATCAGCAACATACATTTTATAGAGAGAACGTTTTGACCAGTTTTTGCTATTTATGACTACCACACACTGACAGCTACAGTGGTGTTGTGCCAGGTATATCAAAATTTTGTTTCTTCAGACATTTGCACTCCTACAGGAACAATTCCAATGGATGGCTATGGCAATTTCGCATTTTTGAAGTTACCATGTGCATTCTGCACAATGCAATCTTGCTCATGATCATTAAAAACTGGGTAGAATTGAAGGGATGATTCTCAGAGTCATAAAGTGTAGTGCTGGAAAAGCACAGCCAGTCAGGCAGCATCCAAAGAGCAGGAGAGTTGACGTTTCGAGCATGAGCTGTTCATCAGGAATGAGGGGGTGACCCAAGGGGGGCTCTCAGCATCCGTAGTTCTCACTTCCTTTGGGATGATTCTTAGGTTCAAGTAATGGAGGCATTGTTTCAATAGACAATAGATTAAAAGGGGGATGGGCGAACATAAATCATGTCTGTAAAATTCAGAAAGACATGATTATGTGAGGTGCTAAAGATTAATTTTTTTTGTCATATGCCATGGACTTGTAACATAAGCTCCTATAAAAAAGGCTGATGTTCTGTCAACTGATTCATTCACAAAAATAGATGGTTGATATTTGATCATCTGGAGTGATCAAACATATAGTAGTATTACAAGTTGTTGCTTGTGGAGAGCAATAAGCCAGGATTGAATTGCAATGACATGGGAATCAAGTTAGACGGATTACCTACAGAGACCAACAAAATATTTTAGCAGATTATTTCTTTTCAGGGATAAATAACAAGTCAGTTTCAGTACATTTTGTATGGAAATGGTGTGGACTGAATTAACTTCTCGTGTGCTCTTTTGTTTTTGATAATTAACTATATCACACTTGAATTATTTTATTTCTCTATTTTGGGGTCAAAATACACCATTCAAAGAAAGCTAGTTAAACAGCTTATGAGTGACAACTCTTTCTAGTGGACTTATTAGAAATGTACAAGAGTGGCTAATAGTTGCTAATCTGCTTTCTCTTTATGTAGGCAAAAGGTCAGCTGCAATTGCTGATCTATTGCCACTATTTATATTGAGGAGATCTCATACACAGAAACCTATTGTACCACAACAAGTTTGTTGGTTCATCAAAGTTACCCTTTCAAATAACAGCAAAGTACTGTCAATGGTGGAGATCTGAAATAAAAACTGAAAGTGCAGGAGAAACTCAGCTGTTCTGGCAGCATCTGTGGAGAGAGAAAAAGAGCAAATATTTCAAACTTGTTCCAAATAAGGGTTGAATTGGATTCAACATGTTAACTCTGCTTCTCTGTCCGCAGATGCTGCCAGACCTGCTGGGTGTCTCCAGCACCTTATGTTATTACCTTTGTATCTTCAAAACCATCTTTATTAAGAATCCTAGAACACCAGTTTCTGGTGATAAATCTTTGATAAATTTTTGCCCAATAACTTTGGCAATGATTGAGCAAAGATTTTAATTTAAGAGTGGAGAATATGAAAAAGGCTGATTTCTAGAAATATTCTTAATTGAAGCATTCTGCTGACTTTGCTGAGGCAAAAATCCAGATTTCACACATTTTATTCAGAAAGATGAAGCTACTGGTGCAAAGAAGAGTAAAGACCACATGGATTATGTTCTGTTTTATTCACTTCAAATGTAGCAAATTCAGTTGCTTTGTGTATAATGAAACATGACCAAAATAGCTTCTGTTTTAGTTGTTATTTAAGTTG
The DNA here is from genome assembly GCF_020745735.1 of Hemiscyllium ocellatum. Classification (NCBI taxonomy): domain Eukaryota; kingdom Metazoa; phylum Chordata; class Chondrichthyes; order Orectolobiformes; family Hemiscylliidae; genus Hemiscyllium; species Hemiscyllium ocellatum. The sequence continues at coordinate 72,488,280 of NC_083408.1, forward strand.
TGTTTAACAAGAGATTCAAGGTAGCTACAACTCTTTTTTTGCTTTGAAATTAAACTGAAAAATGAGCATATTGAAGAGTTCTTCATATAAGCATAGCTATGAAGTAATATATCATTTTGGTGCTTGCTGGTAAAATACTCATTCATCCTTTGAATAATAGAACACTAGTTTGTGTAGAGGATTCACCACCAGGGTTCATTTAAAAATCCAGAAATCTAAACTAATCAATAGAATTTGAATTCAAATCCCATTTGAATTCCGTTCAAGCAATCTGGAAGTAAAACGCTGGTGTCAGTAAAAGTGACCATGAGATTGTTAAATTATAGTCAAAAACCTATCTGATTCACTAATAACACATCTTTTGTCTATTTTGGCTAATATGTCACTGCAGTGCAACACCAACCTGCTGTCTGAAGTAGAGGCCAATGCTTGTGCCAGACAGCTCTCAACTGGAGCATTTAAAGATGGCAAGTCTAGCAGTGCCACCTCAGGGCATCAATGGATGATTAATAAATAAACATCCTGCATGTTTTTAAACTTGAGTGTGTTATATTTATTTGAGATATCTTGCACTTGTAGATTTCTTACATTGTAGTTATGCCTCCAAGATCACTGTAACTTTTAAAAGTCACCTTGTGCAAACGTTTAGTGATTTTAATATTTGGCTCATCTTTTGCTGTTCTGTTGATTCACAGCAATGGAACATAATATTGTGTGCCTGTGTATTGTCTGTTCATGAGAGCAATTATTGTTTATTTTGATAAAAGTTGAAACTCGGGAAGAAATTATTCCTGAAGTAAAAAGAGAAATTGCAGGGGAAGCATTCTGTCAGTATCTGTGGAGAGAAGAACAGGAGTTAACATTTCAGGTCCAGTGTCCTTTCTTCAGAACGCATCCAACATTCTTCCTCAACTCTTCCCTTTCTGACTCATTGCTTTTATGCTGTACCTTAATTTATTATTTTCCCTGGCAAATTCACTTTAACCTCTCCTGGACTGTTTTAAAATTATTATCTTTCTTAATCCTCTTTGAAGACTTTTCAATGCTTATGTCTTTTGATAAATGGACACTACATTTGGACACATTCAGTGTGTCTTTGCCAATGCTTTCTAGAGTGTCAGTCTTACGTCTCCAGACCAATAAATTATGGATTTACTTGCATGCTGAACATTCTGTTGGCATTGGCTGTTGGTCCTTTATAACTTGATACTATCAACATTTTTCCCACTGACCCATTTTACTGACAATATAAATGGTTTTGACTGTATTAATGATATGAATGTCCAGACATGTCTGAATAATTCATACTATTTTCCCCATTGCCAAATGTCTGCAAATGTCTTTAACATAGTTTCCTAAAATATCCTTTTTTATAGTATTGATTGTTTGTGATAAATCTTTCTAAATTAAAAGTCATCTTAAAAGTGATTAGGTAATATAGAAAACCTTGTACTTTCAGGATTCTTAAAGGAACGCAACACATATCATTTTTCTAGGGATTAAAAATTGATCAGGAAACTTGTATAAGCAAAAGGTTGTTTTCGCATAATATGTTTCTAAGATATTTCTTGTTTGAACTACATTATTTATGTTTATTTTCATATTCACATAGATGTTGACTTGGAACAAATTATAGATTTCCAAGCCGTGTATTTGTTAGTAACTTCCAATTGTATTAAATACAGCATTCTGTGGGTATTGAGAAAGTAAATATTAATTTTGTTGATCAAGAAATCAAGATTTTTTAAAATGTTCTGATATATGATAAACTATATATTTCTCCTTCATCAGGTGATAGTGGAGGGCTCAATCCTAACACAGAATTTATAGCAAAAATTTGCAGTGTGAGTTTTGCTATAAATTCTGTGTTAGGATTGAGCCCTTCACTATCACCTGATGAAGGAGTGTCGCTCCGAAAGCTAGTGTGTTTCCAATTAAACCCGTTGGACTATAACCTGGTGTTATGTGACTTTTAACTTTGTACACCCCAGTCCAACACCGGCATCTCCAAATTATATATATTTCTCAGTTTCATTACCTGAACAGGAACACAAGACCAGAACTAATTTTAAAGGCAACATATTGGAACCTAGCAATAATCTGTTTTCCTTACTGCTGCTGTTGCTAAGAATGGGTTGGCATTTGCAGTAAATACGACAACTTGTAATGAATCAGTTATTTATGGTGTGTTTGAGACGTATGAAAAATTTGTGGGAGTGTCAAAGTAACCCTGTTGCTGAACACAAACTATATAGTGCCAAGCCATTACGTTTAACTTCAGATATTTGTAGATTGCATGATATTACAACCTAACATACAAATAGGATAATTTGTTCACTGTACACATAAGACATTCAATATGAAATGCTCAGCTATAGGTCATGCATTTTGAAACACACAGCAAATTAAGTCTTAGTGTTAGCTGTTTTCTGTGTACAAAGCATCTGAGATCAGCAATTTAAAATTTTTAAACAACTAAGGCATGAGGCATTTCTCATTTGTAACAGTGTTCTGATCTTTCATATTTGCATCTGTATAAAGCTGATAAATGAAAAGCTCAATTATGATTGGAATAAATATTAAAAAATCATCAAGTTTTGTCTTTTGTGTGCCTCATGACATCAAGGATAGGAGGGAGAGAATTTGTCAACAGTGTGCCATTCCCAGTGATGTAACCGAAAGTGTGCACCAATTCCAATTGTCTTGTTTATGATTTCTTTGGATTACAATTAAAATTTAGTGTTTGTGTGACATGTGGGAAACATGCATTCATGTAGCAGGGAAACCTTTTCATTGTTGAAACCTGCCAGCAGCTGATAATGCTGCAGTTACAGTTGGGCATCTCCCAAACCCACGACCATTTCCATCCAGAAAAACAAAGGCCACAGGTAGTTAGTTAGGACCACCACTGCCAGCAAGTTCCCTTCCAAGCCCACTCACCATCCTGACTTGGAAGTATATCGCTGTTCCTTCACTGTTGTGGAGCAGAACTCCCACTCTAATTGTATTGTGAGTCCTCGTGGATTGTAGTGGTGCAAGAAGGCAGTTCACCACCAACTTCTCAAGTGCTCTACGGATGGACAATGATTGCTGGCCCAGTCAGCAACATCCATGTCCCACGAGAGGATAACAAAAACAAACAAAACCTCAATGTCAGACAATACAGCTGCCACAACTTTCGTGCCCGACTCCATGGTCGCTAATATAAGACTTCAGAGCACAGAGGTGCCATAGATATATTTCAAACTAAATTTCATTTGTAAATATTTCATGTTAATTACACTCATGAATAATCCGCATCATCACTATTTGTTGAAACTAGCTCAGAGCACTAAGTTTGTTGAACATCTCTTGGTATGTATTGATGGTTACAGGAGAGAAAAGGTCATTTCCTTTTATTGTGGAAGAAGCACAGACTCAGTTGATGCTTCTTTCTATGCATCAATCTTGGACAATGTCTTTTATATTCAGTGGGATTACTGTAATCGGGTGAACTAAGAAGTCTTTGTTAACCCCAGGGATGGTTACCTGTTTGGACAATATTGACTTTGGGCACCTCATTTTCCTAGCTTGATTGACCATTACCCCTTATCACATTTATGGCACTAAACATTTCCTATTTCACTCTGACATGATTCATCCCCATCATATTGTCCACTCCGTCCTGTCCCTCACCACTGATTCCCCTTTGCTGGCCCAAGCCTCCAGGCAAGGTGCTAGTTTCCTGATCCCCTCTCTTGTGTCATAGAGTTAAGGAAGGAAAACTGTTGGCCTTAACTACTCCAGAAGCCAATCTACTGCATACCAGCTTTAAACTAGCTTGAGCCTGGTATACTACTGACTTTAAAATTGGGTCATACCTTCAAGATGAAAAAGGTGTATGTTATTGAATATTCATGGCATGTAAATGTATTAGGAGTGAGAATAAAGCATTGGCATGTGGCTCAACATGCTGCTGACTTATCTGCATCTTAACCTACTGTCAGAGAAACTAAGATTATAATCCTGCCAATAAAGTCACCCCACATGCCACCACACTCACTCTTGCAGGGCATGTACAATTTCCAGCACCTAATTTCTCTCTTTGGTGGATTTCTTTAAAGGCAAAATAATGTGTGAAGACTTTACTGCCTGATTTTTTAAAATCATAAACTTATAAGCAATAGGAACATGAGAAGGCCATTCAGCTCATTGAGCCTGCCCTGTCCTTCAATAAGGTCATAGCTAATGTTTTTTAACACAAGTTTCTCGCCTGCAACCCATGCTCCCAAATCCCTTCAATCTTTTTGTAATCAAAACTCTGTTGAACTCCACCTTGAAAGTACATGCTGACCCAAGCATCACTGCACTTTTGGATGAAAATTACCAAGATCAACAACCCTCTGAGAGAAGAAATTCCTTATTTTCATCATTAAAAAAGGACAGCCCTTATTTTTAAACTAATTCTAGATTCCCTCAGGAGGAAGACGCCCCCTCTCTGCTGTATTCTGTCAAGGCCACTTGGGTTCGTCAATGCCACTTACATGTGCACCTGGAGATGTGACAATGTGATGTAAGTGGGAAAATGTCCATTTCAATACTTCCTACTAACCCAGAATGTTGCTGTGTTGAGAATTGTAGTTTTGAACCTAAACCCAATCTGGGTCACAAAATTATCTGTGGTCAGTTTTAAACTGAATCTATAACCTGGCTAATCATCTAGAACTATCAGAATTAAATGTTGGCCCTTCAGTTATGTTTAGATTGAAGCCTTTTTTCTGCCATAATTACACAGATATTTGTTTCAGACTTGAATTCATGTTCTTATGATTTGCACTAAATAGCTTTAACATAAAATCAGATGTATCTCAATATAGAAAATGTGTATTGTTGTGATGTTCACTTTGTATTCTGCTTGAGGGATTAATTCCTGAACTAAAATATTTATTTTCAGGTGAAATAATTCGTAGTTAACTTTTTATAAAAGTGTTAATTACCTGTTTCATACTTAATCCTTTTTTTTAGGAAATATAAACCTATTTTCTAATATTTTATACTGGTATTCTAAAGTATTAACTCAAAGCTTTGTTGAATCCATTTTGGCTCTAGAGTTAAAACATGTTACTTGTTCAGTTATGGAATGTGAGAGAGTCAAGTAAAGACCCAGTAGGGCAAAAGTAAGTACATCATAATTCAATTATAATTTAAGTTTTATGGAAAATTAAGAGTGTTGCCATTTTCCATGTGGCCCATATCAAGAACTGCCCTCACTGGTTGTCTTCCTTGCTCATGATTATCTTAATTTTTAATACATATATAACTCTGGAGAATTATAACTTCTCTAGTTTGGAAAAAAGTATTCAGAAATACAAGTTATATGAAAATCCTCTCAAAAGGACTCAAGCAACTCAGGATCATTTTAGTACAGGACTTTTGGAAAACATGAAAGGTTTATCCTTGGATAAGTAAAACCATTTTTACGATTTATTTATAATGTTTAATCCTTTGTTTTACTCATGTGGTAAATGTTTATAGTTAGTGTTTCTGGTTCATACATGAATGGTTAGTTACTCTAACATCATTTTTTAAAAAATGAGAAAATTCCAAAGTCCAGAAATGTTTTGGTTTCCAACATTCTGCACTGGAGAGGTTGCAGTGTATTTGATACCAATGGTAAATAAATAAAGTTGAGGGGAGAAAAAAATTCATGCTTTTATTTTTGGTAGGGAAATGTTACATGGACTAACGTGCTCATTGTCAACTTTAATCAAACAGTTGTTTTAATTGTTACTATTTTGCTTGCCGCAATATTTTTTATTGTAATGTGGTAACTTTGTTCATTGCGAAATAGCACTACTTTCCTTCTTGTGAGAGGACCTTTGTGGTTCCAAACATTTGGAAAAATGATCAGTCATCCAATAGTTCATTGAATAAGTGGTATCACATACTAGCGAACAACTTATCCAGATCAAATAACTAGTATTTAGTTTGTTCAGAATCAGTTTGTACTGAGATCTTATGTTTATGTCTTTCAGCAAGTAGGAAACCAGGAAATCCTATTAAAAATAAAAGAGATGGTATTTGCAAAGGGACACGAGAAAGGAAATAATTGGATTCTTTATGCAGGAGCAATTACTGTTTGCTATCAAAAGTTAAGCTGTTGAGGTTAAAACCTTGACCTTCTAAACTTTTCAATTTAGTGTGTTTCACTTTGATTTAATAAAAGAGATGTTTATATAATAAGAGGAAGGGACAGAATGTCCCTTAATGTTCAAATTGCACCAAGGAATCGTACAGGAGTAGGGGAACTTGGAATTATATCAAACTTAAAGGCATGATGCGTTCAGAATAAAATTAGTGACTTAACTTCACAAATAGAGATGTGAGCCATGGCTGTAGGGAGACCAGGTTTGGAAATTGAATATCCAAGTGTACACTGTTTTAGTAGGGTAGGCAGGAAGGAAAAGTAGGTGTTAAGCTTTATTGGTAAAAGTAGTGGGAAATGATATAGGCACTGGAGATTAAGCTGAAAATGTGTTGCTGGAAAAGCGCAGCAGGTCAGGCAGCATCCAAGGAACAGGAGAATCAACATTTCGGACATAAGCCTGAAGAAGGGCTTATGTCCGAAACGTCGATTCTCCTGTTCCTTGGATGCTGCCTGACCTACTGTGCTTTTCCAGTAACACATTTTCAGCTCTGATCTCCAGCATCTGCAGTCCTCACTTTCTCCTCACTGGAGATTAAGACCTAGAATCAGTCTGGGTAGATGTCAGAAATAGCAAGGGAATGAATTCCCTAGCAGAAGTTATCTACAAGTCCCCAAACAGTAGTCCTGCAGTGGGGCACAGTAATAAGTTCAGATGGGGTTACATGTAATTTGTTAGCTTGGATAGAGGATTGGCTAACCCCCCAAAAAAAGCAGAGAGTTGGGATAGTAAGATCTTTTTGTGGTTGGCAAGACATAACTAATGGGGTTCAGTCCTTGGGCACCAGCTGTTTCCAATCTATATTCATGACTTTGGATGCAGGGATACAATGTACTATAGTCAAATTTACACATGACACTAAAAAATAGGTGGGACAGTAAATTGCACTGAAGAAATAAAAATGTACAATTGGATATGGATAGGTTAGGTAAAGGGACCAAAACTTTGCAGATTGAATTTAATGTTGAAAACAAGGTTATCCATTCTGGTCAGCAGAATAGAAAGGCAAATTATTATCTAAATGGTGAGAAACTTAAGAATGCTTCAGATCAGAAGGATCTGGATATCCTCCTGCATGAATTATGGAACGCTAGTAAGCAGGTACAGTGGGTAATAAGGAAATAAAATGGAAGTTTGGTATTTATTGCTAAAGGAACAGCATATAAAAGCAAGGAAGTTTTGCTGCAACTGGACAGGGCATTAGTGAGGCTGCATCTGGAGTATTGCACTCAATTTGGTTCCCTTACTTGAGGAAGGATATAGTTTCATTGGAGGCAGTTCAGAAGTTCACTAAGTTGATTCCAGAGATCAGTGGTTGGTCTTATGAAGAGAAATTGAGCGGTTTAGGACTATATTCTGTACAATTTAGAAGAGTGGTCGATATGATCTATATGGGCTTCAGTAAGGCTTTTGACAAGTCTCCCCATGGGAGACTGGTTAACAAGGTTAGATCTCACAGAATACAGGGAGAACTAGCTGTTTGGATACAGAACCGGCTCAAAGATAGAAGACAGAATGGTTGTGGAGGGTTGTTTTTCAGACTGGAGGCCTGTGACCAGTGGAGTGCCACAAGGATCGGTGCTGGGTCCACTACTTTTTGTCATTTACATAAATGATTTGGATGTGAGCATAAGTGGTATAGTTGGTAAGTTTGCAGATGACACCAAAATTGGAGGCATAGTGGATTGCAAAGAAGGTTACCTCAGATTACAACAGGATCTTGATCAGATGGGTCAATGGGCTGAGAAGTGTCAGATGGAGTTAAATTCAGATAATTGCGAGGTGCTGCATTTTGGGAAAGCAAATCTTAGCAGGACTTATATGCTTACTGGTAAAGTCCTAGGGAGTATTGCTGAACAAAGAGACCTTGGAGTGCAGGTTCATAGCTCCTTGAAAGTGGAGTTGCAGGTAGATAGGATAGTGAAGGTGTTTGGTATGCTTTCTTTTATTGGTCAGAGTAATGAGAACAGGAGTTGGGACATCATGTTGCGGCTGTACAGAATATTGGTTAGGCCACTGTTGGAATATTGCGTGCAATTCTGGTCTCCTTCCTATCAGAAAGATGTTGTGAAACTTGAAAGGGTTCAGAAAAGATTTACAAGGATGTTGCCAGGGTTGGAGGATTTGAGCATTAGGGAGAGGCATAACGGGCTGGGGCTGTTTTCCCTGGAGCGTCAGAGGCTGAGGTTTACAAAATCATGCGGGACATGGATAGGATAAATAGACAAGGTCTTTTCCTTGGGGTGGGGGAGTCCAGAACTACAGGTCATAGGTTTAGGGTGAGAGGGGAAAGAACAAGTATACCGTTTTGGATACTTGTGGGGGGGATGACTTACCAGGGGCAAGCAACGAGGTTCAGGCCTCTGGCACGGAGCCTGGCCCCGTTGCTCAGAAGGGAAGGGTGGAGAAAGGTAGAGCGATAGTTCTTGGGGACTCGATAGTGAGGGGTACAGACAGACGGTTTTGTGGGGGCGACAGTGACTCACGTTTGGTATGTTGCCTCCCAGGTGCAAGGGTACGTGATGTCGCTGATCGTGTTTCCCGGGTCCTTAAGGGGGAGGGGGAGCAGCCCCAGATCGTGGTCCACGTTGGCACCAACGATATAGGTAGGAAGAGGGGTGAGGATGTCAGACAGGCTTTCAGGGAGCTAGGTTGGAAGCTCAGAGTTAGAACAAACAGAGTTGTAGTCTCTGGTTTGTTACCCGTGCCACGTGATAGAGAGTCGAGGAATAGGGAGAGAGAGCAGTTAAATGCGTGGCTACAGGGATGGTGCAGGAGGGAGGGATTCTGGTTTCTGGACAACTGGGGTTCTTTCTGGGGAAGGTGGGACCTCTATAAAAAGGATGGTCTACACCTGAACCTGAGGGGCACCAGTATCCTTGGGGGGAGGTTTGCTAGTGCTCTTTGGGAGGGTTTAAACTAACTCCACCGGGGCATGGGAACCTGGACTGTAGCTTTAGGGTACAGGACCTTGAGTGTAGGGAGGTTATGAATAATGCAGCGATCTCGAAGGAGGGTGCCTCTAAACAGAAGGGTGGATTGAAGTGTGTATACTTCAATGCCAGAAGTATAAGAAATAAGGTAGGTGAACTTGCAGCGTGGGTTGGTACCTGGGACTTCGATGTTGTGGCCATTACAGAGACGTGGGTAGAACAGGGACAAGAATGGCTGTTGCAGGTTCCAGGATTTAAATGTTTTAGTAGGATCAGACATGGGGGTAAAAAAGGGGGAGGTGTGGCATTACTTGTCAAAGATAGTATTACAGCAGTGGAATGGACGATGGAAAAGGACTTGCCATCTGAGGTAGTTTGGGCTGAGGTTAGAAATAGGAAAGGTGAGGTCACCCTGTTAGGTGTTTACTACAGGCCTCCTAATAGTCCTAGAGAAGTAGAGGATAATATTGCGAGGATGATTCAGGAAAAGAGTGAAGATAGCAGGGTGGTTGTTATGGGGGACTTTAACTTCCCAGATATTGACTGGGAGAGCTATAGCTCGAGTTCATTAGATGGGTCGGTGTTTGTCCAATGTGTGCAGGAGGGTTTCCTGACACAATATGTAGACAGGCCAACAAGAGGTGAGGCTATACTGGATTTGGTTCTAGGTAATGAACCAGGCCAGGTGTTAGACTTGGAGGTAGGTGAGCACTTCGGGGACAGTGACCACAACTCGGTGACTTTTACTTTAGTGATGGAGAGGGATAAGTGTGCGCCGCAGGGCAAGAGTTATAGCTGGGGGCAGGGAAATTATGATGCAGTGAGGCATGACTTAGGATGTGTGGATTGGAAAAACAGGCTTCAAGAGAAGAACACTAATGAGATGTGGGGATTGTTCAAGGAGCAGCTACTACGTGTCCTCGATAAGTATGTACCAGTCAGGCATGGTGTAAAGGGCCTTGTGAGGCAGCCGTGGTTTAGTAAGGAATTGGAATCCCTTGTGAAAGCGAAGAAGGCAGCATATGTAAAGATGAGGCATGAAGGTTCAGTTGGGGCGATAGAGAGTTATAAGGTAGCCAGGAAGGATCTAAAGAGAGAGCTAAGAGATGCGAGAAGGGGACATGAAAAGTCTTTAGCTGGTAGGATTAGGGAAAACCCAAAGGCTTTCTATAGGTATGTCAGGAATAAAAGGATGACTAGGGTAGGTATCGGTCCAGTCAAGGATAGTAGTGGGAAGTTGTGTGTGGAGGTGGAGGAGATTGGAGAGACACTAAATCAATACTTTTCATCAGTATTCACTCAGGAACAGGACACTGTTGCTGATGTGAATATGGAGTCACAAATGATTAGAATGGATGGCCTGGAAATATGCAGGGAAGAGGTTCTGGGAATATTGGAGAGGATGAAAATAGATAAGTCTCCTGGGCCTGATGGCATTTACCCTAGGATCCTATGGGAAGCTAGGGGGGAGATAGCAGAGCCATTAGCCTGGATTTTTATGTCGTCATTGTCAACGGGAATAGTACCAGAGGACTGGAGGATAGCGAATGTGGTCCCCTTGTTCAAGAAAGGGAGTAGGAATAGCCCTAGTAACTATAGGCCAGTGAGTCTGACTTCAGTGGTGGGCAAAGTCTTAGAGAGAATGGTAAGGGATAAGATTTATGAACATCTGGATAGGAATAACGTGATCAAGGATAGCCAGCATGGTTTTGTGAAGGGCAGGTCGTGCCTCACAAACCTTATTGAGTTCTTTGAGAAGGTGACTAAGGAAGTGGACGAGGGTAAAGCAGTAGATGTTGTGTATATGGATTTTAGTAAGGCGTTCGATAAGGTTCCCCATGGTAGGCTAATGCTAAAACTACGGAGGTATGGCATTGAGGATACATTAGAGGTTTGGATTAGGAATTGGCTGGCTGGAAGGAGACAGAGGGTAGTAGTTGATGGACTATGTTCATCTTGGAGTGCAGTTACTAGCGGTGTACCACAAGGATCTGTTTTGGGACCATTGCTTTTTGTTATCTTTATAAATGATCTAGAGGAAGGGCTTGAAAGCTGGGTAAGCAAGTTTGCGGATGACACAAAAGTCGGTGGAGTTGTGGATAGTGAGGAAGGAAGTGGTAGGTTACAGCGGGATATAGATAAGTTGCAGAGCTGGGCAGAAATGTGGCAAATGGAATTCAATGTAGCTAAGTGTGAAGTCATTCACTTTGGTAGGAGTAACAAGAAGATGGATTACTGGGCTAATGGTAGGCTACTTGGTAGTGTGGATGAGCAGAGGGATCTTGGTGTCCATGTACACAGATCTCTGAAAGTTGCCACCCAGGTAAATAGTGCTGTGAGGAAGGCATATGGTGTACTGGGCTTTATTGGTAGAGGAATTGAGTTCCGGAGTCCTGAGGTCATGTTGCAACTGTATAAGACTCTGGTGCGGCCTCATCTGGAGTATTGTGTGCAGTTTTGGTCGCCATACTATAGGAAGGATGTGGAGGCATTGGAACGAGTGCAGAGGAGGTTTACCACGATGTTGCCTGGAATGGTAGGAAAATCTTATGAGGAAAGGCTGAGGCACTTGGGGCTGTTCCCATTGGAGAAGAGAAGGTTTAGGGGAGATTTGATAGAGGTGTATAAGATGATTAGGGGTTTAGATAGGGTCGACACTGAGAACCTTTTACCGCTAATGGAGTTAGGTGTTACTAGGGGACACAGCTTTAAATTAAGGGGTGGTAGGTATAGGACAGATGTTAGGGGTAGATTCTTTACACAGCGGGTTGTGAGTTCATGGAATGCCCTGCCAGTAGCAGTGGTGAACTCTCCTTTATGGTCATTTAAGCGGGCATTGGATAGGCATTTGGAAGTTATTGGGCTAGTGTAGGTTAGGTAGGATTCGGTTGGCGCAACATCGAGGGCCGAAGGGCCTGTACTGCGCTGTTTCTTTCTATGTTCTATGTTCTATATAAAAGAGACCTAAGGGGCAACTTTTTCACACAGAGGGTGGTATGTGTATGGAATGAGCTGCCGGAGGAAGTAGTGGAAGCTGGTACAATCGCAACATTGAAAAGGTATTTGGATAGGTATATGAATAGGAAAGGTTTGGAGGGATATGGGCCGGGTGCTGGCAGTGGGACGAGATTGGTTTGGGATATCTGGTCGGTATGGACGAGTTGGACCGAAGGGTTTGTTTCCATGCTGTACATCTCTATGTAAGATGCTAAAGGAGATTGACAAAGTATATTTGGAGAGAATGCTTCCCCCATGGGACAATCTCGAATGAGAGGTCATAGTTTAAGGTTAAGGGGTAACAGTGATGAGCAGATATTATTTCTCTCGAAGGGTTATAAATCTGTGAAATTCACTTGCTCAGAGTATGATGGATGCTGGGTCATTGAGTAAACTTGAGATTACTAATCGAAAATCTGTCAATGGGTTGAAGAGTTGTGTATGGAAAGTGGGCAAGAAAGTGGAATTGAGGCCCGGATGAGATCAGTCGCGATCGCAATGAATGGTGGATCAGGCTAAATGGGCTGAATCACTTACTCCTGTTCCACTCTCTTATGTTCTTTTGTATGATTAACTGCTCCCCATTAAGACTTCCTGTTCAAGGTGTGAAATGTCCTCAACTGTGCAAAAGTGTGGGTAAGTGGAAACTGAGTTGCTTTCAGTCCAAGACAATTATCATTGGAAGTATTCATTCAGCAAATAATCTGTAGTAAATATTGATGTAGGAAATCAGATTTTACAATTCCAGTTTCTCACATTTCAGTTTGATTTGAGTTATTAAAGACGCCACTACTGATCAAAGTGATCAGTGCCATATATTTACATTTTTATATTTTTAAATTTAGTTCACTTTCTTGAGCTAAATTGACGCTCTTTGGTTTGTTCATACTGAATCAATAAAGGACTTTCACCAGCTTCAGATAAGCAAAGGTTTGATTTTTATTTTTCTCTGTACAATTTTTGACCCTTGGATTAAACCACCACTAGTCATCTCTCCCTACTGAGAGAAAAGCCTGACAATCTGGTAGGACTATCGGTGGCTTTACTGGGGGTCATTTAGCTCAGTTAGCTGGACAGCTGGTTCACAACATCATGGTTCAATTCCTGCACTGCTGAGTTTACCATGAAGGACTCTCCTTAGCCTCTCCCTTTGCCTGAAGTTTAGTGACCTTCAGGCTAAACCACCAACATTTATGTCTCTCTTATGAGAGCACAGTTCTATGGCCTGGTAAGACTATGGCAATTTTATTCTACAAAGCTCCAGCTATATCAATAATTAGTCCAGGTTCATTGATAATTTAACTTGTACTCACACGATCCTTATATCTACAACTCCAGATGGCTTATGATCCTGTTTAATACTACAAAATGAAGGAACTATCTAAAACCCATGGCAAAGGGCAGAGTTTGCATTGCATAATGCATGTAAATCTCTCAAAATTACATTTTATTTTTCAGCAACTCAAACATGCCAATCTTGTCAACTTGATTGAGGTGTTCAGAAGAAAACGAAGGCTTCACTTAGTTTTTGAGTACTGTGATCACACCGTGTTAGATGAATTGAACCGATACCCCACAGGGTAAGTAACATTGAGTGTATCCTACACAAATCACCTGAGATGCGTAGAAGCGGAACATAGCATTCCAAGTTTGATTGCTCTGATTTTCTGATTTATGGCACTGATTTATTCTTGGCAATGAGAAATAGAATCATAGAATGTCTACAATGTGTAAGCAGGCAATTCAGCCCACAGAGTCCACATCAACCCTCCAAAGAGCATCCTACCTGGACCTACCTTTGTTACCCCATCCATTTAACCTGCATTTTCCGTGACTAAGCCGCCTACCCTGCACATCCCTAGACACTTTGGGCAATTTAGCATGGCCAATCCACTTAACCTGCACATCTTTGGACTGTGGGAGGAAACCAGAGCACCCAGAGGAAACCCACGCGGAAATAGGGAGCATGTGCAAACTCCACACACTCAGACAGCCACCTGAAGCTGAAATCGAATCCGGGTCCCTGGAGCTGAGAGACAGCAGTGCTAACCAGTGAGCCACTCTGCTGCCAGACGAGTTGAGCTTTAGTTGCTAACTTTTCTTCTTCAGAATTATGCTAACCAAAAAATGGATTAATAATGTGGCTCTTCATAATCTAAATCATTTGACGGAAATAACAATTTTGTTAGCAGATCCTTTGAAAACCCCAAAGCTGTACTTTAAGTGGATAGCTTTTTGATGTATAATACAAAATAAACAAATACGATTTAATTTATGCTGCAAAATTCCATGAAAAACAAATGTAAATTGGTTCTTTATCACTTTGTATTTCAAGTAGTAAATGCACTGAACAAGTAAGTATTTGGTAGAAAAGATTGTTATTTTTCTCGAGTTTTTACAACACTGCTTTTACGAATAGCATGACTACCCTACATGTTTGAATATTTCATATGTGATTTAAATCACATCTGGGATATAGTATTTCAGTTGAGAAACCATTACTGACTTGAGTCAGCATATGTGACGAGCATCAACTCTGCAGGACGTATTAGTTTTCTGCATCCGTCTGGTCTTGACTTACTGTTGTGAGCTATGTTCTTATTGTGAATATTTAATTGGATCCTCAATTAATAATGAATGTTATTACATGAATCAATGCAGACCACGGAGGCTACAGAATAATTCCCAATTTAAGCACTTGCCCCTCCAGTAACGGGCTTTGTGTTAGATTTATGTGTATTTCCATTCTTGGTACATTTTATAAAACCTGGAAAATCAGGTCTCCCATATTCTCATGCATATTAAAGTGGATTCAAATTTCTTTAATATTTATTGTTTGTGATTTTACTTTGTGTATTATTCATTACCAAGTTTTTGAGCCAAATTTGTCATCACTACTATAGTTAGAAAAGAAATGAAACATATTTAATCTGTATCATGCTTTTCCTTTTCTTAGGGTACCAGATCACTTAGTGAGGAGAATTACGTGGCAAACACTGCAAGCTGTGAACTTTTGCCATAAGCACAATGTAAGCTCACTGGTGCTTTTATATACAAAGTATTTTATAATTCACAAATAGTGCACCAATATACAGTATTTATAACACTGATTCATTTTGAGAATGTTTAAACCTTTAGTTAGATTCATATACTACAATTAGAGAGGGTGGTGCATTTATGGAATGAGCTGCCAGAGGAAGTGGTGGAGGCTGGTTCAAATGCAGTATTTAAAAGGCGCCTGGATGGATATATAATAGGAAGGGTTTAGAGGGGTGGACTAGATTAGGTTAAGATATCTGGTCAGCATAGACACGTTGGACCGAAGGGTCTGTTTCCGTACTGTACATCTCTATGACTCTAATTAAATATACTGTATATGGAATATGCCAGCATGTCCAATCCTCTTTTAGACCAAAGCCTGGCTTTTAAAGAAATCACTTCCTCAATACACTAAATTCTTAAATCACTTTTGATATTTTACATTTGATTGGTCATTTATCAACACTACGATGAGGTGGAAGATGTTGCAGTACCTGTCAGAAAGATGATGCTGTCCATATAATCACACAGCTGCAAAAAACAATAACACTGGCTTTCAGTTGATTGGAAGTCTATTAGTATGGAAACTCTGATGTGTAAAACAACTCGATCCCTTTACATAATGTGAAATGGAATAAGGGAAAGTGAAGAAAGCAGTTATCATTAAATATATTTGGCTCAGTAACAAAGCCCATTATGGGCATGCTCAAGAGTTTTGACTGATGGTTGCGATTTTGAAAATCTCCCCCTTTATCATGCAGGCACTGAAGCTTTTCCTGTGGTATCTGTCTTTGCTGCTTGCCCGTTGTGTTCACAGAGATATTGATGTCACCTTGCACTTGCACAGATACTTCTCCCAATACAGATCTGACTGGTGTCAATAGGGGTATAGGAGTAGTCATGATTTAGCATTGTGAACAGATACGCTGTAAAATCAATCAAACTAAACAGGCCATTAATTTGTTTCAATCTTTGACTCAGCAGTCTAAATCTTTTATCTGTGTAAAGCATAGCTTGAATATAAGTGACTTTAAATGGAAGATACATATTTAAATGGAAGGTATATATTTAGGTCATTATATGGCTAAGGTATACATTACAGGGTAAATTCGTACCCTCTGTTTTTCTCAGCTGAAAAAATACATTTTACTCAATAAAGTGAACTGGTAAAACGACCTGTAGTTTACCATATTGTAAGATAAATATATGGAATCTTTTAGGGAAATATTTTTATGTAATATTACCAGATTTGAAATTTTACTAGCTTGCAATCAAGTTTTGCAAATGGCTGCAATTCTAGGTCCTTTTGGATTGATTTTCAACTTTCCCAATTAATCAAATGGTAAAACATTACAAGTAGTAGGAAATAAATAGTAATATGTTAAAATAACAAATTTCTGAGAGGCTGTAGGGATATAATTAAAAATGGGTTGAATCTGCATTGTTATTGGAATTCTCCCATTTGTGGGCGGCACGGTGGCACAGTGGTTAGCACTGCTGCCTCACAGCGCCTGAGACCCGGGTTCAATTCCCGACTCAGGCGACTGACTGTGTGGAGTTTGCACGTTCTCCCCGTGTCTGCATGGGTTTCCTCCGGGTGCTCCGGTTTCCTCCCACAATCCAAAGATGTGCGGGTCAGGTGAATTGGCCGTGCTAAATTGCCCGTAGTGTTAGGTAAGGGGTAAATGTAGGGGCATGGGTGTGTTGTGCTTCGGCGGGTCGGTGTGGACTTGTTGGGCCGAAGGGCCTGTTTCCACACTGTAAGTAATCTAATCTAATCTAATCTAAAAGTTTTCAGTAGTCTTTTTCCAGATGTCTTTTATTATATCAGGATTACAATTTATAAGATAAATAAGAACTAAATTTCTAGCCAAGCATATTTTTGTTATTCTTGCAACTGTTTAGCATTTTTGAACTTTGATATTTTAAAAACTGCTGCATCTTCGGTTTAAAGTTTAAAAAGAGTACTGATATTGAGCAATGAAAGATTAAAACTACTTTGAAAGGTAAATGTTTCAATTGAGCATTTGCTAGGTTAATAATGGATAGTTATATCGCGGTGTTTTAAGCATTACTCAAATGCCTTTGGCCAGTTTCAGATATTGAATATATACATTTGTGTAGTAATGGCCTTTATTTTGATGAATTAATTTATTAATTTTTATTTTATATCTTTGCAGTGTATACATAGGGATGTAAAACCAGAAAATATCTTAATTACAAAACATCACATCATTAAACTTTGTGATTTTGGTTTTGCCAGGATATTAAGTAAGTGAATATCCTATATTTTCAACAGATATCTAATGGTTAGTATTACCAATGATAAGATTTATGGCAATTCTGTAGCAATCCTTGAGTGGCATTACCATGCTGATAACTAAAAGAAAGTAACTGTTTCAATAGATTGTATGCATAAATTGAAGATAACAATTGAGTTGTTATATATCATAACAATTTAGGAGTTCATTATAATACAAGCAAAAATTTGCAATTATCACCAACATCTTTTAGAATAAAATGAAATTCTCAACTCTCTTCTAATCTTTCTATTACTTTATTTTAAATCTTGTAAGGAGGTGCCGGAAGACTGGAGATTGGCTAACGTGGTGCCACTGTTTAAGAAGGGCGGTAAGGACAAGCCAGGGAACTATAGACCAGTGAGCCTGAGGTGGTAGGCTAGTTGTTGGAGGGAATCCTGAGGGACAGGATGTACATGTATTTGGAAAGGCAAAGACTGATTAGGGATAGTCAACATGGCTTTGTGCATGGGAAATCATGTCTCACAAACTTGATTGAGTTTTTTGAAGAAGTAACAAAGAGGATTGATGAGGGCAGTGCAGTAGATGTGATCTATATGGCCTTCAGTACGGCGTTCGACAAGGTTCCCCATGGGAGACTGGTTAACAAGGTTAGATCTCATGGAATACAGGGAGAACTAGTCATTTGGATACAGAATGGCTCAAAGGTAGAAGACAGAGGGTGGTGATGGACGGTTGTTTTTCAGACTGGAGGCCTATGACCAGTGGAGTCCCACAAGTGCTGGGTCCTCTACTTTTTGTCATTTACATAAATGATTTGGATGTGAGCATAAGAGGTACAGTTAATAAGTTTGCAGATGACACCAAAATTTGAGGTGTAGTGGACAGTGAAGGGGGTTACCTCAGATTACAACAGGATCTTGACAAGATGGGCCAATGGGCTGAGAAGTGTCAGATGGAGTTTAATTCAGATAAATGCAAGGTGCTGCATTTTGAAAAAGCAAATCTTAGCAGGACTTATATACTTAATGGTAAGGTCCTAGGGAGTGTTGCTGAACAAAGAGACCTTGGAGTGCAGGTTCATAGCTCCTTGAAAGTGGAGTCGCAGGTAGATAGGATAGTCATATGGTGACAAAACGTCTGAAAACAAACCTTCCAGCTCAGCGAGCAAACCTACATACAGATCATTGGTTTTGTTAAAATAGTATATCCTCCCATTAAACAAAATCAAAACTTGTTGGAAAAACGCATGTGTGGCAGTATCTGTGGGAGCAAGCAGCATTAACATTTTGGGTCCAGTGACCCTTTTTCAGAACAAAGTGAGTTAGGGCGGCACGGTGGCTCAGTGGTTAGCACTACTGCCTCACAGCACCAGGGACCTGGGTTTGATTCCAGCCTCGGGCGACTGTCTTTGTGGAGTTTTCACATTCTCCCCGTGTCTGCAGGGAATATAGGGTTAGGATAGGATGAGGGGTGAGTGTTGGTGGGATGGTCTTTTGTGGGTTGGTGTGGACCTGATGGGCTGAATGGTCTGTTTCCACACTGTTAGGATTCTATAATTGAATTTTTCCAGCAATTTCAGATTTTGCTTGATTTCCTGCATCCGCGGTTCTGTGTGTTTTTTTGTAATCTTCCTATTAAAGTAAGCTTTGGCTGCCCGAGGTCATTCAGCATTTTCTAGTTTCACATTTTATTTTGTAGCTGGTCCAGAAGATTACTACACAGATTACGTAGCAACTCGTTGGTATCGCGCCCCAGAGCTGTTGGTTGGGGATACACAATATGGCCCTCCAGTGGATGTTTGGGCAATCGGCTGCCTTTTTGCAGAATTGTTATTTGGAGCCCCCTTGTGGCCAGGAAAATCAGATGTTGATCAGCTTTATCTGATTAGAAAAACACTAGGTGGGTACCATATTGGAAATATTAGAAATTGCACTCCTTTCATTTAAGTCCAAATGAATTTCTAAAGGAATCAAATAATCATTAGTAAATTTACAAAAAAGCTAATTTGCATTTTAGGAGTATAGGATTCTTTTACATTTAGGTGTTGCCAACTACTCCATTGGTTGCATTCTCATCTCTAAGTCAGAAGGCTGTGGGTTCTGTTCCACTCCAGAGAGTTGATATGAGAATCAAGAGCTGACACTCCAATGCAGTATTAAGGAAGTGCCACACGATTGGAGGTGCTTTCCTGCTGTCTCAATTAGATCCTGACACTATTTTGAAGAAAAGCAAGAGTCCTGCAAGGTTTCTTTGCAAATGTTTCTACCTCAATCAACATTACTAACAATTACTATGCAATTAGTATCACACTTTGTTTGTGGGAGTTTGCTGTTTATAAATTTGCTGCGACATTACAACCTAACCATATTTCAAAATGACTAATTGGCTGTAGAGTACTTTGGGACATCCTGTCATCATGGAAGATGCAATTTTACTGTAAGGCTTTTCATTAAATAATTTGGAAAAGATTTAAATAACTTATGATGACAAACAAATGTATTTAAATTTACAGCATACCTAACATATGAAATTAATCCCAAGCATTTCATAGCAGCATAGAGAACAAAAATTGACAGTCAAAGGAGTGACTAGAAGCAATATCTAATAGCTTTGATGGGCTGTTTTTATAGAGAGTTTTAAAAGGATAGAGATCACAAGGTAAAGGAGTACTTCGAAAACATGGGCATAGTTAACTGAAGGCATGGTCTTCTCAGGATGGCGGCCACTGACTAGTGGGACCAGCCAGAAGTGTCAGTGGTGGGACCACAACTTCTCACTTTATACATTAATGGTCTGGATGAAGGAACTGAGGGCATTTTGGCTAAGTTTGTAGATGATATAAAGCTAGGTGGACCATAAGGTAGTATTGGGGAGATAGCAAGGCTGCAGAAAGATATAGACAAGTTAGGAGAATGGGCAAAGAAATGTCAGATAAAATACTGCTGCCTCACAGCGCCAAAACCCGGATTCAATTCCCGCCTCAGGCGACTGACTGTGTGGAGTTTGCACGTTCTCCCTGTGTCTGCGTGGGTTTCCTCTGGGTACTCCGGTTTCCTCCCACAGTCCAAAAAGATGTGCAGGTCAGGTAAATTGGCCATGCTAAATTGCCCGTACTGTTAGGTTAGGGGTATGGGTGGGTTGCGCTTCAGTGGGTCAGTGTGGACTTGTTGGGCCGAAGGGCCTGTTTCCACACTGTGTAAGTAATCTAATCTAATCTAATATAGTGTGGGAAAGAGCTCATGTACTTTGGTCAGAAGGACACAATCATGGATTATTTTTTAAATGAGGAGAAAATTCAGAAATCTGAAGTACAAAGGGACTTGGGAGTCCTAGTCCAGATTTCTTTTAAGGTAAACTTGCAGGTTGAGTCAGTAGTTAGTTAGGCAACTACAATGAGGTTATTCACTTCAAGGGGACTAGAATATAAGAGCAGAGATATACTTCTGAGGTTTTATAAGGCTCTGGTCAGACTATATTTAGAGTATTGTGAGCAATTTTGGGCCCCTTACCTCAAGAAGGATGTACTGGCCTTGGAGCGGGTCCAGAGGAGGTTCACAAGAATGATCCCCGGAATGAAAGGTATAACGTATGAGGAACACTTAAGGACTCTGGAACTATAATCGATGGAGTTTAGAAGGAGGAGGGGGAATTTGATATAAACTTAGAGTATTGAATTGTCTGGACAAAGTGGATGTTGGGAAGATGTTTCCATTGGCAGGAGAGACAAGGACCTGAGGGCACTTCCTCAGAGTAAAGGGAAAACCCTTTGGAACAGAGATAAGAAAAAAACCTCTTTAGCCAGAGGGTGTGCAAGAATTGTGGAACAGGCAATATCTTCACAATGGAATATCTGTGTTGGAGAATCAGAGTTGATATTTTTTAATATAATAATTAAATCAAAGTTGTTATGTCAATAAGATTGATAAATTATGTTCATCCAGTGAGGCCTTCTGACACATTGATTTCTAAAACACAATGTAGCTATATCCTCAATTTTATTACTGATGTCAACAATTTGTCTATTTCATTCTAAGTAGCTTCCAACCTCTGTATTTGCAAATGCAAGTGTCTATTTAAACTTATTATTATATAATTACATATTCCACTGTGAGGGAAATGTATAATACAAATATAACTACAGGATGCAACACTTGTAAAATGGGAACTCAGCTCTGTCATTTGAAGACTATAATTGCTTTTCATTCCTTGTGTTTAATGCCACAGGTGATTGAGTATATTTACTGGTGGAGCTGACTTGGCACTGCACATATTTGCCATCAGATGCACTTCTTTTACTATCAGGAACATTAAACATAAACATATTATTCTGTTGCCAAAGTGAATTATTTTAAGGCTACATGGTGTAATTGCTCTGCAGTTTGAGTGGCATACTTGGATTAAATACAGGTCAAATTGGTTTCCTTTGTCTTTGAATTTAATGGTTAAATACGCACAGACTAAAAGTCCATTCAGAGTTAATTGTGGAGATTAGATTGTTTGCCAGTTTCACATTGTATCCTAGAAGCACAAAATGTTTTATGATTATTTGTATTGTTCAGTGTGACTTTGTGCACTCAATGACACATTGTAATCTTAATATACCCATTAAGGGTTCAGTAACAACTATTGTATCTTGATTTCATACAGGGGATTTGATTCCTCGGCATCAACAAGTCTTCAGTTCAAACCAGTTCTTCAGTGGAGTCAGCATACCAGTGCCTGATATGGTGGTAATGGCATTATGTTATTCTAGGAAAGCAGAATTTGGATTTGTAACAATACAAATGGATTGTTCATAGTTTGAACATTGTGATCTGAATTTTTGATTTTCTGGCCCTCTCTTTTGTGTAAATGGGCCTTTGACTCTGCCTAAACTTTCAACATTAGGAATGCATTAGATACAAATGGCAGGCTTTCCTGCCTACTGGGATTTCTGCTTAAAACAAACCAGAGCTTGGGTTTGGAATATTGTAGGTGCCTGCCACAGCCATCAGAGGAAACCTAAGGAAAAACAGCTATTTTATGCAGAAACTTTACATTTGCAATTGGGACCCCGATTATGACTACTATTCCCTATTTCTTACATTTGTTTTGTAGCAAAGTGCAACATTTGAAAATCTAATTTTTCTACACTGTTTGAATAGTGTCAGTGTAACTGGAACTTATTTTCTCTCCAGGAACCTTTAGAAATGAAGTTTTCAAATATTTCACAACATGCTCTTGGATTAATGAAGGTGAGTTCTGTTTGTGTTGCACATTAATTAGCCAAGTAGGTGAGTATATTGTTATACATTTAGCAGTAAAAAATACCTTTACACCCTCTAAGACAATGTACATTATTGAATAAAAAGTTAGGGGTAAAAATCATCTGAATGATAAAAGACGTTATATAAGGGATATAAATTGGCTGCATGGCTATTTGCATTGATAAATGATGTGATAAAGTCTTTAAAAAGACTTTGATGAGGCAAATAAAATAAATCATTTCCACCTGGGGGTATTTATATTAGCGGCCAGGAATGACAGTTGCCATCCAAGTTAAGATGGTGAGTGGCTTGAAGTGAAACTTGCAGCAATTATGTCATACTGGACTGTGACTAGTGAGGTATCATTCTGACTGCAGTTGTTCACAAAATTTGTCAATTATTTGGATATGGGGACCTAGAATGTTGAAAGAGGTAGCTATGGAGATAATGAATTCCTTGGTGAAATTCTGTAGATTCTGGAATAGTTTCTGTATGTTGGAAAGTAGTGTATGTCACCCCAATATTTAAGAAGAAAGAAAGAAAATCAGGAACTACTTACTTGTTAGCCTTATCATTATTAGGAAAAGTGCGAGAAATGATTATACAACTTAGACTCCCTACAGTATGGAGACAGGCCCTTTAGCCCAACAAGTCCACATTGACCCACTGAAGAGTAACCCACCCCTCCACATTTACCCCTAACTAATGCACCTAACACTATGGGCAATTTAACATGGCCAATTCACCTGACCTGCACATCTTTGGATTGTGGGAAGAAACCGGACCACCCGGAGGAAACGCACACAGAAACAGGGAGAATGTACAAACTCCATACAGACAGTCACCCGAGGCTGGAATTGAACCTGGGTGAGGCAGTGAGCCACCCCTTATCAAAAAGGATATGATAAATGAACATTTGGATGATAATTTATTCAGGCATGATTTTGTGAACGGAACATCGTGTGTGAAAACCTACTGGTTATTTTTAAATGATGTTATGAAATGATAGAAGCGGGTTGGTGGAAAAATGTATGCTTGACTTTTCAGAAGACTTTTGGTAAAGTCCCAGACATAGGGTGATTAGCAAAAGTAAAGCATGTGGCTTAAGAGATAATGTACTGGCATGGATTAAGGATTGACAGTAAGCAGAGTATAAATAAATGGGTCACTCATGCATTGGCATTTGTGATAAGCGAGATATCACGCTGATCAGCACTTAAACATCACCTGTTCACAATATCTGTGAATTATTTGCATGTACGGCGCTAATGTAATATTTCCAAGTTCGAAGCAAGGTGAAAATGCATGCTGCGACAAAGATGGAAATGACTTCACAAGGATTTGGAAAGACTTATTGACTGAGGGGAGAAAAACACCAGATGAAGATTAATGTGGAAAAATGTGAGGTTATCCACTCTGATAGGCAGAATAGACATGCAGTGCATTTTTGAAATGACAAGAGGTGAGAAAATGTAGATGTACAAAGAGACCCAGGAGTTGTTGTCAACTAGTCACTGAAAGCTAATGTAGATGCAGTAAGCAATTATGAATGCTAATGTCATATTATTGTAAGACAATTTGAGTAGAGTTTTTTTTATTATTATTATTCTGCATCTAAAGGACCATACACAGTTTTCGTCTGCCTACCTTAGGAAGGATATTATTGTCATTGAGGGAGTGCAACAAACGTTCACCAGACTTGTTCCCAGGATGGCGGGATTGATCTGAGAATAGATTGGGCAAACTGGGCATGTTTTCTCCAGAGTTTCGAAGAATGATCTCATTGAAATCAACAAAATACTTAAACAATAGGCAGTAGACATACAGATTACTTGTTGCTTTGTTGGGGAAGACTGGAAATAAAGGAGAACCCATTAGAACCGTGACAAGGATAACTTGTTTTTACTTTAAGGTTGTGAATCTTTGGAATTCTCTGCTCCAGCTGGCTGCAGAAACATAGTCTTTGAGTAGTTTAAAATAGAGGTTGACAGATTTCTAAGAGGAATACGGGGCTATTATGGGGAGAAATACATTAAAGTAGATGATTAGACATGGTCACAGTGAATGACTAAGCAGGATCAATGGGGTGAATGGTCTACTCCCAGCTCCTATGTCAATGCATTAGATATGAGGTGCCTATGATCTTGGCAAGCTATTCTCTTAATTCATCAGTGCAGACCAATAATCTGGTTCCGAAATCCACGGTTCTTATAGATCTATGGACCATTTTTATGAATATATGCTTTTTTAGTCAAAACATAACGAAAGATGTAGGAGCTCCAGCATTCAGTATTATGACTGATCTGGTCTTGGCTATAGCTCACCTTTGCTTTGTTCTCCCTAATATTTTTTCTCCTATAATTCAAGAACCTGTCTGTTACAGGCTTGAATATATGCAATGACTGAAGTATTCAAAGTTAGATAATTGCAAAGATTAACAGTACTTAAGAAATTTCTTTTCATCTGCATTCTGAAACTACATTGCCTTGTTACAAAACCACATCTCAAAGAAAAATATTGCCTCTATCATATATTTCAACAAGATTATCTTTCATTGTTCTAAACTCCATCACAAACAAGCCAACATACTCAACGTTTCCACATAACCCTTAATCCCAGGAACTGACCTGGTAAATCTTCTGTGAACTGCAGGCATGTCACTCCTTATATTAAAACATTATACAGTATTCATAGTTGCAGTCTCATCAAAACCATGCGCACAGTTGCAAGACTTCCTTACATTTATACCCCATCCCCATTGCAATAAATGTCAACATTTCTATTTCCCTCCCTAATTACTTGCTTTTAACATTTTGTCTGTTACATACAAGGCCACCCAGATGCCTCTGCCACAACATTCTATAAATCCCTGCATTAAATTATTTGCTCTTCTATTTCAAAGTGGATAAGCTCTCATTTTCCCACATGAAATACCATCTGCCAACTTTTAGCTAAATCACTTAAGCCACCTGTATTCTTTTGCATACTCCTTGATTGTTATCACAACCCGTTTTCCCATCTTTGCCTCATCAACAAATTTAACTCTAGTACAGATCCCTTCATCCAAGTCATGAATATAAATTGTAAATAGATGCGGACCAAGCACTGATGCCTGCGGCACTTGAGTTAAGTTGCCAACTTGAAAATGATCTATTTATCCTGATGCCTTCCTGGTGTAAGCTGATCTATCCATACTTACTTCATCCCAAAATCATGATCTCATCTTGTAATGTAACTTTTGAGATGGTGCCTTAATTAATTACTTTCGGAAATCCAAATACACTATCTTCTGGTTTCTCTTTATCCTCTTTGTTGGTAGAGGTGCTCAGCTCTAGGTGCAGGCCTAGTTTCCTGCTTTGTCTCTTTTTTTTTGAATAGGGATATTACATGTACTCAAAATCCAAGTTCTGCAGACCTTGTAAATTTGAAATAAAAATAAAAAATGTAGGAAATATTACTAAATCTAGCAGCATCTGAAGAGTTTTGTCAGAAAGACTTCTTTAATGATGATTGACTGTTAAATGCCAGGCTTTGTTTAAAATTCAAACCAGGCAGGTTGACTCTGGTCAGAGGAGAAATGAACGGTGGCACAGTGGTTAGCACTGCTGCCTCACAGCGCCAGGGACCTGGGTTCAATTCCCGCCTCAGGCGACTGACTGTGTGGAGTTTGCACGTTCTCCCCGTGTCTGCGTGGGTTTCCTCCGGGTGCTCCGGTTTCCTCCCACAGTCCAAAGATGTGCGGGTCAGGTGAATTGGCCATGCTAAATTGCCCGTAGTGTTAGGTAAGGGGTATATGTAGGGGTATGGGTGGGTTGTCGCTTCGGCGGGTCGGTGTGGACTTGTTGGGCCGAAGGGCCTGTTTCCACACTGTAAGTAATCTAATCTAATTAAGGTCACTGACTGAATTGGTAAATGGCCAATATTTATTTTGCTGAATTGAAACAAGCATAGTGTTTGTGCATGTCATTTCTATCTCTGCATACTCTAATATTCAGTAAATGCTGACCAACTACAGAATCACATATAATATTGGATATTGTTGCAACTTTTGCAAATACAACTTGATTAGGTACAGTCAGAATCTTGATTGTTGCTGACAGCTGAATGTTATTTTAATGCAATCTGCCAATCTTTGGAACATATGGCCCTCATATACACTCATAAAATATTATTCATCTGATGGGCAGAAGGTATTAAAGGAAGGTTCCAATCTGAAATGGTAACTCTGCTTTACTTGCATTATATCTGCAGTTTTTCAATTCACTTCCAAAATTGAGAAATTTAGGAATACTACAATTAATTCACATTCTTTTTAAATCCAAGAATGGTAGTCATCAACTCACAGATTCTCAGCCTAAGTCCCATTTGTTTAGCTTGTACACTTATTTTTGTGATTATGATGGTTTGACATTCCTCTCCCTTTCTTTTCTACTATTATTTAGATCCTCTATCATTTCCTGGTTTCACGTTAATTCTTCAATTTTATCCTGTTTACATCAGCTGCTCCCTTTTTTTTATAAAAATATGAATGCTTCTGCAAGAATATAGGTTTACTCATAATACAGAAGATAGGGATTTAATATTCCTTTGCTAGTTTCCAGAATTTTTCCAAACTTCCTGGCCTACTCTGAAACATTTTATTTTGTTTTCTTTCATTGTGATACCATTATTAACCTTGGGTAACTGCAGTTTATCAGTCAGTCTTTTCTTTCTGATGCTATGTAAAAGTATAAAATTTCTTCACAAATGTCTGCCATGGCTTTTTCTACCAGCTTACTTGAGTGAACTCTACCTTCACTGCTTTGCAATTGCCTTTAAGCTTGAGACATTAATTCCAAATTTGTGAGAGGATTTGTAGCTCGGGTGTTCGTTGTTGTGGTTCTGTTTGCCGAGCTGGGAATTTGTGTTGCAGACGTTTCGTCCCATCTAGGTGACATCAAATACCAGAGGAAACATCACAGAAGCGCTTCTCAGGAGGTTACCAAGCACTGAGGATGTCACCTAGACAGGGGACGAAACGTCAGCAACACAAATTCTCAGCTCGGCGAACGGAATCACAGCATTGAGACATTAATTTCAGTTCGTTTCTCACTCAAAAACAGCATGTGAAATCCCACATTAATAAATCACTCTTCCCCAGTGGATCTCTGCCAAGAGATCATTAATCACTTATTACTATTTATCGTATCTAAAATAGCCAGTAGTCTGGTTGTTTCCAGTGTATCCAGTTAAGCCAGACACCATTTGGTATATAAACTGATGGTTTTCAGTTCAGATACAAAGTTTATGCCAATTCCATTCTTACTGCACTCTAATTAAAAAATACTTTTTTCCCATAATAAAAGAAAAAAGTTCACAAGACATCCATGGTCAGAAAGAACAATTTTCAACTAATTCCAGACTCTGGCAATTCAGTTTCTTTTAACTCCCTGAAAAACTTATGACATTGAATCAAACCATAATTGCTCAGTCAGGTGTCAGGAGTAACTTTGAATGCAATTACTGTACAATACTAAAATTAATTTGAACACTTTAATAATTATGAATTTTCCACCAATTATTACTTTAACAATAGAGTAGCTGACAAAATATATATTTTATACATGTAAACAGTGCACTTCACCTTTTTCTTCCAAGCAGTGAGGCTATATTGTCAATGACTGGCCTAATTACAGAAAGTTTAATTCAAGGAGAAATATTTAGCTCCACAGCATTGTATGATCAGTCTTTGAATATATCCTCAGCTGGATGAAATAAGTGGGTAACCATTTGCCCAAGTCCCACAGTTTTAACTGTGCCTTCTAAGATGCTCAATTAAATCCTAAATTTACTTATTTTTTATAGTATGACAGCTGGAGAACAATTTGTTTGTGTTAGTGATATTGGAATGAAATTTCTTTAAGAAAAATTTTTTTTCTTTAACCTACAAAATTTCAAAGAAATTTCTTTAACCTACAAAAAAAAAATCAATATATGAAGACAGTATTTTAACTCCTGAAATGAAGTGGACATGGGGAAGAAACAGATGGGCATGTGTTGATTATCTGTATGCAGAACCAATATTCATTCTAATTTATACACATAGGGGTGTTTACATATGGATCCAGCTGCTCGTCTAAACTGTGAACAGTTGTTGGATCATCCGTACTTTGACAGTCTCAGAAAAGAACTGGAAATGAGCAAGCAAAAAGCTCTGAAAAGGCGTGTGAAACCACCACGTAGAAATGCTCCAGCAGTAAGTAGATATGTAGTAAAATGAATTGAGGAAATAAAGTTGTTTTAAGTAACACTGCCATTCAGAAACCAAAGTGATTGTTATTTCGGCAACACGGACAATCATTTTATCTTGTAATTAACTGTGCACGTGCCCTTTTAACTTGATAATTGCTAATGTTTGTCAATCAACCTCTTATTCAGAAAATGAGCAAGTGTAACATTTCTTTGTCTAATTGTCAGATTGTGAAAAATCTCTCGCACTGTGACAAAAAGTACCAAGAAATTATTAATATCGGTTTTAAAAGTAAAAGTGAATGAAGCTTCAGTTTATCATCTCATAGTATTCAAATAATATAATTGATGCAGTTGAGGAAAAGCTAGTAATGTTTTAACAAATAATTGGCCAGATTTAATAGAAACTGTGCATCTCATAGCATACCGTATTAATTAGACTTGATGGTAATATCAACAGGACAACTCAGGCCACAGCAAACAATGAGACTTAAGGATTGAGAATTAGAGAAGAATGCTACAAAGGTTGAAGAATTTATTGTAATGATGGGTATAAGAAAGGAGTGGGGGAAGAACAAAATTGGATCAAACAAAAAATCATAAGGAAAAGTTACAATTCACAATCTGAAAATTAGACAAAGAAATGTTACACTTGCTCATTTTCTGAATAAGAGGTTGATAGACAAACATTAGCAATTATCAAGTATTATCAGTGCATTTGCACAGTTAATTACAAGACATAAATATTCTGTATTTTAGGTAATTGGTGCATTTACACATCAATTACCTGTTAGACCATGCCATAGAAAGTTAAGAATGATGTACCATTGTTTTGCTCCTCGTATGGGCTTTCCAAATTGACCAAAATCGTGTGACGGATTGCAGTTCAGTGTATTTTCACACTGCCAGACAACATATGTATAACTAAACATACATTATTCAGACATCATTAGTTTGACAAAATCTGTCCCAATACACTCAAATGCAGGAGGTAATTGATCCTTTTGATTCAGACTCCAAATCTATTAGTTTTTCTAATATCTTGGTTTATATATAAGATTGTGTTTAAGGTTTCATTGTCATGTTTTAGGATGTTTGGATCATGTTTCCACAAAAGATCTGGGAGAGACAGTTGCTTCTAAATATCAGGTTTTTAAAGCAATTTTAAAAATGTGAAAATAATTTAACTTCCTATAGGTAATGATCAATTTGTTACACACTCAATCATTAGTATAGACATATCACACACAGTGTATGTGATATTTAATGTGAGATGGTTGATTCTCAACACACTCTCTGCAGTGTTCTAGCAACCATTCATGTCTGAAAGCAAAATATTTCAAAGGTATGGTAATTTTAGATCCTGAATTATTTTTATTTCTTAAACTGTCCTTATCCCTTCTAACAACTTTATTTAAAAACGCAGAGCCAGAATGTAAGAACTATCTGCAATAGAGAAAATTATTAGAAACTATTATTCCTTAAAAAATTGAGTCATAGGTAGACAGGATAGCAAAGAAGATGTTTAGTATGCTTTCCTTTATTGGTCAGGGCATTGAGTATAGGAGTTGAAAGATCATGTTATGACTGTACAGGACATTGGTTAGGCCACTGTTGGAATATTGCGTGCAATTCTGGTCTCCCTCCTATAGGAAGGATGTTGTGAAACTCAAAAGATTTACAAGATGTTGCCAGGATTGGAGGGTTTGATCTATGTAGGCTGGGGCCATTTTCCCTGTAGCTTCAGTGGCTGAGGGATGTCCTTATAGAAGTTTATAAAATCATGAGGAACATGGATAAGGTCTTTTCCCTGGGATGGGGGAGTCTAGAATTAGAGGGCATAAGTTTAGGGTGAGAGGGGAAAAATTTAAAAGGGACTTAAGCAGCAACTTTTTTGCGCAAAGTGTAAGTGTATGGAATGAGCTGCTAGAGGCAATGGTTGAGGCTAGTACAATTACAACTTTTAAAAGGCATCTGGAAAGGTACATGAACAGGAAGGGTTTAGAGTGATATGGGCCAACTGCTGGCAAATAGGACTAGATTAATTTAGAATATCTGGTCAGCATGATTGAGTTGGACCACAGGGTGCGTTTCCGTGCAATACATCTCTATGATTCTATTATTAAAGAAAGTGATGAGAGGGCACTTAAAGTTCAAAATAATCAGGCAGAGTCAACAGGATTTGAGAAAAGGACGTTATATTCAACCAATCAATTTGAGTTCTCAGAAGGACATCCATTATAGATAGATGTTCACTGTTTAGATTTCCAGAAGGCATTTGATAAGATACCATATCAAGGCTTATTACTGAGAAAAAAAGCACATCATTAGCGTAAATTAAGATTGCCTAGTTAACAGGAAATCAAGTGTTTGCATAAATGGATAATTTTTGTGTGGAAAGAAATAACCAGTTATGTACTGCTTTGATCAGTGCTGTTACAATGCATATAAATGACTTGCATAAAGGAATTGAAGATATAGTTGCTCAACCTATTTATAAAGGCAAAAGTAGGCAAGCAATATGCAAAGCAGCTATGAGAAGGCCACAGAGGGATATTAATAGATGAAATGAGTAGTTAAAGATCTAACAAATGCAGTATATATGTGGAAATTATCCATTTTGACAGGAAGAATAAAAAATTTAAGTAGCAAGAGACTGCAAAGCTATGGAGTGCAGAGAATTCTGCGTGTCCTGCTTTATAATTCACCAGAGATTAGTTATTGTTATTGTTGATTGTAGAGGGATTAGACCCAAAAGTAGGGATGTTATGCTTTAGTTATATAGATCATTGGTGAGACTCCATCTGAAGTACTGTGGTACAATATTGGTGTCCTCTTTTAAGGAAGGATACAAGTGTGTTAGAAGCATTTCTGAAAAGATTTACTAGAGTAATGTGTGGGTTGTCTTATGAGGGGACTTGATTGAAATATGCAAGATCTTGACTGAAAAGCTGTTTCAATTCCTGGGAGAATTCTAGAGCGAGGGGTAACTATTTAATAAGGGTGTCCACTTAAGACAAATGAGAAAATGTTTCTCCTCCAGCAGTTTGGGAATCTTCTACCACCTTTTGAGGAAACATCTGAATATTTTTAATGCAAAGGCATCTGACCAGTAAGGGGTTGGGGGAAGATGGAGTAATCAGATTAGCCAGGATCATCTTATCAAATGGCCACTCAGTTCCTAATTCGAATATTTGTGTGATGATACAAATATTTATTGTTAAATATTATACTACTTAAAACTGCCAAACAAAATAAGAATGAGTTATGACTTCTCCTTCCCAAGAATAGGTTTTGATTTTAAAAAGTGCTCTAAATGTTAACTAAATGCATCAGAAATTAGTTGTTGTTTATTGTTCCCTTGATTGTTTTTTTTTCCCCCCTCTATACTCTTTTGTATAGTTGCAGTACTTACCACAACTTACCAGCAGCAATATACCTCCATCCATGGAAAGCAAGAAGTACTTCAAGCAGAAATATAATTACCATCTACCAAATATTTAAACAAGTGGCAATAACGTACCAAGTTACAAAAGATACGAACTGAAGACACCTACCTGAAGAAACCAAGTGTCCAAAAGAGGTGTTGAGTTTTTAAACTTTTTGGTGGGGACAATAAAATGGAGACGTGTGTAATAGTGTTACCCAGCCTGAGATTGTATGCACTTTCTTTATTAAGTTCATTATTTTTCTTTGTGTGTTTAAAATGAATGAAATGAGCATGAACCGGAAAATACTTGGTCACGGCTTTTTTTAAGAAAATGTGTACAATGGAAGTACAAAATATTTTCTGCAATTTTACAACATGTTTTAAACTGTAATCCCATTTGCTAGACAAAACCCAAGTTGCATTAGCATTTTTGGGATCGGAACTTACCCAAGAAGTGCAATGTTTCACTATGTACACAGAGGAACCTTGATTATCTGAACGGCACGGGCAGAGCGTATTTCGTCGGATAATCGAATGCTGGCTAATACAGTTTAGCCAAACATCAGGACCTTGTAATCTTGCTGGATAATCGAGATTCATCTGTATACCTAACAAAAATTGACTGAGTCAAGAATACTGCCAACATTTGTCGTCTTCAGCTGTGGGATCAGCAGGCCAAAGATTCTTTTTAGCCTTTGTCTAATAATGTATTAACTGACATTTTTTAGATTTAAAGTGGTGTATTAAGGGATTGAAATATTGGATTCACAGAAATTTAAAAGAAACAAATATTATGCCTTCTGACCTCACCTGACTGCATGAAATTATTTTTGAGTAGTGTGGTTTGCATTTCTGGTGAGTTCTTAAACCTGCGCTGAAAATGTGTTGCTGGAAAAGCGCAGCAGGTCAGGCAGCATCCAAGGAGCAGGAGAATCGATGTTTCGGGCATGAGTCCTTCTTAAACCACCCATTTCAACCAATTCCTTAAAATACCCTGCTCTGAAAATTTTCACTTCTTTACATTCTTGCTCCATTTAGATTCCAACTCTAGCACAATTCTCAATGTAGTCAGAATGAGCTGTTTAGTCCAGCAGATAACCTAAATTAAAATAATTCAGTTTGGACGCACATAGATTTAAAATCAAATACTTATCAGTTAATGAATCAAGACTGCAAATAAATGACAGTTCTTAACATGCAAAATTCAGTGTTCTGCTTACTATGTATTTGTACACAGGAGTGATTTAGCTTGACAATTTTGATACGAATAAAATAAACAGGTACAACATTTAAAAAATACACAAATTAAGAATTAGCACTGAAAAGTTAATCTAACATATTTGAATCAAACAACTAAAACAAACTGCAGGTGTGACTACTGTAAGATCATAACTTTTGTAAAATCATTGGTTTATACCTTTAATGAGGTATCATTGTTGTAAATGTATACTTATGAATAGCTGAAATTATAACCTGCAAATAGATTACAAAATCTGCAATACTTAAATGGCGATTTTTAAATCAATGAAGTTATGTTGTATATTTAGCCACAAATCTGTTAATACTGGAATAAATTGCACATCCAGTTCATTTATACCTAACAGCAAGTGTATGCCGCTCCGTATCAGAAATGTAAATTATTATAAATACAAACTACAGAAAGTAAAAATAATGCAGTCTCCTGGTAACTGTATGCACATTTTAAACCAAAGTATTTTGAAATAATGACTAATAGGGAAGGTTTCTTTCATACTACAAAATGAATAGAACTGATGTTTGAACATTTTCGATTATAATTGATGTACTTTAAATACTATTGAAATTTTTACAATCTTGATTCATGGATTTTTATAGCACTAATAAATGAATAATTACTATAGATCAAGTCTTTTCAAGATAAAGGCTCATATCTAATTTGACAAATGAGAATAAAGCACTTGTGGCTAACACATTCTGATATCTAACGACTGCAAAAGCATGAGCCTACCTTTTTACAGATAATATTTTTGTGATCCTTATTCCAAAGTAGCATTGTATTTAAACTATACATAAATTTGTAAGTTGTAGTTTTACTAAAGATCAACTTTAATTTCGCAGTTAGGTAAAGCTCTTATCAAAATCTGAAGTGTTTTTTCTTTTTCTTCTACGCCAGGAAGATCACTCAGAAACAAATATCTTAGGTTTCTGCAGCAAGATGAGGAAAACAAGATTTAACACTTGGTACAGAAAAAAAGTGACATTCAAACATTTCCCTGTACTTCAAATCAATACTTAATTTTATCAGCTCCAAAATTAAATACTGCATTAAAATACCTTCTAAGAAACATTTCATGATATAACAGAATATCATTTATTAGAACATTGTGATTGCAAAACAATTTTCTCACTTAGTTTGATGGTGCGTGTTGGTATGTGTAAATTATCAGTGCACTTTTGCTTCACAGAGACTGTAGTATGTCTGAGCAGACTAAGTGATTGAAGGAAAAATAATATCAATCTGTAAGATCAAATAGATGATAAAGGGAATCAGGGGATTGGAAGCAGGATTAGTACACAGGATAAACATTAACACCAGATTGGGCCAATTGACCTTTATACTTATTGAGATTTCTACTTAGATCCTAAACTGCTTAAATATGGTACTGTGAATACTGTACATATCAGCCCCTTTGTAGCAGCCCAAATGGTTTCAACATCCTGTGTACAATGCAAATACATTACAGCAA
This sequence comes from Hemiscyllium ocellatum, assembly GCF_020745735.1. Taxonomy (NCBI): domain Eukaryota; kingdom Metazoa; phylum Chordata; class Chondrichthyes; order Orectolobiformes; family Hemiscylliidae; genus Hemiscyllium; species Hemiscyllium ocellatum. Next base: position 72,523,328 of record NC_083408.1, read on the forward strand.
TTACTCAACTACTAGCATTAACAAACCTGTCACCCTAGAGTCAGATGTACAGCACGAAAACAGACCCTTCGGTCCAACTCGTCCACGCCGACCAGATATTTCAACCCAATCTAGTCCCACCTGGCAGCACCCGGCCCATATCCCTCCAAACCCTTCCTATTCATATGTCCATTCAGATGCCTTTTAAGTGTTGCAATTGTATCATCCTCCACCACTTCCTCTGGCAGCTCATTCCATACATGTACCACCCTATGTGTGAAAAGTTGCCTTAGGTCTCTTTTATATCTTTCCCCTGTCACCCTAAACCTAAAATCATCCCCCAGCCTTCAATGCTCCAGGAAAAACAGCCCTAGCCCAGTCAATCTTTCCCTATAGCTCAAATCCTCCAACCATGGCAACACTCTTGAAAACCTTTTCTGAACCCTTTCAAGTTTCACAACATTGCATGCAATACTTCAATAGTGGAATAACCAATGCCCTGTACAGCCGCAACTTCTGTATTCAAAACTCTGACCAATAGAGGAAAGCATACCGAACGCCTTCTTCACTACCCTATCTATCTGCGACTTTACTTTCAATGAGTTATGAACCTGCACTCCAAGGTCTCTTTGTTCAGCAAAAATCCCTGGGACCTTACCATTAAGTGTATAACTCCTGCTAAGATTTGCTTTTCCAAAATGCAGCACCTCGTATTTATCTAAATTAAGCTCCATCTGCCACCCACTGGCCTATCTGATCAGGATCCTGTTGTATTCTGAGGTAACCTTCTTTGATGTACACAACACATCCAATTTTTGTGTCATCTGCAAACTTACTAACTATACCTCTTATGCTCACATCCAAATCATTTATATAAATGATGAAAAGTAGTGGACCCAGCACCGATTCTTGTGGCACTCCATTGGTCACAGGCCTCCAGTCAGAAAAACAATCCTCCACCACCACCCTCTGTCATCTACCTTTCAGCCAGTTCTGTATCCAAATGGCTAGTTTTCCCTGTATTCCACGAGATCTAACCTTGCTAACCAGTCTCCCATGGGGAACCTTGTCGAACACCTTACTGAAGTCTATATGGATCACGTCCACTGCCACCTGGTGGACTTAGTGCACTTAGTGCATGTCCTAATTATGAAAGCTGTGACATCTATTTTCAAAGTTATCCCAAACCTGGATCTTAAATGTCTTAAAATAACTGACGAATCATAGCTAGTGCTATTTCTTCCTTTGACAGAATCAAAGTAGCGTTCCTTTCATTGAAATAGATACAGAATGGCTTGAATTGTACCACCTTCAGGATTTTCCATATTACTAATGGTTTTGAGGACTTATTTGTATTCACTGGTTTCAATTTAAGTACCTGACGAAGTTGAGCAAGCAAATGAGACCATTGGCACAATTTTCATCTTAACATGGAGTAGGGAACTGAAGTAGGTGGGCATGCAAATTCACTCCCTGATGTGTGCTGGTTTATTGGCAGCATGAAACTCTTAGTCATTTAACAAAGCCATATTGGGGATCAAATCTCACCTAAAAGCGGTGGCTAAGGTAGCTGTGTAATTTCAAATGCAACTGTTTGGAGGTCACTACAAGGACAAAGCCAGGATGCCCATCATGCACTTCCCATTCCTTTAACAGCCTACCTGGCTTTAAACCTCTCTTCGGGAGAATAATGGTACAGCAGCATTGGCCATTTTCAGTTGAAATATTTTATATTTTGTGCCTTCTTTTTCTTTTGCCCTCCATTTTCACTTCTTCCCTGCTGAGGAGCCTCTGATTGGCTCTCTAGCTTCGAGAACCTGCCTACCTTAATTAGAGGGAGGTATACACACAGGCCATTAATTGGCCAATCAAGACAATGAATTCAAACCTAGTTGTTCCCTAACAAGATTGGAATATGACCCCAGCTTCACGATCCTGAACGAAAATGCAAGGAGCATCATGTATTACATAAACCATCAATCAAGTCTGACTGGAAGGATACGTTAGTAAAAAGAACCAGTTTGACTGACCTAGTTCATATTAGATCATTCTGTTTGACGCTGTAATAGTAATACCAGTATTATATAAAGGATATGGTTACTAAAATACTTTAGACAAAATACATCACCCATTCTCATCATTGCTGAGTCAAAACCATGGAACACCCTGCCTTATAGCACTTGGGCGTACAATACAGGTTGCAATGGTTCAAGGCATAACTCACAGACAATTAGGAATGTTCACATTTCATGAATAAGTTAAAAACATCAAAATGTAGTGATCACTGGTTATTCTAAACTATCATCACTGCAGTAATAAAAGGCAAAATATTATGGATGCTGGAAACCTGAAACAAACAGCATGCAGGAGAAACTTTGCAGATCTGGCAGCATCTGGAGAGAGAAAGAGTTGTTTCAAGTCTGTATGAGTTCTTCAGAACAGATTTCTTATCTGGTCTGCCATTCTCATTTATAATTTCTTATGCAAAGTCTTGCTTATCTACAATTCCTATCCCTTCCATGAAATATTTGCTTCTCATTTTTAAAGCTTCAATAAAATTTTCAATTCTCGTATTTGAATCCCATTATGGTTTGGCTTTTCTGAGCTCTTTAATCTCAGCACAACAACTGTGCTTTTTAAATCATACATTCATGTGATATTGATCTTTTATGCATATTTTTGCCTTACTATTAAATGCCATACCTTTAATTATCAAGATTCCACAACCTTGAATTCTCTCTCCTGACCACTCTTGACCACACTTTCCATTCCCTCTCCTTTAACACCCTCCATGTAAATTCCACCTCTGGCAAGCTCTCTCTCTCTCTTTACCCCCCTCCCAAACTTTTCTTTTTGGCTTGGACATCCTTTTGGCTGTTCACATCCTGCAAAGTACATTGGGATTCTCTACATAATTGGAGCTACATAAACGAAAGTTGATGCTGTTGTATTAAGCATTTCATCTGGGTGGGTGGAGCAGGTCATACAGTCACAGAGCCATAGAGCTGTACAGCATGGAAACAGACCCTTTGGTTCAACTTGTCCATGCCAACTAGATGTCCTAAATGAATCTGGCCCCATTTGCCAGTGCTTGGTCCATATCCCTTTAAACCTTTCCTATTCATATACCCATCCAGATGTCTTTTAAATATTGTAATTGCACCAGTCTTCACCACTTCCTCTGGCAGCTCAGTCCATAGACACACAATCCTCTGTGTGAAAAGGTTGCCCCTTAGGTCTCTTTTAAATCCTTGACTCCCCACCCTGGGGAAAAGATCTTGTCTATTTAACCTATCCATGCCCTTCATGATTTTATAAACCTCAGCCTCCGACACTCCAGGAAAAAAATAGCACCAGGCTATTCACCCCTACCCTGCGGCTCAAACCCTTCAACCCTGACAACATCCTTGTAAATCTTTTCTGAACCCTTTCAAGTTTCACAACATCCCTCCTTTAGCAGGGAAACCATATTTGAACACAGTATTTCAAAAGTGGTCAAACCAATGTCCTGTACAGCCATAACAGGATCTCGTAACTGACCAATAAAGGCAAGCACACCAAAAGCCTCTTCACTATTCTGTCCACCTGCGACTCCATTTTCAAAGAGCTATGAATCCACGCTCCAGGTCTCTTTTTTTCAGCAACACTCCCCAGGACCTTACCATGAAGTGTATAAGTCCTGCCCTGCTTTACCTTTCCAAAATGAAGCATCTCACGTTTATCTAAATTAAATTCCATCTACCACTCCTCAGCCCATTAGCCCATCTGATCAAGGTTCCGTTGTACTCCGAGGCAACTTTCTTGCTGACCACTACCCACCATCTGCAAACTTACTAACCATATATCCTATGTTCACATGTTGTTTTTCAGATTGGAGGTCTGTGACCAGTGGATGCCACAAGGATCGATGCTGGGTCCTCTACTTTCAGTCATTTACATAAATGATTTAGATGCGAGTATAAGAGGTACGGTTAGTAAGTTTTCAGATAACACCAAAATTGGAGGTGTAGTAGACAGCGAAGAGGGTTACCTCAGATCTTGACCAGATGGGCCAATAGGATGAGAAGTGGCAGATGGAGTTTGATTCAGATAAATGTGAGGTGCTGCATTTTGGGAAAGCAAACCTTAGCAGGACTTATACACTTAATGGTAAGGTCCTAGGGAGTGTTGCTGAACAAAGAGACCTTGGAGTGCAGGTTCATAGCTCCTTGAAAGTGGAGTCGTAAGTAGATAAGGTAGTGAGGAAGGCATTCAGAATGCTCTCCTTTATTGGTCAGAGTATTGAGTACAGGAGTTGAAAGGTCATGTTGCGGCTGTACAGAATATTGGTTAGGCCACTGTTGGAATATTGCATGCAATTCCGGTCTCCTTCCTATTGGAAAGATGTTGTAAAACTTGAAAGGGTTCAGAAAAGATTTACAAGGATATTGCCAGGGTTGGAGGATTTGAGCTATAGGGAGAGGCTGAACAGGCTGGGGCTGTTTTCCCTGGAGCGTCGGAGGCTGAGGAATGACCTTATAGAGGTTTACAAAATTATGAGGGCCATGGATAGAGTAAATAGGCAAAGTCTTTTCTCTGGAGTCTTTTCTCTTATATCTTTCCCCTCCCACCCTAAACCTATACCCAGAACTAGACGGTATAGGTTTAGGGTGGGAGGGGAAAGATATAAGAGAGACCTGCGAGGCAATTATTTCACACAGAGAGTGGTACTTGTATGGAATGAGTTGCCATGAGAGGAAGTGGTGGAGGCTCGTACAACTGCAACATTTAAGAGACATTTGGATGGGAATATGAATAGGAAGGATTTGGAGGGTTATGGGCCCGTGCTGGCAGGTGGGACTAGATTGGGTTGGGATATCTAGTTAGCATGGACGGTTGGACTGAAGGGGCTGTTTCCATGTTGTACATCTCTATGACTCTAAATTCTGTCCATCGGTATCCCCTCCAATAACTTGTCCACCACTTAAGTCAGGCTTATCAGTCTGTAGTTTCTTGGCTTTTCCTTATCACTTTTCGTTAGCCAACTTCCACTCTTACGGCATCTCACCTGTGGCTATTGATGAGACAAGTATCTCAAAAAGGGGCCAAGCAATCACTTCCCTAGCTTGCTGGGAATAGAAGGAAGCTTGACATTTTGCTGCATTTTCAGGAACTTTAATCAGAATTCCATCAATGAGAACTCAAAGTTCAAATACTGTAATGAATTTGGGATTAGGTATAATCTGTTAAATTAGTTGACTAAAATAATTTTTACCCTTAGAATTGTTGATTCATTATTTAGCTGTATATCAAGCACTTATTATAACTTCACTCAATTTTTTGTTGGCTAACTGAAGTAAAATGCCTTGTAACGAAGACACGATGCCAACATATTTAACTTTTTAAATGTTACTACCTTGTAACAGTATTTTGTTTCTCCCAAAATACTTACTTAAGAAGGTGAAGTGATAGAATTCCCCGGTCTGTGACATTTCCACAGGAAATAATTTCCAGCCATTGAAGGCTCTTTTGCAAATTTTGTATCCTGCATAATCTCTCAAGGCACTCATCTTGAATGTATATACACCTTTGGAATTTAATTTCTTCAACATGCTCCAGATAATCTACAATGAAATAAACACATGACAAACCTTACACAAGGCCTTTTACAAATCTGCCAAAAAATTCTTATACTTCTTTACACTGAGAACATTTTTACCACATTTGATTTTAAGTATCGGGCACGCACGATTAGTCATGACATTTTTCTCTATTTGTTTAAATATATTAAACATGACTGTTGGCTTCTGCCAGCACTCGAGACAAGGCTGAGGCTGGGACTTGCAAGGTCTTGTATTGTGAAGTAAGGGTCCTCGTAGCAACAGTAAGAAGCTGTAGCTGAGGAAACCTAATGCAACAGGAGGTCTCAGGCATTGCATAAAGTGGAAGAATTGTGCTAATTTTGGGTTACAAAGAAATAGCAGTATTTGAGTCAGAGTAACTGAAAAGAGTTAAATATGGAAACAATAAGAATTAGTGGAGGTGGAGAGAGGAAAAAAGAAGTGGCAGGGAGGAGGGATGCCGACTGGAAGTACTGAATGTGTTCTGCATTCTGAGGAATTCTGGAAACAGTTAGGATAGATAACCAACACTTATGTATAGTCTTAGGACAAAATTACTACATAAAACACCCTAAAATAGACTTTGCAAAACTGCTGGGGAGTAACAGAAGCAGATAGCATCAGGTACTACAGAGAAGAGACAGTGGTGATGCTTTTAGATCAGAAGTAGATCAAAGAGGGAAATAAATACAAGTGATAGTCACTGCATTTCATAGAGGATTTGTGGTGCAATTAGTATCATCTCTTCCTCTCAATCAGCAGCTCTGGGTTCAAGCCCCAACCATGATGGCCAAGGAAGTTGTATTTGTAGCCAAAGAATTCACTTATTAAGCCAGAGTATTGGACAAGTTTCATGAACTAACAAAAGCTGACCAAACAAAAATGAAGACGGAGAAAATAAACTTTGAGGTAAACTTGCAAGTAATAGTAAGATGAACAGCAAGAGCTTCTTTAAATAAACAAAAAGGAAGACAGAAGCCAAAGTGAACAGGGGCTTCTTGGAGAATTAGGCTGGGGAAATTCTAACAAAGAACCAGGAAAATGGCAGATGAGTTGAATAAATATTTTGCATCAGTCTTTACAGTGGTAGACATTAATAGCATTGGTACTAATTGTCCAAGAATTTTTTAAATTCTGGAAAAAATCCAGAGAATGGATAACTGCAAATGTAACATCTTTATTTATGAAGGTAAAAAGACAAAAAAATGAACAGGTAACTAAGGCCAGTTTGGTTAATATCTGTTCTTGGGAAAATAAAGTCTACTATACAGAATATAAAAGTCAGGTATTCAGAAGTATATAATATAATTAAATAGAGTCAGCATGGCTTCATAAACGGAAATCATGCCAAAAAAATACGAGAACACTCTGAAGTGGTAACAACCAGGACAGATAAAGGGGCAGCAATGATTGTAATATATTTGGATTTTCAGAAGACATTTAGTAATGTACCACTCAATTGACTCCTTGACAAGAGTCCATGGTGTTGGAGGTAGTGTATTAGCACAGATAAAAGAATTCACTAATAGAAGACAGAGAGTAGGGAACATTTCCATGATGGCAATCTGTGGTGTGCCAAAGGGATTATTGCTGGAGCCACAATATTTTACAATATATAATAATGACTTGGATGTGAAAAGTAAAATTCTATAACCAAGTTTGTGGACCACACAAAAATAGTTGCAAAGGCCAATGTTGAGGATGACACAAAGGGTCTATCACAGGATATAGAGAGGTTAAATGAGTGGGCAAAAACTTGGCAGGTGTAATGGGGGAGAAATGCTGAGTCATTCACTTTGGCAGGAAGAATACAGAAGCTAAATGTTATTTAAATAAAAAAAGACTGAAAATGCATATGGAACAGAGGGAGCTAGGAGTCCTCATCATAAAATTTTAAAAAGCTAACATCCAAATTCATCGGGTAATAGGAAAGACAATTGGAATGTAGACTTTTAATGTGAATGAAAGAGAAAAATTGGGAGGTTTTGCTAAAACTGTATACAGTACTAATCAGACCATAGCTGGAATACTGTGAATAGTTTTGAGCTCCGATTCCAAGGAATGATGAACTGGCACTTTAGGCAGTTCAGAGTTGGTTCACCAGGCTGATGCCAAATTTAGAGGAGAGGCTGAGTAGGATGGACCTTCATTCATTGGAATTTAGAACCTTATTGAAATATATTATATTCTTAGGGAATCTAAGAGGACAGATGTAGAAATGTTGTTTCCCTTTGTGGGAGAGTCTAGGATCAGAGGACATCATCTCAGAATAAGAGGTTGCACAATTAAGACATATGTGAAGAAAGTTCTTCTCTCAGTGAATTATGGAGTTCTTCACTGTGGTGAACTGTTGATGTTGAGATATTAAAAATATTGAAGGCTGAAATAGAAAGCTTTTTGATTAGTAAGGGAATGAGATGGGGAAAGGTCAGGAAATGGGGGGGGGGGGGGGGGGGGGGGGGAGGTAGGGACGATTTGGCTTATTGTGACTGACATGACTATAGTTACTCAGGAAGAACCAAAACCTTTGCAAAGAACTAGTAACTATTTTCAAATCAATCAATAATGCTCCAAATAAGTATTCCAAATTGCGATCCTGATATAAGAGTAGCTAGGTTTTAAAAAAAACACTTTCCAAGAGCTTGCAAGATACTACAAGCAAATTAAAATTGTTGCAACACGAAGTAAATTCTCCTGCTTAATTTAAAACCAACACAGAAAAGATTTATCCCATGCAGTAATCTGTAAAACTTTGAGTGGCCAAGAACTATGTAAAGTAAAAATTAACAACTTTATTTCTTAAAGAATAATTAACTAGCCACTATTTACAATTTCTTTCTCTAACATTTCTTTTACTTTCCTTTCTATAATACTCGTCTGATAAAACTTCCAATTAAGATCTACAAAACAACACTTATCTCAAAACCAGGCAGCTGGATCTTCCTGTGTCTTCTTTTCTCCTTGTTAGGAATTTCTGCATCACAGGTTACTGATCAAAAAAGTACTTTTAAAGAGAGATTTCTATTTCAAGCAGTCTGTTACATGCTAGGACTTGGCAGTTCTCCTCTCAACTGTTCAATCGTTCCCCCCCTGCTGGTCTTATACCCAGAGCATCGGATTGTGTCACTGGCATTTAAAATTGTCAATATATTCAATTCAAACTTAATTGGAAATTGGTATTTTTTTCGGGGCATAATTTAAACTGATTGGCCGAATTCAAATTTGTTTTTGTCTCCAGACAACGAACTAATCAAGTTGTTCGACCCTGGGTTACATTGTTGTCTTATTGAGAACACTTGGTGCTGTGTCTGGTAGTTCTGCCACTTAACTCTCTTAAAGGTACACCCACATCCTCATAACAAAATAATGAGAATTTTATTTAGAATTGTTTACTTCACAGTTTTCTTGCCATATAGATTTTACATTTAATTGTAAGTCTTCAACTGGAACCTTTCAGACAGATCATTCAATATAATAGCATAAACAAATATATTTTGGTTGCTCCCAAAAGGAAATTGGTAAATTTTAAGAATAGAGTTGGCCAACCTTTTGATGCTTACTGACACCTCCTTAACATTGACTGATTTGATCCTCTTAATTGTTCAAGTTTATCATTGTTCGTACATTTCTTTGTTACCTCTAGATCAGACTAATCTCACATTAACATTTGTAAACTTAAAAATATCTGAAAATCTGCTACCATGTCCTTACATACCTTAAGACCTGTTCAGCTACCTTCTCCTTGCTTGCTAACCTACACTGGCTCATGGTTAAGCAATACTCAATTTTAGATTCTCACATTTGTTTTTAATTCTCTCCATGGACTCACCTATCCATACCTATGTAATTTCCTTCAGTTTCACAACTCACAGAGTCATAGAGATGTACAGCACGGAAACAGACCCTTCGGTCTAACCCATCCATGCCGACCAGATATCCTAACCTAATCTAGTCCCATTTGCCAGTACTTGGCCCATATCCAAATACCTTTTAAATGTTGTAATTGTACCAGCCTCCATCACTTCCCCTAGCAGCTCAGTCCATACACACACCATCTTTTGCATGAAAAAGTTGCCCCTTAGATACCTTTTACATCACTAAATCTGTGTCCTCTAGTTCTGAACTCCCCAACCCATGGAAAGGACGTTCTCTGTTTACCCTATCCATGCCCCTCATGAGTTTATAAATTTCTATGAGGTCACCCCTCAGCCACTGACGCTCTGGAAAATCAGCCCCACCCTATTCAGCAGCTCCTTTTGGTACAAACCCTCCAACCTTGGCAACATCCTTGTAAATCTTTTTTGAACTTTTTCCAAGTTTAACAACATCCTTCTGATAGAAGGGAGGCCAGAATTGCACATAATATTCCAAAAATGGCTTAACCAATGTCTTGTACAGCCACATGATGCCCCAACTCCTATACTCAATGCTCTGACCAAAATAGGAAAACATACCAAATGCCTTCTTCACTATCCTATCGACCTGCAACTCCACTTTCAAAGAACTATGAACCTACACTCCAAGGTCTCTTTGTTCAGCAACACACCCCAGGACCTTACCATTAAATGTATGAGTCCTGCCCTACTCTTGACAATTCATCTAATTTCAGACTTTTGACCATCTTGATCTCTACATGTCCAGTTTCAGCAGTGTAACCATGATATTTCCAAAAGTGAAAATAGAAACTGTCCTGTTTATTGGAAACAGCCTGCCAATAATCAAAATTTAAAATTGAATACACAAGCAAGGTACTTCTGGGAGCAACCAAAGGCTGGAGAAACCTGGCAAAATGATTTTGAGGATGCTAGGTTTACATCAGATTGTTGACATGAATAATATTCTTGACATCACATTTGAATAGGATGGATTAGAAAAAGGTTATTAATTTATGGTTTTGCAGAGTTCAAAATTTCAAATTAATGTTAATTCAATTCTTTTACACACAGCAGTTGCAAACCAATGCCCACAATGATAGCATCAGTAATTAAATACTTAAACATCATTCTTCTTTTAAATTATTAGAATAAAAACAAGAATGAAGAAGTTAATTATGATTCCTTTGGTATCCCTCTTTAATTAAATACGAATCAGTGTGCCATCATGTCACCATCAGGGATTCAAATACCAAGTGCATTTTTTAAATAAAACAGGAAGGAGTATATTGGGCTGGTTTGAACAAATATAATTCAGTTTTAAATGTATACATTTAAACATAATGTCCTAAATTTCATTGTAATTCTATTCCTTTATCCAGTTATAATGGAAACTATGTAAAACTTATAACACTGTAATTAAACCTTCCTGCCAATAATACGTTGCACTGCCTCTAATATTAGGTACAATTAGAATCATGCATGTTTATAAGACCATAAGACATAGGAGTGGAAGTAAGGCCATTCGGCCCATCGAGTCCACTCCGCCATTCAATCATGGCTGAGGGGCATTTCAACTCCACTTACCCACATTCTCCCCGTAGCCCGTAATTCCTCGAGACATCAAGAATCTATCAATCTCTGCCTTGAAGACATTTAGCATCCCGGCCTCCACTGCACTCTGCGGCAATGAATTCCACAGGCCCACCACGCTCTGGCTGAAGAAATGTCTCCGCATTTCTGTTCTGAATTGACCCCCTCTAATTTTAAGGCTGTGTCCACGGGTCCTAGTCTCCTCGCCTAACGGAAACAATTTCCTAGCGTCCACCCTTACCAAGCCATGTGGAGTTTCCATTATAATTGTGATTATAGCAATTTATAACAAAACGGTGACAGTGCATGCTGACATAAGATGTTATAGGTGTCTCATTTTAACTTCCCGTATTCCAAAAGCCATTAGAAATGTTGTTCAAAACTATTCGCAAACTGTTAGAAATGAACTATTACTTAAGATACAATACCCAGGTAGTCAAATCCTTTGAACATAATGCATGATTCAGTGGCATCAATTCTTTCAATTTTGAATTTCTCCAATGGGCCAGTGGGTAGGTGATTGTAATCTTTCTGCCATTTATCAAAGCCTTTGTAACGCACACTAGCACCACAACGAAGTAACCACTCGGATGCAGCTCTGTCAGGACCAACATCCTTTATACGATCATAATCCACCCTATTTGAAAGGAAATGTACCATTACTATGTACATTAGGAAATGATTTCAAAGTGGTAAATTATCATTTACCTTAAACTTACTTGTTGAAAACAGCATTTAACCATCCCCAAAAATTTCTGTGGCAAACACGAGAACGTACACACTGCACAGCCATGAAGGATGTCATTGTCTTCAGAACCAGCATCTTGATAGATTTTCTGAAGCCACAAAAAAAATAAGACGGATTAGAATAGCCGCATATTTATTAAAAACCAGGTTCAAGATTTATGCTTTCAATCACTTGTATGACAAATGTGATGCCACTGCGAGTTGGAAAGAGTCATAGAGGTGTACAGCACGGAAACAGACCCTTCGGTCCAACTCGTCCACGCTAATCAGACATCCCAACCCAATCTATACCCACCTGCCAGTCCCCAGACCATAACCCTTCCTATTCATATACCCATCCAAATGCCTTTTGAATGTTGTAATTGTATTAGCCTGCACCCCATTTCCCCTGGCAGCCCATTCCACATATGCACCACCCTCGTGAAAACGTTGCCCATTAAATCTCTTTTTAAATCTTTCCCCCTCACCCTAAACCTATGCCCTTTAGTTCTGGACTCCCTCACCCCAGGGAAAAGACCTTGTCTGTTTACACTATCCATGCCCCTCATAATTTTATAAACCTCTATAAGGTCACATCTCAGCCTCTGACGCTCCAGCAACAGCCCCAGCCTATACAATCTCTCTCTAAAGCTCAAATCCTCCAACCTGGTAACATCCTTGTAAATCTTTTCTGAACCCTTCAGGTTTCACAACATCCTTCTGATAGTCCAATATTCCAAAAGTGGCCTAGCCAATGTCCTATACAGCCACAACATGACCTCCAACTCCTGTACTCAATACTCTGACCAATAAAGTTAAAAATCACACAACACCAGGTTATAGTTCAACAGGTTTAATTGGAAGCACGCTAGCTTTCGGAGCGATGCTCCTTCATCAGGTGATTGTGGAGGGCTCGATCAATTTTTCAATATATAATTTCAGTTACATCACACTGCAAATTTTTGCTATAAATTCTGTGTTACGATCGAGCCCTCCACAATCACCTGATGAAGAAACGTCGCTCCAAAAGCTAGTGTGCTTCCAATTAAACCTGTTGGACTATAATCTGGTGTTGTGTGATTTTTAACTTTGTACACCCCAGTCCAACACCAGAATCTCCAAATCCTGACCAATAAAGGAAAGCATATCAAACGCTTTCTTCACTATTCTATCTACCTGCGACTCCACTTTCAAGGAGCTACGAACCTGCACTCCAAGGTCTCTTTGTCCACCAACACTTCCAAGGACCTTACCATTAAGTGTATAAGTCCTGCTAAGATTTGTTTTCCCAAAATGCTGCACTTCACATTTATCTACACTAATCTGCCACTCCTCAGCCCATTGGCTCATCTGATCAAGATCCCATTGTAATCCTGCTGTCCACTACGTCTCCAATTTTGGTGTCATCTTAAAACTTACTAACTATACCTCTTAATCTCACATCAAAACTGTTTATATAAATGTCGAAGAGCAAGTCAAGATTTGCACCTTCTTTCATAGGTACATCCTCATACTGAATCAGAATGTTTTCTTGTCCACACTTAAATTCCTCTCCGTCTAAATCCTTACCACTATAGCAATCCCCAATCATAACCACCCTATTATTCTTACAGATAACTGAGATCTCCTTCCAAATCTGTTTCTCAATTTCCCTCTGACTACTGGGGGGCGGGGAGTCTCTAATACAATCCCAATAAGGTGATCACCTCTTTCGTATTTCTCAGTTCCATCCAAATAACTTCCTTGGATGTATTTCTGGGAATATCCTCCCTCAGTACACTGTAATGCTATCCCTTATCAAAAACACCATTGCCCCTCTCTCTTACCACCCTTTCTGTATAAACTGCTAGTCCTGTCCATCCCTGAGCCATGTTTCTGTAATTGCTATGGTTTCCCAGTCCCTGTTCCTAACCATTCTCTGAGTTCATCTGCCTTCCCTGTTAGGCCCCCTTGCATTGAAGTAAATTCAGTTTAATTTATCAGTCCCACCTTATTCTCTGCCTTGTCCCTGCTGTTTGACTCACTTCTTTTCTCAACTGTACCAGTCTCAGATTGAATTTATTTCCTCATTATCTCACTGAGTCCCATCACCTCACCTTCCCACTCCCCCTCCACCCCTCTTACTTGTTTAAATCCTACCGAGCAGCTGTAGCAAATCTCCCTGCCAGTAAATTAGTCCCCTTCCAATTCGGGTGCAATCCGTCCTTCTTAAATAGGAGGAAAGACAGAATTACCTTGTTTCTTACGTTTGAAAACAAGTGACGCCAGGTCTTGCCACAGAGCCGAACACTGGACAACAGATCAAATTGCTAGAAAAACTCTGCAGGTCTGGAAAGAAAGCAGAGTTAATGTTTCAGGTTCAGTGACCCTGCTGAGTTTTCCCAGCAATTAATGTTTTGTTTCTGATTTCCAGCACCCACGGTTCTTTCGGTTTTGCTCCCCTTATTAGACTGAGGCTGGACTATCAGTCACCTCCAAAATACAAATCTGAAGTTGTTTTATTTGTGCTGGATTTCCCTCTTTTGCTCAGCAGGAAAACTCTCAACAAGCCCCAGGATTAGACACCAAACAAGGCCCTACCTGTCCTGAGGCCGACGAGAGGCGCCCCCCCATCAAGGCGCAGGCGCGAGCAGCCGCCGGGTCAGCCCCCTCACCGCGCAGGTGCAGGCCGCCGCCAGCCGGCGGTCCGTCAACATTCACGGCGCAGGCGCGAGCAGCCGCCAGGCCAGCCCCCTCACCGCGCAGGTGCCGGCAGCCGGCAGTCCGGCTACATCACGGCGCATGCGCTCCTGTAGCGGGTGAAAGGTTGTGACCGGTTAGATTTTACCAGCGATGATGATTCCTGGGCTCTTTGGTTGTGCAGCTTCGCGGTTTGTCAGGACTTTCAGTGTTTTCCGAGCGGATTACCTTGTGCGAGGAAAGCACAGGTGAACAGGATTGATGTGGGGTATTTGCTGAGAGGTTGTTCGGTAACTCAGAGTGAATTGTTATAGAGAGGGGAGGGAGGGAGATTTCACAGAAGAGGAGCACAGTCTTGTGCTCAATAATGTACTGGCTAAAATGGTTTAGATTTATCTTTAAAAGTTTGAAGGAGTTGACTAATCGCAATTTTAGTTATTGTTACAAAATCAGAAGAGGCTGGAGAAACATGACAGGTGCTGGTAGCATCTGTGATGAGTTTCTTCAGCAATTTCTGTTTTTGTTTAAGATTTCCAGCATTTGACGTTCTGTTTAGGCAGCTGTTTATCGGGATGTTTTGCCCTGAAGGAGAATGACCGACTCTCACAGCTACCTGGATTACACCTCTTCCCACTCTACCTCTTGCAAAAATGCCATCCCGTATTCCCAATTCCTCTGCCACTGCCGTATCTGCTCCCAGGAGGACCAGTTCCACCATAGAACACGCCAGATGGCCTCCTTCTTTAGAGACCGCAATTTCCCTTCCCACGTGGTTAAAGATGCTCTCCAACGCATCTTGTCCACATCCCGCACCTCTGCCCTCAGACCCCACCCTTCCAACCATAACCAGGACAAAACGCCCCTGCTGCTCACCTTCTACCCTACAACCCTTCGCATAAACCAAATCATCCACCGAGATGTCTGCCACCTCTAAAAAGACCCCACCACCAGGGATATATTTCCCTCCCCATCCCTTTCCGCCTTCCCTAAAGACCATTCCCTCCGTGACTACCTGGTCAGGTCCACACCCCTCCTACAACCCACCCTCCCATCTTGGCACTTTCCCTTGCCACCGCAGAACTGTAAAACCTGTGCACACACCTCCTCCCTCACCTCTGTCCAAGGCCATAAAGGAGCCTTCCACATCCATTAAAGTTTTACCTGCACATCCACTAATATCATTTATTGTATCCGGTGCTCCCGATGCGGTCTCCTCTACATTGGGGAGACTGGGTGCCTCCTAGCAGAGCGCTTTAAGGAACATTTCCGGGACATCTGCACCAATCAACCACACCATCCCGTGGGCCAACATTTCAACTCTCCCTCCCACTCTGCCGAGGACATAGAGGTCCTGGGCCTCCTTCACCGCCGCTCCCTCACCACCCGACGCCTGGAGGAAGAACGCCTCATCTTCCACCTTGGAACACTTCAACCCCAGGGCATCAATGTGGACTTCAACAGTTTCCTCATTTCCCCTTCCCCCACTTCACCCTAGTTCCAAACTTCCAGCTCAGCACTGTCCCCATGACTTGTCCAGACCTGTCCTACCTGCCTATCTCCTTTTCCACCTATCCACTCCACCCTCTCCTCCCTGACCTATCACCTTCATCCCCTCTCCCACTCACCCATTGTACTCTATACTACTTTCTCCCCACCCCCACCCTCCTCTAGCTTATCTCTCAACACTTCAGC
Source organism: Hemiscyllium ocellatum (assembly GCF_020745735.1). Taxonomy (NCBI): domain Eukaryota; kingdom Metazoa; phylum Chordata; class Chondrichthyes; order Orectolobiformes; family Hemiscylliidae; genus Hemiscyllium; species Hemiscyllium ocellatum. Next base: position 72,539,469 of record NC_083408.1, read on the forward strand.
CTCACTGCCTTTATTCCTGATGAAGGACTTTTGCCCGAAACGTCGATTTCACTGCTCCTTGGATGCTGCCTGAACTGCTGTGCACAGCACCACTAATCCAGACATTGAAGTCCCACATATGGCACCACACACAAGAAGTTTCATATCGTCCTGGAAAAAAGCAGTCATTTTATTGGTACCTCATTCACGAATAGTCACTCCCTCCACCACCAATGCACAGTGACAACTCGTAGCAGCTTGCCTATAAATCCAGACAGTACCTTCCAAATCTGTAGGCTCTATTACTTAGAGCAGTGAATATGTAGAGCATCATTACCCACAAGTTCCCTTCTGAGCCACACGCCTTCCTGATTTGAAACTATTATTACTATTTCTTCACTGATGCTCGGTGAAAAACTTGAGACTCTTCCCAACCACACCGTGAATCCACATCCGATGGACTAGCACTTCAAGAAGGCAGCTCACTACCATCTTTTCAAGGGTTATCCAGGATGAGCTACAAATGTATTAATATTCTCCCAGTAATACTGTTACCCCAAAAAAGAACGTTATTAAAAATTGCAACTTCCATTGAGACTGTTAAAATGCGTTAAAAACTGTGTATGTCCTGGTGTTTTTTCAAATTAATCAAATAGTACAACATCAGGAACAAGATTATTTTTCTGTTATATTTCATATCTGGGCTTAATTTACTCATGTTTTTAACAATGTAATTATAGGATAAGTCTTTGATTTGAGAGAAAACCCAAATGGTTTGCATTTGTTTAGGACTTTTCGTGATCACCAGACATATTGCAATGCATTAATACCAATTAAGTACTTTTGAAATGCAGTCAGTGTTGTAACTTAAGAAATCTGGAAATCAATTTGTGCGCAGTAACAGCAGCATGATAATGACCAAAAAATCTGTTTTTGTGATGTTGATTGAGGGATAAATATTGACTACGATACCCATGAGAGCTCCTTCGCTCTTCAAAGTTATGCAGTTTTTTTTTACATACACCTGAGCAGATATAAAAGCCTTGAGTTACCATCTCATGCAAAGATGGCCCCTCTGTCAATATAGCACTCCCTCTGTCCTCATTGAAGTGTCAGCCTTGATTTTTGTGTTCAAGCCCTGGAGTAGCAAGAGAACTTTGAATTTTGTGACTCTGAAGCAAGTATGTTACCACCTTCCTGCTGGGTTGTGCTGAGACTGGACCATTGCAATTATTTGAGACATTTGGCAGCAGCAGCCACATATAGTAAAAGAGTAGAGTGTGTGCACATGACATTATTGTATCCAAAATAAACTTGTGCTCAAACCTTTTTGATCTTTAATGTATTTGTTTTATGCCCAGTTATATGCAGTTGGCTGCAAAAGAACAGGAAACTTCATCTGATCATTGCTGGTGGTGCAGTTATTGTTTTTCTGATTGGAGTAAGATGTACATTGGGAGAGTGATTTTCCTACTTTTGTGTTAGTTTTACAGCGTCTACAGTAATCAGCTGCTGTTTTGCAAATTGGGTTCTATGTCAGTGTAACTTAGATTAGATTAGATTACTTACAGTGTGGAAACAGGCCCTTCGGCCCAACAAGTCCACACCGACCCGCCGAAGCGCCACCCACCCATACCCCTACATTTACCCCTTACTTAACACTACGGGCAATTTAGCATGGCCAATTCACCTGACCCACACATCTTTGTGACTGCGGGAGGAAACTGGAGCACCCGGAGGAAACCCACGCAGACACGGGGAGAACGTGCAAACTCCACACAGTCAGTCGCCTGAGGCAGGAATTGAACCCAGGTCGCTGGCGCTGTGAGGCAGCAGCGCTAACCACTGTGCCACCGTGCCGCCCACTTGTGCGCCAAGATTAATCTTGGGCATTGAGTTACTTGCATATTTAAAATATTGGGATCATTTATCAGAATTCATGAATTGGGGTTTAACAAGCATGTTTTATATACAGTAGCTGATATGTGGATGTAATTTGAATGGTGCGTGAAATACATTGTAAAATTTTCTTCAAACCAAGCCTGTTGTTACAATATATCCATGAAGAGGCTTGAGTTTCAAACATGTTTGTATTTGAAAAATGTGAATGTTTGTTAATGATCGATTACATCTCCTTTTTTATAGTTCTTGTGATGTGGCCATTGTTGGAGGAGGAATTGTTGGACTGGCATCTGCTCGAGAACTTATACGCCGGCATCCTAAATTGAGCTACATCCTACTGGAAAAGGAAAAGGAATTGGGTACACTCTGCGATTAAAGTGGCTACAGTAGTCAAAAATTCAAGCTTCTAAACATGTCCTGTGCCATATAATTCTGCTTTAAGCCATTTTGAAATAGTTGGCTTGGTTGAAGAGATGCAATGTGTTTCAAGTGATTGAGCCAAAGTTGGCAATGTACTTATATATCATGTGCAGTCAAGTCTGTGATAAATCAATCCTGAAATAAGGATTGATGTTATACTTTGAGTGGGTTAGTAAAAGCCATGGCAGTTCCTCCTCTTCTTCCTATCCCTCCCCTGCCCAAAAACTAGCAATTCCCTAATTATTTTTTTTAAGAAACTGACTCTCAACCTACAATCTTTAAAGCCACTTGCGGATCTTTCTTTGTCCTGTTTGGTAACATGGTTAGAGACAAAAAAAACTGCAGATGCTGGAATCCAAAGTAGACAAGCAGGAGGCCGGAAGAGCACACCAAGCCAGGCAGCATCAGAAGGTAGAGAAGTCGCCATTTCACATGTAACCCTGCTTCAGGACTGATGAAGGGTTACATCCGAAATGGCATCATCTCCACCTCCTGATGCTGACTGGCTTGCTTTGTTCTCCCTGCCTGTCTGTTTGGTAAAATGCTATTGCAAACTGACCTGCTATCCACCTTTGTCATCAAATGATGAGTGAACAGTCTGAGACATGAAGTTGAAGCTATTTTTCACAGATAGAGCACAGAAATTAAGTCATAGTCATAAAGTCATTGAGTTGTACAGCACAGAAACAGACCCTTCAGTCCACTTGTCCATGCCGACCAGATATCCTACATAAATCTAGTCCCATTTTCCAGCATTTAGCCCATATCCCTCTAAACCCTTCCTTTTCATATGCCCATCCAGCTGCCTTTTAAATGTTGTAATGGTACCAGCCTCCACCACTTCCACTGGCAGATCATTCCATACACACACCACCTTCTGCGTGAAAAAAATTGCCCTGTTAGGTCCCTTTTAAATCTTTCCCCTCTCACTTAAACCTATGCCCTCTAGTTTGGACTCCCCATCCCAGGGAAAAGACTTTGTCTATTTATCTTATCCATGCCCCTCATGACTTTATAAACTTCCATAAGGTCACACCTCAGCCACTGACACCAGAAAAAACATGCCCAACCTCTCTTTTATAGCTCAAACTTTCCAATCTTGTCAACGTTCTTGTAAATCTTTTCTGAACCTTTTCAAGTTTCACAACATCCTTTAGCAGAGACCAAAATTGCAAGCAGTATTCCAAAGTGGTCTAACCAATGTCCTGTACAGCTACAACATGACCTCTCAACTCCAATACGCAATGCACTGACCAATAAAGGCAAGGATACCAAACACCTCCTTCATTATCCTGTCTACCTGCAACTCCACATTCAAGTGCTATGAACCTGCACTTCATGGTCTCTTTGTTCAGCAAACTTCCCAGTGCATAAGCCTTGCTCTGATTTGCTTTTCCAGTATTTGGAGGTAGTTTAGTAAATATTTTTGATAAGGAAATCACTCCATGTGTGAAGTGATTTTGAGTATGAGTGCACAATACCAGCAACTGGGCTAAACAGTACCTTAGTCTTAGTTTTAATATGCCAGTGCAAAGACCAGATGCAAATGTTGTTGCCCTTGTACTACAAAACAATTCATTAGTTAAATAACTCTAGCCTTTTTGTTTTCTGCCACAAAAATTAATTATTATCTTTTTCAGCTTTCCACCAGAGTGGACACAATAGTGGAGTTATTCACAGTGGAATTTACTATACTCCAGGGTCTTTGAAGGCCAAACTCTGTGTGCGAGGTGCTCAACTAAGCTATGCATATTGTGAGGAGAAAGGTATCCCTTATAAAAGATGTGGTAAAGTGAGTACTTCTAATGCTTTATGTTTCCTTTACTGTTGTTTGTATAGTATATATGAGTGCATCTTGAAATGAGATAAATTAATTTTGATTTTAAAATGGCCTGCCTAGGTTTTATGTATGAAACTTGAGGTACAGCTTACTCTGTAACAGTTTCACACTGCTACTGAATTAGGATATCTTTTAGTCAGGTTGTAAATTTGCTTGCTGAGCTGGTAGATTTGTTCTCAGATGTTTTGTGACCATGTCAAGTAATATCAATAGTGAGCCTTTGGTGAAGAGTTGGTGTTCTGCCCTGCTTACTATTTATCTGTTTCTGTTTGTTGTGGTAGGTGACATCATTTCTGGTTCTGCTTCTGAGAGGTTGGTAAATGGGGTCCAAACTGGTGGAGTTCCAGTTTGAATGCCAGGACTCTAGGAACCCATGCGTGTCTTTGCTTAGCCTGAGGCAGGATGGATATATTGTCCCAGTTGAAATGGCATCTGTGTATATGGATACCAGTGATAGTTGGTCATGTCTTTTGATGGTTAGTTGGTGCTAATGTATCCTGCTGGCTGGTTTCCTGCCTGCTTGACCAATGTTGCAGTCCTTACAGGATATTTTGTATATGACATTTGTCCTGGTTGCTGGAATGAGTCCTTTAAATTCATCATGAGCTGTTTCAGTGTGGTGGTAGGTTTGTAGACTACCAAGGGGCCGGAGTAGTATGATCATCATCTGCGAAATGTCTTTGATGTATGTCTGGGTGGCTAGAGTTCCTCAGCATCCGTGAGGAAACTACACAAGACAGGTGAGATTAACGAGGCAGACCTCCAAAGAATGAAACCTGAAGGATCCAACGCACCCTGTTTCTACAGATTACCAGATGTACATAAACAAGGCCCTCTTCTACACCGCCCACCCCCCCCCGACCCATAGTCTCACTTCCTGGTAACCAACTATATACTAGCAAAGGAACTGCAATGCAAACTGAAACCCCTTGTAGAAGACCCCATCCACTCCACCCAGGAATTCCTTAACATCATCAAAGACACCATGGTAGAGGACAACGAGGTCATGGTTTCCTTTGATGTGACGGCCCTATTCACATCATTAAACATCACCCTGGCCAAAGAAAGACTAGTTTCACTGCTAAACGAATCTAGGACACAAATGCTTGACAGCCCCAACTCCAACAGCAAGGACAGCATCCTCAAGCTAGTAGACCTGTGCCTCAGAACCCACTTCACCTTCAACGACAAGACCTGCAAACAAATCAATGGGATGCCTATGGGATCACCAATAACAGGACTTTTAGCAGAAGCCATTATGCAGAGGTTAGAACCAACAGTCCTTCCCATGATCCAGCCCAAGCTTTGGGTCACTGTTTGGGTGATACCTTTGTCATCACGAAACACAACAAATTAAGAGAAGCCCACAAACACATAAAACAAAATCCTTACCACTATAAAGTACACCAAAGAAGAAGAGAACAACAACAGACTCCCCTTCCTATATGTCACAGTAGAATGAAAAGCCAATGGAGAGCTGCAAACCAGTGTTTACAGGAAAGCCACACACACTGACCAGATACTCAACCACTGGAGCAACCATCCCAACACCCACAAACGGAGCTGCACCAGAGCATTATTTAAACAAGCCACAACACACTGCAGCACCCAGGAACTGTAAGAAGCTGATGAAAAACACTTCTAGAACGTATTCAAGAACAATTGGTACCTGATAAGTGCAATCCATCTATTCCTGCACAGTAGACATAACCAAGAAGACACAACATGCCCAGAAACTCTAGCCACCCTGCCATACATTAAAGACATCTCGGAGATGATGATCAGATTACTCCAGCCCTTAGCATCATGGTAGCCCACAAACTTACCACCACACTGAAACAGCTCCTGATGAACTTAAAGGACCCCATATCAACAGCCAGCAGAATGAACATCATATACAAATCACCCTGCAAAGACTGCAACAAACAGTACATTGGACAGACTGGCAGGAAACTAGCCACCGGGATACGTGAGCACCAACTAACCACCAAAAGTTATGACCAACTAAAACTAGTATCCTTACACACAGACAACGAGGGACACCAGTTCAACTGGGACAATACATCCATTCTGGGACAGGCTAAATGCATGGGAATTCCTAGAGTCCTGGCATTCAAACCAAAGCTCTGTTAACAAACATTTAGATTTGAATCCCATTTACCAACTTTTCAGAAACAAAACCGGAAATCACCTACCACAACAAACCAAGACAGATGAATAGAAAGCTGGACAGAACACAAACGTTTCACTGAAAGCTCACTGATTATGTTACCTAGCACGATCACAAAAAGTCTGAGAACAAGTCAACCAGCTCAGTGAGCAAATTTCCAACATGATCCACAACCTGAGCTACAAATCTTCTCCAAAATCTCAAATATCTTTCAGTTGTGAAATCCCGCATTTTAATACTAGCGTATAACCTATTTTTCATTTGTTTACATGTAAATTATAACATTCTTGATGACTAATATATATGTTGACAGAAAATCAAAACTGTGTGTGCAGTTATCTACTATACACCAGGAACATGCTATTTTTCAGTTTGCTAGCTTTATAATCTTTAATAAACACACATTTACAGGAGCAAAATCAATTTGGCTGTGTTCAATTGAATGCTCATACAGGATTCAAAGTTCTGAGTATTTAAAAAAACTCCAATGATTCGACAAAAATCTTTCAATTGACCATAGATATTCAAGATAAGTGATGGATTTGAAACAATTCATTCCCTGGAAAATGTCTGCATTTTATTCAGGTGTCAACAAAGCACTCACAGCATTATTTAGTGCAATTAGAATGTGCTATTTATGGGGTTTTCTTGCTGTATTTTCGTTATAAGCTCATCACAATGATACCTATATAAATTCAACACACCTGAATTAAAGATATGAAAATTCAATTTGTTGTTTATTTGGGGTATTTAAAAGTAATGTTACCTTTCATCCTTTGATTCAGTGGACTTTCTCTTCTACCTTTTCAACTCCGGTTGATGCATGTACAGCCTGCTGGGATTTAACCTTATCCCCCATATATTAGTGTTATAATAAAATATTAGTGGATTATTTTGTCTCTATTCTTCCTTGGGACATGGTATCGCTGGCTGGGCCAGCATTTATTGCCCATCTCTAGTTACTTTCAGACTTGGGTGGTAAGCTGTGCCTTTGAACCACTATAGTTCACTTGATTAGGTGGACTACAATGGCATTAGGGAGTGAGTTCTGGGATTTTTAACCCAGTAAAACTGAAGGGGGAGAAACAAGTTTCACTTGATAAGCTTGGCATGACAGTCACCAAATCTCTAAATGATAAATTCGTGAATCCCTGGACTCCAGTAGAACCAAGTGCCTGATGGAAAGCAGCCAATCCCTGGGCTGGAATCAGATGAGCTCATTGACTATAGTTACAGTGACTCAATTAAGGAATGGTCACCTTTGAGTTTCCAAAGTGGTCATTTGGTTCAGGCTTATGTAACGTGTCTGCTAAGTAATCTGCTGGCCAGTAATATTGCTATATAGAACCCTACGACATCAATATGTGTACTCCATTGACAATCTATGAATAAAAAGCAATGCAAGGCATACAAGCTGACAGCCTCCAAGTCAGTATGAAGTGACCCAGCACTAAGAAATGGTGTGAAGAGCCATAAAATGCATCCTCCATATGTCCCTGCACACAGTGATCTGGCAGAAACATGCAAGTTGTAACTAACTATCCCTTACTGCAGAGTGAAGGGCAAAAGTGGTGAGAGTTGATTCAAGAGCAGACATGATGATGTATTGAGGCTGTTGGTTTATAGATGTCTAGATGAAGAGTGGAGGAAGATATGTTCATGGATATGTGCATTGTACATTGTGATGGAAACTGATCTAGATGAAAGCTAAGCGAAGCAAGTGTTGAGCTGCAGTTGTAAGGTTACTGTTCTGACAGTCATTTCATGAACTGGTGCCATCTAATTTCTCAGGGGAAGGGAAAAGAATTTGAAGCTACATAGGAATGAAACATGTGATGCAAATACAGGAAAACAAGCGAGATTCTGAACTCTGTTTAAACCATGAGGTAAAAAATCAAAACCTTCTCTCAGCATTGAGATTCTGACCTGTCTTATTTTTACTGTATTTTCCCATATTTTGTGCCATTGACTGTACCACTCAACGAGTGGAAAAATATGCCTTTAATCTCTTTTTTTTTTGTATCCGTTCTTCTCAAGTCCTTTCTGTTTACTTAAACCTCTCTCTCTTTTTTTAAATATTTGTGTCCATTATTTCCTGCAGTCTGTCCAATCTTGCCTCACTCAAAAATTAAATGAATGTAAAATTACCTGTTGATTTACCTTGCACAAACAAAAACCAATGAACCTGTTGGATTAAGCTTTGCAGAAGAAACTGCCCAGCAGGGACATCCAGCAGCCAGAGCGATATTTTGCTTTCACCATGTGGTGTCTCTGTTCAATAACAATTACCCTGACAGTGGACCTGGTTCTTTATGAGACTGGCAAGTGGTAACACCATTAGATTTTGGAAATGCCTTTCAGCATTCCATCTACAGCTTGATAAACATTGCAAATAAGTTGGTTATTTTTGTAATGGAAATTGTAGAGGAACTTTCAATGCAACGTGTATGTCATGTATCAAGTGAAATGCGCAGTCAATAAATATTTCACTCCCTGTTAACATGACCTGTTAAACCTCCTTGACCTATCTTTAGTCAAATCCTAAGTGGACTGTGATGAATTCGATGTGTATTGTACCTAAACTTACAGAAAATTGGTAACTTCTACAGCAAGTGCCATTAACTATGATCATTGATGTGGTGACTGAGGATAAATCTTCAGCATGGTTAAGAAATGGGGGAAAAGATAGAAAACAATAGGTACTTGTTCAAAGAGTCAGTTTGGGATGGAGCAGACTGGTTGTGCCCAACCATCACCTGGGGTTCCTACTGTTTCTAAGAATTATATTGCAAATTTTTCATTGGATTTTCAGGTGATGCCAAAATAATACTTGGTGCAAAGTTTAACGTAAAAAGTACATGTGTACTTTAAAAACATTTGATGAAGTTTAATAGAGGCAAAACCAAGCCAATACAATGATCAATACATGCTATCTGAATGATGCAGGAAGAAGCAAAAGAGGTTGTAAAAGATCCAGAACTTTTGCGGACTTGATGGTGGAAACATCCAGTCAATGTAATTTAAAGTATTTTGAATGATAAGTTTACAGTGCCAAAACCGTGGAATACAAATCAAAGCAAATCATAATCAAACAAAACAGTGATCTGGTCAGACCAGATCTCTGGGTATTATCTCTATATTTTTGTCACCACGGGGCAGAATTTTTCATGTGGTAGGGCTTTCCCACCCTTGCTCCCAGAGTTAATTGTGACCACTTCCCTGATGAGTCAGAGGCTTGGGCAACTGGCAAAGGAGATCGCAAAACAAAATACTCCGTGTTATCTGATGCCAGAAACTAAAGCTGTCACATAATGTGGGCTTCTATCCACTGATTAGGTTAGAATAGGGGCATGGGTAGGATGGTCATACTTGGCCACACAAGAGTTTGTTCCCCATAAAATGGGAGGCAGCTCCATGGCAGGCAACAAACAGGCCACATACTGCAGTTATAGGCTCACCCAACTGCCCCTTGCCTTAAAACCCACTGAGGGGTGTAAACTTCTGCCTCACAAGGGAGACACTCAGAGAAGTGCATTTTTAAACCTGGTCAAGCATGTAAGTATAGCAAGCAAGGACAACATTCTTGAATATTGTGGCAAATTAAACTGGGATTGGAACAAGACGTTACAGATTAAAGTGAACGAAAAAGACCTCTGGGATTGTTGGTGAAATTATTCTTATCCAGAGAGTAATCAACATCTGCTTTTACTTTCTGAATGTTGAGCAAAAAATCTGAAAAAATGTTTATATGGAAAACACAAAAATGAACTATTGTACATGATCTTGTATTATGTTCAATTTCATACAGAAAATTAACTTTTTTGAGTCAGTTAGTAGTTTAACTTGTAGGCTTCCTAGGTCTAGATGCTATACCTGATTTGTAAATGTTATTTTTCTTTAAATTAAAGCTTATTGTTGCTGTTGAACGAGAAGAAATCTCAAGACTAAAGGCATTGTATAAACGTGGACTACAGAACAATGTCCGAGACCTGAAACTTATTAATGCGAAGGAAATTCAGGAGCGAGAGCCCTATTGTAAAGTAAAGCTTTCTAAATGTTTTAAGAACTCATTTCAAAATTCTTGAATCTCTGAAAGTGTCAGGTTTTACTTATGTATAGTTTGAGTGGTAGACACCCTCTAGCCATTCACCCAAGTGATTATTTGCCACATTTGATTAGACAGTGATTGTGGAGTCTTTCTTTTAATCATTTAGCATTATGGTGACGGATTGTCTCCCGGTGGCTTCATGTATGCTATCTAGAAAGGTCACTATTTAAACATTAAGAGTCAGAACCTGACTTATTTATTGCATTCTCTATGCTAGGGTGCTTGTAGGAATTATAATGCCCCAACTATTGCCAAGAGATAGATTAGTTAATCCCCACAGACTGGCAATTACACAGTCAATATATTTTCTGTACTATCCAGGTACTGGATCATTAAAGGAAGAAAGATATTTCAAGCATATTTTGAAAGTTTTTATTTTGTAATTTATGCTCCTTTTAAAGGACATGGAGGAGCTAGTATTGGACTGGGGGTTCTCTATTCCTGAGATGCTGCCTAACCTGCTGTGCTTTGACCAGCAACACATTTGCAGCTGTGATCTCCAGCATCTGCAGACCTCATTTTTTACTCGAAGATTTTAACCTACTGCGAATCCTCTTACAAGGATGCCTTCCTTGAAGAAGCTCTCTTCCTCCCTCTACAAGGATTTCAGTGAGTCCCTCTCTCACTGCACCCCCCAGGTCATCTCCTCTGCACAGAAGCTCTTCAGCCACGTTCTCAAACAGACCCGTTACCACAGCCACATCTCCTTCCTCAGCACCTGCCTAAGGAACCGACTGATCCTCATTTCCCCTCCCCCCACCTTGTCTCAGTCGGTTCCCTCAACTCAGCACCGCCCTCCTAACCTGCAATCCTCTTCCTGACCTCTCCGCCCCCACCCCACTCCGGCCTATCACCCTCACCTTGACCTCCTTCCACCTATCCCACCTCCATCGCCCCTCCCCCTAGTCCCTCCTCCCTACCTTTTATCTCAGCCGGCTTGGCTCTCTCTCTCTTATTCCTGATGAAGGGCTTATGCTCGAAACGTCGAATTCTCTATTCCTGAGATGCTGCCTAACCTGCTGTGCTTTGACCAGCAACACATTTGCAGCGGTGGACAAAGTTAAAAATCACAACACCAGGGGATGTCAGAGGCGGGTTCTTTACACAGAGAGTTGTGAGAGCAAGGAATGCATTGCCAGCAGCAGTTCTGGAGGCAGGGTCATTGGGGACATTTAAGAGACTCCTGGACATGCATATGGTCACAGAAATTTGAGGGTGCATACATAAGGATCAGTGGTCGGCACAACATGGGCTGAAGGGCCTGTTCTGTGCTGTACTGTTCTATGTTCTATGTTCTAAAATGCATCTGGATTGGTATATGAGTAGGAAGAGTTTATAGGGATATGGGCCAAATGCTAGCAAATGGGACTAGATTTGGTCAGCATGAATGCATTGGACCGAAGGGTCTGCTCATCTCTATGACTCTTAATGTAAATTCACCCCATAGCTATAGATGTGTGTGTGTTTGCATGTGAGGAGGGGTGGGGGTTGGAGAGAGAGAGTGTGTCCGTCCATCTGTTTTTTAAAGGATTTAAAGTCTGGTTGAAGATTTGTAGTTCGGGTGTCCTTTGTTGTGGTTCTGTTCGCCGAGCTGGAAGTTTTTGCTGCAAACGTTTCGTTCCCTGACTAGGGAACATCATCAGCGCTGAAGATGTTCCCTAGCCAGGGAACGAAACGTTTGCAGCAAAAACTTCCAGCTCGGCGAACAGAACCACAACAACGTTCTTTAAAGGAAGTTGAGACAATAAAGTAGAAAGTACTATTTTGGAGGAGTTTCCTTATTGTAATTTTAAAAGTTTTTACATCAGAAAAATGGGTTCAATTCCCATGCTGGCTCAGGTCAACATTAAGATCACATGTTCGCAACCTTGTCCTTCACCTGAGGTATAATGACCCTCAGGTTAAACTGAACGTCAGTTCTCTCTCTAATGAGGGAGCAGCCCTATGGTACTCTGAGACTATGGCAACTTTATCTTCACATTAGAATATAATTATAGGCAAGTGCAATTTGCACTGAATGACATTTAGCATTTTTATTAGCATGCTTATATTAACATTGTACATTTTAACAAAATAAATGAAAAGAATGTTGGATAATTTGTGCTGTTGACTTGATATCAAAACAAAATGCAGAAATGATTTGGAGATGCCGGTGTTAGCCTGGGGTGTACAAAGTTAAAAATCTCACAATGCCATGTTATAGTCCAACAAGTTTATTTGGAAGACACAGAATTTATAGCAGAAGTTTACAGTGTGATGTAACTGAAATTATATATTGAAAAAGACCTGGATTGTTTGTTAAGTCTCTCATCTTTTAGAATGAACATCTCAAAACTTCTTTAAAAGTTATATTCTCAAGTGAACTTTAACAACTGGTGTCATGTCAGCCCAGATAATGCATTTAAGGTGTGAGGTGCCCTGTGTGAGACTGTCTGTGCCTCAATGGTCAGACTGATTCTAATCTAAAAAACTGATTTACAAAATTTTATGTGGATTCATGCAGTTTTTGAGCAAAAACTTCTCAAACTTCTGAAATGTTTATCAAAATCTAAATCAAGCTAAAGTCACAAAATATTTGATTTTCTTTGCATTTATTTTCTTTAAATTTCAGATCTAGGTTTCTTCAATAATAGTCATGATTCGGAGATGCCGGTGTTGGACTAGGGTGTACAAAGTTAAAAATCACACAGCACCAGGTTATAGTCTAACAGGTTTAATTGGAAGCACACTAGCTTTCGGAGCGCTGCTCCTTCATCAGGTAGTTGTTCATCAGGCATGAAGGAGCGGCACTCTGAAAGCTAGTATGCTTCCATTTAAATCTGTTGGACTATAACCTGGTGTTGTGTGATTCTTAAATAATAGATTTATTAAATCTTAACTTTTAAGTTACGACCTCAAATAAAAAGCTTCTAGGTTCTAAAAGGACTCAAACTATTTTGATGTTAAATAAATAAGCTAAAGATGAAATATGATAGTAGGACAATAATTTTTTGTGTACACATTTTCTTGCATTATATTTTCTCTTTCTTTGTGAAATGTAGGGTTTGTTGGCTTTGGATTCTCCAAATACAGGCATTGTAGATTGGAGAGAGGTGGCCCTGTCATATGGAAAAGATTTTTGTGAAATGGGTGGGACTGTTAAGACACAATTTGAAGTAACTGACTTTCAACTAACTAAGGAAAGTCCTGCAAGTTCCACAGATGGTAAGGGCAGTTCACAATTCTTGATGTTTTGTTATTGATCAAAGTAGGTTTTTTGAAGTTTGAGTAAAAGGTGAGGTCTGCAGATGCTGGAGATCAGAGCTGAAAATGTGTTGCTGGTTAAAGCGCAGCAGGTCAGGCAGCATCCAAGGAACAGGAAATTCGACATTTCGGGCAAAAGCCCTTCATCAGGAATGAGGAGAGTGTGCCAAGCAGGCTAAGATAAAAGGTAGGGAGGAGGGACTTGGGGGAGGGGTGATGGAGATGTGATGGGTGAAGGAGGTCAAGGTGAGGGTGATAGGCCGGAGTGGGGTGAGGGCGGAGAGGTCAGGAAGAAAATTGCAGGTTAGGAGGGCGGTGCTGAGTTCGAGGGAATCGACTGAGACAAGGTGGGGGGAGGGGAAATGAGGAAACTGGAGAAATCTGAGTTCATCCCTTGTGGTTGGAGGGTTCCCAGGTGGAAGATGAGGCTCTCTTCCTCCAACCGTCGTGTTGTTATGTTCTGGCGATGGAGGAGTCCAAGGACCTGCATGTCCTTGGTGGAGTGGGAGGGGGAGTTAAAGTGTTGAGCCACGGGGTGGTTGGGTTGGTTGGTCCGGGCGTCCCAGAGGTGTTCCCTGAAGCGTTCTGCAAGTAGGCGGCCCGTCTCCCCAATATAGAGGAGGCCACATCGGGTGCAGCGGATGCAATAGATGATGTGTGTGGAGGTGCAGGTGAATTTGTGGCGGATATGGAAGGATCCCTTGGGGCCTTGGAGAGAGGTAAGGGAGGAGGTATGGGCGCAAGTTTTGCATTTCCTGTGGTTGCAGGGGAAGGTGCCGGGAGTGGGGGTTGGATTGGTGGGGGGTATGGACCTGACGAGGGAGTCACGAAGGGAGTGGTCTTTGCGGAACGCTGATAGGGGAGGGGAGGGAAATATATCCCTGGTGGTGGGGTCCGTTTGGAGGTGGCGGAAATGACGGCGGATGATACGATGTATATGGAGGTTGATGGGGTGGTAGGTGAGAACCAGTGGGGTTCTGTCCTGGTGGCGGTTGGGGGGGCGGGGCTCAAGGGCGGAGGAGCGGGAAGTGGAGGAGATGCGGTGGAGGGCATCGTCGATCACGTCTGGGGGGAATCTGTGGTCTTTGAAGAAGGAGGCCATCTGGGTTGTACGGTATTGGAACTGGTCCTCCTGGGAGCAGATGCGGCGGAGACGAAGGAATTGGGAATATGGGATGGCGTTTTTACAGGGGGCAGGGTGGGAGGAGGTTACAGTATTGGAACTGGTCCTCCTGAAGTTTGAGACTATTTAGGCACAGTTATTAAAATAGAAGCAACAAAAGTCAGGACAATGTGTAGCTCGGAAGGAAACTTGTAGGACATAATGACTTGCATCTGCTACCTTTTGTCTTTCGAGGTGGAAGAAATCTCAAATTTGTGTTATCTTCTCAAATATGAGTTAATGGTAATTTACCATGAAAGGTCATGTCTTCCTGACGATTCCAACACCACATTTATAATGTTGAACAAGTTTCAAAGCTGCGCCAGAGTCTGAATCAAAGTTTGTAAAAATGAATAGTATTGCATAAAATATCATAAACTGTGGAATATTTTTGACAAATGAATGTACGTAACAGTGGGTTATCATGCAGTCCTTTATACAGTGGAATGAAATTACTCGTTTGTACTTACAAATTAAAACACTTAATCTCTTGAAGGCATAAAACTGTATACAGAATATCTTCAACGTTTCAGTCTGATGTGGAAATTGTGCTTGGAAAAATCAAGTTATTCGAGTTGGGAATAATTCTCTTACAGTGGGTGTGATGAGTTAAAGAGAATGAACTAAGTTGCATCTGTTCTGTACAAAATTAGACCTGGAATTACTGGATATCTTGAAAGGAAAATAAAACCAAAGGATGAATATCCTTCACAAAAGGAGGGGTTGGTTAGTTCAGTTAGCTAAACAGCTGGTTTACAATGCAGACTGTCACCAGCAGCATGGATTGAATTCCCACACCATTGCAGGTACCAGTAAGATCCTGTCTTCTCAACCTTGTCCTGCATTTGAGATGTGGTGACCCTCAGGTTAAACCACAAGTCTTCTCTCTCTAATTAGAGAGCAATCCTCCTATCCTCTGGGACAGTAGTGACTTTGAAGTAAAATATGACATGACTCTGTGACTGTTTTTTATCTTGATTAACGTATTATGACCGAACTTAAGTTTGAAGTAGTCTTAAGTTCTGTTTAGCAATCATATATAATTTAAATTATTTACTTTTAATTTAGTCAGTACAACTTGCAAAACAAAACATCATAAAGCTATTTTTTGTTAAAATATTTAATTTAGATGTACATTTGTTGTTTATAACTTATAGCTTATAATATATTGTAGTAATTGTACTTGTGAAATTCAATATTATTAATATGGTCCAAATAGTCAATTATTCTTCTGTTTTGATTCGAAAATGTTTTTGTGTTCTAGGTCTAAAATATCCAATTACAATCAAGAGTTCAAAGGTAATGTCTTTCATTATCTAAAATGGAAGAACATGTCAATATAAGACATAATGGCAGTACGTTTTCCAGCTTAATTTGAAACAAATTAAATATTTGTAATTAACCTAAATTGCATGTTATCTTAAAAACTAAGGAACAAATTGGAATGATTTTGTACATTCAGACCATAAGATTGAGAAGCAGAATTAACCCATTTGGCTTATGTCTGCTCCACTGTTTGATCATGGCTGATATATATTGCTCAGCTCCATTCTCCTGCCTGTTTCCCGAAACCATTGATTCCCCTATTAATAAAGAATCTACCTATCTCTGTCTGAAACACATTCAATGACTTGGCCTCCATAACTTTCTGCGGCAGTGAGTTCCTTAGATTCACCACCTTCTAGCTGAAGAAATTCCACCTCATTTCAATTCTCAAACATCGTCATGTCCACTGTCTCCTGGCCTCTGAGTATTCTCTAAGTTTCAATGAGATGCCCCTCATCCTTCTAAACTCCATTGAGTATAGAGTCAGAGTGCTCAAATAATCGTTATAACAAGCCCTTCATCCATGGGATCACCCACATAAACTTCCCACACCAGCATTTCCCTCCTTTGATACGGGATCCAAAACTGATCTGAATTTTCCAAATATGGTCTGACCAGAGCCTTATACAGCCTGAGCAATACATCTCTAGCCCTCTTGAAATGGATGCTAACAGTACATTTACCTTCCTAACTGCAAAATGAACCTATATATTAACCTTAAGAGAATCCTGAACAAGAACTTCTAAGTCCTTTATGCTTCAGATTTCCAAAGCCTTTCTCCATTTAGAAAATAGTCTACACATCTATTCTTCTTACCTGGGTATGAATGCAGCTCATAATTAAGTACACTCCTCCCTCTAGCTAAAAAGGTCTTCATTACATTATTTAGAGCAAGCTCAGTTCAACTTTCAATAAAAACGACAAAAGCATGAAACCATTTATAATGACTCTGGACACACATCCATGGGGAACATCTCCTTGCATCAATCCTGTCTAGTCCCCCTCAATCATCTGTACTCCAGTGAAGACCATCCTAACCTGGTCAATCTCTCGTCATGTGTCTGTCCTGCCATTTCTGGAATCAGCCTGGTAAACCTTCACTGCACTCCCTCAAGAGCAAGAGCATCCTTCCGGAGGAGACCAAAACTGCATACAGTATTCTAGCTGTGGCTTCACCAAGGCCCTGTATAATTGTAACAGCATATCCCTGCTCCTGTATTCAACCTCTCGCAATGAAGACCAACATACTATTTGTCTTCTTCACCGGCTGCTGCACCTGCAAGCTTACTTTCAATGAATGGTGTACAAGTATACGCAGGTCCTGCTGCACACTCCCCTCTCCCAATTTACGGCCATTCAAGTAGTAATCTGCCACCTTGTTTTTGCTTCCAAAGTGATTAATCTCACATTTAACCTTATACTGCATCTGCCATTGATTTGCCCACTGACCCAACTTGCCCAGATCATGCTGGAGGATTTCTGCATCCCCACCACAATTCACCTTCCCACCTGACTTGATATCATTTTTGAAATTGAAAAAAATTGTTGAGGCAACTTTCTATCTATTTATTCTTGGCACACCCAGCTTTGGAATGCTGCATGCTGACACTGGTTGACAGCAATTAGAAAAGATTGTAATCCTGATCATAACTATTAGGTGTGTCTGATCTTAAGGATTCATTTGATTAATTTCTGTAAGATGCCACATTAACATTTTAATCAGAACAGAATAGGCCTACTTCCATCACAATGTGAGGAAAGTACCAAATACAATGTAAAATCGAGGAAGCATTTGAAGATGGGAGTAAATTTAAACCCAATCAGAGATTTTCTGGAAGACAGCAGAATCCAGGAGCTTCTAATTTCTAAAGAGCAGAAAAGATTATAATTTCAGTGAATTCAATGCAGTACAGGATGTAAAGTGACTGAAAATTGTTGAGGAAAAGGATGATATGTGAGCATTACTTATTATGGAATTGTTTGTGGGTCGTGAAATTCTGGACGCAGTGGAAGTCTTTCTGGGCAGAGCTCAGGACTGGTGCAGATTTGATGGGCTCAATGCCTTTTTTCTGTGCTGTAGACTTCTATGACTATATGACATCTGGAAAGAGATCCTTGGAAAAAATATTGGTGGAATGAAGGGATTAAAGACATAAGTGAGTATTACAGAAGTGAAGTCTAAAATAGATACACATAAGTTTGACTTGTAAAAGTGGGACTGGATGGTCTAAGTGATGGGATAATTATGGGGTTGAAACTCTCTTTGGATTTACACTGGATGTTGGATTTGAAGCTCAGGGAAAAATGGTACATTTCATTTATGAACCATATTACCAGGTACTGGTTTGTTTTTTTATTATGCTCGTCATCTGGGTTCAGACAAATACAATCAATTTTTTAAGACAGTATAGAACTACTGTTATTTGTTTGAAGAGTGAGGAGTAAGGAAGAAATATAGAGTAAAGAAGCTTTTGATATGGTCTCTCACTTTTATTGGATTGCCATTTATTGGCTGTCTCTTTCATCTGCTTAGTGATTGCCTTAGCAGATCAAGCCACAATTTCTAATTTGTATTTTGAGGCAAAATGTTCATTTATTTTCATTTTGGATAAGTGGGATGAAACATAGTTGCCCACTCTTTCTTTCCTCCTTTTTACTACCACCATCATTCTTCTCTACAAATAATAAGGCTGCTGAGAATGTAGGCTTTAATTCCTATTTTCCCTGGTATTTCAAGTTTACTCTGGATATTAATAATCCATGCAACACTAACAATGGGATATACTTATTTGTTCTTTAGTCAAGCAAGGTATACTGCAAAATATAACAATAATAGTCATATACCACAAGCTAACTCATGCAATGCTCACAGTCATGAGTGAAACTGTTTATGTGAGCTAGTCTGAAGACCAGACTGAAATATGATCAGCTGCTTCACCTCAGCTTCCAATCACTATGACTTCCATTCCTCAGCTGGCTAATTAGCATTCTGAAGCATTCTTTCTTATATTACTTTTACATGCAAGCGGCATGTGAAACCAAATCTCAAACTGTCTGCTCTTCAACAATTGATTTGGCCATTGGCAGACATCACAAATGTGTCATCTACTATAGTCAGTTTAGTCTTTTGCGCATTAAGACATTTGTTTGTTTTTAGTAGAAAGAGCCTTTACCTTCGGGTTTAATCAACCTTGACCTCAGGCTAACTTGTTCAGACTATGTATATAAGCTATTTCCATGCTTTTTTTTTGGTCATTTAGTCAACTGTATGATATTTACACAGCATAATGTGGTAACAGCGTGATCAACCACATTTGTTTAACTGACAAATAGTACACTGCGCATTTAATATACTGCATCTGTTTTAAATCAGAACTTAACACAGACACCAGTTACAACACGATGTCCCTTCAAATAGCACAGAAAACACTGAGAGATGGCCCAGCAATTTTCCAATGATTAGGTCACCATCTGACCATTTCAATAGAGCAAGTTTCAAATGTTTTGTTCATTTATCTGATCAAGCAAATTCAGTATTACTACTTACAAGGACAATTGTAATTTCTCTATAATGGCTTTGGTTCCACATGGGCCTAAGTTTGAAACTAGATCCATCCTGCCCATGTGGTGCATTTGCTTACCCTGCCTCAATATACTGCATTTACTTTTTAAAAAACATAATTACTTTTCAATTCAGATCTACCTGAAAGAGCCACAGTGGAAATGTTATGAATATATCTAATCTTATCATACTTCTTGTGATACATGCTTAATCCATTTAATGAGTAGGTAACTAATGGCTTGTCTGTGCCTTTTTTAACAGGAACCTGTAATACATTGCAGCTATGTTGTGACATGTGGTGGTCTATATTCAGACAGGCTGTCCCAGAAATCTGGCTGTAGTGGTGAGCCACGAATAGTGCCTTTTCGGGGAGATTACTTGGTGCTAAAACCTGAAAAACACTACTTAGTCAAAGGCAACATTTATCCTGTAAGTATTTGAAATATATATGATGTTTATTTTGACTTTAGCAACTACACAGGAGATTCTCAGCAAAAACAGACATTGCAAGGAAACCTCAGCAGGTCTGGCAGCATCTGTGGAGCAAAAGCAGACTTAACTTTTCAGGTCCAGTGACCCTTTTTCAAATACATTTTTCAAACCATTTGTTTTTTTGTTTTGATAGAATACAGATATAATTGGGTAGAAGTATTAAAATATATGTTTGGGTTTGGGTAGTTAATTTGGAAAAAGAACAGTATGGCCAATTGCGCTTCAATTAAAGCTTATATCCAGAAAGAGAAGTTGCAAGGTTGCAGTGATATCTCTCTCAAATTCCATTGTCTCATTTGGATATAAACTCAAATGCTTGAAACACTGACATTCTGGTTTTCACCATGATGTAGAACACCTCCATTGTGGCAAAATGCCAGAAGAAGTTGGGAATCCCAATCCTGCCCCAAACCCGTCCCCTTTCACTTTTGCAGGAGACCTGATGGTAACTGGGTTCTACTTATAACGTGCACTCCCTGAGGCTATTGGCCATTTAACTGACCAACTACCTCCACTGACATTGGATTTTGGAAACCACAATGTGGAGATTAGACCGGGTAAAAGCAGGCTGGTCCTCAGTGCATTTCTTTTAGATCACCAGGGTACTCTCTTGAACATTTGAGTTGTCCCTGATCCCAGGCAACTTTGGAGATGGGGAGCTGGGTGGGCTGCATCAGCTTGGGTGTCTGATATTCTTTGGGAGTGGATTCAGAGACCTTTTTAAGGTGTGATCAGAGGCCCTTTGAGACTGTTAAATATTAAGATTACGCATAAAGATTGCATAAAGCCTTTGAACTTGCACAGATTGTCAAGACCTGTCAATAAATGTTGTCTTATCAATAATTGTCTATATATCAAACTGTATTTTCATGAAGGAAAGTGATTTTCTCATTAGAGTATAGACAGCAATCTAAGAACTGAAGTAACAGAACTCCAAAGGAGGCACTTTTACCATTTGCAGGTGAAGTGTTTTGTCAAATGGGATCCATGGCTTGGAGCAACATTTCTGATGCAATTTTCCACTCTTTAACTTATTAGTCATGCAACATAGTTCTTTGGCACCCTTCATGTTGAATCATATTACAGACACAACAGAAGAGTAGGAAGTGCTTGAAACTACCAGAGATTCATGCTACGGTACCATATTTAAAGTCCAGCCTGCAAACCAGGAACAGCCCTTCACGTTGTGATACAACATTACTCTCGAAATTAAAGGAAAGTTTGCACAATGTTTTGCCGATACAGACCTTTTTCCAATCGGCTTTTGAAGGAACTCCTCAGATTTCACATCCAAATTAATGAAGCTTCATGTTATACCATTCCAACGTGTGGTGTGGAGGCTTCCCAAGGACATTGTTATGCCTGCATAAGAAGCTCTGAGATATGTGTTTAATCAAAGTTTTATTGCTCCATTGGGGTTAAGGTTATGCCAGTAATATCCCCCCAGGAAACAAAAGTTGGCGGGTAGTTAAATTTTTGAATGGAAAGTGGTTTGCAATTGTGTTGCACATGATTCCGTGTTGGGTGCCTGTTATGTAAGTGATTTTAGTTTTGAATGTGGGAGGCATGATTGGGGAATTTATAGATGCCACAAAAGATGTCTGTGCAATTATTCATCATGAAGAGGATGGCTGTCACCTGTGGGTTGAGTAGGTGGAAAAATGGCAAATGGAATTCATTTCACAGGAGTATGAGATTATACATTTGGGGAGGGCAAACAGAACGAGGAGATACGTGGGTGTGTATTGAGAGGGTAGAGTAAGTGAGAAACCTTGGAGTACCTGTCCATGGGTTGCTGAGGGGGCAGAACAAGTAGATAAGGTGATAAAGAAGCTATTGAGGTTCATATCCTTCATTGGGTGAGTTATTGAATACAATAGTAAGAACACAATGCTAGAATTATGTAAGACATTGTTTAGGCCACAACTGGAGTATTATGTTTAGTTCTGGTCACCACCTTACAGTAAGGGCATAATTGCTGTGAAGGGAAGTTCAAGAATGTTACCAGGGCTTGAAAATAACTTGCAAGGATACAAGTTATTGGGGCGGCACGGTGGCAGAGTGGTTAGCACTGCTGCCTCACAGCGCCAGAGACCTGGGTTCAATTTCCGACTCAGGCGACTGACTGTGTGGAGTTTGCACGTTCTCCCCATGTCTGCGTGGGTTTCCTCCGGGTGCTCCGGTTTCCTCCCACAGTCCAAAAATGTGCAGGTCAGGTGAATTGGCCATGCTAAAATTGCCCATAGTGTTAGGTAAGGGGCAAATGTAAGGATATGGGTGTGTTTCGCTTCGGCGGGTCGGTGTGGACTTGTTGGGCCGAAGGGCCTGTTTCCACACTGTAAGTAATCTAATCTAAAGTGCTGAAAAGCGGGAATGGAAATGGCATTAGTGAGCTGTATGACCTCTTTCTGTGCAGAAACTCTTTTAATTTAGACCACCAATTTGCACATGGTGTTAGCAATTTTTCTTCATCGTTATTAAGCAGTGACTTTAGATCTGATATGGCAAGATTTCAATACCATGTTCTCATGAATGATATAGGCTTTGCCTGTAAGGCAAGGTTTTCATCCCCATCCATCTTGTTCCCTTTTGTGTTGATGTCTCTGTGGCCGCTATGACCTTTCAGTCTCCCACTGTTTCTGTTGAGCCACTTTATAATAAATAATTTAATCACTGTCATTGTTCCTTTCATGACCCATTGCAATGAAACCCATCTGCAGACTTGAAGTGCCCAGTTTGTCCAGGACCTCATAGACCAATCAGACACTTGCACTGTTCCTGGCTCATCCACATTTCAGTTTTTGACAGGTTCCACTTGCCCAGCAGAACTGCTGGGCCAATTTCCATATCATAGTGGCATACATCCCCTGGCTGTATTAGGACCAAGTACCTGACTGGGTAACTCTAACTAACTCTGGTCAAATAGTCAAGGAGATTCTAATTTCTGTCAGCCATTACTCATGCCATACCAGGAAGGTACAAGTTCCACCAATTAGCTTTTCTCGCGTGTGTGTATTTATTTACATATACACACACACACACACACACACACACACACACACACACACACACACACACACACACAGGCATTTGTGGATAATTCAGAATGCTGTGGGACAAGGGTCTCGGTGAAAGTGAGCATTCAGGTGGCATAGGGACATGAAGGCTGGGGTTGGTGTTGGGGTTATGACTTAAGGGCATTTGGTTGTATGGATTGGTAGGAGTGCAACCTGGAGACTATATAACAGTGAGTTGGAGGATTGAGGGCTGCAAAAATGTGCTTTGGAAAATTAAGGTACACTTTTGAAACTGGTCAAGGCACACTTTGGTTTTGTGAATATTCATTCTTATGTGTGGTAAATTCATTGGGTTTGGCAAAGCTGTCAAGAAATTGTCCAGGGAAAGAATGTGGCGTTCAAAACAAAAGGTATTGGTCATTTCAGAGAGTCTCTTCACGTGGAACTATTATAGGGTTGATGCTGCGCGACTGATTTCCAAATTTATCGTTTATTTCAGTGAAAATAATTGTTGACAAAAGTGATTAGCTGAAGCAATTTCAATATATTGGGTGTTTGTTTTGTATCAATAATGGTGTGTTGTGTTCAATAGTTACATCATCACTAGACTGTTAACTTTATTTTGTTAGGATGTCCCTTGATTAATACATGTCCTGAACAATAGGTGGATTGGCCTGGAGAGGGAAGGATGAAGGGAGTCATTTTACATATTATAATTAAATAATTAATGTGTGAAAAAATAAAGAAATGGAAGACATCCCAAACTGCAGTTTATTTTGTTGATATTTTGCTCTTTTTTTGCTGTGAATTGCTTTGTAGTGATGCAAAATGCCTAGTATGCCAAAACTGTGGATGCCATTACGTATGAAGAAAGGCATTTAAAATTTACATTCTAATTTTGCAAACCAAGTAAAATGGCGCTGTGCAGTAAATGGACACTTTCCATAATGATAAACTGTGGCCAGTGCCACTGCAATATGGTACCTGAACTCTATTATCGTCCAATGAACAAAGCCTTTGTCGGAAATTGTATCCATTTCTTTTAATAATTAATACTTAATTGAACAATCAGAACAAAATGCATTTCTTCAGTGGGAGTCTTTGAATATTTCAGCAATGATTCTTTAAGTTATCTTTTGCTTTATAGGTTCCAGATCCAAAATTTCCTTTCCTTGGTGTGCACTTTACACCCAGAATGGATGGTAGTGTCTGGCTCGGACCCAATGCAGTTTTGGCATTTAAACGGGAAGGTTACAATGTTTTTGATTTTGACCCATTTGATTTTTCAGATGCCATAACGTATAGGTATGAACTATGTGTCTGATTGAATCTTTGCAATATATGTGTATGGATTAGAAATAGGATGGATTCATGAACAGCTTTAATATCAATCTCTATCTTCCAACATTGAATACACACTTAAAATTCCAGTTCATTCTTCTGAGGTGACAATCATTCATTAAATGTATTAGTTAGATTTTAAACTTTACGTTTCTCAAAGAAAATAATATTCCAATTCAAATCCCATATCCAATAGCACTTTTAATTACTAATGTTAGACAAGTTCATAAAAGCAGTTTATCTTTGCCACGAAGCCTATTAGTGACTTCAAAAAAAAAACCTGGAATGTGCATTATCCATAAATGGTAATTTTTCAAAGAATTATGTATTCTTGAAGAAAATGCATCCTATAACATAACTCCAGGTTCCTATACACTTCTTTCTATAACTATTCTGATGTATATGTTGTTACATACACATTTGTATGAAAACATTTTTAAGTAGGAAAAATATGATCATTCATTCAATTTTTATACAAATATTTAAATCTTTATTTATTAAAGTTTGGAAGTTCAGGTTGTATTTAGGTCTTAATCATTTCGAAATTCTCAAAAATATTGAAAAATATCTCCATCTTGTCTTTACCAGTGGGGTCCAAAAACTTATATTGAAAAATATAACTTTTGGCTTAAACGAAATGTATAGAGGAGTTGTAATTGGTGCCCAAGTGAAACAGCTTCAAAGATACATACCAGCACTCACTGTCGACGATGTCACAAGGTAAGTAGTGAAAATATATGAAGCACATTAAACTGTTTTCACCTCTATTTCTGATTAATTTTATCTCTGGCTCCCTGGGATTTGTTGTCGTTACCATAACAATCTTATTTTTTTACTTCATTAGATCTCTCCAGAAATCAATTTTCAGCAGCCATAGAAAATGTTACATTGATTTTTTTACAGATCTTCAATTAAAATATTAAACATTTTTCAAGACAATGCAATCCACCTGTTACTAGATCAATTAATTACTGAAAAACACAACAAAATCAAAATATTGTGGATACAGTAAAGACTTAGGAGGCCAGCTAGCGTCTATAGAAAGAGAAACTGTTAATATTTATGTTTGATCTGTCATCAGAAGTGGAAAAAAGAATAGAGATGGAATAGGGTTTTAAGCAAACAAAGCAATGAAAAGGAGGACAGCAGGAAAGAAACAATGGGAAGGTCTGTGTAAGTGACAATAACAAAATAATACCAACAGCTAACTGAAAAAAAATGCATGCGGTGAATTTTACCTGAAAACTTCAAATTCACTTCAGTCCAGAGGACTGTAAAGTGCTTAATTGAAAGGTAGTGCGTTGTGCTGTGAGTTTCCATTGACCTTCATAAGAACAGTTTTGGAGGTGAAGGACGGACAAGTCAGGATAGGAATGAAAATGTCTCAGTGATCAGAAGCTCAGGGTTACACTTGTGGATGGAGTGGAGGTGTTCAGCAAAGTGGTCATCCAATCTGCAATGGGTACTTAAATGTATACCAGAACACATTGTGAGTAGTGAATACAGTATGTTAAAATGAAGGAAGTAAATAATTTTTTACCTGGAAAGAGCAATCGGACTTATTGCATTCTTGTGTGAGAAAAGACCAGTTATAAATTCAGTACACTTTTTTTTTTCTGAATTTATTAAAGATTGCTAGATTCGATGCTGGTTGCAATAGCTAGATGTTAAAGATCTGACTTTTTCTTTTGAGGTGCAACATTTGTGTATTACGTATGTTTCTGTGCTGTTCTCCAATTTATTGGAGTTAGATGGAGTTCAGGTGTTTGGGAGCCTTGGTAAGCTTGATGCTTATCATTACCAACCCACTATAGGTCAATAGCCAACAAAACCAATAAATGTTTGACAAATAGCTACAATAGTAGAGCAGAAGTCAGAAAATGTTATGGCAGAGTTTATATGGCTCTGATTAAACTGCATGATTATTCTGCTTTGGTTGCGTGCAAGGGCAGGACACAGTCTATGGGATTTAACCTACACAGATTCTTAATGTAATCCATCTGAGTTACAAGGCTCAAATGGAGAAATGTAAGTTTTCAATCTCAGGAATGATATTTTAGAAGTATGCAAGTATATGGGAAAGTTAATCTTAAATATTAACATATAATATTTTGAGAGGCACACAAAAGGACAGGTTCAATCAAGTATAATATCTAATAGTACTCGTGTCAGAAAGATCAACACAGAAATGCCTTTAAGATAGTTATTTCAGAGATGAGAACCATGGAACAATTTAAGAATTAGTGGAATGCATCACAATGTAGGATGACATGCTCAAGACTACTGAGCATGTAGTCAGCAGAAAGGCTATCATGGGTTGAAGAGCAGTGTAGCAAGATAATACAAA
Organism: Hemiscyllium ocellatum; assembly: GCF_020745735.1. NCBI lineage: Eukaryota > Metazoa > Chordata > Chondrichthyes > Orectolobiformes > Hemiscylliidae > Hemiscyllium > Hemiscyllium ocellatum. Next base: position 72,566,378 of record NC_083408.1, read on the forward strand.
AATAAATGGATCATTAGGGTACAATTTTTAATAAAATTCTAAAGCCTCGGTTAGGCCAAATTTAGCACATTGTGTTTAGTTTTTGTCAGGAATATCAAAGGGTCAGTTCAGAAGAATCCATTAAAGTGACAGTTGAGGAATCCTAAATCAGCTGTCAGAATAACTGAAGAGATGTAGAGCCCTTTATTTAAGTAAACCACAACTTTTGAGAAAATTTCAATGATACTAAATATAATAATTTTTAAACTCAATTAAATAAAGGAGGTCAGGTGACAATTATAAGTTATGAAGGTTGACAACACAATTAAATAAAAAATGTTGAAAATATGCTGTTGGTCAGGCAATATCTGTGATGGAAACACAGTTAACTGCTTCAAGTCTGTGATCTTGTGCCAGAGCAACTGTTATGACAATTATCTACAATTCCAGTGCCATAAAACAGTCCAAAGTCAGTACATGGAAAACAGTATGTGACATAGAATGTACAAAATAAGAGCAAGATAGAGCCATTCAAATCTTCAAGCCTATTCTCTTTAATAAATCTTTCATGAAATGTGAGCTTTACTGGCAATTGTCCGCATCTAATTACCCTGGAGAAGGTGGAGATGAGCCTTCTCCTTGAACTGTGGTATTGATAGACTCATTGTGCTATGAGGAAAGGGGTTCCAAGATATTGACCCAGGAGCAGTGATGTTAGGATGGTGTGTTGCTTGGAGGAAAAGTTAAAGGTTGTGTTGCCATGCATCTGCTGTCCTTGTTTTTCTAAGTAGTATAAGTGTTGCATTTGGAAGGTGCTATTGAAGGAGCTTTGGTCAGTTGCTGCAGTGCATCTTATAGATGTACCTCAAAATCTATTGGTCTCTGCTGTCACTGTGGAATGAGTCAGTAGATCAGTGACAGTCAATTGAAAAGCTTTGTCTTGGAGTATAGTCATCCAATCAATGTAAAGACTATTCCACCATACTCCTCATTTTTGCCTTTTAGGTAGTAAATAAGCTTTAGGAGATGAGAAGGTTGATTGTCTCAGAAAAATCCTAATGTGGTCTTGTAGACATGGTATTTATATTCAAGGTTTGTGCGAAGATTTGTAGCTCGGGTGCTCGTTGTTGTGGTTCTGTTCGCCGAGCTGGAAGTTTTTGTTGCAAACGTTTCGTCCCCTGGCTAGGCGACATCATCAGTGCTCTGGAGCCTCCTGCGAAGCGCTTCTTTGATGTTTCTTCCGGTATTTATAGTGGTCTGTCCTTGCCGCTTCCGGGTGTCAGGAAGGACCCGATACCCAACACGAGCAAAACTAATGTAGTTTACAAAATACCATGCAAGGACTGCACAAAACACTATATAGGACAAACAAGAAGACAGCTAACAATCCGCATACGTGAACATTAACTAGCCACGAAACGACACGACCAGCTATCCCTAGTAGCCACACACTCAGACAACAAACAACATGAATTTGACTGGGAAAACACTACCATCATAGGGCAAGCCAGACAGAGAACAGCCAGGGAATTTCTAGAGGCATGGCATTCATCCACAAACTCCATCAACAAACACATCGACCTGGACCCAATATACCAACCACTACAGCGGACAGCTGAAACTGACACCCGGAAGCGGCAAGGACAGACCACTATAAATACCGGAAGAAACATCAAAGAAGCGCTTCGCAGGAGGCTCCAGAGCACTGATGATGTTGCCTAGCCAGGGGACAAAACGTTTGCAACAAAAACTTCCAGCTCGGCGAACAGAACCACAACAATGGTATTTATATGGCGGGTCCAATTAAGTTTCTTACCAGTGATATGCCCCAGGATGTTGATTGTGGAAGATTCAGTGATAGTGGCATGTAGTGGATGATTAGATTATCTCGTGTTAGAGATGACTATTGCCTGGAACTTGTGGTGGCTGAATATCACTTATCAGCTCAAACTTGAATGTTTTCTGCTTTGCTGTATACTACTCTGGAGTGCTTTAGTAACTGAGCAATGTGAATAGTATTGATCATTGTTTCCCCCATAAACTTGGATTAATGACCTAGTGGTATTATCACTGGACTGTTAATCCGGAAAATGAGCTAATATTTTAGGTTTGATTCCTACCATGGCAGATGGTGGAATTTGAATTCAATAAAAATATGGAATTAAGAGTCAAATAATGACCATGAATCCATTGTCAATTGTCAGAAAAACCCACCTGGTTCACTAATGTTCTTCTGGGAAGAAAACTATCCTTTTCTGATCTGGCCTCCATGTGACTCCACTCCCACAGTAATGTGGTTAACGCATAGCTGCTCTCTGGGATAGGCAGTAAATGCTGACCTAGCCTGAAACAGCCTCATCCCATGAAAGAATAACAAAAAATCTAGTGAGGGTAATTAATGAACTCCTGTATCAATATCCAAGACTTAACCTGTTGCCGTCTAACAACCTCCACTGTCTTCACTTTTGCTGGGTATGACTCTGAATTACTGAAGATGTTCCTCCATTTCCCCCTCCCCATTTCCATTCAGCAATATTATGCCAAATATTCTATCTCAGTTCTTTCTCCCTGCACTTTCCAGATATGTCATGATTCACCTAGTACCTCAAAATCTATTGGTCTCTGCCTTAAATATACACACAACATTAGGCTATAGTCCAACAGGATTATTTGGAAGTACAAGCTTTTAGAGTGCTGCTCCTTTGTCAGGTAGCTAGTGAGGCAGGATCTTAGGACATAGAATTTATAGTAAAAGATCAAAGTGTCATACAGCTGATGTGAAGTATTGAACAAAACTGGATGGCTATTAAGTCTTTAACAACTTAGCATGGGGTTGCAGGTTTCATATCTTTAATACGTAAATCCCTGAATTTCTTTCAAGTCACATTCCCAAGAAAACTCAAAGTTTTATGAAAAAAAGGTGACATCTCAGCTCAGACAATGCATGAAAGATGTGAGGTTAGAGTTTGTCTTTCCAACTTTGAGTCAGACTGGTTCTGCTTCCAAAGTAGGAATTGATAAAATGTCACATGGACTGACTGCCTACAGCTTGTGTGCTTTTTGAACAAAATAGAATGTATCTGCAAATACTAATCTGAAAAACAAATCCACCCCATAGACTTGTGTGTGTGTGTGGGGTGGTGGGTAGGCGGGGGTGTGTGGAAGTGAGTGTGAGAGAGTGTGTATGTGCATGCTTGATTGAGTGTGTGCACAAGTGTTACAGAGTCATATACATGTGCATTCTCAGCCACACACACCCACCCACAGGCATATACTCAGTCACACCCGCACATGCACTGAATCAAAAACACAAACACACACACACGCGCGTGCGCATGCGCATACCAGTCTATGGGATGATTTGCATTTTCAGATTTTTATTTTGTTCAAAAAGCACTCTGTAGACAGTCAGTCCATGTGACATTTTGTCAATTCCTACGTTGGAAATAGAACCAGTCTGACTCAAAGCTGGGATATAACCTCATACCTTTTAATGCATTGTCTGAGCTGAGATATCAGCTTTTTCTCATAAAACCTTGACTTATTTTAGGAATGTGACTTGAAAGAAGTTCTGGGATTTATGTACTAATGAATCAAAACCTGCAACCCCATACTGTTATTAAAGACTTAACAGCAATTTACTTCACATCAGTTCTATGACATTTTGATCTTTTACTATAAATTTGTGCCCTATGATCCTGCCTCACTAGCTACCTAACGAAGGAGCAGCGTTCTGAAAGCTTGTACTTTCAAGTAAACCTGTCGGATGATAACCTGGGTGTTGTGTGATTTTTCAACTTTGTTCATCCCACTCCAACAATGGCACGTCCACATCTTAAATATATTAAATATCCACAGCTCTCTGGGTAAAGACTGCATTAAAGGAAAACTCTTTTTGAATTAGGAAATTTCTGTTTATCTCTGTTCTAAAAGACAAAGCCCTTATTTACAAATCTGATCCTATGTTCTAGATCTCCTCAGCCAGCATCTACCCTGTCAAGCACTTAAGAATTTGTAATTTTTAATTAGATCACATCCAATTCTTCTTAACTCCAGGGAATATTGATTACTAATTTTACCTGCCCAAGACAATGTTGTCATCTCAGGAACTAGTCTAGTTAACATTGTGTACTTCCTTCAAAGCAGATATGGCTTTCCTTATATAAAATTAGAGACACTACCTAGGGTATGATCTCACTAACGCCTTGTATAATTGCAGTAGTAAGACTTTTTTTATATTTATACTCCAATCCCTTTGCAACAAAAGCTAATACATAAATTAACTTAATTGCTTGCTGAACCTGCATTTAAATTCTGTACTTCATATATAAGATCACCTGACTTTCTCTGAATTCACACATTTCCAGTCAACAAATATTCAGCATTTTTGTTTCCCACTAAAGAAGAAAACTTTGCACTTTTCAATATTATATTTCAATTGTCATGTCTTCCTAAGAGAGAAAGAGATATTGGGAACAGAAAAAAAGGTTGATCAAGTCAACAAAGACAGAAACCATGGACAACAGCCCAAGAAACAGAAACAGCAGTAGGCTTTGAACAGACTATGTATCTTGGCCTTCTCCTGATGTCTGCACCATTGCAGAAGTCAGCCTGTACATGACAAAGAAATAGCTGAACACAGTGAATTCAGAAAAGGCTGGAGTGCTGCAGAATTACTTATGCCTCTCCCCAAGCTATTCAAGTATAATTATTACGTAGATGTCAGTATTTTAACATGAAAAATTATCCAGGTTTGTTCTGTCCACTAAAAGCACAACAAATTCAAACTAGTCAGTCGCTGTCCCATCAATCTTTTCTGAATCAGAGATATTCTGAATTAGCACACAGCAATATTCACATTAGTATCCTCCAACATTATATCTACCTTATTATTTTACTTTTATTCATTCACGGGATGTTGGTGTCACTGATCAGGCCAGTATTTATTACCCATCCCAAATTACCCAGACAGTTGAGAGTCAACCACATTGCTGTGGGTCTGGAATCACATGTAGGTCAGACCAAGGAACAATGTGAGAGCAGAAAACCTGCAGATGGTAGATTACAAGGTAGACTTGAAGTAGGCTGGAAGAACATAGCAAGCTGTGCAGCATCAGGCGGTGAAGAAGTCAACGTTTTGGGTGTAACCCTTCTTCAGGTCTTGAAGAAGGGTTACACCAGAGACGTTGACTTTTCCACCTCCCGATGCTTCCTAGCTTGCTGTATTCTTCCAGCTTCCTGCTTGTCACACCAGGAAAGGATGGCAGTTTCCTTCCCTGGAGAACATTAGTGAACCAGAAGGAATTTTACCCCAACAATTGACATGGTTTCATGGTCATCATAATATTCCAAATTCCAAATTTTTATTAATTCAAATTTCACCATTTGTCATAGTGGGATTCAAACCCAAGTCCTTGGAACATTACCTGGGTCTCTGGATTAACAGACCAGTGATAATGCCATAGGTTGTTACCTCTTCTGTTATAGATGAAAAATGTGGTGCTGAAAAAACACAGCAGGCCAGGCAGCATCTGAGGAACAGGAGAATCGACATTTCGGGCATAAGCCCTTCTTCAGCCCTATTCCTGAAGAAGGGCTTATGCCCGAAACATCGATTCTCCTGCTCCTCGGATGCTGCCTGGCCTGCTGTGTTTTTCCAGCACCACATTTTTCAACTCTGGTACTCCAGTATCTGCAGTCCTCACTTTCTCCTAGCCTCTTCTGTTATAGCCTTGGTGCAAACATGGACAAAGAAATTGAATTCCAGAGGTGACAAGAGTACTGCTCGTCACCAAAGCAGCTTTTGACTGAGTATAGCATCAAGGAGCCCTAAGAAAAAACGACGTTAGTGGCAAGTAGGAACATCTCATTAATTTTTGGAATCTTCCTAGTGTAAAGGATTTTAGGAGGCCAATTATGTAGCTGTGGCCCATTGGTGGAGTACCTAAGGCAGTGTTCTAAGCTCAACCATCTTCAACTGCTTCATCAATGAGCAGTTCATATCAAAAGGTCAGAAGTAGTGACATTTACTGCCAGTTAAACTTGTTAAGAGCATTCACAACTGCTTCTGTTATTGTAGTCTGTTCCTGTATGCAGCAAGAGTTGGACAACAAAGTTTGCTGGGGGATATAAGCAATGAAGAGGTCAGAGAGACAATGTGAAGTGATTGGGTGAATGAGCAAGAACATAGCAAATGAAATATAACATGGTAAAGTATGAAGTTATCCTAAGGAATTTACATAAAATGAAAATACCTGTGCTAGAGGGAGTGTAATAAAATTATCTAGACTGATTCCTGGGATGATGGAATTGTCCTTTGAATAGATTTCAACTTAGCCTGTGTTCTATAGAAGAATGTTCTAACCAAAGCATATGAAGTTCTTAAAAGGCTTAATAGGATCAGTGCCAAGAAAATGTTTTCACTGGGTGGGAAATGTTGGAAGTAAGATGACAGAATTAGAACTTGAGTTTTTATGTTATCGGTGCTATACAAATATAAATTGTAAAGTGGCCTTAAGAGAACACCACCTGAAGTTTCTCTCCAAGCCATTCACCATTCTGGCTTGCAAATATATCTCCATTCCTACAGTGTCACTGGGTCAAAATCTAGAAATGGTTCTCTCAGGACATTGTGAGTCTACCTACAGCACATGGACTGCAGTTCTTCAAGAAAGCATTTCACCACCATCTTAAGGGCAACTTGGGACAGGCAACAATGCTGACTCAGTCAACGATGATCCCTGTCCCAGGAATGAAAAAACAAAAAAGAAATCCGAGAGGACCACGCTATCTTTTGCAACCACGTTGACTGATGATGGTTTAACTTGAGGGTAGCCATGTCTAAGGTGAGGAAAGGGATTGAGGATGTAGGACCCTTCATGGCAGCCACGCAGGAACTGAATCCACACCGTTGACGTCACTATCCATCACAAACCAGCTATCCATCCAGCTGAGCTAACTGATCCCTGATATATATTGAAATTTAGAAAATTAAAGGGCAATATGATTGAAACTTAAGGGAAATGTTAGGGTGGATAGACAAAGTATTTTCAATCATTGGGGAATGTACCCTGAAAATTAAAGCCACACATTTTGTAAGTGAAGTTAAGGAATGTTTTTACATACAAAGTGTGGTAGAAGTTTAGCATTCCCATCCACAGACAACAGTTGACGATATATCAAATTATTCTAAATCTGAACTAAAAGAGCTGCAGATGAATCAGAAACAAAACAGAAATTGCTGTAAAGCTCAGCAGGTCTGGCAGCGTCTGTGGAGAGAACCCAGAGTTAACATTTTGGATTGTGTGAACATTCTGTTCTGAGGAAAAATCCCTCGACCAGAAATGTTAACTCTGATTTCTCTCTACAGGTGCTGCCAGACCTGCTGAGCTTTTACAGCAATTTCTGTTTTCTTTTTATTCTAAATCTGAGTTTGATAGATTTTCATTAATCAAATGTATTAAGAGATTTTGGGCAAGGGTAAGTATGGAAAGTTAGGTCACTGAATAGCCATGATCTCATTGAATGGTGGAACGGTCTCTAGAGTCAAATTGCTCCTGTTCCCATGAGCCATTAAATGCAGTGGCATTTAACATGGTGGAAGAAACATTCAGAATTTTCCCATTTTGCAAACTACATCATGATGGGTAATTACACGTTACCAAAATAAAGATTTATAATAATCCAGATTGTTCTATTATCTCAATTATAAGGGGATAGTGGAAAGCAAAGTGCATAATTCTAAGGTTGGGCATACAAAATTAGAAAAAGCATTTCTCAAGAATGCATTGAAGGAGTTTGATATGTATCACTTTGATATTCAAGATTTTGATCTGTAATTTTCTTCAATATTGGCTTATGATTTTGGGAAATTATCCTGTCAACATATACAATTGAATATTCAGGATTTGTAATATTTGTTTGTGAAAATCGGTGTAAACTACGGAATTAATAATCTTAGTCATAACACAGATATAAAATCTCATTGATTTTGTGTATAGTCAGAGACTTCAATTTTGATTTCTGCAAAAGGAAGACCAGAATTGATAACATTGTGTTATCTGATGCATCTGATTAGCATACTGTATAATTTAAATTGAAAGCCAAAGTAATCTTTCCATATATGGATTAGTTTGTATTCTGTTGTAATTCAAATAACCTCTAGAGTATGCTGTGTTCTGCAGGGGACCATCTGGAGTGAGAGCCCAAGCCTTGGACAAAGATGGCAATCTTGTGGACGACTTTGTGTTTGATGGAGGTTCTGGTGCTATTGGGAGCCGTGTTCTTCATGTTCGAAATGCTCCTTCTCCTGCAGCTACTTCATCCTTAGCTATTGGTGAAATCATTGCTGATGAAGCAGAGAAGAAATTTAAGTTGTAATATTTTACATGTTTATGTTTTACAAAATGTTGATAAATTATGCACAACCAAATATGGCAATAACTTAGTACATCAGATGAATATCTGAATTTCTTGTTATTGGGTGTGCTTTCTCTTACCCTTCTACACCATTGAGTCCTCCTGAAGACTGTTGCACTGAAATTCATTACTCAGACTTTTATTTATGAATTTAATCAAAGGAGGCAGCTCTTCTCCAGCCCAGTTCAGATGTGCCTTATTTGCATTTGTGAAAGATTCCAATAGCTAATTATTAACAAAGAATTATATTAACTTAAACTGCTACAAATTGAAATAACCATAAAACTTTGTATGAAAATAAATTTTACAAAACATATTTCAAGCTATTTATACTACTTATGTTTGAGTTTGTAGAGAGACCACACACAGTAAGAATACCATTACCGGCTCCATTTTAAATGCCACACTTTTTTCATATTCTTGGGTTAGTTATGGAAAGTGACACCACTTGTAATAATTCATTGGAGTTATGAGCCTCAAAGGATCTCTAGTCTGGAGTCAGGAACCTTTTGTCAGGTAAGTTCACAAAGTGACAACTTTACAGATCATAATGTTGTAGCTTATAGCATGTGAAATATATTTAAATACCGTGGGGCTTTCTTATTTAAAAAAAGCAAATGACCAACATTGTGACAGTAGAGAAGTGTAAAGAGCATTTTATCCAATGAACAAGTGTTTTCTACATTGACCAATAATAGCATTCAGATTTGACACTAATTTTGCCAATGATATGATTTTTATTTTTGTTATGCTGCCCATATACCAGTCCTGTGCTTCAGATGGCTGACCTCTTTCAGAGCAAAGTGTTAATGTATCAGCTTTGGAGGTTTTATTAATACAGTGCAGTGGACTCTATTATGAATGCTTGGCTGATTTCCAACAGCCCCCCCCCCCCCCCCAATGAATTTTAGAATGGAATGGGTTGTTGATATAGCTCGAGGGTGTCATGAATTAATTTGACAGTTTCATTATCATCTAAAAGGATCAATTTTTAAAGTGGTTTTGAATGACTGTTTTGACTCTATCTAGAACATCTGAAAGACTTACAAATGCTATCATCGGGCTCAGAAGTTTGAAACATATACTGGCTACGTGGTCGTAGTAGGAGTGTGGTGCTTTGGGGGGACTGAGCTGGTATGAAGATGCATCAGAATTGAATTGAATTGAATTTATTGTCATGTGTGTTGAGGCACAATGAAAAGCTTTGTCTTGCGAGCAATACAGACAGATCACAAGGTTAAGTAGCATAGATAAGTAAATAACAGGTAAGCAGCAGCAAAAACAAAAACACAGGCACAGGCGAATGTTAAGAGTTTGAGAATCCATTCAGTATTGTAACAAAAGTAGGGTAGAAACTGTTTCTAAATCGTCTGAGAGGGTGAGAGCTAAGGAGAGGTTTATCATGAGGGATAAGAAGGTAAGGTTTTTAAGAGGGTCACTTACATGCTAATGTTTCAAGTATCCCAGGTAAGACATCTAACCCAGCTACATAGGCCTCCACACCCATCTCTCAGTTTCTGCCTCTTACAAGAAATGGCAGCCCTCACACTGGCCTGCAACTGCCACCCATGATAAAAATGGCATTGGAAAACAGGCCAGGCAAGAGAAATGATCATGATATTGAGTAATGGCCTGATTCGAAATCCTTATTTAAAGATGAAAGACTGGATTGTCAAGTAACTGAACAGGGTGGGGCTGTTTTCCCTGGAGTGTTGGAGGCTGAGGGGTGACCTTATAGAGGTTTACAAAATTATGACAGGCATGGATAGGGTAAATAGGCAAAGTCATTTCTCTGGGGTTGGGGAGTCCAGAACTAGAGGGTATAGGTTGAGGGTGAGAGGGGAAAGATATAAAAGAGACCTACGGGGCAACTTTTTCACAGAGGATGGTATGTGTATGGAATGAGCTGCCAGAGGAAGTGGCGGAGGCTGGTACAACTGCAACATTTAAGAGGCATTTGGATGGGTATATGAATAGGAAGGATTTGGAGGGATATGGGCCAGGTGCTGGCAGGTGGAACTAGATTGGGTTGGGATATCTGGTCAGCGTGGAGGGGTTGGACCGAAGGGTCTGTTTCCATGCTGTACATCTCTATGACTCTGAGTTGTGCGAATAGCATCAATCATTTAATGGAAAGCTAGATAAATGCCTGAGGAAGAAAGGAATAAAAATATAGTTTATAGAGTGAAGGAAAGCAAGATAGGAGGAGCCTTGTGTAATGTACTGCTGTAAGACTAAATGGCCTATTGCACAACAAATAATCAATATATTCAACACATGTTAAGTATTATACAATGTAATTTGGATTTCTGAAGAAAACAGTGTTTCTAGTTCTCATTCTTCCTACCTTGAACCTTTTTGACTTCTGAAATGCATTTCAAATTTGGAGTTTAACCTCCTAGTCCCTTTCCCATTACTCATGGATCAACCATAAAGCTGAGCACTTGTAGCCTCTTGAGTAATGGGAGCATCAAAGCTGAGCCAGTCCTTTTCTCAGCTGGCGTGCATATGTCTGCATTAATCAAACAGTGCTGAATAGTGGTTCAAAGTGAGAATCCTGAGGAATTTCGCCTCCATCTCAGAAGGTACTGAAGCCATTTGTGGTGTCATGCTCCTGTTCTAGCTGAAGTAAAATACAATAACTCATCAAATAGCAAAAAATAGCAGATGGTCCTCATTTTTTGAGTCAGTTATACCCTCTTTAAATTCATCGAACCAGTGTGCAGTTACCTTTGCTTTAAATGTTTTTGATTACATTATTGAAAAATGTTAGATACACAAACCAGGAAAGTACCTGATATATTTTCCTGTGAGCACTTTTGGTGGGTAGTATGATGAACTATTCAATGGAGAGAGTTGTGAAGAGGGATTTGTAAAGTTTGCACTAGTAGAAAAATTAAGCAAAATTAACTTAAAACCTTTATATTTAAGTATTTAAAATAATCCTAAATGATTAATTTGTAACAATGCACTGAACCACTTCCTTTGGTAACATTAATATATTTTTCAATGAAAAATAAATCTGATATTAGTTCATTATTGAACTTTTTCTCCAACAACCTGGTAAGAGTACTCTTGTTTTGTCGTTTGTGGTTTAATAGTGGGTGAGGTTATTTGGTCTGTTCTTCAAAAATACCTGTGATGGTGCAAATATATCTCGCACCCATCAATAGCTAATATCAAGAATCATATTCATACAACAACGTTCTCCTCCTCAAGTGATAATCCAGAGATCCAAGTAATGTTCTGGGCGCTGGGTTCAAATTCCGCCATAACAAATAATGGAATTTGAATTCAATAAAAAAATCTGGAACTAAGGGTGTAATAATAACAATGAAGTTGTCGGTTGTCAGATTTTAAAAATCCATCTCATTCACTATTTTCCTTCAGGGAATTAAATTTCACGTTCTTACCTGGTTTGACTGATAACATTCGTGTGGGTCTGGAATTGCTATCGACTCTTAAATGCTTTCTTCGCAATTAAAGATGGAATAAATGTTGACCTAGCAAGTGACACCCATATCTCATGAATTAATAAAACACATTGCCATTGGAAAGCAACTGTCTTGATTAAGAATCTCCACAAAGAATAAAATAAGTCCACATTCAGGGAAAGTGATTGAAGACAAAACAGCTGTACAAAAAAATTACACAAAAGAGTTATCCATTTTCAGTCGGTACTGGTTAAGCAGGATTCATGGTGCCCATTTCACTGTGGCTTGGAGGGATTTTTCTCATGTAGCAAGTATTCACTCCCTTCAGTACTGACACACAGTAGCAATAATGTGAACCTCTACAAGATCATTCGGCAGCACCTTCCAAACACAAACACTTCCATCTGGAAGGACAAAAACAACAGGAACACCACCAGCAAATTCCCCTCCTGACTTGGAAATATATTGCCCTTGCTTTACTTGCTGGGTGAAAATCCTGGAATTCCTGGCCTACTCTACAATATATGGAGAGCAGCAGTTCAAGAAACCTTTTCAAGGGGAGCTTTTCAAGGCCAGCCAGCAATGCTTATATCCAACAAGTGAATTAAAGAATCTTCCCCTCATCTTGTTAACTGTGCAACCGGGTTCTTGGATGGCCTTGGGGAAATTGCATAGTCAGAGATCCACTACCACAGCCATTCACCACACACCTCTGGTGCCATACTTAAACCCTGCTGCACATCCATTCACATGCTGCAAGCAGGAAATCCCCATCACAATCTGGTGTTCAAGCCTCTACGTTCAGGACATAGCCCATAGGAAAGGAAAGCCCAATCCCTGCTTTCTGGGCAGGAACCTGGAGGTATTCATGGATAGGGTGGTGGCAAGAAGGGTGATCATTTTTTCCAGTTGACCATCACAAGATCCAGGCCACCATACCATGTTAGTCTGGACACAGATAGTAGCTTGGGCCAATTCTCTGATTTGGGTTATGTAGAACACCCAGAAATACTGGAAGGAGGTCAAAAATCTGCGCTCTAGAAGGGTTGCTGCCCCTATTTTCTCCTTAGCCTCACAGGCCTACAACTATTATTTTGTCACTACAGGTGCCTCTCACCAAGGTTCACGGATTACAACTCTCACCAATATATGCATTAGGTCCACTCAACAGCTCTCACTCATTCTTTCCTGTCAAAGTGCTAACTCTCCCTGACTTTTGCACATCTTCATTTTGCAGACATCTTGCACATCTCCACTATTTGCACTATCATTTACTTCCAGACCTGATGACATGCTTCCTAATATATTAAAGCACGTAGCTACAGAGAGTAGTGCATGGGTTAACAAGGGCATAAGGTTATTGCTGACTTTTCAAAAGAGGAAAGCACCCATTGGGGGCTTATGAAAGTGTACCAGGATCAGTTTGATGGATCAGAATATGCTGATGGTGGTGGACCAGGGAAAGGGTAGTAGGGTGATAGTAGGCAGATGCACAGTGCTAACAGCACGGCTTTTCTGTCACAATTTCATGCATCACTCAATAGTTTGTTACTATGCTCGGATGGAAGTACGACCTGATATACTACTGTCCTCTATTCGTCGGCTGGTTTTGAGTGATTTCCATTTCCTCACTAACACTTTGTCTATTAAATAATAATACTCAAGGATAGGTTCTGATTCAGTTTCTGGGTAGACAGGTAATGTTCACTGAATTCAAGCTCTGCCTGTTGCATTTCTGTTAAAAGAGATATGTCAGCCTCTTTCTTTTTACTGTCATTTTTTTAATTTGGGTTTTCAAAAGTAGTTTCAGGTAATTGGATTTCCACATCATTTTATTTTTCCAAAGACATTTCTTATTGGCTCATTCTATGGGCATATATCTAATCTCTTCATAGTCAGGCGACAATCCAGAATATTTCTCCTGTGGCATTTCAATCTCTTTTACTTCCACTTGTGATGGTACTATGCCTATAAGAGAGATGTTCTGTCCTGTTTCTTTTGCAGATGCAAGTTCTTACCGTGGTGTCAATGTCTCCTTCAGACAGGCAATTGGTAAACAGCTTTGAGTTTCTCTGGGTGTGTTTATTTAAAGTAAGACAAAAGAATCAAGAGTGGGCAGTGTCAAGTTCTCACAGACCCAAAGGATTTTGGTTTTGCTTTCATTTAGTTGGTGGTTTTGTGCTGGCTGGCAGGGCTGAAAGCTTGAGTTCTCAGTTGCTAGAGCATATTGTTTCTTTTGGTTTTTCTTTTTACTAGATTGGAGAGAGACAGCACATGAGACTAATGAGTGTTTGGGCTGAACTGCCTTTGCCAAGGGTGTCTTTTTGGAAAATTGCCTACACTGGAACAGCTTATGATTAGTGGTTAAATAATGCATGATCTTGTTAAGTATTTCAGGTAAATAAAGTTATGCCAATTGTTCCTTTTGTTGTATTTTAACTGTGTTGTAAGAATAAAGTGTATTTTAGTTAAAGTTTGGGGTGGATGAATTGATTCACATCTGGAAGACAGCGCCTTATATTTGCATTTTAAAATATATAAAAGTTAGGGTACTTTGGTGGGTGTGGTGGGGGGGTGCGGTGGCTGGTCTGCTTCATAATGTATTGTTTTTTAAATTTATATAACAATGATATTATAACATTAAGTCTATTATTCTACATAGTCATATTCATTTGTTATATTAAATTATTTTGAGATATTATTATATGCATTTTCCTGCAACAGAATATTTACCTGATTTGGCAATGTTTATGTTATCCCTTGTAACATAAGAAACTGGACATAGTTTTGAAGAATTCAAGAGACATTTATTAAAACTACTATGCATAAACATTACATTCGTTTTTCAAGTAAGTACCTGGGTTATCATTCAGCTCTTAGGTTACAAAAGAGGAACATGCCTGCAGTAGCATTCATACTTCAAGTGGTCCACGTAAGATGGCTAATGAGACTTTTATACCCTTGGGTCATGCGCTATGAAACAGTGATGATACTATGAATATGTTTCTTAAAAGGTACACTGACATACTGATTGTGAAATATAACACAACAATATTAAATGAAAATAAAGATAAAAACTGATTGTGGAATTCTTTACACCACTCATTCCAACCATAAATTGTAAATATATTTTTACATAGCTATCACAGTTGTGTTGGGCAGGATGGATGGTCATTATCTGTCAATTATTATTCATAAGTTTGAATTAACTTAAATACCATTATCTTCTATTGAATAGCTCCAATTTGCAAATAACCATTGTAGATTTTTTTTTCATGTAGTAGTGCTTTAAACTAGGACAATCATATGACAGAAGCAGTTGTCTATAATAATAGTGACCATGATGGGAGAGCAGATTCATCTGTTATATATCGAGGAACAGATTTTTATAAACTTTTCGAAAGGATTTTCAATTGCTGGTATTCTGTGGAAATCACATTGGACTCAAAACTTTACCTGTTTCGGTCTCCACCACTGCAACCAGGCTTGCTGAGTTTCCCCAGTACTTTCTGCTTTTGTTTCAAATTTCCAGCATAAGTAATATTTTGCTTTTACTCAATTAGACTATAATGTGATTAAGAAAAACATATGCAATTTTATCCAGATTTTCTTTTTAATTGTTGCCCCTGCAAAACTCAGTCACTTTGCTTTAGCGACTAAATGCTATCTAAGCACATATATTGTCCCTGTACTATTCTGCAAAGTTTGTTCTTTTGAACTTCTTGTCACAGGCCTAAAAGGAAGTCTTACAATTTTCAAATCTGCACAAGTCTTCTGATTGTTTCGCTCTTACATTAAGAAGTTAGAATCCATGGCAAACTTATTTTAAGAATTAACTCCCGAGATTTCAAGGAAGTTAAAAGATTGTGAAAACAAATACTTCAAAGGAATTTCAAAGAATAGTATATTATTAATTTATTTGAACTTGTGACCAATGGTTTTCTTACATATCAAAGTGAGCTAACACACTTTCAAAAGTTTAGGAAATTGGGACTTACTTCATTGAACAATTTAAAATTTAAAACTGAAATAAAATAGTTAAATAAGTTCAAACTGAGATACTGCTAACAAATCTTTATAAACATTCATGAAAAAGCACATCTTTAAGAAATTAATAATTTACAATGATGGTTGCCCAATGTTCTAAATAAATCAGGATATTGTTTTAATAGTTAACTCCGGATTTCTGATTAGCCAAATAATGAGTTCCGTTGACTTCTAGTGACTGTGTAACATTGGTTACATTGTCTTCTAGATGCAAAGAGATCTTTCCCTACTTTTGACCTATTGAATTCAGGGGTTTGCCCAAATTATCCACCTAGGTCTGTAACCTTTGGGACTACACTATCACTTTCCAGCTTTTTAGCACTGTCAGTGGCTCTGGTTCTTCAAAGCTGTTCCACCAGTCTGAAAGTGTGTTCCAACTCCTTACTGCTACCCTTGTCTCTCTGCCCCCTAAATTCTCTTGCTGTCTCTCTCAGGCTTCTCCTGCTTAGGGGTCCTGCTGATCAGTCTGTGTTCCTCTTCCTCATTCACTAAGCATCAGAGACTTCCTAGCCAAGTACTGTGGAGCTCTTGATGCATGAACATGCATGGAACTTTCTCATAAAGTTTAAAATTCTGCTCAGCATTCTTCTGTGGTCACCTCTGAATCAAAAGGAACATGCTGCAGTGTAGGAGGGTAGTTACTGGTCTTCTGCAATCTGCCAGAAAATTTGCCATCATTTCTCTGCTACTTCTCACACACAGGGTTACCACTCACTCTAATTCTGCCACTTCAGATACTAAACCTCATGAACTACAACTCTCACTATTTCATGTATGACATCCATCCACACACATCATCCTCCCAAACTACTATTCCCGCCCTCTGCACGTCTTGCTCATTCACTGCAAACATTTCACCACTATTCATGTATCTCCATCATCACTAACTAATCTTCAATGCACTTCCTTAATCCTTCCCTTAGTCTCATTGCACAAGAGGGCCAAGACCCATGGATAGGGTGAATAGCCAAGATATTTTTCCCAGGGAGAGGGGGTCCAAAACCAGAGGGCATAGGTTTGAGATGAGAGGGAATGATTTAAAAGGAACCCAAGGTGCAGGTTTTTCCACACAGAGGGTGTTGTGTGGATGGAATGAGCTGTCAGGGGAAGTAGCAGGGTTGGTTCAATTATAATATTTAAAAGGCATCTGAATAAGAACATGAATAGGAAGGATTTAGAGGGATATATGCCAAATGCTGCCAAAAGGGACTGAATAAATTTAAGATATCTGGTCAGTGTGGACCAGTTAGATGGAATAGTCTGTTCCTATACTGTATAATTCTATGAATATGACTCAGTGGGGCTGTGGTGGTGACATCAGGTCTTCACTTCCCACAAAGAGAAAATTCTCAATCTGCTTGGAGAAGAGCAAGACTATTTGTAAGGCTGGGAGGAACTCAGTGGCCAAACAGCTGCACTGTTCTAGTTCCACTGCTGTTGATACCAGTGCAAACTCAATCTTAGTCTTCACAAACATTTATCCCTCTTACACAACTACTTCCATCTCATTGCAGTCACCAGCTGAACCTCGCAAACCTCTGTCAGGAAGTTGATGGCACTGGAGACCCTCAACTCTTCTTCCACCTCTGAGGAGGAAGCCTCGGAACCCTCAAAGCAACCACCGATTAGGCCTTTACCTGGATCCTCCACCAGCTTAGAGACTTCCCGTTAGTAGATAAACATTTATTTAGCAACAAAAAAGATCAGTGACTACAATAATAAGGTCCACATGTTGTTTGCATTATCTAAGGGCTACTTCCCAGACTAAAAAAACCAAAATCATAAATAAAGTCCAAAAACCGCTATTCATCATGGACGAGGTTTCAAAATGTTTATCTCTGGCTTCCTGCACTTGAAGATGTGTTTTCTGGTTCATGTTGTCTTGAATTGTCATTCCATTCTCGGAAGAATGCTGTCAATCACCCCTTTATTCTACATCCAGGATGTGCCCCTTTTGCCAGCTAGATTGTGAAGGACATACAATGATCTAGCACATGCTGGAGCAATCCAATCTTTGATAACTCATCTTCAGGACCTGTTGTTTATTTTCTGCTATAGCCATGGTAGAGTCATGAATTGTACACCAATTCCTGTTTTCACGGAAGATAGAGGCACAGCACTCCTGTAGAAAGCACAAAAACATTGATAGTACTATAATTGAAATTCCCTATATACTTTGAAGGACCATGTTATCTTTTTGGACCTGTCAGATAGGAAAAAAGAATTGTGTTTGGGGCTGAACTTGAGAGTATGTGGATCCACAGATATCTGTGTATAACAAAGAGTGAGTGTATCTTCAATCTGAGGGCCATGTAAAGATGTCATGAGCAACTATCCTTGAATGGCCTGAAGACCTTGGAAGGATACAGAAACCTGCGGGTTCTCTTGTATGGAAGAGTCATAACAGCTCCCATGATATCTGGTGCAGACTTCCAAGATTTGCACTGATGGTCATATGTAATTTGAAAATCGATGGAGCGGAAGACTTTTCTATTGATGAATTCTGCTGATTGGTGAGGGGACACTCTTGAAGCAATACTGTTGAAATATTTAGCATCCTTTATCTGGGGAAACCAGCGAAGGTGGTGAATCCCACTGCCTGAGCTGCTTTCTTTTCCTCAGCACAGTGGAAACACAGGCCAGAGAAAATGATGTCAGTTACATCATGGGTGCATTTATGGGATGAAAATTGGGAGGTGCCATATATATCCCCAGTTACTCCTTGAAATGAGTCACTGACATAAAACTTTAGTCACTGGGATGGGATAGCTACCTAGTGCTTCTGAGCAAGGTACAGCTCTAGTAGATGACAGTGAAGAAGACCTTGGATATCCTTCACAGGCACCAGCACTGTTTTCAGAGATTTGAATAAAATGATAGTGAAGTGTATAGATGTGAGATCTCATCATTCTCTGCTTCAGAGGGATCTTCACTTGCTGTGTCTCCACTTGCAGGCTTTGTAAGCAACCTCTGGAAGCTGCTGTTCTTACTGACCAAGTTGTAATTGATGTCTCCTTCTACACTGTCTTCACATTGAAGTAAGGCTATGAGAACTCCAGCCACAGCAATGTCCATGATAATAAAGGCAAAATATGGGAGATGCTGGAAATCTGAAACAAACACAGATGTGAGAATGTCAGCAGATGTGGCAGTATCTGTGAAGAGAGAAACAAAGTTAACATTTCGAGTCTGATGTGACTCTTCAGAACTGAAGGGTGTTAGAATTGATCATTTTGATAGACAGAGGAGGAACAAAAAGGCAGATGGTATTGAGGTTCAAAGCCGTAAGATTTGTTAATGTTGGAGAAAGAAGAAAAGAAATGTAAAAAGGGTGTGAGAGGAGAGAATTAATCCTTGCTACGAAGTGCAAAGTCAACAAGATAGAAGCATGACGTGATGAGGAAGTGAAGGGAGATAATGTGAGAAAAATGGAAACAAACATAATGTAGTCAATTTCTGAAATTATGGATTTAATATTGAGAACTCAAGATTGTAAAATGCCTCAGTGGAAAATTAGGTGTTGTTGCTCAGACTTGTGCTGTGTTTCATTTGAACATTACAGCAGGTCCAGGGTGGAATTGTTATCATGAAAACAAAGTGGTTTTGTGAAATATGAGCAACTGGGAGGTCAGGGTCATTCCTACAAACAGAGCGGAGGTGTTCCACAAATTGGTCACCCTATCTGCATTTGGTCTCAGCAATGTGAAGAAAGTTACCTGGTGAGTAGTGAGTGCAGTAGACTAAATTGAAAGAAGTACAAGTGAAATCCTGCTTCATCTATTTAGGGCTTTGGAACATATTTTTGTACATGAAGTTCAACATGATACAATGTGAAATGGTATGTTACCTTCTCTTATAAAGGATTTGGAGTATGAGTAAAGAAGTCTTAATAAAATTGTACAGAGAATTTGGTGAAGCCACTGGAGAAATGTGGATATTTAAGTCTCCCCATCTAAGGAGGAGCATACGGTCCCTAAATGGAATGCAATGAATTTTCACAAAAGTTCCTTAAGTAATGGAACTTCCCTATCTGGAAAGATGATGTTCTCAAGAGTTCATAAGAATGTATAGAGATGGAAATGTTCTGATCAGTACCTAAAATTCTTAAGGGCCATGAAAGATTAGGTGTTGAGAACACGTTTCTCCTGGTTAGGAATCTAGAACAATCTCAGAATAAAGGTCAGTCAGTCAGGATTAAGATGAAGAGAAATACCTTCACACAAAGAATCTTTGGAATTCATAACAGAGGCTGATAATTTTTTAGGTATAAAGTGAATTGAGTGTTTTGTGTAGAGAGGTGGAAGATTAGCCATGATTATGCAAAATGATAGGACACTCAAAAGGCCAAATAAACTACTGCAGCCCTTATTTCCTATGCCCTTAGTACAAGTGTATGAAGGGTGACTATTTTTTTGAACTGCAGCCTATCTTTAAAGTACATACAAAAGCTGAGATAGGAAAAAGTGACTCAGAAGCATGATGTAATGACTAAGTTGTGCAATAACTTTACATGCTGGGTTCATTTTTGGGAACAAAACAACAAGAGGTCAGTAGGCTTCCTGTATTCTTCACGATAAGGTCAGTGAGTACCTCCAGGGACATGCTACAATTTTATTACAAATTTTTAACAATTAATAGTATTTGCTGAATACATTTTCAGACTTATTCTGTTTCGTTTTATTTACCCTAAAATGCAATTTTAAGAGATGCAGAGTATAGTAATGTAATTGTTTTTGCTGGTGTCTTAAAAAAACCCACAAAATTCCATTATGCAAATTAATTCTAACACATGACTTGAAATAAAACTTTAGACAAATTGATTTTACCAATGTGCCCTTATTTACAAATCGTAACTTTGCTTAAAGTGATACAAAGTAAACTCAAGTGTGCCTATGTACTCGCTGATTTCTCTCATTGAATGGTTCATCTGTCACATATTCATATTTTGACTTGCTGAACTATCCTGCATGTAATGAAATCTCACATATGGTAGGAATGTTGCTTGTGACTGCAGACCAAATTTAAAAATGGATTGAGAAAATTATTTAAATAAGAACCATGGTGTAGAATATCATGTCAGTCATTTTCTCCACAGCAAAAGCTAAATTTTACTTTTGAATGGCATGTGAATCCAATTACTTTGCGCAGATGTTCCACAGGTTCTCAGTTGAATCATTGAATAACATGAGTGATTCGCTGTTAGGGTATTGCACTTTTGCTTTTGGCTGTGGTTTCTGATACACAGGAGCATGTGCATTAAAAATGATATCTTTCATAAATATAGTTCAACAAATAGTGACAACTGGCAAATATTTATGCAATTTTAACATGGCAACGTCGTCTAGCCTACATATGACTCCATAATAACAACTCTTTGGTGTCTTCTGAAATGGCCTGAGCAAGCCATTCAATTGTATCAAACCACCCAACAAAGGCATACTCATGGATCATCTCTGACAATGACCTGGATATCACAATTCCTGAGTATGTTCTGATCTGCCAGAAAGGCACAGTGATATACGGTTGTGAAATGGTTGTCCTGGGAGTCCTTGACATTGACTCTGACCCTAAGACATTTCATTACATCAGGTCAAAAATAGGCAAGGAAACCTCTTTGTGATTACCATCCACAGCCGACAGCCCCCTCAGCTGATGAATCAGTTGTCGTTGTCTTCCATGTTGAACACACTTAGAAATAGACAATCCAAATGGTACAAGGTCCATAAACAGCAATGAAATGAATTCTGTTTCGGTGGTTGTTTTGAAAACTGAATACTGGCTAAGATGTATTTTCCTGCTTCTCTTCAGAATGCGACATGGAGTGTTTTACATGAAAAAAGACAGGGTCATGGCAGTTTCTGGATAAGCCTGCATAAATGTTTAAATCAACAAACTATGGCCTCAAGGTCAGAGTGCTGGACCTAAGCCAAAGTGACAGATATGTCTAATGTACACAAATATTGTGTCAGTGTCATAGACCAGTAGAATTCAGGCTCATACTGCACTCTTCAGATAAATCTCCTAGATTTCAGACTGGTTTTCTTGTGAGGAGGCACAATACATTACCTACAAGTTATAGGTATGGTATTTTCACCTTTGGTTCTTTTCCCTTTTTCCTCTCCAAGTGTAAATTAATAAAGAGCTTTTAAACTGTTGCTTATTGACTGTGCTAAATAATAATAAAATTACAATCTGTTGAATCAGTTTAGGATTTGAAAATCTAAGTAAACAAGTTGTTTATTGTGTAACTAAGTGAACAGAGTACTCAATCTAAACAATGATTCTATCAATTAACCCACCTTGTTAAGTTTATTTACTAGTCTCCTAAAGTTAATATATCATCAGTTGCAAGGCCCTGGGTGAAATTTAGTAAAATGTATCTAATATCTGGAAATAGCATTTAATTTTTAAGTTTTTAAATGTTCTTTTGAGACTCCATAACTTAAAAAGTGACTTGATAACCATGTGTTTTTGATATAAGCAAATCATTTAAAAAGAGGAACCAATGGAAAATTGTATTACTTGGCAGATAATCGGAGATAGTGAAAAGAAAAAAAAAACTTTCATTGCACCTTTCACAATTTCAGTTCAAAATATTTCATAGCTAATAAAATATGTTTTCAAGTGTAGTTATTGTTGTCAGAAAACATGGCATCCAATTTGTACAAAGCACAGTTACATAAACAAGAATGAATAAAAATCTGTTTTGATTGGCTGAGAGCCAAGACAACTATCCTGATCTTAGAATCATAGAGACGTACAGCATAGAGATCCATGCCTGCCAAAATATCCGTCCACACTAATCCCATTTTCCCTGCACTTGACCTATATCCTTCTAATCCTTTCCTCACAATGTATTTGTCAAAATGCCTTTTAAATGTTGTTAATGTACCTGTTGGCAGCTCATTCCATATGTGTAACCCCCTCTGTGTAAAAAAAGTTACCCCTCAGGTTCCCTTTTATTCTTTGCCCTCTAATCTTAAACTGATGCTCTCTAGTCCTTGATTACCCAACCATGAGAAAAAGACTTAGTGCATTCACCTTATCCATGCCTCCCATGACTTTATACACCTTTATAAGGTCCCTCTCAGTCTCCTATGCTCTAAAGAAAAAAGTCCTAGCTTGTCCAACCTCTCCTATAACTCAGACCACTGAATGCTGGATACACCCTTGTAAATTTCTTCTGCGCTATTTTCAGTTTGATAACTTTCTTCCTATAGCAAGGTGACCAAAACTGAACACAGTACTCCAAGTGCAGCCTCAACAACATCCTGTATAACTGCAACATAATTTCGCAACTTCTATACTCAATCCCTGACTGATGAAGGTCAGTGTGCCAAAAGCCTTCCTCACTGCCCTGTCTACCTGTGACTCCACTTTCAGAGAACTGTGTATCTGAACTCCAGGATCCCTCTGTTTCACTACACTCCTTAAGGACCTACCATTCAACATGAAACTCCTACCTTGATTTGATTTTCCAAAATGCTAGACCTCACACTTATCTATATTAAACTTCATTTGCCATTTCTCAGCTCACTTCCCCAGCTGATCAAGGTCCTGCTGCAATTTCTGATAACTTTCTTCACTGTCCATGATACCTCCTATTTGAGAGTCATCAGCAATCTTACTGAGCATGCCTTGTATATTCTCATCCAAATCATTGATATAGACAACAAACAGCAATGGGCCCAGCACTGACCCCTGAGGCAGTCCACTAGTCACAGCCTCCAGTCTGACAAACATCCTTCCACTAATACCCTCTGCTGCGTACCATCAAGCCAATTTTGCCAACTCGCCCCGGAGTCCATTTGATCTAACCTTCAGAGCAGCCTACCATGTGGAACGTTATCAAAGGCCTCACTGAAATCCTTATAGCCTATGTCTACTGCCCTTCCCTTGTCAACCTTTCTGGTCACTTCATTAAAGAACTCTAACAAATGTGTAAGGCATGGTCTCCCAGTCACAAAGCAAAACTGACTACTCCTAATCAAACCCTGTCTTTCCAAATGCATGTAAATCTTATCCCTCAGAATCTTCTCAGGTAACTTATCCACCACAGATGTTAAGGTTATTTGTCTATAGTTCCCAGGCTTTTCTTTGCAGCCCGTCTTGAATAATTTCACAACATTCGCTAATGTCCTGTCTTCCAGGACTTCCCCTATGGTTAAAGATGATGCAGAAATATCAGCCAGGACCCCTACAACCTCTTCTCTAGCCTCTTGGATATTTTTGGTCAGGACCAGGAGATTTATCCACTTTCTTTCAAAATTTAATTGGAATTATTATTTCTATTTGAGAAATAGCTTAAAGTTGTTACTCTGGTACTGTGTTATACTAAATAATGTGCTCGAATTTTCATAGATTGTTAGTGCGCATTCACATGTCTCTATTACCATTGAACCAATACTGTAATTTTGTGACACTTCAGCTATATAGAAAATTGGTAAAGGGAAAGCTTTGATCAGTAAGTACAAATGAAAACGACCAGTTGGTTCATTTAAGAATTGTCCCACACTTTGGTGACTGGAATGTTATATCATAACAGTGCCTTAGCAGTCATGTGTGCTCTTGTATGAGACCTGAAAAATGCTAGAAAATCCCAGGTCCAAAGGGGAAAAATTATTTGCAAAATTCCTCTTTGACACAATCAATTGATTGGTGACTATGTAGGAGGTCACTTGCACCGTATCTTTTATTCCACATCCTTCTAAGTGTTGCAATCTCGGCTCTACTTAGAACGTATAAACATGAAACAACCAATGTATTATTTTTAAGTTCAATTTGTGTTCCATGTATCACCTATAAACTGAAGAATGACTGCAAAATTTCGATAATGGCATATATTCTATTTGAACTCAGTGACAGTGGCTCATTCAATGAAGAGTGTAGGAGAGAGCAGAAGGCGTATTATCAGGCATACCTAACTATGAGGTGCCAAATCTGTTAACCTTACAACAGACACATGCATGAGAACTACGCTACAGAGCGAATTAAACAATCTCTTAATCGTTGGATTCAATCAAAGCTCTGCAGTCCTGCTATATCCAGTCACAAATGGTAGTGGCAGTGATACAAGAGGAGGAAAGTCTGAAAACATTTCCGTTCTGGAGTAGCCCAGCAAGAAAGAGGGAAGCTCTCTACTCTATCAATTAACTTCCCTTTTGTTATTCCTCTTTCTTAGTCTCTTTTGATTGTTTAGAATCACATGTCCACAAGGACTCTTACCAATTTTTATAGATGCACCATTGAAAGTATAACCTACCTCACAATATGGTTTGACACCTGCTCTTCCCAAGACCAGAAAAAACTACAGAGAATTGTGAACACAGCCCGGTTCATCACACAAACCAGCCTCCCATCCATCAACTCCATCTATACTTCCAGCTGCCTTGGGAAAGCAACCAACATAACCCGCCTCAGGCGACTGACTGTGTGGAGTTTGCACATTCTCCCCACGTCTGCGTGGGTTTCCTTTGGGTGCTCCGGTTTCCTCCGACAATCCAAAAAATGTGCAGGTCAGGTGAATTGGCCATGCTAAATTGCCTGTAGTGTTAGGTGAAGGGGTAAATGTAAGGGAATGGATCTGGGTGGGTTACGCTTCGGCGGGACGATGTGGACTTGTTGGGCCGAAGGGCCTGTTTCCACACTGTAAGTAATCTAAGATCAAATCTAAGATCTAAGATAACCAAAGACCCTTCCCACCCTGGTAATAATCTCTACCACCCTCTTCAGTCAGTCAGGAAGAAGATATAAAAGTTTGAATACGTGTAGGAATAGATTCAAGAACAGCTTCTTCCTTGCTGTTATTAGACTTTTGAATGGACTTCTTTAATGTTAATTCTGATCTCTCTCTGTATGTGCACGATGCTTGCGACTGCAACACTATCTTCTGCACTGTGTTCCACACCAGGATGCCCTTTGTATTGTATGCTATGCCTGTATAGCACACAAACAACACTTTTCGTTGTATCTCGGTATGTAATAACAATCACTCAATCAATATTTTTATCTCACCTCCATTTTGTCCTGAAATGCTAATCTCCTGTTTACCTCTCCACAGATGCTGCCAATATTGCTTTCAGATTCAAGATTTTCAGGATCTGCAATATATTATTTTTATTTTATTAAAGTATGTTGTGGAATTCAATTGCGGGTCAGACTACTTTAATAATGTTTATTTTATGAGTAGATGATATGCATCTATTAATTACTCGTATTTATTTTGAGTTATATGTTCAGTCTTGTTTGTAAATTCAGTGTAATTACAGATGGTTGAACCACAAGCCAACTTGATGTCATAAACCGCAAGTGTGAACATCCAGTGGATTGGCTACGTTTCACGTACAACCATTTGTTATCGGTCAGAATTTCTTTTTTAAAATCTGTTCAATATTTGCCAAAATGTACATTGAACACATTAGCAATTTAATATAGGACTAGGATATTTGTTGCACACTGCAACATTTATTGCAAAGCGACACATTTTATACTTTATAAGGATTGGGAATAAAATTGCATAAAATACATTTTTTACGAATGTAAGGTCACTAGATTCAAAACATTGAATTTGCTTTCTCGGCGCACATTCTGGGCTTCTGCAGCAATTTCTGTTTTTTGAATAAAATTGCACAAATTGCTATTACGTATCTGCATACCCACAAAGAAAACAATGTAACGAATTCTGAGTCATAGTGTCATATGAATTTGCTGGAGATGGTTTGTTTTCAGATTTCTCAGCGACTAGTATTACTGTACGCCCGTGCATTTTTGAACAGGGAAGACATTCTCATTGATGTGGTCTGCTTGCCTCCAACACATTGAAGCGGCCGGAGTAGGACAGTGGGTGAAGTGCAATGCAATGCCCTTGCGTTCTTTCCGTGTGGAAGCTAGGGGGCCGCCGAGGCCCGCGCGTGCGCACGGTGGTCCCTGCGGACGGTGTTCGGAATGGTCCGGTATCGCTGACTGACGCTTGGAGCTGGAGCGTGCACTGGGGCGACATGGGCCTGACGGGCTGCCGGGGAGAATGAAGCGGGCACGTTCCACTCAGGGCAGCTCGCTCGCGGCTTGGCAGCAGCGCGGAGCGTTGCGCGTTTGTTCACGCGGTGACTGTGCAATGTGCGTAACCGACGCTCGTGCATTGTTTTGTCCGACCAAGACTTGAGTCAACTGGGAGGAGACTTGATTCATCGAGCAGCGAAAGCGGAGTGAAGTTGGAGCGGCGCCGTGTGAGGGAATGATCCAGGGATGTCTGTGACCTCTCGACTCGGCCGTCGGATCGATCCTTTCCTCCTTCTCCTGCTCCGCGTGCCGTCTGCTGAAGAATGTGAAAGCTGTCCGGACTCTCGTTTGAGATGAAATATTACTTGACCCTGAAAATAAGGGGAGAGGAAGTGTTTGTGATCCGAGGTCCCTGAGTGTGGTCGCCGCCGGGTTGGAGCCGAGGCCGATGCTGAGTTTTGTGTCCAAAAGCCATGCAGCAGCCTTATGATTTCTTCAGTGAAGAGAACAGTCTGAAATGGCGGGGGCTCTTTGTACCAGCTTTACGCAAGGTAACGTATTTTTTTTTAATAGTTTAAATAGTGTGTTTTGGGAAGAAGATAATAATAAAGTCGAGTATAGCTTGTACATCTCAAATTCGGTTGGCGTGTGATCAATACCATTCGAATTTTAATTATGTAAGTGTGTTTTGGCTGCACAGGGTAGGTTATTATTGTACCACAACAGTATTTCTTTTATCAAATTAATTCAGGCTTCTTTCGATCTATTTTTGATTATTATTGAGGATTTCAAAGAAAATGATATGTAGATTTAGAGCAAAAATTAAATGATTACATGAGTTTTACACAGAAGGGTAAGTCACATTAGAGAAGTTGCTGGGTTTCATTTAATTTCTGATGTAAATCAAAGGAATCCAGATGATTGGTTTACTTTTAACTTTTAAACTTGATCTTCCGCGTGAAACATCACAGGTAACCTTGACTTTTTGACTTACTGCGCATGCTGAATATAATCTCCGAAGTAATCTGGTTTTACAATTTTAAACACTGCAGTACAGATATACCGTCTGTTTAGTTTTAAATTACTTGTAAAAACATGCAAAAGTAATTTTTCCATACAGTATGTTGTAGACAGACTAGTGCAAGGCAGATCACTTGAATCTAGATTGGCAGTTTACCACTGGAACTCAAAACTCTTCATTAACATTGCAATAGCACTTTATCAAAGAATGTTGAGCAAGTTGACATGTATTTGGTTTGGCCACTTGAGATAAAGAAATAACATGTACTTTCAAATTTGATGAGAAACCTATTACCATTGCTGTGCTGAAGTAGTTTTGTTACAAAAATAATGAGCTTTACATGGTGTTTTTTTTTCTGAACAGAATATAATCCTGGTTAAAACATCCATTTTAATTTTTTTATATAGCACTAGATTTGGTACATTGTACTTTTGTACTAGTAAAATGAGCAACAAGTATTCCAGAGTGGCTGAAAACCACATTGCTGGAATACTTAATAGAATTGCAATATTGTTACTGACCATACATCTAAAGTTGCCACTATTACAGAATATAATTTATTGTGTCTTGGAAACTAACCTTTGTGATTCTGAGTATTAAACAAAATGAATTTTACATGTAAATCTTAATATAACTTGAGTGTTTGCAGCTTGCTGCATAAGACAGGTTTGATATTAAATTGCCTATTAAACCAAAGCTATACTTTACATTTTTGAAGTTATACTGTAGTATTTTATAAGATCATTTTCTTTAAACATAGATCTGTCCAATATATCTCTATACAAAAATTGCAATACATACCCTTATTGACAAGTGATATTTTTATTAAAAATGTTTGATATAATTAAGATATTATCTACATTTTGCAGGTGTACAAGAACTAATTTGGTTGATACAAGTGTACTGATATTTGTGTGACATCCCTAAAAGGAATACAAAAAATAAATTTTTCATTTTTACAGGTCATTTATAGATTCAGTAAATGTTTGAAGATACAATTTAATCTATTTTTTGTTGAACTATGTAAGAATGCAAATTTCAATAGTTTCAATATTTGAGCAAATTATTTTTCTTAACTCCAATGGAAATGTTTTTAGATATAACTTAAGCAGCACTACATCAAATGTAACAGTGTATTGCATGCATTCATGAGAACTTCCTCATGAAGGAAATCTGATATGCAATCATCATTATGGTATGCATTTTAATAACGTGCATTCCAAATATGGCTGTGTAATTTTGTTTCATTTTGTTTGGTTGATTAGAACTAAAATATATCTCAAACACTACCACTGATCTTGCTTCTGTAGAATATAACCTGGAAATGTGAGGCTTAACTCATCTTTGTTTTCATTGTTTAATGACCATAGATGTCCATGCATACATTTAGATCCCAGATGTGTTTTGATATTAAGAGTGTATGATATAAACATAGGATTGACTCTTAACAATTAAAGTTTAAGCAAATTTTTAAAACAAAGGACTTGTCCAATGGACTGTCCAAATTGGCTTCACACTGGGCTGCGGTTACACTGCACCTGATGCAAACTTCAACAAGTAGAAAGCTTCAATCAAAAATTGTACTACTGACATTGGCTTGACTCCTGTATTTCATAGTGAGATTTCAATTTACATAATATCCTTTATAACCTAAAGATACCCCAGAACACTCTGCAGCTCATTACATTCTTTTGATGTGTAATCATTGTTGTAATTGGAAAGTTTCAATATTTTAGTTACTTGGAATATTATGTTTAGAAATAAGAGGATGTTATTAATACAGTAAGCAGTTGTAATTTCTAATACAATATGTTCAACTCAATATTTTTGTTGACTGAAAATGAAACTGTCAGCTGCTATAAACATCAGTAGCTGCGTTCTTCCAAATTTGCTTTCATATTTTGATCGGACTTTTTATTAGGAAAAAAATGCTTACTTGTACTGCAAATGGAAAATGGGGCATTTCAAATAGGTTGATTAGTGTCCATTTGCAAAATGTGCTTAAGGGCAAGCACTGTCATAGAGTCATAGAGTTGGTTTAGTTAATTGCTGTGAAATATAGTTACATTGCAATAATTGCAGACATGAAGTGTAAAGGAGGGCACATAGCTGGTAAAGATCCTTGTTGCATTGGTTGTGAATTATAGCTTCCCGTTAGAGAATAGACAAGTAGGAGGCTGGAAAAATACAGCAAGCCAGGCAGCATCAGGAGGTGGAGAAATCAACATTTCAGATATAACTCCTGTTATGTTATAAGATGTCTTTTAAAGTCTTAATATTTCATGAGTGTTGAATCTAACATGTGCTAAACAATTTATGAAATAAATTCTGTAAATTTATTAATTGACTATATTTTAGTTGAATTTATTATTTCTCATTTCTTTTAATAAAGAAGTTCTGTTTCAAGATATATTAATGTCATATTTATACCAATGCCATTTGTGCATTGCTGCTGGCTGCAGGAACTGTACATGTGGCAACACCCTCTTTCACATGGGGAAGTATGTTGCTTTTTGCTTTCAACTTTCCACGACCACCCAATTCAAATTGATATGTGATAACCAACTGCAATCTCTTTTGTCTCTCATGCAAATAGTGATGTGCATAATTATATTACTGAATAATGAAGGCCAACAGATTTAAGTTTGATTTATTATGCATTAGCTGGTCTTGGGATAACAATGTAAAGTGCACAGCTAAGCTCACTGTTTGGGGGAAAACAAAAGTTGCAGGCCAGCACTGTCTGCAGTGCTGAAGACTTGTGTACTATTTCTGACTACTTCACTAGCCAAGTTGTTCTAATATAGTCTGACTTTGGCTTCTACTCCAGCAACGTTCAAGATTACCCTAGTATATCCTATCCATGCACAATAAGACCATTCTAACCTAGCTGGTATCTGGGCTATCTGCTTTCAAGTAGCCATCAGTGAACTGAAAGTACAAGTCATCAATACTGCCATAAAGTGGTGATGTCAGGAGATTGTTTGTTGATGGTAAGCTTGTACTCTATCAACCCTCAATGCAGTCTTGAGCCAAATATAGATGCAAAAGCTGAATTCCAAAATAGAGGTGTGAGCAGCTGCCATTTATTTCAAAGCAACATTTGATTGAGTACAACACCAAAGATCCCTCACAAAATTTGAGATTTTTGCAATTGAAGTGGGAAGCAGTGGTTAATCGGCAAGTCATCTAATTTAAAGTCACAGAGATGTACAGCATGGAAACAGACCCTTCGGTGGAACTCATTCACGCCGACCAGATATCCTAACCTAATCTAGGCCCATTTTCCAGCACTTGGCCCATATCCCTCTAAACGTTTCCTATTCACATACCCATCCAGATGCCTTTTAAATATAGTCCACCACTGCCTATGACAGCTCATTCCATACACACACCAACCTGTCTGT
Organism: Hemiscyllium ocellatum; assembly: GCF_020745735.1. Classification (NCBI taxonomy): domain Eukaryota; kingdom Metazoa; phylum Chordata; class Chondrichthyes; order Orectolobiformes; family Hemiscylliidae; genus Hemiscyllium; species Hemiscyllium ocellatum. The sequence goes on from NC_083408.1 coordinate 72,597,682, forward strand.
GAAGAGGTTGCCCTTTAGGTCCCTTTTATATCTTCCCCTCTCACCTTTAAACCTATGCTCTCTAGTTCTGCACTCCCCATTCCAGGGAAAATACTTTGTCTATTTACCCTCTCCAAACCCCTCATTTTTTAAAAACCTCTATAAGGTTACCCCCAGCCTCCAATGCTCCAAGGAAAACAGCTCCAGCCTGTTCAGCCTCTCTCTATAGCTCAAATCCTCCAACTCTGGCAACACCTTTGTAAATCTTTTCTGAATCTTTTTCTGCATGACTGGCTAGACAATGATCACTGTTGTGGTTCTGTTCGCCGAGCTGGAAGTTTTTGTTGCAAACGTTTCGTCCCCTGGCTAGGCGACATCATCAGTGCTTTGGAGCCTCCTGCGAAGCGCTTCTTTGATGTTTTTTCCGGTATTTATAGTGGTCTGTCCTTGCCGCTTCCGGGTGTCAGTTTCAGCTGTCCGCTGTAGTGGTTGGTATATTGGGTCCAGGTCGATGTACCAACCACTACAGCGGACAGCTGAAACTGACACCCGGAAGCGGCAAGGACAGACCACTATAAATACCGGAAGAAACATCAAAGAAGCGCTTCGCAGGAGGCTCCAAAGCACTGATGATATCGCCTAGCCAGGGGACGAAATGTTTGCAACAAAAACTTCCAGCTCGGTGAACAGAACCACAACAACGAGCACCGAGCTACAAATCTTCGCACAAACCTTGAAGACAATGATCACCTTGAACCAGGAAAAGCACGGAAATGTCTCCAATAAAACTTTAAACAAAATCACTGTTGCTGTATAGCTAACCAGTGATATAATTCTTAGCCACCAATGACACACATCTGAACTGTACAACGCATGTCAACTCTCAATACAAGAATAGGACAGAGGCTAAGTACTTTCATGATTAATACACTTTTTAATTCATCAAAATCCTTCTAAGCTACATAGTTCAAATAAGGAGAGGAATAATCCGTATTCTACTGGTTGGAAGCAGTTAGAATAGTTAAGAGGTTTGACACCATCTAGACAATTTCCATCACCACCTTCAGTGGTGCACTGAGTTAGCCAGATAGCCTGAAATTAGAACATGCTGTAGCAGTGCATCAAGGCTACTTTGATCGTACTTTTTCTAGTCACCGAGAAGGGCAAGCATATCAATTGTGTAGTATCACATTCAAGGTCCCCTCAAAGTCCTATTCAATCCTGATGTGGACACTGATCTCATTCCTTTATTTTCACAGACCTTGAATTGCCCATATAAAACCATTGTAGGTGCACCCTCATCACAAGCACTTAGAGTTTTTCAGGAAAGGCCCACCACTTCACTATGACCAGGGATGTCTACTGAGAACAAGCTTAAAAGGTACCCTTGTGTTAGAGAAAAGGAGAAACAACACTTTTTGCTGCAAGTGGGCACAGGCTGATTTTGTTTTTAATCTGATTTACAAATGGAACTGAACCCTGTACGGTCAACAGTAATTTTCTCACTTTCAGTCTTACTCATGAAGCTGCTGAGATGAATAGACCTAGGAAACAGTCCTAAGGAGCTTGTGCAGTATTGGTGGGTTTGGGATGACTGGACTTCAGTAACTACAACTGTCTTCCTCTTGAGTTAAGTATAAGCTCAGCCAGCGAGGGGTTTTCTCCCTGTTTCCCATTGACTTCAATTTTGCTAGAGTTCCTGGATCTGATGGCAGTTGCTCTCACCAATTCATCTGGAATTCATCTCTTTCACTTCTGTTTCTCTCATGTTCGGATAAGGTTACAATAATGTCTGGAATTGAGAGGTCCTGGTGGATCTTATTGAAATTATGTTTGTAATTATTTTTATTCTCTTGATGTATCTAAAAAATGTCCGTTTTTGAAATTTCATAAATTTAGAATTACCTGGGGATAGCTTAACATTTTTTATGCTCTATTACTAATGTTAACCAATACAAGAAATAACTAATACTTTCAGGGAAGTTTTGATCTACAGGGCCTAGCTGATTTTGGACACATCACCTAACACAATAAAAGTGCCAACACTACTACAACAAAACGATTTATGCCTCAGAAATAATTGTATTTGCGACAGAAATTGATGAAATAATATTTGAGCTTTTGACTCTTACCACTAATAAATTACTGGATCTGTTGTGACCTGCAGGGGCAGAGAGGTTTGGCATGAATTCCAATTGACTACAGGTTATTGACCAATTTGCAGTACTCCTCTACTGATAGTTTTACTGAACTTTAAAAGAATTGCACACTTGCCATGAACCTTCCCAGTAAAGTTCATTGCATTTCCTTAAATTGCTGTATTTGCTTGCTTTGTCTGAATTTTTCACATTGCTGCCATTTGGGGCTGTTTACATTGTGTCTTACGAACCCAAGTAATATGAATTACGATCATGACTTGCTACTCAGGTTTGATGGCCCAGAAAAGTAATAATTTAGAGGTGCCGGTGTTGGACTGGGATGTTCAAAGTTAAAAGTCACACAACACCAGGTTATAGTCCAATAGGTTTAATTGGAAGCACTAGCTTTTGGAGTGCTGCTCCTTCAGGTGGTTGTCAGAAAAGTGATTGTTAAACTGTGGAACCCTCAATACTGTAGATAGCAGATCTCTGCTAGATGTTTTACTTAAAAACCAAGTCTTTTAAGAACTTCTTGATATTCTTATGTATGTCTTGTCATTCATACACTTGTTGGTGACTTAGGGCAGTAATTTTTAGGATGCAAAGCTACTTCATCCATCGAAGATATAAATTATGAATGATTTGACAACAACTCTGTCATATCATGCCAGAGTGGTAGTGGATGAAATAAATGGATTTTGTTTTCATCCAGCTATCCTGGTGAAAGCACTTTGATTGTTCCTGGTGGTGATACTGGTTCAATAATTCATGCCTTGAGAATGTCTTACATTTCACATGACTACCCTACCATTCATTCATAACCTCTTGAGGATTAATGCTACAGTTCGCAAAAGCAGCTGCATTATCAAGATCTTGTATTTTTGCTTGTTCTTTGTTCTGTACTATTTTTCTCTCTCACTTCACTCTTTATCTTTTCTTTCTGTTGTTATTATCAGATTTTAGTTCATTGCTTAGACCTTGTTTTTCTTTTTCATGTGTTCTGCTTTCTCTGTCCTTCAAATTTCACTGGTTAAGGTGACTCGTAATTGGGCTTGATGCTTGTGAGGTCAGATGTGATGTTGATGTGCTGTGTTAGTCATCATTCAGCATAGAAATTGACACTTTGGTCTAACTCTGTTAGAGACAAAAAAAAACTGCAGATGCTGGAATCCAAGGTAGACATACAAGAGGCTGGAAGAACACAGCAAGCTAGCAGCATCAGGAGTGCACAAGTCAACATTTGTGTGTTACTTCTCCATCTCCTGATGCTGCCTGGCTTGCTGTGTTCTTCCAGCCTCCTGTTTGTCTACCTTTTGTTCAGCTCGTCCATGCGGACCAAATTTCCAGGCTAAACTAGTCCCACTTTGGTAATTTGTGCCAATTTTGGTATCAATGGGGATGGCCTCAACTGGAACCTTGGGTTCATGTCACACTATGGGTGACCCAAATGCACTACAGACCTAGACTCACTCACTCACTCTCCTGCAGACCCAAACACTCATGCAGACTCTCTTTCATACAGTCATGCATACCCTCTCACAGACTTATACCCATTTACACACACACACACACACACACACACGTATACCCATTTGCGCACACACGTGTTTGTGGGGTGAATTTGTATTTGCAGAGTTCTGTTTTATTTTGCTCAAAAATTCATGTAAGATTCTATAAATCCTTTTTTAGAAATAGAATCAATCTGATCATTGAGGCACAGACAACCTCACACAGGGCACCTCACTGCATTATTTGAGATGACATGGCACCTATTGTTAAAGTTCACTTGAGAATGTAATTTTTAAAACTAAAAGTTCTGGGATTTATATATGAAAGAACTGAAACCAACATAGTCATTCTAAAACATGAGAGACTTAACAAACAACCCAGGTCTTTGTCAATATATAATTTCAGTTTCATCACGCTGTAAACTTTTACTATAATTCTGTGTCTTATGAACTTATACTCCCCAACCATGTGATGAAGGAGCAGCATTCTGATAGCTAGTGATTCCAAATAAACTTGCTGGTGTAATCTGGTGTTATGCAATATTTAACTTTGTAACCCCGGTCAAACACTGGGTCCTCCAAATCACCAGTCCCACGTGCCTGCATTTGGCTCATATCCCTCTATATGTTGTTGACATAAGTAGGGAAGATGTGTTGGGTAGGCTAGATGGGACCTATCCCAAGTTGCTGAGGGAGGCGAGAGAGGAAATTGCTGGGGCCCTGACAGATATCTTTGTGGCATCCTTAAATACAGGTGAGGTGCCGGAAGACTGGAGGGTTGCTCATGTTGTCCCCCTGTACAATAAGGTTAGTAGGGATATTCTGGGTAACTACAGACCAGTGTCTGCCTGACGTCAGTGGTTGGAAAGTTACTGAAGAAGGTACTGAGGGATAGGATCTATTTGTATTGAGAAAAGAATGGGCTTATCAGTGATAGGCAACATGGTTTTGTGCGGGGGAGATCGTGCCTCAACAACTTAATAGAGTTCTTGGAGAAAGTGACTAAGTTGATAGATGAAAGAAGGACTATTGATGTCATATACATGGACTTTACTAAGGCATTTGATAAGGTTCACCATGGTAGACTAATGGAGAAAGTGAAGTTATAGAGTGTGCAGCGTGTTCTAGCTAGGTGGATAAAGAACTGGTTAAGCAATAGGAGACAGAGAGTAATAGTTGAAGGGAGTTTCTCGAAATGGAGAAAGGTGACCAGCGGTGTTGGGACCACTGTTGTTTGTAATGTACATAAATGATCTGGAAGAGGACACTGTTGGTATGATCAGCAAGTTTGCAGATGACACGAAGATTGGTAGAGTAGCAGAAAGCATAAGGCACTGTCAGAGAATACAGGAGGATATAGATAGACTGGAGAGTAGGGCGGAAAATTGGCAGATGGTTTTCAATCCAGACAAATGCGAGGTGATGCATTTAGGCAAGACTAATTCGAGAGTGAATTATACAATGAATGGAAGAGCCTTGGGAAAAATTGATGGGCAGAGAAATCTGGGAGTGCAGGTCCATTGTACCCTAAAGGTTGCTGCACAGGTGGATAAAGTGGTCAAGAAGGCATATAGTATGCTTGCCTTCATTGGAAGGGGTATTGAGCATAAGAGCTGGCAAGTCATGTTAACGTACAAGACATTGGTTTGGCAGCATTTGGAATACTGTGTACAGTTCTGGTCGCTACATTACCGAAAGGATGTGGAAGCTTTGGAGAGGGTGCAGAGAAGGTTTACGAGAATGTTGCCTGGTATGGAAGGTGCTAGCTGTGAAGAAAGGTTGAGTAGGTTAGGTTTTTTTTCAGTAGAAAAAAGGAGATTGAGGGGGGACAGGATTAAGGTTTACAAAATCATGAAGGGTATAGACAGAGTGGATAGAGACAAGCTTTTTCCCAGGGTGAAGGATTCAGTAACGAGAGGTCACGCTTTCAAGGTGAGAGGTGGAAAGTTTAAGTGGGATACACGCGGCAAGTACTGACCCAGAGGGTGGTGGGCATTTGGAACGCATTGCCAACAGAGGTAGTTGAGACTGGCACGGTAGATTCATTTAAGATGCGTCTGGATAAATGCATGAGTAGATGGGGAGTTGAGGGATACAGATGCTTAGGAATTGACTGACAAGTTTAGACAGTACATTTGGATCAGCTCAGGCTTCGAGGGCCAAAGGGCCTGTTCCTGGGCTGTAAATTTTCTTTGTTCTTTGTACACATATCTATCCAAATGTCTTTTAAATGTTTAAACTGTAAATGTACTACTACTTCCTCTGGCAATTCATTCCACACATGAACCACTCTCTGTTTGAAAACTTTACCCCTCAGGTGCGTTTTAAATTTTTATCCTCTCTACTTAAAAAATATGCCATCTAGTTTTGAACTTCCCTACCCTTCGGAAAAGATCTTTGCTATTCACCTTAGTTGTGCCCCTCACAATGTTATAGACCTCTAAAAAAGATCACCCTTCAACCTCCTACACTCCAGTGAAAAAGGTGCCAGCTTGTCCAGCATCTCCTTATAACTCAAAATCTCCACTCTCAGCAACATTCTTGTAAATCTCTTCTGAACTCTTGTCAATTCAATAATATTCTTCCTGTACTCTAAAAGTGGCCTCAACAATGTCCTGTACAACCAGAACATCATGTCCTGGCTCCTTTACTCAGTGGCCTGAGCAATGAAGGCAAGCATGCTAAACACCTTTTTAACCACCTTGTCAATCTGTGAATTGAATTTTTGTCACATGTACTGAGGGATAGTGAAAAATTTTGTCTTGCGAGCAATACAGGCAGATCACATAGTTAAGTAGCATAGATAAGTAAATTGAGCTTTGAGAAGATTTGTAGCTCAGATTGAAGTTCTGGATGTAGGTTTGCTCACTGAGCTGGAAGGTTCGTTTTCAGATATTTTGTCAACATACTAGGTAACATTTTCAGTGAGCCTCCAAATGAAGCACTGGTGATGTAGCCCACTTTCTATTTATATGCTTGAGTTACCTAGGGTTAGTGATGTCATTTCTTGTGGTGACATCATTTCCGGTTCTTTTTCTCAGGGGGTGGTAAATGGGATCCAAGTCAATGTGTTTGTTGATAGAATTCCAGTTGCAATGCCATGCTTCTAGGAATTCTCGTGCGTGTCTCTGTTTGGCTTGTCCTAGGGTGGATGTGTTGTCCCAGTCAAAGTGCTGTCCCTCCTCATTCGTATGTAAGGATACTAATGAGAGTGGGGCATGTCATTTTGTGGCGAGTTGATGTTCGTGTATCCTGGTGGCTAGCTTTCTGCCTGTTTGTCCATTGTAGTGTTTGTTACAGTTCTTGCAAGTTATCTTGTAAATGAAATTAGTTTTGCTTATTATCTGTATAGGGTCTTTCAAGTTCATTAGCTGCTGTTTTAGTGGTTTGGTTGGTTTGTGGGCTACCGTGATGCCAAGGAGTCTGAGTAGGACAAAAGGCAAAAAACTAGCCACCAGGATACATGGCATTCCAACCTGAACTCTATCAATAAACAAATTCACTTGGATCCCATTTGCCACCCCCTGAGAAAAAGAACAGGAAATTACATCACCGTAGGAAATCATGTCACCACAGGAAATGACATCACTAACCCTAGGAAACTCAAACATATAAATAGAAAATGGGCTACACCACCAGTGCTTCATTCAGAGGCTTACTGAAGATGTTACCTACTGTGGTAACAAAACATCTGAAAGTAACCTTCCAGCTCAGTGAGCAAACCTGCATCCAGATAAGTAAATAATAGGTAACAACAGTTGCCTGATGAAGAGGAGAAGTTGTTGGGCCTTTGTAACCAGTGCATCCACATGAAGAGTCCAAGAAAACTTGTTGTGGATGACCACTCCCAGGAGCTTGACACTCTTCACTCGTTCTGCCTCTGTGCTGTTAATGTGTAGGGGGGCATGAATATCCTTTCGTCGAAAGTCAATAATGAGTTCCTTGGTTTTGCCGGCATTGAGAGCTAAGTTGTTCTCAGTGCACCATTTTTCCAGGTCTTCTACCTCCCATCTGTAGTCTGTTTTGTTGCCATCTGAGATTCAACCGATTATGGTGGTGATATCAGCGAACCTGTAAATGACATTAGTCTGATATTTGGCGATGCAGTCATGGGTATACAGTGAGTACAGTAGGGGGCTGAGTACAGCCTCCTGGAGGGGGGGGCTTCAGTGTTAAGTGTTAGTGAGGATGAGATATTGTCCCCAATCTGCGCTGATTGTGGCTGTGGGTCAGGAAACAGAGGATCTAGTTGCAGAGAGTAGAGCCTAGTCTAAGATCACTAAGTTTAGTAATCAGTCTCGAGGGGATAATAGTGTTGAAGGCTGAACTGTAGTCAATGAGTATGATTCTTACATAGCTGTTCTTGGTGTCAAGATATTCTAGGGAGGAGTGAAGGGCAAATGATATGGCCCCTGATATGGATCTGTTGGTCCAATAGGCAAATTGGAGTGGGTCAAGAGTAGTGGGGAGGCTGGAGTTGATTAATGCCATGACCAGCCGTTCAAAGCACTTCATGACCATCGAAGTTACGGCCACTGGGCGGTAATCATTGTTATATGCTGCATGAGCCTTCTTAGGCACAGGGATGATGTTGACACTCTTGAAACAAGCAGGGACAGTGGCCTGCTGCAGGGAGAGGTTGAAGATGTCCGAGAAAACGTCTACCTGTTGATTTGCTCATGCTCTGAGTGTCGCAACTTACAAAGAGTTATGTACCTGAACTCCTAGGTCCTGTTTGACAACACTATCCAGGGCTCTACTGTTAACTGTACAAGTCCTGCCCTTGTTCATCTTACCAAAATGCAACATCTCTCGTTTATCCAAATTAAACTCCACCTGCCAGTCCATAGCCCGTTGGCCCAGTTGATCAAGATCCCTTCGTAATCTTAGATAATCTTTTTCACTGTCAACTATAACACCCATCTTGGTGTTATCTCCTACTTTCTAACCATGATTTTCATCTGAATTATTTATGTAAATAATAAACAACAGTGGACCCTTATTAATTAGAATGTCCAGCAATTTTTTGTGGAAATATAATATTTTCGAAAGGTGAGGCAAAAGTGATTGATGTTTATGCCATTTGTTGCAAGACATGTCTTGTCAATGATGTTAGGGCCCTGAATCCCTTAATTCCAGACTAAAAGAACTCTTAATAAACAGTCACACGCAAAACTGTTCTGATTATTTACATGCATTGATGTACTGATGTTCCTCTTTCCTTTTGTTTTATTTTCTTCAATTCTTTTCATTGTCTAATATTTCATGATCTTCATATAACATTTTTTAAAAAAGACGTTTTTATGATATTTACCTTTTAATCTCCATATTTGCATTGTCTGCTTTGAAGTTTCTGCAGCATTTAAAACAAACAAACATTTGGCTTCAAAATTAGTTCCAAAGCTACTGCATTGCATTCTTCAAATAACAACCTGAAAGTAATTTTGGTATTAGAGAAGGGATAAATAAGCTGAACGGACGTGTATTTAAATCAAAATAATAAAACATAACTACTGTTAAATTGCAGTCGTTTATTGTGCAATATTCGTATTGGTAGAATCCTGTGTATATAGTCTGAGTGTAAGCTTTTGTAGCAGAAAATCAGAAGTATGGTTTGAATGGTCACTTTATGTTTACGATGTTGTCCAAGAGAACAATAACGTTAACAAGCATCTCTTTTTTATTTGTTTATCTAACTATCAGTTTTGGGGAGAAAAATGCCATGACAGATCTCTCAAAAACATTGTTACAGGTGAAAGTATTTTACTTTGAAATTGATTCAATTACATTCCTTGCAGATCCACAGTTTATTAGATTTTAAATTATCTTTCTTGTAAGTAACCTTTTATGGATTGGAGTTATTAAATTAAATTCTAGCGTGAGGTAGCATAAATAAAACAGATTCTTCTAATGCAGCAAACTGGAAATAGAATTGTTTTCAAAAACATATTGATTTGGTTAAGATGCTTTCCATATTTGCTTGCTTTCCTATAGTAGGTGAATACATGATTTACCATTACCAAATATAGTTGACAATTTTTGCAATATAACTCTCGCTTTGCACATTGACTTCAACTGTCGTTTGATTTTAGCCAATTTTGCAAAGTGGCTGACATTTAGTGCCTAGTTTCTGAAAAGTACTTGCGGCTTACTACAATAATTTATTTTTAAATCACAGTATTTATGCTCTGTGTGGTACAATTTAAATAGAACAGAATTTTTGATCTGAAATGGGTTGGGATATTTTTAAGTCACCTTAAATTATGAATTTTTTTTGTTTTATATTCTACAATATTCTCACCTTTTATAGGTAATGGGAGCAGATTAGTATTGTAGAACTTCAAGTATGGTTTATAACTTATTATTCTCCAAATGCAACCAAAAATGTGACTGGTTCATGTGCTACTTTTCAGTTAAGTTTTTTGCATTATATAGAATGTTGCATGACTGACCAGAGGGGAAAATTGCATGTAAAGGGCTTATAATATTTACTTATCAGTCTTAAAAAATACACTTAAAATGTGATCCATCTTACTGCACTTTTTCCTCTTATAATCTTGTTTGTATAGTTTTGAAAATGAATCAGGGCTATCAGAACAAGTTCAAGTCAACCCTATCTAGATCCACCCCATCCAGATACAATATGCTGTTTTGGATGTAGGTTTGCTCACTGAGCTGGAAGGTTCATTTCGTTATCCTACTAGGTAACATCTTCAGTGGACCTCAGGCGAAGCAATGCTGAAACTTCCTGCTTTCTATTTATATGTTTGGGTTTCTTTGGGTTTGCAATTTCCTGTGATGTTATTTCCTGTGGTGAAGTCACTTCCTGTTCCTTTTCTCAGGGAGTTGTAGATGGGGTCTAACTCGATGTGTTTGTTGATGGAGTACCGGTTGGGATGCCCTGCTTCTAGGAATTCTCGTGTGTGTCTTTGTTAGAAAGCAGGAAGTTTCAGCATTGTACCTAGTAGGGTAACGAAACATCTGGGAATGAACTTTCCAGCTCAACGAGCAAACATACATCCAAAACCTCAACCTGAGCTGCAAATCTTCTCAAAACTCACTAACAATATGCTGTCCATTTGTTGTCTCTTCAACCATGCAACTTACTGATTGAAACCCAAAAAAAGTGTAGCCAATTTCAGAAAATAATATTTCGAATAAACCAAGCAGTCCTTCTAAATTCTAGGAGACTGCAATAGCTCATTTCTCATCATTGCCCCACCTAACTAACAACTCGCCTTCTATAAAGGGAAGTGGATGTCTTGTTTCCAGAGGCTGTCTAGATCTCTCTTTGAATAACTGGAGTTCAAACAACAATATTTTCAGTTAAATCTTTTTAAAATCACCCTTATTTTTGATGTTTAATTTTTGGTTCTTACTGGAACTGTCAATAATGCCAACCCTTGCAAATATACACAGTGAATCAGGCTGGTTGTTTTCCATGGTTAACCAGAGGCAAGTGTCAAAAGTGTCATAATCACTGTATCCCTCTGAACTTAATACAAGCATACATTTTTCAGATAGCTGTAGTTTTACTTCAGAGTTGACTTGAAGTTATTTTTCCCTGCCACATTACTTTAGCTGTTCTGCCTCCGATTATTGCAATGCATTCTGAGCTACTTGAGCTTAATAGGAGTAAATTAAAACTAAAGCTGCAGCAATGTATTTATCTTCCACATACACAGATTTTTAACAAGAAGTGAGAACTTCCCAATCCTAATTTTGTCTCATTGTCAAGTGACCAGGGTTTTTGTGGTGCAATTCCCCTGTTGCATTTCTCCACACATGCTTTGTCCATAGTGACTGGAAATCCCCAGCGACCAAAGCCAAGATAAGGTTTCTAGTTCTTACTCTGAGTAAGCGCAAAGTCATCTGGGGTAGTGTTGGAAGAGTGTGTCACCTTGTAGAATATTGTAAACTTAAACAAGTTTATAAAATCATGCTATGTTGCGCACTGAATCAGGCCATTCAACTAATTAAATCTGGTCTAGTAATGTTCTCCTGATTGTCCACCAAAAGGTTCTGTTCTTTGCTCTTCTGTCCACCTTGTACCCTCTTCTCCTTGCTCCCCTTTCCAATTAATACCACTCTGCAAATCCTGCCTACTGTACTGTATCTTAACACCCTGTTTACAGTGCTATGGAATATTGACTGACTTCAAAAGTACAACACTGGTCCTTCTCTAAGATATGTTGAAATTCTTATCTCTTGTCGTTTATTTTGCATTTGTTGTGTGTGTTTATTTTTATGTCTCCATCAGTGAGGATGGGCTGAGGTAATATTTTTGCTCAGTGTGTCTGTAAACAGTATAACAGATAATCTCAAAAACTAATGGATGGATTTCAATGAAACTTGTACTCTGCATATGGCCTATTGGGAGATAGGACATATTAACATTTTTTTAACCAGTACCACGGAGTTGCTTTATTCATAATGTTGTGGGTTGACTAGGACTCAGCTGCTGTATAGCAATTCCTCACAGCTGTTAAAATGTGAGCAGAGTTTGTAGGGCACATTGTTGGCTGTATTTTAGCCCAAGATGGAAGCTCCTAATGAAATGCTTTCTTATTTTCAGCTTTGTAGTTAGAGAATATTATCAATACAGAGAAAGACTTTAATGAAGAACTGTGAAATTGTAATAATGTTGAGCTCACAAATGTGGCAGAGGCAAGTACTCTACTGAGTACTCTCTTTACTAGTTACAACTGGGGAACATTGTGCCATTTGAAAATATTACTGAAATAAAATCCAGAACTGCTAACACTGGAGATCTGAAACAAAACAGAAACTCCTGGTGAAACTCAGCAGGTCTGGCAGCATCTGTGGGGAGAAAACATTTTAAGTCCAGTGGCAGTTCATCAGGACTGCTTTGTTTTGCCGGCAGTTTCTGGTTTTGTTGTAAATATTACATGTTGGGATAGTTTATGAAGCTCTAAAATTTAGACTTCAGTATTTGAAAATGGATACTGATTTGAAGTTTCCACTTAAATTACAGATATTAACTTAAAGTAGATCCAGCTTCTTGAATGCCAACTTGTAGTGAAACTAAAAAAAATGCATCTTCATTATAATTGGTTTAAAGGTTTGCCTTCGTTTAGCACTTTCTTGACCACTGTACATCTGAAAGTGCTTTACAGTCACTACAGCACTTGTGAAGTGTAGTCCCTGTGTATATTTTTAATCAATCTCTTCAGTAGGTGGGACTTGAACAATGCAGGAAGCAGCCAGTATTGTATCCAGCAAAATTGCAGAAACATTAATGTGGTAATGACCAGCTAATCGCAATCTGTTGCAGTGATTTTGGTCATGAAGCCAAAATTAACTCCTCTTATTTGAAATCGAGACATGAGATCTTTTAATTCCATTAACAGTGTTAGATGGGCTCTCAGTTTAATAACTTACCTGAAAGCTGGCACACTTTTCGGTGCAGTGCTCTTGCTACTACACTGGAATGTCTGCTGAGATTTTTTGTGCTCAGGGATAGCTTTGTTTTGTTCAGTGTTTGTTATGTCCCCATAGCAGCCATGGCATTTTGCCAATATGAATGTAGTGATTGAAATGGAAATATTTAGAATTTGCTTTGTATGATATACGTTTCGTATGACATCAGAAAATGTGGTAACAATTAAGATCAGGTGTGGCCAATCTTTCAAACATGTCAAAAGAAGCCATTTTTTTGGAAAAGGAATTGCAGGTGTTTTGGGATGTTTCTATGTTGAAGTTCTGTTTGTGGAAAAGCATTGCTGTTGTCTACAATTACAGTCAGACTCGTTATGTGCAGAATTGCTGACAAAATTGCGAAAATCTCGCATCTCTTAGAGAAGAGAAGGTTAAGTGCTCAAAATTATGAGGGATCTCCGACACAGTAAAAGATGAAAGCCAGAGTGCTCAGATTTGAGGTTATTGACAAAAGAAACAAAGATGATTTGGGGAAAACATTTTTACGGATAGTGTGGCTAGTATCTGGATTGCACTGTGTGAGCATGGAGAAAGCAGAACCAATCATTCCTTTTGAAAGGAAGTTGGATGATAATTAAAAGAGGAAATAATTTCCAGGGAATGGGCTGGGAGAGGGACTCATTGAGTTGCTTTTGCAGAAAGTAAGCACAGTAAAGGCTAAAACCATTATATGGGCTGCACTTCACTCAACACAAGTGTTGTTGAAGCACTTTTAGTTGGCATTGCTTTACTTTGGGATCCATTGGGAAGAAATTTGTGTTTAACACCAACAATTGAAACTCTCATACCTATTATGGATCATCAAAAGAATTGACTTTTTTGATCACCATCTCAAGACCAGTGAGTAGGCAAATAGCATTGTTTATATCCTGAAAAATGTATTTTTTATTAAAAGGTATGTTCCAAAGCAAGCTTTCACTACTGTCTAGAACAAATTAATTTAAACAATGCATTGCATCTTTTTGGATTTAAATGGAAAATGTTGGAAATATTCAGCAGACCATACAGCAAATTTGAAGAGAGTCAATATTTTACATTGTGATGTTTGTTAGAACTAGAACATATTATACTTTGAACAAGATTTGAGCAAGCACAAAAAAAGAGGAGGGATTAGAAAAAAAGGGAAGGTTTGAAAGGATGAAAGACAAGAAGGGTTAAATTAACAACTAAATTATTGTTGGCACTTCTCAGGAAAAAAAAGAGAATTGTAGTTACTATCTGAAATTGTTAAATTAGATGTCGAGTGCAGAATGTTTGTAAAGTACCAAATCTGAAGATATTTATCCAAGCTTAATTGAAACAATGTATGTGGCAGAGGTTCGATTGGGATTGGTCTGAAGAATTAAACAGTAAGTGATTAGGAGCTCAGTGTCAAGCCTGGAGGCTGAACAAAGGTGTTCAGTCAAGCTATCACCCAATCCTCCTTTGCTCCCTATTTCAGAGGAGAAAGCATTATGTGAAATTAAGTCTAGGTGACTCAGATAATTGTTGGAATGAGTGTTGAGATCCTGCATGGTTAAAATGGAGGTGATGGAAAGGTGTTTGTTACAATTCTCTCCCCCAGCCTTTTCTTTCCTTGCTTTGTGCTTGTTTAAAAACTGATATATGTGCATCTCTTAGGTGCTGCATGGCCTGCATGTTTCAAGTTTCCAACATCTGCAGTATTTTCTATTAACTAAAGGTTTTAACTTTGGGTCAATGGGTCTCAAACATCTGTTCTCAACAAAAACGTACTTCTGAAGTCTTTATCTTACTCAATTGGAAGGGTACCACGTTTGACTCAACGTTTGAGCTTGCTCATTTTTTGGTACCTTTGATTTTCAAGCAAGTTGGTAACAAATGTGTTACAAATATTTAGCTGGTCTGTGTGGGCAGGTCAACAGGCTATGTGATTATTCTTGCTCCTATTTTTCAGTTTTTCTGAAATCTCTAGTTATTTACTTAGCCATTCCTTTTAGTTCCACTATTGGCAAGCTTACTTTCAGGTGGCTGTCTTCCAGCTATTGCACTGAATCACCCCATGGGTCAAAATAGCATTTGAAGAAAAACTATTTTTGAGGAAAAACTGCCTATTTGAATTTTGTTGAGGGTTGCTTTTTGATTTTTGGAACTACTTTCTATTTTTAGGGGCTTCCTGTCAGATATGAGCATGCATGTTTTCAAATCCATTTCAAGATTAATTTGAAGACTTTGGTTCATGTACTAAACGTGGGTCCACAATAACGTTGAGTATGATCGACAGTTAAATAATATAGTCTGTTAGAATTGGGTTGCTTGTCCACAGATCTCTAAAAGTGACAGGATAGCTTAATAGGATAGTTAAGGAGGCATACTGGTCACTTGACTTTATCATTTGTGGCATAGATTATAAGAACAGGGAGGTTATGTTGGAACTGTACATACTTTTGGTAGATCACAGCTGGGACACTGTATAGTTCTGGTCACACACAATAGGCTGGGATGCATAGGTGATTCACTTGTTTCTATCAACTAAGTGGAGCTGTGGGACAGAAATCTTAAAATTCAGTGCAGTAATCATGAACAAAATGCGAACTAATTTTGTTTTACAAAGAAAGTCACTTTGCTATCAGGGAAACCTGATAGAGGTGTATAAGCTGTTGAGAAGCATGGACAGGTTGGGTAGAAATCAGCTATTGATCTTAGTTGAAGTGCCAGTAAAAAGAAGGTGCAATTTTAAGGTGAAAGTTTGGCAAGGATTTGAGGCTTTTTTTTTCATCCAGAGGATGGTGGGAATTTAGAATGCACTGCTTGGGAGGAGGAGAGACAGAAAATCTTTCAATGTTTAAAAAGTACTTGGATAAGCACTAGAAATGTGATGTTCATGGCTTTAAGCCAAGTGCTGGAAAGTGGAATTAGTGATGATTTATGTTTTGCAAGATCAGGTTCGATGGTTCACCTCTTCTGTACTATTTGATTCTGAGAACTTGGTGGCTGACATTAATTTTATCTTCTGTAACCTGTAAAACCCAGGCAACAAACTGCGAGAACAGTCAGCAGTCCCAATGGAATGAAAATGACAAGCAACAAACAGTCAAGACTTGGGGAGGGGTGAAGGAAGGTAATGTATATTAAGATGCGGATGCATTGCTGCAGTTCAGACACTCAGTTGCAAAAGTGCAAAGATCCAATACTGAGGCATGTTTTTATTTCAATGTTTTACATTTTTGTTCTTGTCTTTTGATTTTTTTCAAGGATTCTTTGTAAAGGTTAGGTGGTAAATTTGTACACAGTCAACACATATTTTGAACTATGTCCCCCCATCCCCCCTCCATTAAAGTCCTGCTCCTTGTCTTAAGTTTTTGCTCCAGCTCCCTTCTAGAAGCCCCTTCAGCTCAAGCATCCTGGTTTTTAAAAGTGAATATAGCAATGGATATTGGCTTTTCAACAACTTGAACCTTGTCTGCTGTTCAGTGGGACAATTTTCTAATTCCATCATGTCACTTAATGTCGTTGGCTAATAAAATAATCTGTAGCCACAACCGTGACATTTTAGTTGGGTGAAACAATGTTCATCTTGTACTGTATTTTGAACACTGCATTCAGTCTGGTCACCAAACCGCAAGAGAGACCTTCTAGCTGCAACACGAAAAAACTATGCTGTTGATTGCAAGAGTAGAAGATAATTAAGAGAGAGAAAAAAATGAAGGGTATATGGGGAAGAGTTTCTTGCTGTTATGTCTAGTGCCTGTGGTTGATGTAATTTTCAGTTTGCTTTTTGACTCCTGTTACATACCCATGTCTCCCTTTCTCTCTCCCTGCAGGATTTGTAGTTTTGTCCTTGTCCTCCTTTCACTTTATATGGAATGTGCGGCATTGAGAAAAGCCGCCTCAGCTCACCTACATATTGTTTTAATCTATTCAAGCTCATGTTCGTTTAGTCTGTACTCATCAACAGCGAACCAGGAAATAAAATTAATTTATTATCCTTGATGTTTCATTCCATCCTATGGGAACATATATTAATGTATGGGATAAAAATGCTGTAGTTTCATAAAAAATGGTATCATAGAAAATTAGATTTCCGGGGGAGGTTGTTCAGGAGCTAACTTTTATATATTCTTTGTAAACAGTGATATTACAGTGTAAAAACATCAGTTTTAATCACTTCAGTAATATTTGAAAGATTGGTATAGTATCTGTGGGGATTTCCAACCCATACTCTAAGTAGGAGCAAGAAATAACTGATTGCAACTTTGGTTTCGGAATTTAACTGCGTATATGTGAAAACCAGAGATTGCTGTCACTTTTACAGGATAACAGTGATGTGCATTGACTTTCACTGCCATTACAACTGTAAAATTCAGCTGTCACTTCCATATTATCCATTGCCCTTTTCTGTGACCCCTTCAGCTTTAGCTCTTAATAAAGCATCTGCTATACTTTGCTCCATTGGTTGTTGAGTAAAAAGTGAGGTCTGCAGATGCTGGAGATCAGAGCTGAAAAAGTGTTGCTGGTTAAAGCACAGCAGGTTAGGCAGCATCCAAGGAACAGGAAATTCGACGTTTCGGGCCAGAGCCCTTTCCTGAAGAAGGGCTCTGGCCCGAAATGTCGAATTTCCTGTTCCTTGGATGCTGCCTAACCTGCTGTGCTTTAACCAGCAACACATTTTCAGCTCCATTGGTTGTTGGCATTGCTAATTGCTCTTTTTGGATTTAATCCCATTGCCATTGCATGCTCTTCCTTTTATTTTAAGCAGTTCATTTGTGGTTCTCATGTCTCTCATCTCCAACCTCTCTTTTTTTGAAATTCTCCATAACATAACCACATCCTATGCCTTTCATCAGTCTCTATACTATTTTGTTTGCATTTCCTATACACCCAAGAGTGAGACTGCCTTTCCAAAGACAAACATTTTTAATGGTGCTTATAATAATCTCTCAGTGCCCTGTAGAACTTGATGACCAATCAGTTAACTTTGAAGTGTAGATATTATTGCAAAGTCATCATGATTGTCAAGTAAGAAGTACAACAGCCAATTTGTGCACTAATACAATTACCATTATTGTTTTCCAAAGATTAAGTATTAACCAGGAGGTCAGGGATGCCTTGTTGCCCTGCTTTTAAATAGTGCCAAGATATATTTTACATCCTGAAGGGTAGACATGGCCGCTTTACTGTCTTACTGGAAGAGTGGCATTTCTTACAGTGCCGCACTTCCTTGGTACTACACCAGAGTGTCAATGTAGGTTTTACATTGACGAGACCTTCCAACGCAAACACAAGCTGTGGTTGACTTTGTGACAATGATGCTTTATCTCTCCTCAACAACTCCAATGACCTCTTTGCTGACACTGCCATACTTGCATCAATATACCAGGACATTGCTTACAATAAACATTTCTTTTTTGTCCTCGTGCAGGATGCTTTCAGTTTGCCATAAAGTTCCATCTGCCCAATGCTTCTCAATAATATTTACAAGCAAAGGGGAAGTTTCTATCTATAAACCAGCAAGACTTTGTTTTATCTTGCCACAAACATCTTTGATTCATTAACTTAGAATTCTTAAAAATGGTGGCCTGATCATGGTATCAAGTTTAATGGCTCCGAATTAGCTGATCTTCTCATTGGCGCATTGTGTTGAAATGTTCTGAGTATGATGTGCAAATAAATACAACCACAGAGTTGTACAGTTTATATTGCAAATTATTCTGATGCCATTAAGGTTCATTGAAAGGTACAGAAGTTATGTTTTTGGTCTCAGGAGAAATAAAAGCATAGTTAGAAAATTACCAGCAATGTGGGCTGATTCCTGATGTGCTTAAACTTCTAAGCATAAATTTGCAGCATCTTACAAACTGGCATAGAATAAGAACATTTGCATGAGCTAGTAGTCTGTGACAATGAGTGGTGATCCATTTTAACAGAAGTTTGGTTGAAGTTGTGTAAAAGATCAAGTAAACTTAGAAAAATACAACTCTGACTAACATCTGCACCCTAATTTCCTTAATGTTTTCCACTGTATTTATACTGTCGTTGCAGCATGCTGTTTTAGGAAACTCGGGTCATTGCTGTTGTTTTTTTTTGTTCAGTAACCTGCTCGCAATTGTGGATGACTTTCATGACTGCTTGCTCAGGGTAATTAGAGTCATAGAGATATACAGTCTGGAAACAGACGTGTTGGTGTAACTGGTCCATGCCGACCAGATAATCTAGTCCCATTTGCCAGCACTTGGCCTGTATCCCTCCAAACCCTTCCTATTCATATACCCATCCAGATGGCTATTAAATGCTGTAATTGTACCAGCCTCCACCACTACTTCTGGCAACTCATTCCATACACGCACCACCCTCTGCATGAAAAGGTTGCCTCTTAGGTCCCTTTTATATCTTGCCCCTCTCACCCTGAACCTATGCCCTCTGTCCTGGACTCCCCCACCCCAGGGAAAAGACCTTGTCTGTTTACTCTATTCATGCCTCTCATGATTTTATAAACCTCTATAAGGTCACCCCCTCAGCCTCTGATACTCCAGAGAAAACAGCCCCAGCCTCTTCCTATAGCTCAAATCCTCCAACCCTTGTAAATCGTTTTTGAACCTTTACTCTGGAGTTATTCTCAATCAGTGATTTAAGACACTCTATCTCCAGTATCACCTGCCTCTACTTTTGCTTTACTCCAGTATTCTGAATTTACAAGCTCACTATCTCAATCAACTTTTGTCTTACTTCACAAGCTTAATTTTACACAGACTTTAACGAATCATAGGTTGCTAGGCGAAAGTGAGGACTGCATATGCTGGATGTCAGAGACAAGATTAGAGTGGTGTTGGAAAAGCACAGCAGGTCAGGCAGCATCCAAGGAGCAGGAAAATCAATGTTTTGGGCAGGACCCTTCATCAGGAATGAGACTGGGAGTCTCCGGGATGGCTCCTCGCCTCATTCCTGATGAAGGGCTTCCCGGATGCTGCCTGACCTGCTATGCTTTTCCAGCACCACTCAAATCCAGGATGCTGCCATTCACCTTGTATAATGTACCTCTCACCATGTGAGTCAGAGAAAAGTGAGGCAACTCTATTTTCTTTAAATTGTTATTCCGTTATGGTTATCTTGTGCCTGTCCTTGTGACTACAAGAGGAAAAGCTTTGACAGATATCTCTTTCTTTTCAGCAATACTATGTCCTTGTACATCTGTATCACTTAAGTACCCTACCATGTAACATGATGCATAATCTCTACGTATGTAGTAAATCTACTCTCCCTTCTGCCATGTCTAAGAGAAATAAATTCAATTAAGTGCTTCATACTCGGTAGCCATAAAATAAAGAGAGCGATCCACACGTATTTGCAATTACTCATTGCTTTTCCATCCTCTGCTTTAAGTATCAGGTTGCATGTAAAAGACTGGCAAACATATTTAAAGTGTTCCTAGTTACATCTTCAAAATGCTGTATGTTTAAGGCCAATTAAAAATGGTTGTATTTTCCCTCCCGTTACTATTGTGGGTGTTGGGTGTGCGTGTTATTCCGCTAATTTCCACTTGCTGCTGTGTATGTATAACAATAGTTGATTGTTATGGATATGTTAGTAATTTATGACTTCTATTCCTGTGGTGCAGGATTTTATTTGTAAATATGTGTTAATCATTCTTCAAGTACAAGGAAAATTTTAATTGAAGGGGTTGCAGTGACAGTGGTATTGCCACTGGTTGATTAATCTAGAACCCCAGGCTGATGTTTTGTGGACATGGATTTGAGTTTTATCATGGCCGATTGTCAAGTTTGAATTCAATAAAGTCTGGAATTAAAAGTTAGCTGAATGGTGATCATGTAACCAATGTCAATTGTTGTAAAAATGCATCTGATTCACTGATGTCCTTCTAATGAGAATGATATCTGCAATCTTTACATAGTCTGATTTACGACTCCCAGCAATGTGATTGAGTCTTAACTGCCTTTTCAAATAGCCAGCAAGGCGTGGTCTGTTGCCTCAAATTGATGTGAAATCTAAAGAAAACAATGAACCTGGACAGACCACGTGACGTTCACATAGGACCGGAAAGGGCAGCGCAGATATATCCTTGTTGTCCATGCAAAGTCGTTTCCACCAATATTTAGGCTCTTGGGCTAAAATTTGCAGAGTTGACAAAACCTAGTTAAGTGGTAGCCAAACCAACAGAATACACCTTTCAGACAATGCCCTAGAAATCACTGTCACCATCCCTTGTTATGCCCTGTTCCACCACCATGCAGATGTACCAGTGGATATGGCACAGTGCATTCTTGACGTTTCTCACTATTGCGAGGAAAATTTTTTTTCCCCCCATCAGTTTTACTTCTTTCACCAATTATTTTAGATCTATGTTCCTTCGTTATTTTCATGAGTAGGAAATTCTCCCTATCTCCTATGTCCAGACTATCATTTTGAATATGGTAAAAACAAGGACTGCAGATGCTGGAAACCAGAGTCCAGATTAAAGTGGTGCTGGAAAAGCACAGCAGGTCTGGCAGCATCCGAGGAACAGGAAAATCAACATTTCGGGCAAAAGCCCTTCATGAGGAATAGGGCAGATGAAGGGCTTTTGCCCGAAACGTCGATTTTCCTGCTCCTTGGATGTTGCCTGACCTGCTGTGCTTTTCCAGCACCACTCTAATCTAGACCCATCACTTTGAATATCTCTATCAAAACTCCCCATTATTTTTTCCTCTGTCACCCAATAAATAACATTAAACTGCCGTCTGAGTCCATAAGTTTCCTCTTGCCCTCAGTTCTGATCTTGCAGTCTCCCTTAACATTTTATATCAGCCTCCTCTGTCACTTAATAATACCAGGGCTGTTGCTCTGACACATCCATTTGTCAAGAGCACTGAACAAATTCTTAACCATTCATCTTAATGCTTGGCTATTATACCCAGTCCCTGCAGAAAAGTTATGACTAAATTTGATCATTTCTATGTCTTGTAAAAATCAATTTGATTACTAAATTAGCTAAACTTTGAGCTTCCCATCAAAATGTATGTGCTTTTGAGGAATTCATCCTTGTTTGTTAAATCCTATTTCATGATGAAATAGTCAGTACTTTTGTGAGCTATAATAATCTAATAAATGTTATAAACCTCAAAATCATAATTAGTAGCATTCAAACACTGAGCACGTAAGTTAGTTCAATGAAATTGTGGGTATTGAGAGTTACAGAATGTGTTCGGTACTGACTGTTAGATCTCATTTGTGATTTAAGATTCTGTGTTTTCAAATTAGCCTCCTTTACATGTGGACAGGTAGAGGAAAAGGTCAGTGAAAAGATGTTGCTTTGTAGCCTACAAATTCTGTTTCTTTTTTACTGAGTGGTATGTCATCTGATTTTTTTTTATTGATTTGCAAGTTGTCTGCTTTAAACTTGTAGATTTTTGACATTTATTTTGTTTACCTGAGGAGCTTCAATGGACGTAGTGCTGACAGATATTCTCTGGTATAGATTGTTACCTTTAGTTCGACTGTTTTGAGCCTAAAACTTGGGCTAATGTGGGGGAACTGTTCTTGTCAGGGATTCCCTTCTCAGAGGACAGACTTAGTGATATCCCACCAGGGTGAGAGATTCAGAATTTGCTATGATGAAAGCAAGTTGGAGATTATGGGTTTCACTGGTAGGTAAACAAGTGACTAAGGTTCCAATGATGCGAGTCAAGGGAGGTTGATAATTAAAATCTTTGTTCCTAAATATATATAACTACCTGAGAAGATGTTTACAGTCTTATTTCTTGATTCAGGTTCAAAGGCAGGTCCATCCAACTCTCTCAGCAAAAGAAGATGCCCTCTTTTACTTAGAAGAGTTGATTCTTCAGTTATTAAACATGCTCTGTGTTGCACAACCCCGGACTGTTCAAGATGTAGAGGTAAGAACTATGGTGTCTTGTATTTTTACATATTGGAAATGAATTGCATCATGATTATATCTGTTCTACACAGTTTTGAAATTATGTTTATGATTGATTTAACTTAATTAATTTGTCAAATTAAAAGGCACGTTGGTTTGTGCTAGGTTATAAAATTAATGTGCAAAGCAAAGTAACTGCCCTTATTATGATAAAACAAGTACACTGGCTAGATTGATTTCAAGTTCTGGTCAAATGTGATTTCCCATGTAAAATGTACTCCTCTCCAGGTGAATTTTAACTTGCAATGTTTCCAGAATGGCGACTATTAACCTGCTGAGAATATTGGAAGTTGGCTGGATAGCTGGTTTAGTGATGCAGGGTGACTCACATCAGCTCAGTTTACTCTGAGGGTCCTGCCTTCTCAACCTTTCTCCTTGCCTGAGATTTGGTGACTCTCAGGTTAAACTCACCACTAGTCATCTGGTGGTAGCCCTATGGTTCTTTGAGACTATGGCGAATTTACCTTTTATTTATGATGAGTGCTGGAACAAATGATTCCAACTTAACATTTCAGTAGAAAACAGTTTGATTGTTATTCCTAGTCTTTGCTAAAGAGTGATGCCTAGATGTGATCCACTGCAATGTCTTGTATTAGCCAATTGAATTATTTTAGTCATTACATTATGGACTTCCTATTGGAATATTTAATAACTGACAGAGACTGAATCAAGTGTAATGTGGGAGTGGATGATAATACTTATCATCTATTCTCCTTAAAGTGGATTGTAACATTTGATCTTGATTGAAATAAGATCTGCAGAACTTTCATCGCCAGAAATGAAGTATTCAAGTAATATGGTATTTGATCCTTACATCTGATTCTTCAGATCTGTTAGAGGCTAGCAGTATGTTTACTCTGTCAAACCAAATTCACAGTGGACTGCATTGTGTTCGTCTAAACTGAAGTGTGTACTCCAGTTTTCACATTGCTACAAGATGTTGAGGGAAATTTCATTCTGGTATTAGTTTAAAGGAAGTGTAATAAGAATTCCAATGATAAATATTGTAAGATACAACTAAATTTATCTAATTTAAGAGTCTGAAAGTCCATTTTCTTTCAATTTTGAAACCTATAAATTCCAAGTAGACTTTAAACAAGGTTTATTTTTTGATTTTAAAGAAATTAGAAGCTTCATGTTTGTATAATCTTTGAAAAATATTATTTATTTAATTAGTAATTTCTTTAAGTAATTCATTTTCTTCTGCATGAACTCTTAAAGGAGGCAAAACATTAGCACTATTTTAGGGATTTTTGAAATACTTTTGATGTAGTTTTCTTAAGAGATGAGATTAAAATTTGTGGAAGAATTATAGAGTCATACTTCAGTCCAACCAGTTCACACTGACCATGTTCGCAATGTAAACTAGTCACACTTGCCTGCGTTTGGCCCATCTCCCTTCAAACTTTTCCTATCCTGTACTTATCCAATGTAACTGTACCTGCAATCACCACTTCCTCTGGCAGTTTATTCCATACACAAGCCACTCTGTGTCGGCCCCATGTCCTTTTTAAAACTTTCTCATCTCACCATAAAAATATGGCCCCTGGTTTTGAACTCACCCACCTTCAGAAAAATAACTTTGCTCTTCACCTGATCTATGTCCCTCATAATTTTATAAATCTCAATAAAGTCACCCCATAACCTTCTATACTCCAGTGAAATAAATCCCAGCCTATGCAGTCTCTTCCCCATAATTCAAACCTCCTGTCCTGACATCTCCAGATTAATAATATTCTTCCGAGAGCAGGGCAACCAACACTGTTCACAGTATACCAGGTGAAGCCTCACCAGCGCAACTTCAACATGACCTCTCAATTCCAATATTCAAGGGTCTGAGCAATGAAAACTCTGTCTACCTCAGAAGCAAATTTCAAAGAATTACGTACCTGAACCCCTAGGTGTCTCTGTTCTACAACAATACCCATGGCCCTACCATTAATTATATAAGTTCTGTCCTTGTTTTACAAAACTGCAATGCTTGTGTTTATCTAAATTAAACTTCATCTGCCACTTCTCAGCCCATTGACCCAATTGATAAGATCCCATTGTAATTTTAGATAACCTTCTTCGCTGTCAACTATATTTTAGTGTCATCTCCGCACTTATTAACCATGTCTCCTATACTCTCATTCATATTATTTATATAATGACAAACAAAAATGAACCCAGCACTGATTCCTGTGTGCCATTGCTGGTCACGGGCCTCCAGTCCAAAAAACAATACCCCTACTCCTACCCTCTGTCTCCTACCATCAAGCCAATTTTGTAACCAGTTGGCAAGGTTAGCCTGAATTCCATGTGATTTAACTTAACTAATTAGTCTACCATGCAGACGACTTTGCTAAAGTCCATGTAAACAATGTCTACCGCTTTGCCCTCATCAATTGTTCTGGTTACTTCATCACAAAACTCAAGCAAGTTGGTGAAACACATTTTCCTCGTACAAAACCATGCTGACTATTCCAAATCAGTCCTTGTCTCTCTAAATGCATATAAATCCTATCTTTCAGAATCACCTTCAACGATATACCCACCAGCGACATCAGACTCATAGGTCTGAAGTTCCCAGGCTACTCCTTACAAACTTTCTTAAATAAAGGCAATACATTAGCACCATCCAGTCCTCCGGCACCTCACTTGTGGTTATAGATGATTCAAATATTCCCGCAATAATTTTCCCTAACTTCCCACAATGTCCTGGGATACTGAGGACTAATTAAAAGAAGAAAGTAAGTTGAGACTTCACTTGCTTAAAACCTCAATATTGTAACTTCAAAAGGATCAATTTAGATCTCGATTAGGTAGGAGAACAGGCGCTCTTACTTCCAGCTTTGAGGCCACAGCAAAATGAAGGACATAAAGGTAGCTTCCTGAAGGTTTGCATGATAAATATGCCACCTTCTGAAGAAAGGAACTATTTCAATGATTGGGATCTTTGATTCAATGCATGATCTAGCTAATTTCAGTGAGGCAGATGATATAGGCTTCTGGTATGTTGACGACTTGACGAAGAGTCATGATGATAAGGTCAAGGGGGTGGGAGGTGAGGCAGTAATTCCAGATGCAGACACTCCTGAGTTGCAAATAACCTCGGTACTAGTAATCACATTATGTTCAGCCTACTGTGCTTACAGCTCCTGCAAAGTGATACTTCAATATGGGAAGCATTACCTTGATGGCTAGGATTCTCTAAATAGGATTAGAAATCAAATCGAAAGAAGAATTATCCATTATGAATATATTTAGTTTCCATTAAGTCGAGACCTGGTTTCAAATCCTGTCACAACAGATGGTGGAAGTTGAATTCAATAAAAATCTGGAATTAAGAGTCTAATGATCATGAATCCATTGCTGATTGTTGGAAAAACCCATCTGGTTCGCGAATATCTTTTAGGGAGAAAAACTGCCATCCTTACTGTTCAAGCCTACATGTGACTTCAGACCCATAGCAACGTGCTTAAGTTTAAACTGGATTAGGGACAGGCAGTAAATGCTGGCCTAGCCAGTGACATCCTCATCCTGTGAATGAATTCAAAAGAAAATTTCAAAGGTCTTCCAAGTCAGCATTTTATAAGAATGGCATTTTTAAAAAGCTCGTTCTATGACTAAGGGCTACCAAAAGATCGCAGTTGTCACTACCAATAGTGTCCTATCTTTTATAAAAATGAGACCACAAAATAGCTACTTTTTACCTGTTAACAGAACAGAGTTTAACCCAGTGTACCACTGAGGCTGAAGACATATGGAATAGGCGTGGGAGTAATGTAAGTAGTTTGGAAGAGACATGGGCCCTAGTTTGGAATTGAAGTGTTCATATGAAGTGGGGTTTGGATATGAAAGGGATGTGGCATGAGCAAGGAGGGCAATGAAGGCTGAAAGCTTGAGAGTTTCTGAACCACATATACAACTGGTTCAATGTCCCAGGAAGTAGAGCTGGTCCTTCTAACCTGATAGCCTTATCATCTGCCTGCTTGTATTATGTACCTCAGGCTTGCCTCAAGAGGTGTCAGGATTAATTCCAGCCTGCTTTTAATACCTAAAAATTAAAATTGGCTGACTTCTAGTGTTGGGAAATAGGCCAATTCATGGTTTCTGAATTGAGGATGAAATATGACCCCACAACTCCAAAATGGGGCTTCAGAAGCAGAAATGTTGAGAGCCCCTCTAGCAAAGTGATTTATTATTTAGTTCAGAGTCAGGAATGCGTTCAAAGTCAATTTTAGACATGATGGGAGTATGTTCACTAATTAATGATTTTATAAAACTATTAATAGACAGCATTAATTAATCTTAGTTGTCACCTATATTTATGACCATAATGCATGGAAATATTAGTTCAAGAAATTTTGCAGTGCCATGTCTTAAGCAAAGAAATACAGACAAATAGAATGCACAGACATTTAGTTTCTCTTGAGAAGAAGAATTATTAACATCGGCGAGCGGCAACCAATGAGATAAACTGAGTAACAATGAGACATTGCAAGTAGGTCACTATTCTACCAAAATTCTGGCAAGTAACTGAGGCACGATTAACTGGAATTTCATGGGTTACTTCAGCTGATGGACTTCAAAAAATATAAATGTTCTATATTAAAGCTTAATGTGATGATTTATTTGTACCTATCACTAATTTAGTAATGTTATTTTGATATGTAATCTGGTCATCAAAAATATGGATATTTTGCCAGTTTTTCATTTAGTAATATTGCAATTTTCTGCAGTAGTGCATACCGAAAATTTTTAAAGGTGATGTAATTGTTTGCAGGAAAGCTTGTTTTGTGATTACTATTTGAATGGACACTTTACATGTGTTCAAGATTGTACATTTATTTTCATTTTGCTCTTAGGAACGTGTTCAGAAATCTTTCCCATACCCAATTGACAAATGGGCTATTGCTGATGCACAGTCTGCTATTGAGAAACGTAGAAGGAGGAATCCTCTTCTTTTACCAGTGGATAAAATACATCCTTTATTGAAGGTGCAAGTTTGTTTTTAATCTATGCTTATTCAATTGAGAAGGAGTTGTACTGTAAAACCTTACTTAAACCCTCACTTTGGTTTGCAAATGATTACATTTAGGAATATTTTTGGGGCCGTGCAATGTTTTAAAAGGGGTAAAAACAATGACTGCAGATGCTGGAAACCAGATTCTGGATTAGAGTGGTTCTGGAAAAGAACAGTAGTTCATACAGCATCCGAGGAGCAGGAAAATCGATGTTTCGGGCAAAAGCCCTTCACCAGGAATACAGGCCCATTCACCCATTGTACTCTTTGCTACCTTCCCCCACCCTCCTCCCTGACCTATCACCTTCATCCCCGCCCCCACTCACCTATTGTACTCTATGCTACTTTCTCCCCACCCTACCCTCCTTTCATTTATCTCTCCACTCTTCAGGCACTCTGCCTCTTTTCCTGATGAAGGGCTTTTGCCTGAAAATGTCGATGTTCCCGCTCCTCGGATGCTGCCTGAACTGCTGTGCTTTTCCAGCACCACTCTAATCCAGAGCCATGCAATGTTTGATCAAGTGGAAATTACTTTAATCTTGCTAAGCATGAATTAAATTCCATAATCCACCATTGTTTCGCACCTTGGAAGGTAAATAGGTGGATTTGAATGTGACAAAAGGGCAAAAGTTGTGTGTGTGTGTGTGTGTGTGTGTGTGTGTGTGTGTGTGTGGCGGGGGGGAGAGGATAACAAAAAGTGTCTGCAGAGGGATATAGCCAGGTGCGGGGGGGGGGGGAGGGTGAACATGGCAGATGGAATATAATGTGGTAAAAATATGAAAAAATGTACATTGGTTTAAGATAAGAACAGCTGAACATTATTTAAATGGAGAAGGATTGCAGAAGGCTGCAGCATGGAGAGATTTGAGAGTCCCTATGCATAAATCATGAAAAGCTAGAAAACAAGTTCAACATTAAATAGATTAGAATAGATTCCCTACAGTGCGGAAACAGGCCCTTTCGGCCCAACAAGTCCACACCGACCCTCGAAGAGTAACCCACCCTGACCTATTCCCCTACTAATGCACCTATCACAATGGGCAGTTTAGCATGGCCAATTCATCTGACCTGCACATCTTTGGACTGTAGGAGGAAACCAGAGCACCCGGAGGAAACCCACGCAGACGCGGGGAGAATGTGCAAACTCCACCCATACCGTCGCCCGAGGCTGGAATTGAAACCGAGTCCCTGGCGCTGAGAGGCAGCAATGCTAACCACTGAGCTACTGTGCCGCCCAAATAGATGGCAATCATTTCAACAGGAATAGTGTAAAAAATCGGGGAGGTCTTCCTAGAACTATATAAGGCACCAGTTGGACCACATCTAAATATTGTGACCAGTTTTGTTTCTCTTATCTCAGGAAAGATATGCATGCACTGTAGATAAGTCAGAGAAGGTTCCACGAGGCTGATCCATCAGTATGAAGGGATTGTTCTATGAAAGAACATTGTATAGATTATGCCAGGACTTATTGGAATTTAAAATAATGAGAAGGGACCTTTTTGAAGCATTGAAGATTCTTAAGGGACTTGATTGAGTAGGTGCTGAGAGGTTGTTTCCCTTGTGAGAGAATCTAGAACCAGAGAACATAAGCTTAGAGAAGGGGTTACTCATTTAAGGTCGACATGAAGAGGAATTCCATCTCTGAGGGTGGTGAATCTATGGGAATTGTTTTCCACAATGGGATATTGAGGTTTAGTGGTTAAGTATATTCAAGACTGAGATAAACAAACTGACCTTTAATCAGTCAAAGTTATGGAAATTAGCAGGAGGATGGAATTGAGGATCAAAAGATCAGCCAGATGAAATTGAATGGTGGAGTATTGCTCCAGTGACTTAAGATCTTATGATGTCCCAGTACTGCTTTTAAGAAAAATCGCTTCAGATCTTTACTCTGTATCTAACCTCATGCCGTCCCTGCCTTGGAAGTGTTTTATGGGGATATTGTAGAGGAAACTTTGCTTTCAGTTTAAACATGTAGGGTTAAGCATCGCAGTAATCTCTCAATTCTTTGCTTGCACTAAAAATAGGCAATGACAGCCGTTGTTTAACCATTCCAAAATGACTTTTTCAAGGTATGTACACCTTGGAACATAGAATGCTATTTTATTTATTTGAGGCACTTATGATAAAGTCACAATTAAAGCAATAACTATATGTCTGTGTAGCCATGATATGAAGGGCTTTAGAATTGACAAAAAGGTTTATTAGAATTACGCTTGGAAGGAAGGCCTGTAATTATGAAGGAAAGCAAAGCTTGAAGTTACTTCAGTGATGAAAAGTTTAAGGCTGAATATAATTGTATAAGACTCTGCTAACTGCCTCTGACCGCATTTGTTTAAATTCCAACTGTGTTCAATTATTGATTCATTGGTTAACAATCAAGTTATCTCTAATAGCTAATCAATTGGTAATTAGAAACCATAGTTTGATCATCAAAGTGGTAAATGGCGAAGTTAGGAAAACATTGTTCAGGCAGGGAGCTATAGTTGTGATTGACTGTCTCAGAAATATATCATAGAATCCCTATAGTGTGGAAGCAGACCATTCAGCCCATTGAGTCCGCACTGACCCTTGAAAGACCATCCAACCCAGACCTAGCCCCACACCCAATCCCAATAATCCTGCATTTCCTATAGCTAATCCACCTAGCCTGCACGTCCCTGGACACTATGGGCAATTTAGCATGGCCAATCCACCTAACCTGCACTACTTTGAACTGCAAGAGGAAACTGGAACACCCGGAGGAAACCCATGCAGACACAGGGAGGATGTGCAAACTCCACACAGACAGTTGCCCAACGGTGGAATCGAACCCAGGTCACTGGTGCTGTGAAGCAACAGTGCTAACCACTGAGCCATCATATTGGAAACAGAAACAGGTTGGTAAATAGTTGACAGAGCAAAAATTGAAGAGTTTAGGGAGAAGAGCATAAAAGATTCATTAGTTCAAGGAATTTATGTAAGTAAATTGATAAATAATTGTGGGACTAGGCTGAAAATTTCTAGAAATCGGCTAAGTGTCAGTTTTAGTGGGTTTCTCTCGGTGATCCATAGTGAATTTTCTCTCATTTTGTCCCCAAAATGCTCTCCTGTTCTATTCACTGTGTCCTTATGGGATCCAGCTCATTGTATTCTCCTACTCACTACATGCGGAAGATACGAACCACTGCCAGGACTTTGTGCTATTCTTGGCCCTAATATCATCTTTTCTTTTGATATTTTTATTGAGAAAAACAAATTTAATTTTTTTTACAAAATTACAAAATCATGACAAAATAGTATAACAACCTTATAATGACAATAACAAAAAATAAACTAATACTCTACTCCACAATCCACTGAGGAGAGAGAGAAAAAAACCTACAAAGACTACAGTTCAATAAAAAACCAAAAAAAATCAAATTAAACCAAGTTAAACCAGGGTAAATTAAGTGATATTCAATTAAGTTACTGCACTCAACGCAATCCCACTAAAGCTCCCCACCACCAGGAGCATTATTAAGCAAATCCGTTGTTGTTCATGAATCCACCAGCAACCTGCGCCTCCCCCGGGGCCCATGGACCTCCAGACATAACCCTCATTACTACACAAAGGCCCTGACCAATATAGCCGACAGGTCTGCATCTATGTAATTCTGAAAGGGACTGCATGATGACCCAGTGGTTAGCACTACTGCCTCGGCGCCAGAGACCCGGGTTCAATTCCAGCCTCAGGCAAGTGCCTGTGTGGAGTTTGCACGTTCTCCCCATGTCTGCGTGGGCTTCCTCCGGGTGCTCCAGTTTCCTCCCACAGTCCAAAAAGCGCAAGTTAGCTGAATTGGCCATGTTAAATTGCCCGTAGTGTTAGGTGAAGGGGTAAATGTAGGGAAATGGGTCTGGGTGGGTTGCTCTTCAGAGGGTCGATGGGGAAGTGTTGGGCCAAAGGGCCTGTTTCCATACTGTAAGTAATCTAATCTAAAATAGTTCACTTTTCTGGTGCACCATACTCACATGGATATCCAGGGGGATGTGCTCCATAACTAAGCTATGCCGGCTCCAGATTCCCTGGGGTTTCTCTGGCACTCAGCTCATTAGAATGTTCTTCCTCGCACAGAATACAAGAATATTAAACAGTCTCTTCCCATGCAGAGGGAAGATTTGACAAACCTAAGAGGAGGGACACTGGATCCAACTTAACCTCAGTTCCCAAGACCCCTCCCAAAAAACACGCTATGGCACCCCAAGACCGACGAAGCTTGTAGCACGACACAAGCAATGAGTAAGAGTGCTAACATCTGTTTTATATTTGGGCCACAGTGGGGGCACACCTGCCTTAAATTTCACAAGATGCTCCAGCGCCACCCGATATCATCTTTAAAGCTGAGCCATGCACCAGGTCAAGCTCTGGCAGTCCACAATTGCCCAGTAGATTTTGTTTTCTTTTCCTTGGATATATTAAACAGCGAGCAATTGATCATCTGCTTTATCTGTGGGGACCTGGAACACCTATTGGACAGGGGCTGTGTGCAGTCATTGCCTTGGAGTTAGTTCTAAGTCTTGGTGACTGATGAAGGGTTGGTGGAGCAAACAGGGAGCTGGAGTCACCAAGTCTCTGCTTTTGATTTTCATGTTGGAACTTATCAATGCTTAGAATCTTTGGTGGGTAGGAGAATTGGAAACTGCAAATCAGTGAGGCAAAATGTGGTATGAGGATGTTAATGCAGGCTAATAGGCTTTTCACTACTCAGTGAAAATCTTGACTTACCGTTCAACACTCGATTGGAAAATGATACATTTTGCACACAATGACAGGAAACTCCTTACTGTTGATTTTGTGATTCTCCCAACTTTCTTGCCAATTTCCACTTTGTTCAATAACTGGGGCGATACTGCCCAGTATCTTTTGTTACTCGCTTATTGTCTTGAGTTTTAATCACACTCATATTTTTAAATCAACTTCGAGATATTAAATCTTTGTTTTATGTACATTTTCTTCATTTATAGGATGTGCTAGGTTATAAAGCAGATTATCATGTTTCTCTCTACATCGTGGCTGTGCTGGAATACATTTCAGCTGACATTTTGAAACTAGCTGGAAACTATGTGGGCAATATTCGACACTATGAAATTTCACAACAGGACATTAAAGTGTCAATGTGTGCAGATAAGGTGAGCATTAATTTGCAATATGAATTCTGAATATTGTGGCTTTTTTTTCATGATATTTTAAAGAGTCAATAACTTTGCATTTTCAATATGATTAATAAAAATTGTTCAGTGATTAATACACTGGTGTATTTTTAAAAGTTTTGTTATTTTTAAATATGCTAAAATTAGTATGATATATCTGAATTTTGGATTATCCGACAAGATCGCAAGGTCCCAATGTTTGGCTGAACTGTTATCTAGCATTCGATTATCCGAACAAACTGCTCCCCACCTATGTCATTGGGATATTTGAGGTTCCTCTGTATCTAGTTTTATAAACTGAAGATTTTTAATGTCATAGAGTCACCGAGATGTACACCATCCAGATGCCTCTTAAATGTTGCAATTGTACTAGCCTCCACGACTTCCTCTGGCAACTCATCCCACCCTCTGCGTGAAAAAAACTGTGAAAGCTGCATTAGGCTAGGAGCCATAAATCAAGAGCGAAGAGGGTTACCTCAGATTACAACATGATCTGGACCAGATGGGCCAATGGGCTGAGAAGTGGCAGATGGAGTTTTATTCAGATAAATGCGAGGTGCTGCATTTTGGGAAAGCAAATCTTAACAAGACTTATACACTTAATGGTAAGGTCTGAGGGAGTGCTGCTGAACAAGGAGATCTTGGAGTGCAGGTTCATAGCTCCTTGAAAGTGGAGTCGCAGGTAGATAGGATAGTGAAGAAGGCATTTGGTATGCTTTCCTTTATTGGTCAGAGTATTGAGTACAGGAGTTAGAAGTTCATGTTGTGGCTGTACAGGATATTGGTTAGGCCACTGTTGGAATATTACGTGCAATTCTGGTCTCCTTCCTCTTGGAAAGATGTTGTGAAAGGGTTCAAAAAAGATTTACAAGGATGTTGCCAGGGTTGGAGGATTTGAGCTATACAGAGAGGCTGAACAGGCTGGGGCTGTTTTCCCTGGAGCGTCGGAGGCTGAGGGGTGACCTTACAGAGGTTTACAAAATTATGAGGGTCATGGGTAGGATAAATAGACAATTATGGGATCTTTTTAATTGATATAGCTCCTGAAAAAGCCTTTTTCTTAATTGCATTTGGCCAAAGCATACCTTTTAAAAAGCTCATTTATTGCTTTAGACAATCGATTTTTTAATATGCACATCCATTCTGTGGAACTGCTGCACAGAGTAGCCTCAATGGTCTGCAGAGATTATATCCTTAACTAGACTGTTGGCAGCAATAGCATTCTCTACAGTAGGAGTTGAAAATTTTCCAAAAGTGAGATTAGAAAGAAAGTAAAAGGAACGGATTGCTTTCAAGAGAAAGTAATGTGCCTGGAAAAATCATTAGAACTCTGTTTAGTTTAGAGATCTTTGAGTCTTTATATCCAATTATTCAAGCAGCATTTGTTTTGAGTTCTAAGCAATGTGTTATAAAGTGAGAAAGTGTCAGAGTTGTACAAGTCTTACAAAACTGAAACAGGCCATTTAATCCACCATTTAATGCCTGTACCAGCTGTTCAAATGTGCATTATTACCTCATTACCAATCTGCTTTTTCCCCTGTTTCCTGACACATTTTTTACTTTAATAACCTCTTAAATGCCTCAATTGAACCTGCCTTGACCACACTTCCAGGCAATGTGTTCCATATTTTACCCCGAGTGATTTTTTTTTTCCCTATCACCCTTGGTTCTTTTGCAAATCACTTGAGATCTGTGTCCTCTCACTCTTGTATATGTGGTAACATCCTTTGTTGTATTCTCTTCACCTTCTTCTCTCCAAGGAGAACAATTCTAACAACTTAAATCTATGTATGTACAAATAGTAAGGCGAAGGTTATTGATGAACACGGTAAGGTATTTTGATATTGTTTTCATTGGGAATAACTGTAGTTTTCCCATCTTTCTTGTGTGGCTGTAGGAACAGTTTATTTAACTGCCTTAAATACATAGCTGATCAAAGAATAAAGATATTTTGCTTTATTTTTTACCACTCGATCTAATCATTCCATGGCTATGTTTACCATCAATATGGTCAAACAGCTGAACACCCATTTGCCAGTCTTGTTTCCAATGGCCTTTCATAGGACATTGTGATCTTTATAGCATACTTGCTCACAAGATAATAATAACAGCTACTGGGAGGAATCATTCTTGCGGAGCCTCATACCTTTCTGGCGGGATGCTTGGAATAGTTTGCTGGCTGATAGGTGACTTATTTTCTCACCTCTAACCTCCACCCTTTATTGTCTGTCTTGATATTATTAACGTTCCTTTGATCATTGCTCCTATTAACTTTTCTGTCTACCTCTTCAGAGTCAAGTATATTGCTGCTGCTTGTTTTATGTTTATTGCGTTAAGATCAAGGTGTACTTCTATCTTTTATAAATATGCTGCAAAGATACTTTTATTTCCTCTCATAAGCCAGAACTACTTCTACCATGCACCGTTTCCCATGCCCATTCTCACTATTTGCCATCCTCATCCTTCTCATTTGTTAACTAACCATTAAATCTATTTCTGTCTTAGCCTTCTTTAAAAATATCACCACTGGAATTTTCTCAATGCTTTCTCTATATACATTATATTTGTTGGTTAACTTGAAATGTTAAGCTTGCTATAGTTCTAGTATATTAGCAGACATAGCATACTAGTTATGAGTCCACACCTGAGTATTAACATATGAATTGGAAGATGTCATCGGTCGTTCATCCCTTTGAACCCTTCGCTGAGATCATGGGCTGATTGAACTCAACACCATTTTGTTATACTATTTCTTTATCCCTTAATGTTTTTAAATATGTAGAAATCTACCCATATGTACTTGAGATTAACATTGACTGCATTGCCTCTGTAACTAATGTCCAACGTTCTGTATTATAGTTTCTAGAGTAATGACTTTGTATATCATTTGCTCCCTTTCTGTCTTTTTTCTATAAAGCCTGAATAGTTTCTGAACACATCAGTCCCAATATTCTGGTTTTTAAAAATTAATTTGTTGCAATTTTAAAAAAAAAATACTTAATTCTTTGGATGTATATTTAATCATTTTGGTTGTATTTTTAACTTGTTTTCTTAAAATATGCGTATGACACTGCTGGTCTCAAATTTCCTTTCAGGTGTTTATAGACATGTTTGACCAAGATGACATTGGTCTGTCTTCATTGGGAGATGATGGACCAAATTCTACAGGTGAACAGCACTACTATGACTTGGTGAAAGCTGAAATTGCAGAGGAAAGGCAATACCTACGAGAATTGAACCTGATTTTAAAAGTCTTTAGAAAGTCATTTACATCCAACAATAAGCTGTTTACTGCTCGTGTAAGTTTTTAATATTCTGATGTCGTAACAAAGGTTATTTGCATTGAAGTATTAGATTTCACACTAGATTTTATTATAAATATATTTGAAATATATTTTAGGATTTTTGTATGAAATACAAATCAGGCACAGATCAGTTTACTATTTTGAATGTTTATTTTGATGTAATATCTCTGCTAATGTCGCTCGTTACTTTGTAACGACCATTACATTTGGTTGAGTGCATTGTTTTTATCTGCTGTGCTACGGACACCAAGTGTAAACCATGATTTCTTCATATTTAGTATCGTGGTGTGGCAGATGACATTGTCAAATGTTTTACATATGTCACTGATAAAATTTTCTGCATTGTTTTAAATTTGATGTGGAATCATATAATTTTTCTAGAAGGCAGAAGAAAGTCAACACCATCTCTTTGACACCTATCAATTTAGTCCCATATCCTTAAAAAAAACTTTGTAAATATACTTACTTCCTTCTTAAAATCTATCCAGGGTTCAGTTTACACCAGTTTCAATAGTTGTCATGTGTTAACAACCCTCTGATTTGGAACAAACAGCAATTGTAATGTAATCTTTTATTTTATCCTCTGGTAACTCAGTAATGATACCCAAAATTATTTTTTTCTTGATTTATAATATTAAGATCTCTCAATTTTGAGCCTCTCTATTAATTTTTCTCACAAATCTACATAGTTCTTGTTAAAAAGATCAAGTTTCTCATATTTAAAGCCTCTTATTGTCCATATCATGCTGCATCTTAGTGCTTTTACAAATTTTATAAAGTAATTGCTCAAAATTTGATGCAGTGCATGTAATTTGTTTAGATTTAATTTGGCACTTTTTTTGTACTTGATTCAATAATAAATCAATATTTTTACAGCTTTTACCCCTATTTTTCAAACTCTTTGCATAAATTGAATATTTTAAAGTTTTACCATTTAGCAGATATTACCTCTAGTTTATTCTTTCTCCCATGAAATGTCATGCCACACTTTTTTGCATTTATTCTCTTTCATTTATCAAAAGACCTTTGAAACCCTTTGGGCACAATGTTTAAAGCACAGTCTTGTTTTCTCAAAAAAACTATTCAAGTTGTCAGAAACAACCAGTTTTACAAATCATTACAGATTATTCTTAATATGCACTGAGAAATCTAATTAATTTTATTCAGTGACAAAGCATCTAGAAACTTATAGCTGTCAAACTGTCATGTCTATAGGCACCCGTTTTACCCTTCCTCCCTTCCTCCAGCTACCTCCTAAATGGAAGTGATATCCCTCCAGCCCTCCTGGCATTACTTCTGTATCGAAGGCTGTTAGAAATAATATGGTCAGAGCTTTGCTACTTCTTCCTACATATTCTTAGGTAAAAGTAATCAAAATGTCATCTTTATTTCCCTGGAATTCCACCAACTTTTGCAGTACAATTCCTTGTCCATACCAATAGCCCTATCAGTTGCACTTAACTGGTTGAGTTTTGAGGAAGAGTCACTGGAATCTGATTTCTCTCCACAGACGCTGGCAGACCTCCTGAGCTTTCCCAGCAATTTCTGTTTTTATTTCTCTTACCACGAAGGTTTTCTTAACGTTATTGGAAAATAATTTACTCCTTGTGCATAACATTTTATTTGTATACATTTGTAACTTGATCTGATACTTGCTTTCAAATATTCAGTCTATTTATTCATGAGGAACAGAATTTCTTGCTTATTCTGAGGAGCAAAAAAAACATTAAAATAAGAAACTACATACAAGTGTAAGTATTGAACAGATAAATGAAGGGAAATTAAGATTCTAACTCTGAAGTAAAGTAAAATGTTAGTGGAGAAATCATTCTCTGAAGCTTGTATCCATTTAACAAAAAGCTCTTTCTCTGTTGAAAGTGTTCCTTTTGTACTGGGAGAGGAAATTTACTCAGAAAGGCTAAAAATTGTGTTTTTCCGCATTAGAATTAAGCAATTGTTCTTGCTTACAAAGCTTTCCCTCCTCCCTAGCAAAACCAATTAGTGAAACTTAAAATTTCAAGAAAGTTGCAGGGAAAACAACACTGATTTTTTACAATTAAGTCATCACACACACTGTTTAAATATGATCATCATTTTTGTTTCTTTATTCAAAGAATGTCAACATTGTTTGCTAGGTGTGTATTTGTTGGCCACCCCTAATTTGCCTTGAGACGATATTGTAGTACCTTCTTGAACTGCTGCAATGTTTGGGTGTAGGTAGTACTGTTTAGGATTGCAGGAATTTGACCCACTGACAGTGAAAGGATGGTGATATACTTTCAAGTCAGGTTGGCGTACGGCTTGGAGAATTTGAAGGTGGTACTGTTACCATACATATGATGCCTTTGTCCTTTTGGGTGCTACGTATCAGGGTTTGGAATGTGCTATAACAGCAGTCTTGCTGAATTCCTGCTGTGCATCTTTTAACAGGTAAACCCTGTGGCCATTGGTGGTTAAGGGAGGCAGTGTTCAAGGTCGGGATAGGGTGTCAGTTCAGTGCGCTGCTTTGTCCTGAATGGTGTTGAGCTTCTTGACTATTGCTGGAGATGCAGAGTATTCCATCAAACTCTGACTTGTGTTTTGTAGATGGTCGACATGCACAGGCGAATTGGGAAGTAAGTTACTTGCCACAGAATTCCTAGCTTCTGACTTGTTCTTGTAGCCACAGTGTGGCTCATTTGTTCAGTTTCTGGTCAGTGGGAACCCTGTGACATTGATAGTAGAAGATTCCGTGACCGTGATGTAATTGAATATCAAAGAGTGATTGTTAGATTCTCTCTTGTTTTGGGATTTTCTGTTACTTGTGTACTGTTAATCTTATTTGTCAATTTAGCCGCCAAGCTCGTTTGAACGTAGACTAGTACAGTGTCTGAGGAGTCGCAAATGGTGTTGAACATTATGTAATCAGTGAAAATCTCCACTTCTTACTAACCATTGGAGGGATGTTATTGATGAAGCAACTGAAGATGGTCTCAAGAATTCTGTTGACTACAAGATTATATACTGTGAAATGTGTTTCAGTTTCTTTGGCCTGGATGTTAACAGACAGATTATTGTTCAATAAAATCAGCATTAATATCAAACCTTCAAATAATATAATGTCCTAAGGAGCTTTAGAGCAGTGTAATCATGCAAATCTTGACACAAAGCCATAAAAGGCACAGCTTGGTCAAATAGGTAGATTTTAAGCAGTTAAAGAAGGAAAGAGTTTGAGGAAGGTATTTCGGAACTTAGGGTCTTGGCAGTGGCAGGTATGGTGGCTAATGTACCGATAGAAGTAAGTTTTCCTGAGAGGTGAGAATTAGAGAATCTCAAATATCTGAAAGTTATGGAGGATAATGCAGAAATGGGGAGAGATGCTCCTCTGGAAGCATCTGAAAAGAAGGATGAGAATTTTCAAAAGGGAGAATTGAGAACAAATGTAGATTCGTGAGTACAGGAATAATGGAGACAAGAGTGTTGAGAGTTAGGATGCAAGCAAGAGCGTTTTGGATAACCTTCGGATTAGAAGGTAGCCATAGCCCAGCCAGGTCCACACTGGAATAGTCAAGTTCAGAGATAACAAAGTTTCAGCAGCCGATAAGTCGCTGAGGCAGGAACATAGTTGGGTCATATGGTGGAGGTCAAAGTAGTCAGTCCTGGTGATTGTGGCAGTATATGGTTGAAAGCTCAACTTGGGTTCAGAAATGATGCTAAGTGTCTGAAAAGACTGACTCAATCTTAGATAGTTGCCAAGAGAAAGGAGGGTATCTGTGGTTATGGAATGGGATTTTCTGCTGGGATTCTCATGGCCAGAAGGGCAAGGTTATGAAGAGGTTGAAAAGAAGGCTGAAGCTTTCCGACAGGAAATTTCACTGCCGCCTCCCTGCTTTTTGAGCAAATATTTCTTCCAATTTCCTTTTCGATGAAAGAAAAATCAAAATAACTGCTTCTTAACCACTCCTCTTCTCCATGTGACTATCTTTTGAGAATGGCTAGGTCGAGACCTGAGAAGGAAAGCCATGTGGCTAATTGTCTGTAGTTATCTCACAGTTGATCCATTTTGTTTTTGTTTCAAAATCTTTTATATAAAAAGGCTAAATTTGCAAGTTGTGTTAAGTCTGTGTTATTTGATTTCTGATAGGACATCGAAATAATCTTCAGCAACATCCTAGATATTCATGAACTGACTGTAAAACTGCTTGGATTAATGGAGGATACTGTTGAGATGACAGATGAAAGAAGCCCTCATCCATTTGTTGGCAGCTGTTTTGAAGATCTGGCAGAGGTACTGTGCAATAGTGATTTCAGTTGGCACACAGTGATGCTAGACTAGAAGACTTTCCAACAAAAGAATAAAGCTTTTTATGTTTTCGTCCAATGTGCTTTTGAAGATCTCTTAGGCTATATTTTTCATATTTAATTAAGTGTTGGCATTTGCCTTCAACGTTCAGGTGCTATTGTCGACTTACCTGTAAGCAAAACACGTAAGCAAAACAAATGCGTATAAGACTTGTCACTCATGCTAAATCCTGAACAAGTTATATGTTTAATTTTTCTCATATCCAATATGTTTTTAATATGACTTCCTGTAGAGAGGGAAAAATATTTTAATTTCTTTTAGTTGAAAGGGAATTATTAATACTTTATAACAAATAAGTGATGAATAGAATTTTGCGAAGATTAAAAATTTGCAATCTTCTTTCTCAAGATAGCTTCAGTTCTAAGAAAAGATATAAAAACACTGAGACTGCTGTCATGATGTTGCATATATTCAGCTGGAAGAATGTTAGAATAGTTAGGTGGTGATGTTTGAGCAGTGTAGACTCGATGAGCCAATGAGCCACTTTCTATGCCATAGATCTCTGTGACTCTAATTTTCAGAATAATATTTGTAACAAACAGCACATTTATTGTATTAAACTTGCTAATAAATTAACAGCTTTTGAAGCAAAGTCAAATATGTAGAATATGCGAAACAAACTAAAGCTATTTTTTTGTGTGCAGGAGCAAGTATTTGACCCATATGAGTTGTGTGCACAAGACATTCTTTCACCACAGTTTCATGCGCATTTCAACAATTTAATGTCCAGGTCAGCAGTAGCCTTGTACTTTCAGGTAAGTAGTTTTTCACATAGCATTTTGTTAGTTAGTAGGGGCTAGTTAGCTCAGT
The DNA here is from genome assembly GCF_020745735.1 of Hemiscyllium ocellatum. Taxonomy (NCBI): domain Eukaryota; kingdom Metazoa; phylum Chordata; class Chondrichthyes; order Orectolobiformes; family Hemiscylliidae; genus Hemiscyllium; species Hemiscyllium ocellatum. Next base: position 72,639,292 of record NC_083408.1, read on the forward strand.
TGGCTGGAAGGACATTTTAGGATGCAGAGAGACACCAAAGCATGGATTCAATTCTCACACCAGCTGAGGTTACCATGAAGGACTCTCTTTCTCAAACTCTCCCTTCACCTGAGATGTGGTGACTCTCAGTTTAAATCCATACCTATCATCTCTCACTAATGACAGAGCAGCCTTATAGCTTGGTAAGACTATGGTGACTTCATTTATTTTGCTAATACACTTCTTGAGTATTTCTTTTTTGACGGAGCTTTTCATCTTTCAGTCATCATGTTTGCAAACACATCAATGCAAAGGGGAATAATATTTTCAACAGTACATGAAGAAAGTGCCGATTGATTGGAAAGATTGGTAAAGATACTGCCATGGAGAACACACAAGTTAGATGATGATTGATGATTACTGCTCCGCTTTCATTTAATATAAACCATGCAGGCTGACTCTGGTCACTACAAAGCTGAAAAAAAATCCTCCATGTCACTGAGGCGGCATCAGACCAATCCACACCCAACAAACTGCCCAGAAAGCTCTGACAACTTTGAAAGCTGTGACAAATTTCCACCACAGCAGCTGAGAGAACCCATAACAGTCTAAAATGAACAGTGTCACAAGAAATAAATGCACCCATAGTACATTTTTTCAAAAAAAAAGTCAGTTTACTCTGTCGTCCAATGTTAAAGATATGTTAAAAATTTCCAGGATTCAGATGTACACCTTTGCCTGAATTCATCAATTATTCCTTGGATGTTGGTCTTACCTACCTGTGTGGCAGGTTTCCTTGAAATCTGTCCATTAGCTTATGAGATATATTATCTACAGTGAAACACCAGGATAGAGAAACATTACTTCTGACCACCTTCAGTGGCAGAGAAAGCCAAGTAAGCTGGTTATCCTCTGTTCCCTTTTCATATGTTACTCTTCTCTCAAGCATCTTACTAAAAGATGCAGTTATCCAGAACCAAACCAGAATAGTAATATTCTTATGCAAAATAACTATGAAGATGTGATATGGATATTTACATATTTCAGGCACAGTGGAACTAAATGTATGAATACTTGGTTCAGCATTAATAATTTGCATATTTTCACTGTACAAAGATAAACAAATGAATGCAGTTTAAAAATGTGTGAATTGTTGATGAATGTGGTACTGCGATTTATTGTTTTGTTTATCTTGGCTTTTTCAAGCGTCATGTATTGATTAATCAATTAGAACACACTGTGGAATTAGGATTTGAGACACCCTGACATATCTTCAAGTGGTTTAGCAGTGTTTATAGCAGCAGATTATCCTTCTTCATAGTTCCATAAGAAAGTTTGCTGTGAAGAACAGGACTCCTCACTCAAACACGGAGTTGGTCATTTGGTGTACTTAAATTGTCAATTGATGTTTTGCGAAAGCAGACATCTTTTTCATCGGTTTAAGAGGGTAAGTGCACACGGAGAGCATGCTAAGGAGCTCTATGACCAAGGGAGGCTTTCACTGATTTCTCACTGCGCTCTAAAACCTGGCCAGCTGTGCCATACTCAGCAAGACATTCCAGACTTGCCCAAATGAAACGTCCATTCAACCTTTGTATCTTTACGAATGGTGGACTGCCTGCAGTCCTAGCAGTGGCCACAGCCACAGCATTTCTTGGACGCAGGATTTCCTTACATTTGGGGGTAGAAGTCCCATCCTAACAGCCCAGCAACTGTAAGTTCGGCCTAGGGCAATCTTGCCAAGTGAAGACAGGCTTGTCTCTGAAGTTGGGTCAGCTGAAGCAGCCAGTATGGATTGGCATCAAAACTGCACCCTTTTATTGTTATGAGCTGCCATATTCCAGGATTTATAGATTTTAATGTCACTGCTGAGAGAAGTTCAATGTATAAGGAGTGGATATAGTGTACAGGTGTGTTGAAGGTGTGTGTGGCACTTCGCTAAGGGAACACTGGTTCAGGGTGAGTGTTTCGTGTGGTAGTTAAATGGGTGAAACTTTCTGGTAGTTTGGGGTGGGTCTGCTTTGCTTGGGTGTGAGGGATCAGTGGGTGGAAGCTGGGTGTGGAATGGGAATGTTCGGAGTGTTTGAGGCTGCTCTGGTCTGGGGATATCGGTTTTATAGTTAGCTAGGAGTTGGAATGTGTTTTAATTCCTCTGAACTTGGTCCTTAATAACTGTTAGGGTATGTAAATTGAAAGCGTCAACAGTCTCCAAATTTGAGGATTTGGGATTTTTTTTTAGAATACTCCAGATACTGGGTAATTGCCCATCAGAAGTTTCAACTTCCTGAGCAATTATTACATAGTTACTGCATTGAGACTTTCATATGGTTCCAGTACGCGTGTTCAGAGCATGTCTGGTCTCTGACGATTCAGAGACCAGATTATTTGAGGCAATCTGTAGTTTTTCTGTCTATTGTGGAAGTCTAGTATTTTAACTGACATACTGCTCTAAAACATTTGCTGTACGTATGTTGTATGAGAATTGCACTTTGTATTTGTGAGATTATGTCATCAACTTCTTACTTTAATAGCAAGGTAAAAGCAATCAAGATAAAGCGTTATCTTAAATATTTAATTTCATCAGCACTACAGTCACATTATTTTTGATACAAAACTGGTGTAATTTTTGTAAAACCTCATTTGCTTTTGGACTCATAATATTACATGATTCTTTCATTATTTGTTACAATCTAATTGTAGTAAATTGTGAACTGTCTAGTACTAGTTATGCTTTTTTAATTTCTAGTCTATTGCTGAAGGTTTCAAAGAAGCTGTTCAATATGTACTTCCACAACTACTGCTAGTCCCAATATATCATTGTTTGCATTACTTCGATCTGTTGCAGGTAAGACATTCTGAATTATTATATCTGAAGTGTGTGAATTGATATAAAATAGGAAAACATAATTTTTTCTTTCTTTTATGTCATGTATAATAGTGTAGTTTTCATATACTTCACAATGTATTTTTGTAAATAGTAACTATGCAGTTGGACTTTGGTGTCAAGTTCAGTGATCTGCACTGCCATCTTCTGACAATCCTCTATTTCAAGCCTGATGTAATCTCCCTTTTGAATGAAAATATTACATTTGAATATGTCGAATACTATTTATTTGCAAATGCTTTTTTTTTCCAGTTTAAATAAATAGTTTCTAAAGTAGACTTAGAACATAGAACATTACAGCGCAGTTCAGGCCCTTCGGCCCTTGAAGTTGCGCCGCCCTCTCATACTAATCTGAAGCCCATCCCACCTACACTCTTCCATGTACGTCCATATGCCTGCACAATGACGACTTAAATGCACTTAAACTTGGCAAATCTACTACCATTGCAGACAAAGCATTCCGTATCCTTAATACTCTCTGAGTAAAGAAACTACCTCTGACATCTGTCTTATGCCTATCTCCCCTCACTTTAAAGTTGCGTCCCCTCGTGTTTGCTGTCTCCATACTTGGAAAAAGGCTCTCCCTGTCCCCCCCCATCTAACCCTCTGATTATCCTGTATGTCTTTATTAAGTCACCTCTCAACCTTCTTCTCTCTAACAAGAAAAGCCTCAAGGCCCTCAGCCTTTCCTTGTAAGACATTCCTTCCATACCGACAACATCCTAGTAAATCTCCTCTGCACCCTTTCCAAAGCTCCTACATCCTTCTTATAATGCGGTGACCAGAACTGTACACAATACTCCAAGTGTGGCTGTACCAGAGCTTTGTACAGCTGCAGCATAACCCCCTGGTTCTGAACTCAATCTTTCTATTAATAAAGGCCAAAACACTGTATGTCTTCTTAACACCCCTGTCAACCTGGGTGGCAACTTTCAGGGATCTGAATACATGGACACCGAGATCTCTCTGCTTATCTGCACTCCCAAGAATCTTACCATTAGCCCAGTACTTTGCATTCCGATTACTCCATCCAAAGTGTATCACCTCACACTTGTCCACATTAAACTCCATTTGCCACCTCTTAGCCCAGCTCTGCATCCTATCTATGTCTCTCTGCAACCTACTACATCTTTCATCACTATCCACAACTCCACCGACCTTAGTATCGTCTGCCAATTTACTAGCCCACTCTTCTAAGCCCTCATCCAGGTCATTTATAAAAATGACAAACAGCAGTGGACCCAACACAGACCCTATGGTACACCGCTAGTAACTGGACACCAAGATGAACATGTTCCATCAACAACAACCCTCTGTTTTCTTTCAGAAAGCCAGTTACTGATCCAAACTGCTATGTCTCCCACAATCCTATTCCTCTGCATTTTGTATAATAGCCTACTGTGGGGAACCTTATCGAACGCCTTGCTGAAATCCATATACACTGCATCAACTGGTTTACTCTCATCTACCTGTTTGGTCACTTTGTCAAAAAACTCAATAAGATTCGTTAGGCACAACCTACCCTTCACAAAACTGTGCTGACTGTCCTTGATCAAATTATTCTTTTCTAGATGGTTATAAATCCTATCTCTTACAACCTTTTCCAACACTTTACCAACAACTGAAGTGAGACTCGGGGTCTGCAATTACCAGGGTTGTCTCTACTACCCTTTTTGAACAAGGGAACCACATTTGCTATCCTCCAGTCCTCTGACACTATTCCTGTAGACAATGATTTGAAGATCAATGCCAAAGGCTCGGCAATCTCTTCCCTTGCTTCCCAGAGGATCCTAGGATAGATCCCATCCAGCCCAGGGGACTTGTCTCTTTTTACACTCTGCAGTATTTCTAATACCTCTTCTTTGTGCACCTCAATCTCTTCTAGTCTAGATGCAAGTATCTCTATCTTCCTCGCCAACATTTTCATTTACTATAGTGAACATTGTCGAAAAATATTTATTTAGTGCTTCCCCTATCTCCTGTGACTCCACACACAACTTCCCATTATTATCCTTGATTGGCCCTAATTTAACTCTTATCATTCTTTTATTCCTGACATACCTATGAAAAGCCTTAGGATTAACCCTGATCCTATCTGCCAACAACTTCTCATGTCTCCTCCTGGCTCTTCTGAGCTCTCTTTTTAGGTCTTTCCTGACTTCCTTGTAACCCTCAAGCGCCCTAACTGAGTTTTCACATTTTGTCCTAATGTAAGCCGCTGATTTCTTCTTGACCAGGGATTCCACTTCCTTAGTAAACCACGGCTCATGCGTTCTATATCTTCCTCCCTGCCTGACAGGTACATACTTATCTAGGACACACAGGAGCTTTTCCTTGAATAAGCTCCACATTTTTAATGTGCTCATCCTCTGCAGTTTCCTTCCCCATTCTATACTTCCTAAATCTTTCCTAATTGCATCTTAATTTCCCTTCCCCCAGCTGTAACTCTTGCTCGGTGGAGTACACCTATTCCTTTCCATCACTAAAGTAAACCTGACAGAATTGTGATTGTTGTCTCCAAAGTGCTCACCTACTTCCAAATCTAACACCTGCCCAGGCTCGTCACCCAGTACTAAATCTAAAGTGGCTTCGCCCCTTGTAGGCCTGTCCTGCACACACTGGACAAAAACTAACCCATCTATAGTACTCGTACTGTTGTGATCCCAGTCAATATTTGGATAGTTGAAGTCCCTCATGACAAGTACTCTGCCCCTCTTGCTCCTATCGAGAATCATCTTTGCTATCCTTTCCTCTACATCTCTGGGACTATTCGGAGGCCTATAGAAAACTCCAAGCATGTTGACTTTTACTTTCCTGTTTCTAACCTCAGCCCATATTACCTCAGTTAACGAGTCCCCAAATATCCTTTCTTGATGATTAGATTTTAATTAGTAAAAGACATATAAATGGATGCTGTTAATCTGTTAAGTAAAAAAATTAGGAATTTAAAATGATTAAACGAATTTCATCCTAGTCTGAAACGAACACAGAAAATATTGGAACACTCAACAACTTGACAACATCTGTTGATAGAGAAACTTGAGCTAATCTGGTTGATCACTTTTTGATTTTTGCATAATCTACTCTGAACAGGCGCTTTGAGTTGCATAAGTATTTTTGAAGTTGCCAGTTGATTAGCTTGCTGTCTCTTTTCCACCAGACTACTAAAGACATTTTATCACTTCTCAGTAATTCATGGGTGTTGCTTTGGTTCTTATATCCTCAGTTCCTCTTTTTTTTTTGCAGAATGTAAATGTTTTTGGATTATGCTTTGTGCCCAGCAACAGACTTTACAGCTAAATATACGATTTCAGAAAAATATTTATGTGCATCTGCACGCATGCATTTTCTTAAAGGAGATGATGTGTGTAATTTATGTTGCAGCTTTTTAATTGCTGAATGGTTGCATGCACATAGCTTAGAGGGAACATTGCCTCAACTGTCTGGCATAAACTGTTTCTTTTTGCACTTTATCTAGTTGGCTATTGTATAGTCAGGTTGATGAATTTTATCAAGCAAGTATCCAGATATTACTGCAGATAAATTTCTTATGAAGCTGTATTTTTCTTTTCAGAAAATGAGCAATCAATAAGTGCAATCAATTATCCATTTACCCATGGTCTCGAGTCATAAAACATAGAAAAGTACAGCACAGAACAGGCCCTTTGGCCTACGATGTTGTGCCGAGGTTTAATCCTAGTGTAAAATATAATCACTTAACCTACACACTCCTCAAGTCACTGCTGTCTATGTGCATGTCCAGCAGTCACTTTAATGTCCCTAATGACTCTGCTTCCACCACCACAGCTGGCAACGCATTCCATGCATTCACAACCTTTGACGTCTCCTTTATACCTTCCTCCTAAAATCTTCAAACTATGACTCCTCGTACCAGTCAACCTGCCCTGGGGCAAAGTCCCTGGCTATTGACTCTATCTATTTCACTCATTATCTTGTATACCTCGGTCAGGTCTCCTCTCTTCCTCCTTCTCTTCAGAGAGAAAAGTCTGAGCTCGTTCAACCTTTCTTCATAAAGCAAGCCCTCCAGTTCAGGCAGCATCCTGGTAAACCTTCTTTGCACCCTCTCCAAAGCCTCTGCATCTTTCCTATAGTAGGGTGACCAAAACTGGACACAATATTCCAAGTGTGGTCTCACCAGGGACTTGTAGAGCTGTAGCAAAGCCTCGCCGCTCTTAAACTCGATCCCCCTGTTAATGAAAGCCAAAACACCATATGCTTTCTTAATAACCCTATCCACTTGGGTGAGAACTTTGAGGAATCTATGTACTTGCACACCTAGATCTCTCTGTTCCTCCACACTGCCAAGAATCCTGTCTTGAATCCTATATTCAGCATTTGGGTTCGACCTTCCAAAATGCTTCATTTCACATTTATCTAGATTGAACTCCATCTGCCACTTCTCAGCCCAGCTCTGCATCCTGTCTGTGACATGCAGCCTGCAGTAGCCCTCAATACTATCGACAACACCTCCAATCTTTGTGTCATCTGCAAATTTACTAACCCACCCCTCAACCTCCTCATCCAAGTCATTTATAAAAACTACAAAGAGTAGAGACCCAAGAACAGAGCCCTATTGGACCTCACTCAACACTGGCCTACAGGCAGAATATTTTCCATCTAACAACCACCCTCTGCCTTCTGTTCAGCTAGCCAATTCTGAATTCAGATAGCCAAATCTCCCTGTATCCCATACTTCCTGACTTTATGAATGAATCTACCAGGAGGAACCTTATCAAATGCCTTGCTGATGTCCATATGCACCACATCCTCTGCTCGACCTTTGCCGACCTGTCTAGTCACCTCCTCAAAGAACTCAATGAGATTTGTGAGGCATGACCTGCCCCTCTCAAAGCCCTGCTGACTGCCTTTAATCACTATGCTTTGCCAAATAGTCATAAATCCTATCCCTCAGAATTCTTTCCACAACTTTGCTGACCACAGACGTAAGACTGACTGGTCTGTAATTGCCAGGGACTTCCCTATTACCCTTCTTGAAAAGAGGAACAACATTCGCCTCCTTCCAATCCTCCGGTATGACTCCCGTGGAGAATGAGGAGGCAAATACTCTTGTCAGCAGCTTAGCAACCTCCTTTCTCACTTCCCGGAGCAGCCTAGTATAAATCTGATCTGGCCCAGGGGACTTATCAATCTTAATGTTTTCCAAATTTTCCAGTACATCAACTTCATCAATCTTGATCTGGTCAAGATTGTATCCCAGCTCCTCAAAGTTTTCATTCACAACAAGTTCCCTTTCCTTGGTGAAAACTGAAACAAAAACTCATTTAGGGCTTCCCCTATCTGCTCAGACTCCACGCACAAGTTCCCTCCGCTATCCCTGATCGGTGCTTCCTTCTCCCTGATCATTCTTTTATTGCTCATGTATGAGTAAAATGCCTTTGGGTTCTCGCTAATCCTGAAGTCTTTTTCATGCCCCTGCCTGGCTCTCCTCAGTCCATTTCTGAGCTTCTTTCTAGCAAGCCTGTAATCCCCTAAAGCTGTGCTAGAGGCTTGCTTCCTCCACTTTACATAAGATGCCTTCTTCCTTTTGACAAGAAGCTCCTCTGTTCTCGTCATCCAAGATTCCTTAATCTTTCCCCTTCTTACCTGTCTCAGAGGAACAAATTCACAAAATTAGAGAAAGAGAGTCACTTAAGGCCCAACTCCCTGAACAAGGCCTGAACAATATGGGCTTTTGATTCAATAGAGAGAACTTAAACCAACTGACTGTTGGAAATTACAGAGGAGGTTGAGGTTTAGAAGTGCAAAAATTGACAGCTTTTTGGAATCCTACCTCTAATCCACCAACTTCTGCATTTAACTGCAACACGTTAGGCTGCATATGAGCAAGTCATCTTCAAATAGGTGACATAGCAATTTATGATCTGGCACTCAAAGGGCTAACTTAAGGGACTATTGAAATTTCCTGTATATACATGGACTTCCACAAACTCACCAATGAAAGCTAAGTGAAATTAGAGTTGTAATTAAATAGGTTGAAGAAATGGCAGTATTGAAACCTCACAGCTGTTCTCCCGCCTAATTGTGCGAAAGACATTTACTCAGTACTATTTCTGAGAGTTCTTAATTAGTGATTTCTATTACCCTAGGAGGTGGTTGTCCTGACTTAAGAAGTTTGTATGTTTGATCCTCACTTTGCGTTTGAGATTTGTGCAGAGTCTCTTCATTTGAGGAGGAACATTGTGTGGCCATTGCACCACCAGTGATATATGTTGCTGCCTGGGGAATGCAGCATGTCTATCTGGCAATTGCTTGTTAAGCCCACTATGCCTCTTTTTTTACCCTTCACACACTCCTCTCTATAGAAGCCCTGTAAAGAACCATGGATCTTTTTCATAATCACCAATTTCTCAGATTTAAGTCTTAACCATTTGAGACTGCCACTTGCGAAGCTAGAAAGCAAATACCAGCAAGATTGGAAAGAGGTGCATATTATTAAAGTTTATAAAATGCTCATAAATGAAACAAGCGCAATATTAGATCATTAAAATTCAGCATGCGCATAAACATAATCTTGTGCAGTACAAATTCTTCACAGCTCCTCTTCAAAGAATCAACAGGTGTAGATGCTGGCACCCAGATCACTGCTGTGACTGCTGAGCTACTCTTGGCCAATTTCCACTGGGATTTGGAGCCCTGGAGGATATCTACAAAGTCTGTAAAGTTATGTGGAGTCTGAGTCAGCCATTGGGACAGGAAGCAACACTTGACTAGAGAACATGAGTGGGTAGCTGAGGTGGGGGATGAAGAGGGAGGGTATCAGGAAATAGTCATAGAACTGAAGATAGCTTCATCATCCCAGCTGATTAAAAATTTGATTCTCGTCTTAATCCTTTAATAAGTCGTATAACTCATTATTGCATAGGATTAACAGTTTAATGGATTCTCAATTCTTTTCTGACTTATAATATGTGCCTTATATTTCATGGTCATTAGACATAAGGAAACTTAATTACAAACAGACCCTTGTATTCAGGGACCAGTGACGTCATTTTGAAAGATTTACAATGATTTGTGTCTTCTGTTGTAAAGTATAAGCTACGTTTGTAAGTAGGATTTATTTGATTAAAAATTCATTGTTTGTTATTTGCATCATTTTAGAGTGCCACATACGCTGACAAGAACTATCATATTTTATAGCTGTCTGTTGACTGGCTTTCATGATAGTTTTATCTTTGTGTTCTCGTGTTTTTCTGCCACTTATTTTTCCCCATGAGCATAATATTAGTCAAGCAGCAATTTCCTTTATCGATACAGGAAGGTACAGTCATATGGTCACTTGCTTCTGTAAAATGTTAAAAATGCGTTTAAAGGGATTATTTCAATGTTTTTGTTTTTACACTGTTAGATACCTGTGTTAGTTTTACTCCAAACCTTCAATGCTTTTGTGTAAAATTGTAGCAACTAGAGGAGCGAAGTGAAGATGAAGAAGACAGAGAGTGTTTGAAACAAGCCATTACCACTTTGCTGAATCTTCAGTGTAGTATGGAACGTATCTGCAACAAGCACCTACCTAAACGCAGGGCAGGGTAAGCTAAATCATTTTAGTATTTCCACTCTTGCATAGGAACCATTTTGGTTGAGAGACCACAATTATCTTCATTCAGAAGACTTCACGTTGCACTAAATTAGTAGATATTCCAAATTTTAAAATGTATTTTGAACTTGAATTACCTCCTTTATTTTTATTATTGGGTGTCATTTTTAACATGTACACCCAAGTAGAATGTTTTAGTTACATGAACAGGAATGCCAATTGCAGATGCCATTCCTTTATTGAATTTGTTATTACTGATAATACCAAACTAAGAAAAGCCTGCTTGGATATTGAAAGCAAAGGAGAATACTATTTGGACCTTTCTGAATGTTAAATGATGATCAAAGCCTTAGTTAATTGTACAAACAGAAAGGATAAAGAAAATCATATACAGTTCATCATTTCAAACTGCAACTCTAATTCAGCACAGAATTGGCAAATCAGAAGTCTTTACAGGCTGTAGATTGTCTCAAGATCTTTGTCAGTGTAAGCCTGCCCCTAATAGAAAGTGTCCTTAACCAACATGAAGTTGTATTTAGTCATTTGTCTCACTGAGACATTGAATGGTTAGTGTGGGATGAGGAACAAGTCATAGGATGTAGTATTCAGAGGAACCATAAGCCTATTGATCGGATAGAGCCGAATGAGTTTTACTCTGCATTAAACCGTATTCTTTTTGTAACTGCTTAATATTTACTCAAGTGGAAAATCTTTTCCAGTTCCCAACACTGATATCTTGATAGTGATTAATGTACTTTTGTGGATGATTTCTTTTGTAATTATTTTCTTTGAATCCTTCCAATAAAAATCATGCAAATCTCTTGTTGGATTGTTTGTTATGTAAAGGAGTGTAATGATATTTGACTTTCTCTATTATGTAGTCAGCCTTTACCTCGCCTCTACAACCACCAGATAAGAAGTAAACACCTTGCCATCAAGAAAATGAATGAAATCCAGAAAAACATTGATGGATGGGAAGGTAAAGATATTGGACAGTGCTGCAATGAATTTATAATGGAAGGAACACTAACACGTGTAGGAGCAAAGCATGAGAGGCACATCTTTCTTTTTGATGGATTAATGATCAGTTGCAGGATCAATCATGGACAGTCCCGGTTACCTGGTTGTAGCAACGTCGAATATCGGCTCAAAGAAAAGTTTCTAATGCGAAAAGTGAAAATCATTGACAAAGATAACTCTGGTGAATGCAAGCATGCATTTGAAATCCTCTCCAAGGATGAGAACAGTGTAATATTTGCTGCCAGATCTGCAGAAGATAAAAACAACTGGATGGCAGCTTTGATTTCACTTCAGTATCGGAGTACATTGGAGCGAATGTTAGACTCCGTTCTTTTACATGAGGAGAAGGAGCAACCACTGAGACTACCCAGTCCAGATGTATATAACTTTGCGGAAGAAGATTCTGAAGAGAACATAGTATTTGAAGAAAGTGTACAAGCTAAATCTGGAATACCAATTATAAAAGGAGGAAGTGTGCTAAAACTGATTGAGAGGCTGACATACCACATGTATGCAGGTAAATGTCTGGCTGAACAGATGGAACTTCTGTTTTAATGGCTTACATGTTAGCCATTTTAATAATTTGTCTACAAGATGAACTTTTAATCAACTCTGTAGCTTTATGTTGTGCATAACATAGTATTGATCAGGGTGTTTTGACAAGCCAGTTTAAAAATGAGTTGCACATCAAAATAAATGAATGTGCAGTAAGGAAGAATGTATTTGTTCAGCATTTAAATGTTCTATTTTTCTGAAGTTAGCTGGAAATGTCATTTCTTGAATAAATTTTTGGCATGGAGCTTTTATGTGGGTTGGCAGCTATGCCACTGAATTGAAGCTAATTGTAAAACAAAACACTGCGTTTTTTAATTACCTGAATTATTTTAATTATCGCACACATAGAAACAGAGTATCAATTTGTTTGACACATATGTAAAACAAAATAAAAAGCTAGCCTTGTACACTTGTCAAAAAGGATGCTCAACCCAAAATCCTTACACCTCTGACACTTCAGTGTGAATCCTAAAATTAAACAGCCACACAACACTGGTCTTGGACAGGAATTACAAGTAATTCAGAGAACTGAAAACTTCCAACATGTAGCACTGGGGTTCACAGATGCATGAGATTTACGCATTAAAGCGATCCATGTGTACACAATGTACCTATCTTATTTATATAAATGATGTGTCCCATATCGAAACCTTAGACAATGATTGTACCCTCTGCACAAAAGAAGTACATTGAAAAAATGAAGGCTGGGTGGAGGCCTGTATGCAGTGTATGTGAATGGGGAACAAAATATCATTAGGAAATGTTTTTCTGTTGGTTGAGGAGTTCATATTGGGGACATAATTATAGTTTATGAAGTGGAATGTATAGGAAGGATTTGAGGATGAATAATTTTAGTTAGATTGTTTAGGTTCTGCAACTCATTGCTTGAAAGGATGGTAAGACCAGGACTCCTCATAACATTTAACAAGTATTTTGATGTGCATTTGAAGGCTAGGCTCCTTGAATTAGAAAGTGGGATTGCACTGGATGTCCATGTGCCTCTCAGACACAGTAGGCCGAAAGACCACTTTCTATGCTCTAAATTTCATAACTGATTGTGAGGTACCCATTTATTTCTTCTTTACTATATCTGTCTTTTAAACTAATCCTTTACATTAATCCTTTACTGAAATCTATGATTTATTCTGTTTCTGCGCGTTTCTCCTCATTATTATTCTTTGTTGCTCTTTATTGTTCTTGTTCACCTATCCATCTTTGTCTGGTTTTCACTTTTCGGGTTGTTTCGTTGTTGTCAAGTTTTTTGTGACCCCGTTACCACCACATTTACCCTATACTCTGACTGTAGCTTCTTACCCTTTAACCTCCTCATCACTGTTCCTTCTGTCTCCCTATCTGGTCCTGTACACTCCACTCACTTCCCATCTCCTCCTCTTTTTCTCTCTCCCACAACTCAATGTACTTGATTTATCTTGTCTCTTGATCTTTGTCACGTGTAGTATGATTTAAATTAAAAATATAATTCACGTCACATTGCCTCATCAGTTTGCTGCTTTCAAGTATACCTTTCGTTGTATTGTTGTGATTTTTTTTGCTTGCCTGTTATGGTTTTTGTTGGATGTTTCTAATTAACATATTCAGGCATGTTATGGCACACCTCTGGAGCAGTTTAGACTTGAACCCAAGCCTTCTGACTCAGAGTTAGGGACACTATCACTTCACAACAAGAACCTCAGAATTTTCTGGATCAGCTGGGACTTGAACCTAGGATGCCTGGCCCAGAGGTATGGGCAATGTCACTGTGCAACAAGTGCCCTACAGTTTTGATTGTAGGTATTTTCTAATGGACCTCTTCACAGGTATTATTACACGATTCTGAAGAAGGTGGGATTTGTTTTGAGTTTATACTTGGTTTTTTCCAACAATCTAAATACTGCTGATTTTGTCCTGTGGAGTTACAGCTGCAAGGAATTGTCACTACACTGCCTAATTTCACTTTGACCTTTAGCTATCTGAGAGATGAAACTTCATCAGTCAGCTTCGATTAGATTCAAATCCAGATTCCATTAATCTAAAAGACTAGTAATCTACCCTGCATCGCTGGTGCACCTAATTATATTTTTCAATAATCAGTTTAATTTGTACACAAGTAGTCATTATTTTGTAATATAACTTTTTGATAAATGTACTGCTATTGTACTTGCAGTGTAAGTAATTTGATATTTATTTACAGATCCTAATTTTGTGCGCACTTTTCTGACAACATATCGTTCATTCTGCAAACCCCAAGAGCTGATGAGCTTGTTAATAGAAAGGTAAATAATAAATTAAAGTTTTAATTAGATCGTGTTTTAAAAAAACACTATTAGGCGCCCTGTAAAATGTTGTCAAGAAAGATACTTAAAAGATGGTATAGTGTTTGTCAGTTGGCTTTTACAAAATCATAAATGTTGGTATTCATCATTGCCAGTACTTTTTTTGTTAGGCTTTATTTTTAACTTCTGGAGTTTTACGTTTGTACTAAATTTTTTTTGTTAAACTTGTAATTTTTGTTTTATGTAGATTTGAAATACCTGATCCAGAGCCCACTGAGGCAGATAAGCTCGCCAGAGAGAAGGGTGAACAGTCGATTAGTGCAGAACTGAAGCGGTTTCGTAAGGAGTACATTCAGCCAGTGCAACTCAGGTTTTCATTTACTTTTTTAAAATAGAAATAGAGTCAGAATTGGTACCTTGTGAAATCCTTGTGACTTATTTGGTTTAACAACTTGTATTCTTTTTTTAGGGTGCTAAATGTGTTTCGACATTGGGTAGAACATCATTTCTATGACTTTGAGAGGGATAACATGCTACTTAATAGGTTGGAAGCATTTATTTCAAGTGTAAAAGGTGTGTATTATGGAAAATTAGATCTGTTAGAGGTAGGCTTTTTTTTGGAAAAAGAGTTTCCGATGAATCTATGGTGTTTCATATCATTGATGTAAATGTATTACTTTAATACTAATTTACTCAACAATTAATGTAGTATGAAAAACTCAGTTTTTTGTCAATTTCCTATGATCTTTTCTGCCAGAACTTTTACATTAGTTGCAACTTCAATTCTCTTTGTTAGAATGCTTTTATTTGTATGTTTTCCCTTTTCAAAAAAAAACTATTTAAAGAATCTGTTTATATATTATATGCAGTAATGCCCTGCCCTCCTGTAGTCCTATCTAAGTCCACGTATGTGTAAACCCACAGCAATACTATGAAATATCAACTCATTGTCAGAGTCATATCTTTGGACTTCTGACCCATTGTAAGGCTTAAACGTAAGAAGTTGAATGTGTTGACACATCCGTGGTACCAGCAACCTGATTAAACCCAAGTGAGAAAATCAATCCACGCAAGTCTAAGGGTTAATGAATATTTAAACAATGCAGACAGGATTTGTCCTTGCTACTTTATGCCTGATTGCTCAGGTTTGAAAATGTTTTTAAAATCTATATTCTGAATAATACAAATTAATATTTTATTTTTCCAGGGAAAGCCATGAAAAAGTGGGTAGAATCTATTACAAAAATTATTAACCGCAAGAGCCAAACTCAAGTAAATGGAATCGGTCATGCTATTACTTTTCCGGATCCACTACCTCAAATTGAATGGCATATTAGTCGACCTGGGCAAATTGAGACATTCGATCTTATGACTCTTCATCCAATTGAAATAGCCCGACAGCTTACACTTTTAGAATCTGACCTTTACAGGTAAAGTAGTAATTTAGCTAATGTACAGGATCTCCGCTTCGGATTTTATTAGAATTCAGCACAAACGCTTTATACGGTTGTTGAAATATGAGATCCAAAAGATAATTACCAAATAATTTCCAGGACTAGTTAAATAACAGAAATTTCCTGCATATTGACATGCTCATTGTTAATGCAGTACTTCCTCAGTAATTAGTTGTCATCGAGACATACCAGTTACAAATTTTGGATTTGTATTTTTAAGTCTCTAAAAGTAGTGTTAATGGTTTTGAGCATGTTTACTGTATTAGAAAATGACAGAACAGTATAGGCTTGGGACATAATGTTAGGGTCTCATCCAGTGCTTCAATAGACCACCTCAAAATGCTTCGAAACAATTGAATTGAATTATCAGTTGCTTTAGTTTCATCTGGCAATTGATATTTGTAATTAGTAATAGTTAGAATCAAATCTCCTCTTAACTAATTTCAAATCTTTCATGATGTCCAAAAAAATCAGGCTACACTTTTATAATACTATTCTTAATTACTAGCTATCAGAAGAGATTTTAAAGTAAAATGGATTTAATAGGTTCCATGACACTATTCAAAAAGTAAGGTTGATTTTTCCAACATTCTTGTCAACTATTTCCCACGTACAACATGAGTAATACAGTTCATGGATTAGATTAGATTAGACTTACAGTGTGGAAACAGGCCCTTCGGCCCAACAAGTCCACACCGACCCGCCGAAGCGCAACCCACCCATACCCCTACATTTACCCCTTACCTAACACTACGGGCAATTTAGCTTGGCCAATTCACCTGACCCACACATCTTTGGACTGTGGGAGGAAACCGGAGCACCCGGAGGAAACCCACGCAGACACGGGGAGAACGTGCAAACTCCACACAGTCAGTCGCCTGAGTCGGGAATTGAACCCGGGTCTACAGGCGCTGTGAGGCAGCAGTGCTAGCCACCGTGCCGCCCACATTCATCCCATTTATGGGACCTAGCTGTATGCATACTAGATGACAACAATGATTACTTTTTTTTTGCGAATGATATACTTTGAGAGACCTTGAACGTCATAAATGCAAGTTCATTATTTTAACTTAAGCAGTCTAGCCTTCTTGTTTAGTAAACTCTTAGCTTGAGATGAACTAATCCTCGCTCGTTTGGTTAATGTCTGTTTTAGGCATAACTGATGTGACTGACCTCACACATGACGTCTTGTATTTTTTTGGGGTCTCTCTCCAGGTAGTAGAAGGATGTCCTCCTGACTTTGTCCCATTCAGTTAGTTGACAGCTTTTCAATGAAACTGGCTGTTTCCATTTGCCCCAACACCTCCTGATCTATAGTTCTTGAGAACCAAATGCCATCTGCTCTTCCAAGAATGATAGCACAATCTTGTTTTAATGATTCTGTGGTAAAGCAATTGTCTTATTGTTTCTGTTTGAATTTTATTCTGAACAATGATATTCATAAAATGAGTTAGACTTACTTCAATGTATATCTTATTTGCATATCTTGATCTAGAAATTAATGATAACCATGAATCCATTGTTGATTGTTGGAAATGTTCATCTGGTTCTCTAATGTCCTTTAGGGAAAGAAATTGCCATCCTTACCTGATCTGCCTTACATGTGACTCCGGACCACAGAAATGTGCTTGACTCTTAACTGCCCTCTGGGTAATTAGGGATGGGCAAAAATGCTGGTTTAGCCAGCTATGCTCTTATCCCATAAATGAATAAACAAAAATATCCAGAACATGAAGAAATAAAGAGGTCAGTCAGCTCAGTTGCTGGCTTATGGCGACTTTACCTTTTATGAACGAATAAATTCCTTTTGAATTAATAATTGTAAAACTCAATGAAGTGAGAATTCTAAATTTTTTAAAACATTCTTGCACTTAAATATCATTTTCTATAGATCCTAAAATGGCTCACATATCATGGTACAAGTGATAAGCTAATTGCTTAAAACTTGGATAATACTTGAGAGAAAAGATAAATAAAATTGAATACTTGTTGATATAGTTCTATTCACTTGGTTGGCGGTCAGCTAGCTCTGTTGTTTGGTTGGCTGTTATGTAATGCAGATTGCTAATAATGTGGGTTCAATTCCCGCATTGGCTGAGGTCATCATGAAGGATTCTCCTTCTCAATCTCTCCCCTCACCTGAGGCTTGCTGGCCCGAAAGTTAAACCATCACCAGTCTGTCTCTAATGAGGGAGCAGCCCTATGTCTGGTCAGACAATGTCAACTTTACCTTCCCTTTACCTTGTTCACCTTTTAAACATACTTTTCTTCCTGCAAGTAGTATGTTCAAAAATAATTTCTCTAATTCAGTAGTGAACCCATATAATTTTAGTAGCCTTTGTACAATTTTTACTTTGCAGAAGATGGTATTTGATTATAAGGTAGTCTCTTGCAACATCAATTGACAGTAAAATATAATAATCCATTTTAAAAATACAGGTAATGTCAAAATTCTTGCAGTTCTGCATAATACTTGTGCAATTATATTTTAATTTTAAAAATCTTGCTTTCTTGATTATTGTTTCAGTCAGATAATTTTTTCCCTGTAACATTGCTATGGGTAGAAGGGGGTTGAGATGCACTTCATGTCAGATGTAATATGAGCTTAATGAGAAAGCTGAATGAATTCCAAATAGAGTGAAACATATAAAATGTATAAAAAGGGAACCATCAATAAAATAGTTGGTGGAATTAGAATGTATTATTATTTTTGTAAGCAGTCTATATTTTTAAGAAAAGTGTGTAAGCTGTCTATATATTTAAGAAATAATAGGAGTTGACATAATGCAGAAGTGGTCAGCTTGCAGTCAAACTTAATGGGTTTGAGCCAAGTCTCTCCTATTATTTGATTTAATGATTATTTCCAATTGGGTCATTGGGGCCAGACAATAATTGTTCCAATTTTGTGCATGCATAACTTGTAATATCAATGTGGACATAAATTGTCATTACTGAAACTCTATCCTTCTCTAGCAATTAAAATTATTTACTGTAATAATATTCAAGTGCTTTTGGATGTTTGTTTTTTAAGACCTCTGTAAAAATGAAAAATAATAGCCACAGCATAAATATTTTAGTCTTTCAATAAAATTTGAGGAACTAAACTTTGTTCTCAGACCTCCTGATAATTAGATGTGACTTTGTTCTTATGATTCTAGACAATGACTTTTAAAATCTCCAAATCAATATGCTCTATTTTGATTTTTTTTAACAGGGCTGTTCAACCATCTGAACTCGTGGGAAGTGTCTGGACAAAAGAAAACAAAGAGTTAAATTCTCCAAATTTACTGAAAATGATTCGACATACAACAAACCTTACTCTGTGGTTTGAGAAGTAAGTAGAATGCTGATCTACTGTATACATGAATGTGACTGTGTTCCTGGAAAGTAAGTGTTTAAAACCACAGGTTTGTAATATTACTTTCAGACCTGCATGTTTACTGCTTTGGTTTGTATGGTTCCATTAATTCCCCCTTGCACCCAATCTGTTTTCTTAATGTCTTTATCACTTTGGGTTAATACTAAAGGAGTATGGTCTGTACAGGTGTGAGATCTCGTGGGGGGAGTGCATTTTGGTGAAAGTGATCACAACTGTCTCACACTTAGCATAGCCTTGGAGAGTGAAAGGAGCAGTTACCGAGGGAAGATATTTAATTGGGGAAAAGGAAATTATGACGCTATCAGACAGGAGTTGGGAAGTACAGACTGGGAGCAATTGTTCCACAGAAAGGGCACAGCAGACATGTGGAGATTATTTAAGGAGCAGTTGCGAGTGATGCACAAATTTGTTCCTCTGAGACAGATAAGAAGGGGTAAGATTAAGGAACCTTGGATGATGAGAACAGAGGAGCTTCTCTTCAAAAGGAAGAAGGCAGCTTACATAAGGTGGAGGAAGCAAGGATCTAGCACAGCTTTGGAGGATTACAGGCTTGCTAGCAATGAGCTCAGAAATGGACTGAGGAGAGCCAGGAGGGGGCACGAAAAAGGCTTGGGAATAAGGATTAGGGAGAACCCAAAGACGTTTTACTCATACGTGAGGAATAAGAGAATGATGAGGAAGAAGGTAGGGCTGATCAGGGATAGCAGAGGGAACTTGTGCATGGTGTCTGAGCAGATAGGGGAAGTCCTAAATGAGTTTTTTGATTCAGTTTTCACCAAGGAAAGGGAACTTGTTGAACAATAAAACTTAGAGGAGCTGGGATGCACTCTTGACCAGATCAAGATTGTTGAAGATGATGTGCTAGAAAGTTTGGAAAACATTAAGATTGATAAGTCCCCAGGGCCAGACCAGATTTATCCTAGGCTGCTCTGGGAGGCGTGAAAGGAGGTTGCTAAGCCACTGGTGAGGATATTTGCCTCCTCACTCTCCACGGGAGTCGTATCGGAGGATTGGAAGGAGGCGAATGTTGTTTCACTTTTCAAGAAGGGTAATAGGGAGCTTCCTGACAATTCAGACCAGTCAGTCTCACATCTGTGGTCAGCAAAGTTTTGGAAAGAATTCTGAGGGATAGGATTTATGACTATTTGGCAAAGCATAGTGTGATTAAAGGCAGTCAGCATGGCTTTGTGAGGGGCAGGTCATGCCTCACAAATCTTATTGAGTTCTTTGAGGAGGTGTCAAGACAGGTTGACAACGGTTGAGCAGTAGATGTGGTGTATATGGACTTCAGCAAGGCATTTAATAGGGTTCCCCCTGGTAGACTGATTCATGAAGTCAGGAAGTATGGGATATAGGGAGATTTGGCTATCTGGTTCAGAATTGGCTGGCTGACAGAAGGCAGAGAGTGTTTGTAGGTGAAAAGTATTCTGCCTGGAAGACAGTGTTGCGTGGGGTCCTGCAGGGCTCTGTTCTTGGGCCTCTGCTCTTTGTAGTTTTTATAAATGACTTGGATGAGGAGGTTGAGGGGTGTGTTAGTAAATTTGCAGATGACACAAAGGTTGGAGGTGTTGTCGATCGTATAGTAGCCTACTGCACACTGCAGCGGGACATATACAGAATGCAGAGCTGGGCTGAGAAATGGCAGATGGCGCTCAACCTGGATAAATGCAAAGTGATTGATGCATTTTGGAAGGTCGAACTCGAATGCTGAATATAGGATTAAAGACAGGATTCTCGGCAGTATGGAGGAACAGAGAGATGTGGGTGTACAAGTACATAGATCCCTCAAAGTTGCCACCCAAGTGGATAGGGTTATTAAGAAAGCATATGATGTTTTGGCTTTCATTAACAGGGGGATCGAGTTTAAGAGCCGCGCGGTTTTGCTGCAGCTCTACCAGTCCCTAGTGAGGCCATACTTGGAATATTGTGTTCAGTTCTGGTCGCCCTACTGTAGGAAAGATACAGAGGCTATGGAGAGGGTGCAAAGAAGGTTTACCAGGATGCTGCCTGGAGTGAAGGGCTTACCTTATGAAGAAAAGTTGAATAAGCTCAGACGTTTCTCTCTGAAGAGAAGAAGAAAGAGAGGAGACCTGATCGAGGTGTACAAGATAATGAGAGGAATAGAATCAATAGCCAGAGACTTTGCCCCAGGGCAGGACTGACGAGTACGAGAAGTCATAATTTGAAGATATTAGGAGGAAGGTATAAAGGAGACATCAGATGTAGGTTCTTTACGCAGAGACTTGTGAAAGCATGGAGTGCGTTGCCAGCTGAGGTGGTGGGAGCAAAGTCATTAGGGGCATTTAAGCGACTGCTGGACATGCACATGGATAGCAGAGAGTTGAGGGGTGCATATTTTATGTTAGGATTAAATCTCAGCACAGCATTGTGAGCCTAAGGGCCTGTTCTGTGCTGTACTTTTCTATGTTCTATATTGTGTAAAAGACCAGACCAAATCCCCTCAAAATATATTAAGAAGATAGCCTTGACCCTAATTCTTTTAAAGATAAGTATAAGACATTGCATTCCAGATGCAATTTGATTAGTCAAACTACTTGACTTTAAGCACTTTATTTTTACGCTGTTAAAATACAGACAAAGTAACACTAAAGTAAAAGAATTGGCTTAACCATAACACTATTGTAATGCTAAAAAAAATCAAATATTCCAGTACAGTAACATCCCATAAATAAAGGCAAATTTGGCAAAAGCAAATTCAATAAATTAGATTGTCTCACATGCAATTCTAGCAGCAGGAAGAGAACCCCAGCTTTTAGCTGTAACAGAGAGGAATAAGAGTTTCCACATCCAATGTCAAGACCCCAGCAACTGCTGAAAGCTAAAATTAAAAATCCTGGTTGTGTGGGAGCTTGACCCCATCCATTCAAGCTGCTTCTGTTGTTGCAAGTTTTTAAAAAATCCCCAAGGCCCCTCAAGCTGTTTTCTTTATTGGCTTTGAGCAGACCGATTGGCATCTCTGTCTCAACATTTCTTCAGTAAAAAGACCAGAAGAAAATGCACCTCTTAAAACTATGGTGTTATCACAATTGGCTAGAATCGTTGAATCATTGATCATCAATAAAGTGCTGTAGCTTGACTCGACAGTGATGCTTTATGTGTCCTCTTGGGATAGGAAAATAATTTGATTGAGCATATTATCCTGAATCATTTTAATGAAAGTAAGAATATCTGGATGTTTATTGATGCAATGGTCCTATCAAAAAATTGCAGCCTCCCATGATTATGTTCCATCAGACTTTTTTTCAGGGAGCATTTCTTGTCATTATGACAGTCCAACACAGAAAATGGTACAGCCGCTGGAAGAGTTGAATATGGCTGGTTAAACGCCAGTTTTGTAATATTTTGTTCTGTCATATTGTCTGGCTTGACTTTTCTTTCTTGCCTTCTGCATTTCCACAGAAACTGGTTTTATGTTTGATAATTGGAAACATTTTTGGTGACATGTTTGGTTGTGCTGGCTCCCTTTAAACATAATTTCTAACGTGTTAAGAATAAGACAGGAAAGAGATATAGGAGCCAAATTAAACTGCTCACTTTAAATTGCATCTATAGCCATAACCCTTTTAAAAACAAAAATTATCTTAGGCAATCCTTTGAGATTGAGGATGATTTGCTTTCATTCGGGTTCAGAGGGTTCTGAAATGGTTGATCGATTCAATGTGCGAGCTACAGACCTGTCACATGCAGGGAGGTAAAAAGATAAATTGTTTGATGATTTGTGTGCTTTCTCCAGTGTCTGGACGTTGTCTGAGTATGTATCTGACAAATACTTTGTTTTTGGTGCCTTCACCATCTAACTTGCTCCATTTTCGTTGGTTATGAGGCAATGATGGATGTTTAACCTGTTCAGGGTTATGCTTTGATAACATCTCTAAAATATCTTCATTATCCTCCTGGGAGTCTCCTGTCATGACCACGTTTCAAGTCAAGTATTTCTGTTATGATCCCAGCTGATGGTACTACTAGACAAGTCAGATCATAGAATGAAACTTTGTCTGACAGATTATTTGTCTTTATTTTAATAAACTTGGTGGTCATTCAGTGTAGGTAGTTATGTAGGACTACAGAGCTTTATTTAAACAACATGACAAATTTAATGTGCAAAAGAGAAAGAAGAATAATCCACGTAGATATAAATCACAGTTAGAAAAATGTTAAATTTCCCACCAAAACAGAGTTTCATTCTATTTCCCACCATCATCACTTTGCAGCAATTCATCAACAGAAATTATATTTCCATGTCAAACTTCAAATTTGAGTTAATTGATTCCCCCTAGTTTGTTTCTTGTGAAGTTTTCTCACAATTATAATCATACACCTGAGAGCTTCTGATAACCAGCCGATTTCTAGCTAAATATTCCTGGACTGGAAGTTGCACAGATTAAACACTTCTTTTGAGATAAATTGTTGTTTGAACTGTTCTGGATGAAACTCTTCCTTGAAGAGAGGTGATATTTTCTTCCGACTCTAGTCAGGTCTCCTTAGAGCTCACATTGGAACTTTCAATCCTTGATTATTCTAATCTAAAGACAAGCTAATGGCCTTCGTTGTTTCCTCGACTTGTTGTGAAACATTCAGTGTTAACATCTTAGGGGCTAATACTTTCTAATGCTTACTGAATCAGGTTACTATTCCAGAAGGACTATCTGACTTAGTTTTTTCTTAAATCAACCCTTCACAAAAATGACCACACTTATGTACCACTATTTTGAAAATCTGACCTCTTAAAAAGGTAATATATACACATATAAATCTGTCACTTTTCAGCAGCTTATTCCATATTTTAATGTTATGTATACAAACACCATGTCCTGTCCAGTGGGGCATTAAGGAGACTTAAGCCAGTCAGCCACTCTTTACCAAGGACTCAAAGTATATGCTTGTTTTGGGATTCTGTTTCTCTACCATTGACAATGAATTACTTTAACCCAGTTGTGAGGTTTTATCTTATAGCTTTATTTTAAATGTAAGACTTCAATCAGTTATTGAGTAATGTAGATTAAGTTTCAAAGAACCAATCCACATATTTATTAGTACTGATCAGTTCCAAGACCGTCCCAGGCAAAAGTGCGTTCCCATAGGCTTCAGAGAATTTAATAAGTTTATTAAGTTTATCACAATAAGTACAAAAGAATGATACTTAATTAAAGCTGTGATTTTCAGTCAATCCATTTTGGGACATTAGCTTACAATTTCTGGTTGACTGAATGCATGTTATTTGTTCTGTTCTATTTTGTTGACTGGAGTTATTTTTCCAACTTCTTACTTTACATTGGACTTCTAAGAGTAATGGCTCATTAGATTTTGCAAGTCACTGCCCGTGTACGTGATCAGGGGCATCCTGAACTCTATTTAACTTACCTGTGCATGAACAGAACATGACCAATCTCAGATCAGCTCGGCAATGTGTGCCCAATTTATAGTTGGTCTCTTTAACAATGATGATCTTAATGATATCCCTTCCTACTACCACCTGACTGGTTCCTTAAAATATCAACTGTTTATGGGATCAACCCTTTTAATTGCAGCTTGTCCTCCTTTGATTTCTACCTTCACAAATCTCTACAATGATAACAAGGCACCAGCAGAGTAAATTCTTGTCTGCTTGGAGAATGCAACATTATCACATCCTAATTTGAAATCACCCCAAATGTATATTTGATATATCCAAGTATTCTAGAGAATTTCAAATTTTAGATAAGAGAACCAATAGTTAAATTATAAGATTATTTTGTAAAGGCTATTATGGCCTTTTATTTTTCAGAGAAATTGGGAGTCACATTACAGTACAGTTACAAGATCTGATTTTTAGTTTGTTCAAACTGTGTTTTCAATGTTCACAAGATACAGAAAAATACACAAAGGTCAAAGTAACTATACAAACTTATTTACAAAACTTAAACTTAAAGTAAAAACAGAATACTGTGGATGCTAGAATTTTGAAATCCAGAGTAGTGTATATGTCAGTTACATAGAGTCATAGAGATTTTAACTTTTCTCATTTGAACCAAGTAATTTACAAACTTATTTAAAGATTTAGAGAACCAAAAACTGATTTTATTTCCAAGTGATTTAACACTTTTTAGCCTGAGTTTCTGTTTTTTGGACTATAAAATGCTCCGGTTTCCTCCCACAGTCCAAAGATGTGCGGGTCAGGTGAATTGGGCCATGCTAAATTTCCTGTGGTGTTAGGTAAGGGTAAATGTAGGGGTATGGGTGGGTTGCGCTTCGGCGGGTCGGTGTGGACTTGTTGGGCCGAAGGGCCTGTTTCCGCACTGTAAGTAATCTAATCTAAAAAAATAAGTTCAAATATTTGTTTATTTGACCAAAGGGCGTATGGAACATTCCATTTCGCATGTAGGAATGCTTTCACAGACAAAGAGCCAAATGATACCACTTCATTGACCACAATTAAAAAGAATTCTTTACTTGCTGGATCAGATCAAAATTATTGTAAAAGAAAACTCATCGCTATACACTCCTGACTCCATTGTGTGGATACTATTCATAGTTTTTAATAGGCTGAATAGACACTGTATTGTGGGCTATGTAGTAGCCTGAGAAGTCACTTCATTCCCAGGCTGCTACTTTATCTATTTTGGTAAGATGATGTTTTAAAAAATTATTTTAGCATTCCAAGTAAATAACTGACTAAATTTAGGGATCATCTATTCCTGTCTCCAAGTGTGAAATACGTGATATTACTTTATTTATTTATTGTGCCAAAAGAGAGTAAGAAAATTGTGTATCTTTTGCCCTGTTTTAGATTTCAGAAGAATGTCAATTCTTGAAGCTGACAATTGCAGACATTATGCACGTGACACATTCTGAAGATGATTATCCAGCAGATGTCTATCTAAAGCACCAGTTAGTGTTGCACGTTGATAGTGAAGATTGTGTGAGGTAGTGTTAGAAGTCATTAACTTCCACTGGAAAGAGGATGTAATTATAGTGTAGATATCACATTTTTTAGCAGAAAATTTGACAGAGAGTGGGGACAGAGATAACAGTTTTTAATAATTAATACATGTTCACAAAGCAAATTTACCTTTTAGGTTTACAATTTGTAACTGAAATGGGGAACAGTCTTAGCATAAAGCCAAAACTAGTCTTGGGGAGTGTTTTCCAATAAGGAAGGATGCAGCACATCTAATTTTGGATACTGAACAAGGAAGTTACCAGAAGAGAAATGATGACCATAGACTTATAAGGTTGGAATTGGAAACTAGTAGGAATAGTTCAAAATAAAGGTGCTGAATCAAAAAATATTGAATCGGAACAGCACATCCTGCTCAGCAAGTCAACTTAATGTGAAACACAAAGCCAAATGACTTTCCAGTTGTACTCATGTATATATTGAACTTCTGAGGCCAAGATTTTGTCAAGTAAGAATCCATTGTATGCAAGTATTCTTCTTTATCCTCTTCCATTTTCTTGCTATTGTCACTGGACTAATAATGCAGAGACCCAGGTAACATGCTAGCGACAGAGGTTCTCATCTATGTCTGGTCTAGTCTGTGTGACTGCAGACCCACATCAATGTGGTTGACTCTCAGCCACACTCTGAAATGACATAAAAAGATATTCAGTTGTATCAACCCATTTAAAAAATCTCACGATAGGATTAAAATCAAGCAAGCCATTTGGCATCAACGTAGGCACTGGAATGACAATGATAACCTCAGCCCTGCTAACTCTGCAAGTTCTCCTTACCAATATCTGGGGGCTAGTGCTAAAATTGGGTGAGCTGTTCCACATGCAGAAACCGCCTGATGTAGTCATACTCACAAGAGCCAGACAACATGATCACTACCCTGGGTATGTCATGTGCCACCAGTGTAGAGTCAGGAGGGAGAGCCCTGGGAGTTCTTACCAACACCTTTCCAAGGGCTCTTGGAGGTGGGCAACAAATGCTGGCCCAGCCAGTGATCTCATTTTCAATAAATGAATATTTTTTAAAAAGCTGAAAACAGTACCTCAGCTGATTAAAAGAGTTGCAAAGTCAGAGACTGTTCCTGTCAGCCCCATATCCATGTTGAGCACAAAAGGACTCAAAATAGTTTTATTACTCTGTGCAGACAAGAGGAGCTGACTATTTACCTTTGAATGAGCAGGTTTGCACTCGGACAAGTTGATTTTGACAATGAAGATGGCAAGTAAAAAAAGAGTTGGAATTTTTTGGCAAAAGTCAAGATGGACTTTTAGACAAGATTGACTATTAACTGAGTATATATGGTAATCAGGCACCTCTATTTACTATCTTTACAACACTTGACTTGCCCCGTTTGGAAAATCTCTAGTTTTGATAGCTAACTACATCTGCAGTACAGTATAGAGAACAGAGATGAGATTGATGTGTTTTTCAGCAAGACAAATATTGAACAGTTCGGCAGCATTAATTTTTTGACACAACACTTTTCATGTTTTCTACTTGTGAATATTTATTATTTTCCCTTCTGTAGGTGTATTGTAGAAGCAGAAAATTTTGAGGAGAGAATAGCAGTTTTAAGTCGAATTATAGAGATCTTGCAAGTTTTCCAGGAACTCAACAATTTTAAT
Source organism: Hemiscyllium ocellatum (assembly GCF_020745735.1). Taxonomy (NCBI): domain Eukaryota; kingdom Metazoa; phylum Chordata; class Chondrichthyes; order Orectolobiformes; family Hemiscylliidae; genus Hemiscyllium; species Hemiscyllium ocellatum. The sequence continues at coordinate 72,666,992 of NC_083408.1, forward strand.
GGTGTCCTGGAAATTGTCAGTACAGTAAACTCTGTGCCAGTTTATAGGCTGGATCACACTTTTGAGGTGAGTGTTTTACATTGTTTTAGTTTTGCATCTCCTGATCAATTAATATTTGCAGTTATTTCTATTATTCAAGTAAAAAGCACTGTTCATTTTTAAATATAACTGTCAAAGTCAATTTATCAGCTGCTATTTGAATATTCAACTAATATATGTTAGGCAATTAATCATCTTATTTGTAATTGACCTATATGGAACAAATCTGATAAATCTGAATCTTTCATCCAGTATGTACAACAATGACCAATTATAGTTTGAACCTGTATATAAAATGTCATTATAATAACAGATCAATTAACAGCTACTTGGAGAAAGTTGCACAATTCAGAAAATGCTTTCTGTTGATTTTGTTCTTCCTGCGTTAGTAATATTCACCATTATTTGTCAATGATTTAAAAGATGGTGATGCTAAGGTGATTTTTTTTAAAATTTCTGTTTTAATTTAAGTGTAATGTAATCTTAATGTAAGTGTTTTCCTTTATTTTTCTTCTTCATCCCTTCCTCCTTCCTACCCTTGCCCAATACTATCAAACATTAAATGTAACAGCTTGAGGTAGGGAGAGGCAAGGGGGAGTTTAAATAAGAGAAAATGTTTTCAGAAGTTCCCAATTTTATGTGGGATTGTGTTGTTGTGTCATGCACATTCTCTTTCATATGATTTAAAAGAATAATGTAGCCAGTTACTTCTGCCTGATTGAGGTTCTCACTTGATAGCATCTGATGTGCACATAGTTAAAAACTTCTTTGAATGACACTGAGTCTGCTTATAGTTTGTGATGATCTGGTGTCCCTCCTTTTTTGTTCCTGATTTTGTCTTTACAATGTGTGTAAATTTAAGAGTGGTCAGTATTTCACAGAATGGAGAGAAATTTATGGATTTTAAACTGACTGAGATTAAACATAGGATAATTGTCATTGAAACAGGCTATTTGGCTCAACTAGTACATGTCAAAATAGATGATTTACTCAAGCCTTCTCCCACCTTTACTAATCTAACTCCAATCATTGTAACCCTCTAATCCGCTTTCTTTTCCTGTGGTGGTCTAACTTTGAATGGAACTATTATATTCACCTCTACTAGCAAAATCATGTAAGGGAAAGAAATTTTTTCTACATCCCTTTTTGGATGTCTTGGTTATTATTTTATATTATTAGCTTCTCACTCCAAGAGAAACATTACTCTATCAAAATCTTTCATAATGTTGGTATCTCATCCTCTTTTCACGATAAACGAGACAGCCTGTTGATCCTTCCCTGATTCAAATACTCTCATGCTTTTAGTATTATCCCTATAAATCATCTCTGTACACTCTCCAGTCTGTATCCTTTCTACAATAGGAAAAACAGAATTATACACCATACCCTGTGTGGTCGAGGCAACGTTGGAGACAGGTTTAACATAACTTCCTTACTTTTCAATGCTGTCCCTCTAAAAATAAGATCAGATGAACGGTTTACTTTTTGGTTTTTTTACCTTGTTGACTTGTGGCATAACTTTGTGATCAATGTGTTTGTATTCTGAGATTCCTCATCTCCTCTACCTATCTAGACTTGCAAATTCTAAGTAACAAGTTACCTCCTTATTCTTCCCTTTAAAATTTGTGACGATGCATTTAATTGTTGAAACTTTATTTACCAATTATTTGCCAGTTTTGCAACTTTATTAATGGCTTTATCTTATAATCCATTTTAAAATTGAATGTACACCAACTTAATTGCATTATCATCATCAACCCCCCCCCCCCCCCCCCCCCCCCCCCACCCCCCAACCATTATCTCACCAAAGGATGCACAAACATATTAGTTATGCATGATCTAGTTTCAACAAATCTGTGTTGACTTTCCTTAATTAATCTACATTTGTTCAAGTGTGTAATTATTTTGCTTTATTATTTTTAAAAGCTTTTCCAACAGTGAGGTTAAACTAACTACCCTGTTTTCGGTTTATCTTATGTCCTTTTATGAATAAAAAAAAACCTATCCTCTTTTCTTGTTTGACAAATGTGAATCCTGTATGAAAAATCAAAGTGCAATGTCAGAGTTGCTGTTATTAACAAGAAAATGCAAACAAACTACTTTTAATTCAAATAAATGTTGAATTTCTATCATAACTGTCAGTTTTAAAGGAATTTGACTTCTCGGTTTTTTTTTTAAATCATCTAGCACTTGATTTCTTTAAACTACATTGTAGCACCTTTTATTACATATTTTACACAGGCATTGCCTGAGAGAAAGAAAAAAGTTTTAGAAGAAGCAGTGGACCTAAGTCAAGACCATTTCAAGAAGTACCTAGCTAAACTTAAGTCAATAAATCCACCTTGTGTGCCTTTCTTTGGTAGGTAATACAACTAATTATCAATTTAGTATTTTGATGTGATTTAACAATGTATTATGCATTATACCTGCTTCTGTAGTGCATTGGTAAATGACTGCACATTATTTCCATTAGCTAGGTTACATATATAATATATAAAAACTTGTACAGAATGTCAAATTGGTTGTTACCCAAAGTCTTTTTTTCTCACTAACTTAGTTTACACTTTTTATAATTAATTAATAACATTGAAATCAGTGACTTGCTTATTTTATAATTTGGAGGAGCTGGTGTTGGACTCAAGTGGACAAAGTTAAAAATCATACACTCCCAGGTTATAGTCCAAAGGATTTATTTGGAACCACTAGCTTTTGAAGCGCTGCACTGTCATCAGGTGGTTGTGGAGCAGGACCATAAGACACAGAATTTATAGCAAAAGGTTACAGTATCATGGCTGGAATATATTAAGCACTTAAAATCTTTCACATTTTAGAATGGTTTTCCTAGTTTTCAGTTTGTTATAATGTAAATCCCAGAACTCCTTTTAAGTCACATTCTCAAGTTAACTTTAGATTTTCTAACAAAATGTGTCATCTCAGCTCAGACAGTGCATTTAAGGTGTAAGGTTAAAGTAACTCTGTGTCCCAGTCTTGAGTCAGACTGGTTTTATTTCAAAAGTGGGATTTACAGAATCTTATATGGATTGACTGGTGATTATTCATTTTTTGAGCAAAATAAAATTCTGCAAATACAGATTAGCCCCATAAACGTATGTGTGCTCGTGTCGGAGAGACAGAGTCAGTGTGAGTGCATGTGAGAGAGTGTGTGTGAGACATGCCCTGGGGCATAGTACATTGGCGAGACAGAGCAGACGCTATGATAATGGTTGAATGTACACCACCCAACAATCACCAGGCAAGGGTGTTTCCTCCCAGTTGGGGAATACTTCAGTGGCCTGGGACATTCTCCAAGGTGGACTTTTGGGTGAGCAATAATGTAAAGTGGCCAAGCAGAGGCTAATAGCCAAGTTCAGTACCCATGAGGATGGTTTCAACCGGGACCTTGGGTTCATGTCACACTACAGGTGACCCCACTGCATTATATGCACTCTCACGCGCTCTCTTGAACTAGCATACACCCTCTCTCATAGGTACACATACACGTCCCACAATCACACCCACGCACGAACCCTCTCACAGGCTTATACACTGTCACAATCATACACATACTTTACCATGCATACGCACACACTCTCACATTCACTCACACTCACATAGACACACTCACTCTGTCTCTCCTGCATGCACACACATATAAGTTTATGGATTGAATGTGTATTTGCAGAATTATATTTTATTTTGTTCAAAAATACATAACGTACAGTCATAAGGTCATAGAGATGTACAGCATAGATACAGACCCTTTGGTCCAACTTGTCCAAGCCAACTAGATATCCCAACCTGATCTCGTCCCATTTGCCAGCGCTTGGCCCATATCCCTCCAAACATTTCCTAGTCAAATACCCATTCAGATGCCTTTTAAATGTTGCAATTGTACCAGCCTCCACCACTTCCTCTGGCAGCTCATTCCATACTGGCACCATCCTGTGTGTGAAAATGCTGTCCCTTAGGCCCCTTTTCTATTTTTCCTCCTCTCACACTAAACTTATGCCCTCTAGTTCTAGACTCCTCGACCCAGGGAAAATACTTTCTGTTTACCCTATCCATGTGCCTCATGATTTTATAAACCTCTATAAGGTCACCCCTCAGCCTTCGACACGCCAGGTAAAACAGCTTCAGCATCTCCCTATATGTCAATTCCTCCAATCCTGGCAACATCCTTCTAAATCTTTTCTGAACCTTTTCAAGTTTCACAACATCCTTTCGATAGGAATGCAAGCAATATTCCAAAAGTGGCCTAGCCAATGTCCTGTAAAGCCACAACATGACCTCCCAATCCTATGCTCAATGCTCTGGCCATTAAAGGAAAGCATACCAAATGCAGCCTTCCCTATTCTATCTACCTGTGACTCTCTCAAGGAGCTATTACCTGCGTTCCAAAGTCTCTTTGTTCAGCAACACTCCCTAGGACCTTACCATTAAGTTTGTAAATCCTGCTAAGATTTGATTTTCCAAAATGTAGTACATCACATTTATCGAAATTAAACTCCATCTGCCGCTTCTCGGCCCATTGGCCCACCTGATCAAGATCCCATTGTAATCTGAGGTAACCGTCTTCACTGCCCACTACATTTCCAATTTTTGTGTCATTTGCAAACTTATTAACTATACCTCCTACGTTCACATCCACATCATTTATATAAATGACGAAAAATAGTGGATCCAGCACCGATCCTTGTGGCACTCCACTGGCCTGAAACACAACCATCCACCACATCCTCTGTCTTCTACCTTCGAGCCAGTTCTGTATTCAAATGGTTAGTTCTCCCTGTATTCCATGAGATCTAATCTTGCTAACCAGTCTCCCGTGGGGAACGCCTTACTGAAATCCATATAGATCATGTCTACTGCTTTGCTCTCATCAATCCTCTTTTTCAAAAAACTCGATCAAGTTTGTGAGACATGATTTTCCATGCACAAAGCCATGTTGACTATCCCAAATCAGTCCTTGCCTTTCCAAACATGTGTAAATCCTGTCCTTCAGAATTCGCTCCAACAACTTGCCCACCACCGAAGTCAAGGCTCATTAGTCTATAGTTCCCTGGCTTGTCCTTACCACCGTTCTTAAATAATGGTACCATGTTAGCCAACCGCCAGTCTTCTGGCACCTCACCTGTGACTATTGATGATACAAATATCTCAGCAAGAGGCCCAGCGATCACTTCCCCAGCTTCCCACTTTTATGCGTTTCAAGACACTCAGAACTTCTTCCTCTGGAATGTGGATATTTTTCAAAATGTCAAAATTTGTTTCCCACATTCTATATCTTGCATGTCGTTCTTCTTAGTAAACACTGATGCAAAATACTCATTTAGTATCTCCCTCATTTCCTGCGGTTCCACACACTGGTTGCCTTGCTGATCTTTGCCTTTCTGGCCGTATTCGCTCCCTAGTTCCCCTTTTGTCCTTAATGTATTTGTAAAAACTCTTTGGATTCTCTTTAACCCTATTTGCCAAAGCTATCTCATGTCCCCTTTTTGCCCTCCTGATTTCCCACTTAAGTATACTCCTTCCTTTATACTCTTCTAAGGATTCACTCGATCTATCCTGTCTATAGCTGGCATATGCTTCCTCCTTTTTCTTAACTAAACCCTCAATTCCTCTAGTCACCCACCATTCCCTACCCTATCAGCCTTTCCTTTCACCCAAACAGGAATATACTGTCTCTGGACTTTGTTATCTCATTCCTGAAGGCTTTCCATTTTCTAGCCATCCCTTTACCTGCGAACATCTGCATCAATCAGCTTTTGAAAGTTCTTGCCTCATACCATCAAAATTAACCTTCATCCAATTTAGAACTTCAACTTTTAGATCTGGATCATCCTTTTTCATCACTATTTTAAAACTAAAGGAATTATGTTTGCTGGCCCCAAAGTGCTCTCCCACCGAGATGTGAGTCACCTGCCCTGCCTTATATCCCAAGAGTAGGTCAAGTTTTGCACCTTCTTTAGTAGGTACATCAACATACTGACTTAGAAAATGTTTTTGTACACTCATAACAAATTCCTCTCCATCTAAACCCTTAACATCCTGTCTGTGTTTGGAAAGTTAAAATCCCCTGCCATAACCACCGTATTATTGTTTGGGATAACTGAAATCTCCTTAAAAATTTGTTTTTCAATTTCCTGCTGACTATTAGGGGGTCTATATTATTTCTGAGTTCCAATCAAATAACCTCCCAGGATGTATTTCCAGGAATATTCTCCCCCATACACTAGCTCCTCAGCCACACATTCGTCTGTGCTATCCTCCTATTCCCACCCTCACTAGCTCGTATCACTAGGAGTAATCCAGATATTACTACCTTCGAGAACCTCATTTTTAAATTCCTGCCTAACTTTCTATATTCAGCCTTCAGAAGCCCATCCTTTTCTCTTCCTATGTCATTGGTACCAATATGTACAAGGCCTCCCTGCTGGTCACTCTCTCTTTTGAGAACATTCGGCACCCTCTCTGAGACACAGTTAATTCATGTAAGATTCTGCAAATCCCAATTCAGAAATTGAACCAGTCTGTCTCAAGATTGGGACATAGATAGACTTTATCCTCACACCTTTAATACATCGTCTGAGCTGAGATGACACATTTTGTTAGAAAATCTGAAGTTATCTTGAGAATGTGATTTCAGAGGAGTTCTGGGATTTACATATGAACAAAACAAAACTAGGAAAACCATTCAAAAAGGTGAGACTTAATATCAGTTTTTTAATATATTTCAACCGCATTATACTGTAACCTTTTGCTAGAAATTTTGTCTTTTATGGTCCTGCTCCACAACCACCTACAGTCATAGAGATGTACAGCATGGAAACAGATCCTTCAGTCTAACCTGTCCATGCCGACCAGATAGCCCAACCCAATCTAGTCCCACCTGCCAGCACCTAGCCCATATCCCTCCAAACCCTTCCTATTCATATACCCATCCAAATGCCTCTTAAATGTTGCAATTGTACCAGCCTCCACCACATCCTCTGGCAGCTCATTCCATACACGTACCACCCTCTGTGTGAAACAGTTGCCCCTTAGGTCTCTTTTATATCTTTCCCCTCTCATCCTAAACCTATGCCCTCTATTTCTGGACTCCCTGGCCCTCGGGAAAAGACTTTGCCTATTTATACTATTCATGCCCCTCATAATTTTGTAAGCCTAAGCGCTTCAAAGCAAGGTCTTGCACTTTGGCAAAAAGAATAAAAGCATAGACTACTTTCTAAATGGTAAGAAAATTTGTAAAGCCAAAGTACAAATGGATCTGGGGGTGCTAGTCGAGGATTCTCTAAAGGTAAACATGCAGGTTGAGTCCGTGATTAAGAAAGCGAATGCAATGTTGTCACTTATCTCAAGAGGGTTGGAATATAAAAGCACCGTTGTGCTACTGAGACTTTATAAAGCTCTGGTTAGGCCCCATTTGGACTACTGTGTCCAGTTTTGGTCCCCACACTTCAGGAAGGACATCCTGGCACTGGAATGTGTCCAGCGGAAATTCACACGGATGATCCCTGGAATGGTAGGTCTAACATATGAGGAACGGCTGATTATCCTAGGATTGTATTCATTTGAGTTTAGAAGATTAAGGGGAAACTTAATAGAGACGTACAAAGTAATACATGGCTTGGAAAGGGTGGATGCTAGGAAATTGTTTCCATTAGGTGAGGAGACTAGGACCCGTGGACACAGCCTTAGAATTAGAGGGGGTCAATTCAGAACAGAAATGCGGAGACATTTCTTCAGCCAAAGGGTGGTGGGCCTGTGGAATTCATTGCCACGGAGTGCAGTGGAGGCCGGGATGCTAAATGTCTTCAAGGCAGAGATTGATAGATTCTTGTTGTCTCGAGGAATTAAGGGCTATGGGGAGAACGCTGGTAAGTGGAGTTGAAATGCCCATCAGCCATGATTGAATGGCGGAGTGGACTCGATGGGCTGAATGGCCTTACTTCCACTCCTATGGTCTTAAAAGGTGTTGCTTCCAAATAAGTTTACCTTATAATTAGTTAAGTATATTGGAGATAAGTTTTAAGACCAATGTTTATGAATTATTTCTGATCAAAGGTATTTACTTGACAAATATTCTGAAGACCGAAGTGGGGAATCCAGATTTTCTAAAACGATGTGGGAAAGAACTAATAAATTTTAGCAAACGAAGGAAAGTAGCTGAAATCACAGGCGAAATTCAACAGTACCAGAATCAACCCTACTGCCTACAAATGGAGACGGACATCAAGGTAGTCATTTTGGTGCTTCTTTCATAAAGTTCATCCTTTATTACCAGTTTTAGAATAAATTTTTTACATAGTTCACAAAGTCATTAAAGATCTGTTTGTGTTAATGCATAGAAATTCTTTGAAAATCTGAATCCAATGGAGAACAGAAATGAAAAAGAGTTTACAGACTATTTGTTCAACAAATCATTGGTAATTGAACCACGAAACTGCAAACAGCCACCACGCTTTGTAAGTTGCCCATAATTTTGATTTTGTTTTAGTAGTCGCATTAGTTGAGGAGAAAAACATCAGTCAATTTGCATTCATTTGAAGGTATTGGTGTAAAGTTGATAAGTATGCCACTTGGTTTTACATTTAAACATTATTGCTTAATTCACTTTTTTAAAATATAGCAATGTAGAAAATAGGTGCAGGAGTAAACTATTTGGCCTTCGATCCTACCTTGTTCTTGCTTTCTCCCCATAGCATTTGGCGCGGCATGGTGGCTCAATGGTTAGCATTGCTGCCTCACAGTACTAGGGACCCAGGTTCGATTCCTGCCTCTGGCGACTGTCAGTGTGGAGTTGGTTCATTCTCCCCGTGTCTAAGTGGGTTTCCTGCAGGTGCTCCAGCTTCCTCCCACAGTCCAAGAGTGTGCAGGTCAGGTGAATTGGCTGTGCTAAATTGGCCATAGTGTTAGGTGCATTAGTCAGAGGGAAATGGTCTGGGTGAGTTACTCTTCGGAAGGCTTAATCCATTTGGCCCTAAGAACTATATCCAAACCCTTTTTGAAAACATTCAATGTTTTGGCCTTGACTGCTTTCTGTGGTAGAGAATTCCACGGGCTTACCATAGAGTATTAGAGTCATTTGCACGGAAACACTCTTCGATCCAACTCATCCATGCTGACCAAGTTTCCCAAACTAAACCAGTTCAACTTGCTTGCATTTAGCCCATATCCCCCTCAACCTTTCCTATTCATGTACCTGTCAAATGGCTTTTAAATGTTGTAACTGTATCTGCGTCCGCCACTTCCTCTGGCAGTTTATTCTACATACAAGCCATCCACCACTATTTTGTTTCCTGTAACTTAGCTAATTTTGTATCTGTGTTGCCACTGTTCCGTTTTTATTCCATGGAGTTCAACTTTGCTGGCAATTCTATTATATTTTATACATGTTATATATAATATACATCATAAGCTATTATAATACACTTCTTGAAATCCATGTATACCATATCAACTACTTTACACTTTCAACCTTCTCTATTACCGCATCAAAAAATCTCAAACAGGTTAGTTGCCCACAAATTGTTTTTACCAAATCCATGATGGTTTTCCTTAAATAACCCACTCTTGTCTAAGTGATAATTTTATCTTGGATTCTTGATTCGATACATTTTTCCACCAATGAGGTTGAACTGACTCCCCCATCCATAGTTGCTGTGTTTATCCTTGTGCCCTTTTTTTTCAAAAGCAGTGTAGCTTTTACAATTCTTTTATCCTCAGCACCAAGGTCAGGATCTCTTAATTCCCACTCTTGCTTTGTTCAGCAGCTTCTGATACGTACCATCTGGTCCTGGCATCCATTATCTCAACCATCTCCTTTTTTCGCTATGATTGTATAGATTGTTACATGTTACAGTAAATTGGAATTCTTTCAGTAGTTAACATTCTGTAAAGTTAATAGAATATAGTAACTCACTGTGTTCATCTATATACAATGTGAACCTATATCTCAGTGAATATGTAATATTTCATAGTTGCACTGTCTGTAAGATTGATTTCTTCACAACAAATGATGGACTTCAAATCTTAATGTTGTTTTTCTAGTGAATGCTAAAATCATGTTGTTATATCATGAAAATAGTTTACCTAAAAAGTGATTATTCTTATTATCCAGATATCATTGCTGACTGATCAGCCAAAAGTAAACTTTCTTTGTGTTTTGTGGAAATATTAAATTTCCTCTTGCCTAAGGAATAATACTAAATTGAATGGAATTATATCATTTATCCATACTAGTATCTATGCTGGTTGAGCAAATCATGTGGAAACCACCTTTCCAATTGAGTCTTCTCGAGAATGGGTCAGGAATCCATCACTAGATTACCTTTATTGAAGAAAACAATTTGTCCTGACATTGTGACAGTTTGATAAAACTTCAGATCCTGAATTCTTCTGTTCTTTTTGTTTAGCCTTGAGACGTTATTTGTAGAGTTCTGATTAAAAATAATGAGTTTTTAGTTCAAAATGATGAAAATAATTTTATTTAATGAGTTATGACTTTGTTCTGAAGGAGTTCAACCAATGAGCAGTCCCATCAAAACCTGACATCACTTGTATTCTCCACCTGTGCTGAGAAGGCACAAAAGTAAAAAAATACACTCAAGTATTGGGAATGAGGAATGAAATAACCCAACATTGTTGCTGCAGTATGTCTACTACAGTATCTTTTCTTCATGCGATCTAAAAGTGTAAATATTATTGGATCAGGTATCAGTTATATTTTACTATTCTGCAAGAAGTGATGTTAACTTTAGCAGTGACAATAATCTTATTTACCTTTTCTGTTTAGCCAAGAAAAACATCATATTCCTTAAAGTCTCCAGGAATAAGACCAAATCCCTCAAGGCATGCCTCTACCTCTGCGATCCCAAAGAATCCTATACAGGAACCATGCAAGATCAGCTTCAGCAGAATTCCTGAAACTGAAAATGATTCAACATTGTCTATCCCAAACTCCCCAAACACACCATCAACTCCAAGTGTATTTGCTTCTCCTGAGTTCAGTGTGTTTGATGGAGATGTTTCCAGCCCTACCAGTGAGTGTCATTTTGTTCTGTAACGTCATTAATATTGATACTGGGTTAATTAACTTAAGTAAGCTGCCCTTCTAAAACCTTAAAGTTTCAAGTGACAAGTATGTAATTCAAGACATCTTTTTGAAGAAAATTTCAAAATCATTGAGTGTGTTCCTCATAGCGCCACAGAAATCACACAGGTCATGACACTGACTAATTTACTAACAGACCAGATGGTCATAGATTTAATTTGAAGTATGTGCTGAAACATCAGTTTGTTTGTGCACAAGAAGACATTGAGGCACTGGAAAACCAATCTAATCTTAGACCTGATGTTTTTTCAGCTAATGCTGGTATTTTAAGGAGAAACAGTTAAAATTAATTTTAAAATTGTATTTCCAGTAAGGCAATGTTCAATGATTAGTAAATATTTGGTTACGTGCATGGCAGAAGAATGTGAGGACTGCCGATGCTGGAGATCAAGAGTCGAGAGTGTGTTGCTGGGAAAGCACAGCAGGTTAGGCAGCATCCGAGGAGCTGGAGAGTCAGCATTTTGGGCATAAGCCCTTCATCAGGATGAAGGGATTATGCCCGAAATGTCGATTCTCCTGCTTCTCGGATGCTGCCTGATCTGCTGTGCTTTCCCAGCAACATACTCTTGACTTACGTGCATCGCAGAAATTAAAGACACATTAAGTGTGGCTGATTTTCTAGCTGTTGTGCTTTTACTTTCATTTATTCCTGTGTCTTCTGCAGGTAGTTCAAGTTCAGTCTGTTCCACGATCTTTGCTCCTGTTCACATTGGTGCTGGTATGGCAGCTCATGCTGGGTTTATTAATGTCCACTCATGCTGTTGGCTTGCTTTTGTTTCTTGACTCAACAGCATCTGCTTACTAATTGTAACAATACTGCTTTTGTCTGGCTGTGGTTGATTAACAGATAATTGCATTCATCTGATTTTAATAAATTTGAATACATTTTTCATTGCTTGATATCCAAAACAAAATGTTTGATCATTCTCATGATCTGCTGCGATAATTACAATGAAATGGCACTGAAGAGAATTTACCTTACATGGCTTCCTTCATTTAGTTGCATTCACTTCGTGAAATTAAAGTGTACTGTTATTGTTCATTTTGTTGCATTAAGTTAGCAAATATTGAATCCTAATGCAAAGCATAGGTTTACATCAACACTAGACCTGTAACGGTATGCAGATACTAAAAATTACATATTGAATTAAAAGGCTTGTGTATTGAATGTCACTTTCTACATGTGCCAGGTAGCACAATAAACAAAGCTGTGGCATAAATATTTGAAAAATAGTTCTTTTTTGCTGAAATAACAGATGTGTTAAATGAATTAGACTAGTCTTTAACACTGACCATGCCCAAGATCAACCAAAATGTCATAAATTGACTGCTATGTCGTATAGTATTACATTTCATATCATATTGGCTTGTTGGTCACCCTAATACCTTCTGCCCCAGCTAAATATTAAGCTTAAAAGCTTCTATAGAGGACTGTGAAAAAGATTAACGTTTGAGATAAAAAGTATTAAACCTAGCTGTAACACCAAACTACTGTTTGAAAAAAAAACTCTTCAAACAATTTCCAGCAATTTCTTGTTTATTAATGTTTTGAGCCATCACTTCTCTGAAGATCCAAAGTTTTTTAATTTCATTTCTGAAGCTCAGTTCCCCTGTTTATCCTGCCGTCTTACACTTACCAGTCCCCAAAGTGCTTCCCTCCCTGGTTCAGACTGAGACTACTGTTGTCTCCAGGTCAGGCTGGGTGGGAGATCAGACAACTTAATAGTTATATTACTTTGATGTGGAAACATGTGACATTCACTGGCAGAATTTACACCACCGAACATAATTTATAACTTAAATTCTATTCTGCATAAGACAATTAAAAATTTCAAGTTTTAGACAATCCGTTTATATAAATCACTGTATCCTAAAACATGGCCACGTATTGATTTGTGCAGTTCTTGTATAACTTAAATATGATTACAACTTAATTGTTGGTGACATTTTTAAACCATTTGTCATTTTCTTTTACAGGTAGTAACACCATTTTTGCATCTGTCCTGCTGCCACCATCCAGTAGGTTAAGAATATTTATTCTTGCTACTTTCACCTTCATTTCTTGCTGATGCAGTTTCAAATTCTGAGTATTTGTTGCTCTGTTAGCTAATCTGTTAGAAGGTAAACACACAATAAACCCATTTCTTTTATGTTCTTATGGGGTTCTTTGCCACTAAGATTAAAACCGTACTTAGATCGTTGTTTTTTTAGATTAGATTACTTACAGTGTGGAAACAGGCCCTTCGGCCCAACAAGTCCACACCGACCCTCTGAAAAGCAACCCACCCAGACCCACTCCCCTCCTTCTACCCCTTCACCTAACAACACGGACAATTTAGCATGGCCAATTCACCTAACCTGCACATCTTTGTGGGAGGAAACCAGAGCACCCGGAGGAAACCCACGCAGACATGGAGAACATGCAGACTCCACACAGATAGTTGCCTGAGGCGGGAATTGAACTGGGGTCCCTGTTGCTGTGAGGCAGCAATGCTAACCACTGTGCCACCGTGCCGCCTGTGCTTATCAAATAAAACTTCTCCTCAGTCTCCCCTTATCCCTGCTTCTTGCTTGAGTTTCTCTTTCCTGTTCCGTTTTTTTAAGATAATTCATCTATCAAATTTGCTCCCCATTCTCATAAGTTGTTCACCATCTAATTGTTTTCTATGCTAGCTATGTTACATATGATTCTTCCACTTTCTGGTTCCCCTTTAAAAACTATCAGCAGCCACCTGCTCAAAAGCCTTTTCCTTGATTCTGTAAAAGTCATACCATTGTGTGTTAATTCTGTTTCTGTCTCCACAAATGCAGCCAGATCTGCTGAGTTTCTCTGTGGTTGTTGTAGATTTCCAGCATCTGCAATATTTTGCTTTCATCCTTGGTCTTTCTGTTATTGAAAGCTATTATGCCTCTTTCCAGATTACCTTTTTTCGTGTCCTTAATTGTATTCTTCCCTTCCAAAACTATGCCTGTTTTTCCACCCCCACAGCTCATTGTTTGAATCTTTATTTAGATTCTATCCCTGCCACACCACCAAAAATAACCTAAATAACATCATAAATGACATTGTCATTGACTGGCTACATTGATTAATATCTCTGCAGGTTTTGACACTGACTCAATTTCTTCCAATGTCAGATTAATGGGATTGCCCTCATTTGGTTTTACACTTGTGTATCAAATTGTAATCAGTGCATTTCTAGCAATGGATTGTCTTCCTGCCATTGTGTCATTACTTTTGAATCGCAATAGATCTACCTTTGGGCTTTGGAGAAAGTGAGGAAAGTTTAGGCTTTGTCATCTTCCTGTTCAGATGTTACCATTTGGCAACATGATTGGGAAATATGGGGATCAATCTGCAATCTGTATTGATATTGATTCTCGACTGTCTCTGTTCACCTCTTCTAATGATGCCCTTAGTATCTGGTAACTAGTTGCAACTGGGCCAAACTTTTCTTGAATGAAATATTGTAAAGTTCAAAACTATTAACTTTAGCAAACCCCAGGCTCCATACCCTCATGATTCCACATGTCTTTCCTGGTTCTTTGCTCAAGATGAACCAGACAATTTGCACCCTTTTTGAGTTAAAGTTTAATGTTCGTTTTATTCCATATGCTCCCCAACACCAAAACTGTAATATCACCACTTGCTTTGTGCCTTTGGACATGTTCCACTCATGCCTTTATCACGTTGGCATTTTTGTTCTATGAAACTGTTTCATTGCTGTTCAGTTTATTTCTGTAAGATTCAGTTCATTTAAAACTCTACTTCTAATATCCTATTCCTCACCTCATTCCACTTACCTTCTATGTCAGCTATTGATGACCAACATGGACGTAAGGTCCCTCCATGTTGCAAATTTAAAATTCCTTGTCATTATTCCTTAATATATTCTTGTGTTTAAAACTCTCAAAGGCCTTTCCCCTACCTCTAACCTTCTGTAATCCAAGAAACATTCTCACTGTTTCTCTGACACTGGCCTTTAGTGTATAATCACAGAGTCATAGAGATGTACAGCATGGAAATAGACCTTTGGGTCCAACCTGGCCATGCCGACCAGATATCCCAACCCAATCTAGTCCCACCTGCCAGCACCCGGTCCATATCCCTCCAAACCCTTTCTATTCATATACCCATCCAAATGCCTCTTAAATGTTGCAATTGTACCAGCCTCCACCACATCCTCTGGCAGCTCATTCCATACACATACCACCCTCTGCGTGAAAAAGTTGCCCCTTAGGTCTCTTTTATATCTTTCCCCTCTCATCCTAAACCTTTGCCCTCAGTTCTGGACTCCCCCACCCCAGGGAAAAGACTTTGTCTATTTATCCTATCTATGTCCCTCATAATTTTGTAAACCTCTATAAGGTCACCCCTCAGCCTCCGACACTCCAGGAAAAACACCCCCAGCCGTTCAGCCTCTCCCTGTTGGAGCTCAAATCCTCCAACCCTAGAAATATCCTTGTAAATCTTTTCTGAACCCTTTCAAGTTTCACAACATCTTTCTGATAGGAAGGAGACCAGAATTGCACGCGGTATTCCAACAGTGGCCTAACCAATGTCCTGTACAGTGGCAACATGACCTCCTAACTCCTGTACTCAATACTCTGACCAATAAAGGAAAGCATACCAAACGCCGCCTTCACTATCCTATCTACCTGTGACTCCACTTTCAAGGAGCTCTGAACCTGCACTCCAAGGTCTCTTTCTTCAGCAACACTCCCTAGGACCTTACCATTAAGTATGTAAGTCCTGCTAAGATTTGCTTTCCCAAAATGCAGCACCTCACATTTATTTGAATTAAACTCCATCTGCCACTTCTCAGCCCATCGGCCCATCTGGTCCAGATCCTGTTGTAATCTGACGTAACCCTCTTAGCTGTCCACGACACTTCCAATTTTGGTGTCATCTGCAAACCTACTAACTATACCTCTTATGCTCGCATCCAAATAATTTATGTAAATGACAAAAAGTCGAGGACCCAGCACCGATCCTTGTGGCACTCCACTGGTCACAGGCCTCCAGTCTGAAAAACAACCCTCCACCACCACCCTCTGTCTTCTACCTTTGAGCCAGTTCTGTATCCAAATGGCTAGTTCTCCCTGTATTCCATGAGACCTAACCTTGCTAATCAGTCTCCCATGGGGAACCTTGTCGAACGCCTTACTGAAGTCCATATAGTTCACATCTGCTCTGCCCTCATCAGTACATGATTTCCCACCACAAAGCCATGTTGACTATCCCTAAACAGTCCTTGCCTTTCCAAATACATGTACATCCTGTCCCTCAGGATTCCCTCCAACAACTTGCCCACCACTGAAGTCAGGCTCACCGGTCTATAGTTCCCTGGCTTGTCTTTACCGCCCTTCTTAAACAGTGGCACGACGTTAGCCAACCTCCAGTCTTCCGACACCTCACCTGTGACTATCGATGATACAAGTATCTCAGCAAGAGGCCCAGCAATCACTTCTTTAGCTTCCCACAGAGTTCTCAGGTACACTTGATCAGGTCCAGGGGATTTATCCACCTTTAACCTTGCACTTCTTTGCCTCACTATCTGAAGGTGATGTTATCAGTTGCTGAAGCCCCATGTTTTCTAATTCCTGACCAAACTCTTGTTACTTCTCCTCTTCTTCTTGGATAGCCTTGTTAAAATTCAGCTCCTTTACCCTGTCTTGCATTTCTCTTTCAGGTCAGTATGATTTTTTGGCACCGATTGTGAAATTACTTTCTTTTAGAGCATTTTCCAAGTTACAAAGGGCTATATAGATGCAAGTTATTGCTGGGGCTGTTGAGCCACTAAAATATAAACATGATATAAATGATTGGAGTTTAATCTCTGCTTTCACTCTGTTTCCAGAACCTCACTCAAGTTCAAGTTATCATACTTCAAGTGAAGACTTATCTACTCCTCCACCTCTTCCTCAACGAAATAAGCCTGCTTTAGATTCGTTAAATTCTAAGGTAAAGAAAGTAACTCGTGGAACAATGTGAAATCATACTGAAATAACACTTTCCTTCTTCATTGAACTTCCTTTACATTGTTTAGGAATACGTCTAACCTACTGACTGCTGAAGCTTGTGCCAACATTTGGAGAGTTGTTGCACAATCTACTCGATCAATAGTTTTACAGTCTGTTGTGATTCTGTGGATGTGACTATGTACCACGCAGCAAGCAGCATGATCATCACTGGCCATATCCTAGAACATCCTCTCCACCCCGCCCCCTCCGCTCCCCCCCCACCCCCCCCCCCCCCCCCCCCCCCCCCCCCCCCCCCCCCCCCCCCCCCCCCTTGTTCTACCAGCCATTCTCTTTGTTTTCCTAATTTTCTTTTTAAATTTCCCTTTGCACTTGTTATTCTTCATGAGAATTTGCTGTATTGAACTCTTGGTATCAGCCATAAACTTATTTTTTGTCTTGATTTCATCATCCTGACCTTTATGCCCCTTGAAAATTAGAGTTTTCAATCTTGGTCCCACCCTTTGCTATAATGGGAACTTATTGGCCGTTAATTCTTGCGAGGTCCTCCTTGGATACCACCAACCACCCACCCATTGTTTTAACTGCAAGTGTTTGTTCCCAATCTGCTCAGGCCACATTGTATCTTATCAGTGAAATTCAGTCTTTCCCAATTTGTAACTTTTATACCTGACCTACCCTTGTCCTATTTTGCAATTATCCTAAAGCTGAGTTATAGTCACCATCTCCAAAATGCTCCCCTACTGATATTCCTTTCAACTATTGGGCTAATTTCCCAGTATTAAGCCCAGAATTACTCCTGTCTTGTTGGGCTTTCTACATACTGGTTAAAATTATTCTAGATGCAATTTAAGAATTTTGTTCCCTCCCTATATTTCATAATAAGATTGTCCCCCAGATTCATTAATTCATTGGCAGTCCGGCGCAGGTGAGCATGTCTCTATTCCACTCAGGGTGAATTCTTAGGTGGCTGTACAGACCAATTTGGCTACTGTAGGCTTGGGGGTGTCTCGTGTCAATGCCCAGTCCATCAAAGCCAATCAAAGATGGTCAGTGCTTTGATGCTGGGGATGTTGGTCTGATCAAGAACATGTGTGTTAGTGTGTCTGTCTTCCCAGCAGATTCACAGGATCTTACACAAGCAGCTTTGGTGGTACTGTTCCAGCACCTTGAGTTGTCTGCTGCAGACATTCCGCATCTCAGAACCATATAGGAAGGCAGAAGCCACCACAGCTCTTTAAATCATGATCTTGGTGTTGGATATGATGTTGTTGTCCTCCAAGATCCCTTTCCTCAGGTGACTGAATCTGCGCCACCACAGTGGATGTGGTGCTGGATATCTTCTTAAATAGTTGCTCTGGCCAACATGATGGTCCCAAGGTGTTGGAAGTGATCAACATTCTCTAAGGTCTCCCCATGGACCTTGATCATTGAGGTTCACTCCACAGTGCTAAGCCAGGTTCATGGAGGACCGTTGTCTTGTGCATCTTCAGGGTGAGGCCCATGCTCTCACGTGCCTCCTAAAGGTGCTGACAATGCTCTAGGAATGCATATATGCAGGCATCATTCAACATTTGGACCAGTGTCAAGCAGGGATGCATCACTGCCCCAACACTATTCTTGATCTACTTTGTTGCAATGCTTGATCCCATTGTCGACCAGCTCCTCACTGGAGTGGAGCTAATTTACAGAACCTGTGGGAAATGATTAAGTGTCTGATGCCTTCAAGCCAAAACCAAAGTCACCCCAATCAGTATTCTGGATAATATTTGGGTGGCTAAAATCCCTTAATATTATTACTGCCTTAAAATTTCAGAGAAGTGTAGTGATATTACATACTTGATCCTCCATCTTTCCGTGACTGTTTGGAGATCTGTAGTAAAAATCCAGCAATGATTGCCCCTTTGTGATCTTGGCTCTTATGCATATGGACTAATTTGATGGTCTTTCCAAGAAATCACTGATTGCTTGATCAATATGATTGCCCCTCCCTTGCCGCCTCTATTCGACACACTCTTATCTGAATACCCAGTAACCAAGAATGCTGAGCTGCCAATCCTGTCTGCCTTTCAGTCAAATCTCATTCATAACTATAGCTATCGTATCATACTCACCTTCTGTGCCCTCAACTTGTCTGTCTTATTCCTCAGGCACTTTACATTAAAATGTACACCATATATTTGTTAAACTCCCATCCTTCTTATCCAGCTTAAGTTTTCTCTGCCTTCCAGATTAGCTTGTTTGTTTTTTAACAAATAATTCCATCTTAATGGCTCCTTATCTGTTGGGATCCCATTCCCCCTGTCAATCTAGTTTAAATCCACAGCAATGGTA
Organism: Hemiscyllium ocellatum; assembly: GCF_020745735.1. NCBI lineage: Eukaryota > Metazoa > Chordata > Chondrichthyes > Orectolobiformes > Hemiscylliidae > Hemiscyllium > Hemiscyllium ocellatum. The sequence continues at coordinate 72,686,460 of NC_083408.1, forward strand.
TTAGTAAACCTTCCTGTGAGGATGTTTGTCATTTTCCTGTTCAGATGTAACTCGTCCTACTTGTACAGTTCCCAATCCATCTGGAAACAGCCTCAATGCCTCAGAAATATAAAGTCAACTCCCTCCTGCACCATCTGTCTAGCCACCCGTTCATCTGCTCACTACTGCTTGACAACGGGAGTAATCCAGAGATTACTAGTTTCTTATCCAGTTTCTTATCTAACTCCTTAAAGTCTGTTTGCAAAGCATTGTTTATCTTTAACCCAGTGTCATTAAAATATATTCCATATGCTGCCAATGTGGATCATGGTCAGTGGCTGTTCACCCTTCCGCTTCAGAATGCCCTGCAGCTGTTCCATGACATCCTTAACCATGGCACCCATGAAGTAACATATTATCCTTGAGCCATGTCTTCAGCCACAACATTCTAATCAAGCAACCACAAAGTACAGCAACACAATTCCAAGTCAAGATGGTAGAGGCTTGGTAAACAACTTATAGTTAGCAGTATTCCCATGTACCTGCTGTTCTTATCCTAAGTGATTGAGGTTGCAGTTTTGGAAAATGGTGTCAAAGGACCCTTAGCAAGTTGTTGCAGTGCATCAGATATATACTGCTGCCGCTATTCCCGCATGCTGAAGGAAGTGAAAGCATTAAGATGGTAGTTGATGCAATTTAAGTGGATTGCTTTGTACTGAATTGCATTGAGCCTCTGAAGTGTTGGAGCTGCAGTCATACAGATACGTGGAGACAGTATGCCATCACAGTATTCCTGAAATGTACCTTGTCAATAGTGGATAGACTTTGGAAAGTCAGAAGATGAGTTACTTACTGGAGAATTCCCAGCCTCTGTCCTGCTCTTGCAGCCAGAGTATTTGTGTGAAATAGTTAAATCTTTGAAACTTAAGAATGCAGATGATGGACAATTCAGGGGAGGTAATACAATAGAATATAGAGATAAGCTGATTAGGTTCTCTCTTCAAGATGATCATTGCTTGACACTAGTTTTGTAACCATTACAAAACCAATAACTCACTAGTCTGACAAACCGGGTTGAATCATGCATTTGATCCTTGCATGAGAGCCCTACCTCATTAAGAGGACCATTTGAAAAGCAGTCACCATCGTCAATAAGAGTGGGCAAGGTAAGTAATCCAGAGATTACCAACTGTGAAGACCTAATTTCCAGTTTCCCTAAGTGGAAGTCGACATAAGTAAGAATAAGATTTTTATAGGAGTAAATGTAAAATAAAAGCACAAGTCTATTTTCTATTTAGTTAAAGTATGTTTGGGAGCTCAGGCCTGTGATTTTCACATCTGCACCATCTGGGAAACCCTCAACTGTCTTGGCAGTCTGGATAACAATGTGTGCAGGCGATGCCTCCAGCTGGAGCAATTCAAGATCAGTGTTTTGGAGCTTTAGAGAGAGGAAGAAGTGTGGAAGATAGTGGTAGCAGATTTGTTAGTGAGGGGAGTAGACATGCTAAGGCTCCTTTGATACCATCTTCCAATTCTACAACCCCAGTTTTGAGCTTTCACGGCAATTTCTGTTTTTGCTTCTGATTTACAGCATCTACAGCTCTTTCGGGTTTTTATTTGCTTCATTATTTTTAGGCTTACAATTACTTATGATTGTTCTGTTAATTCTCAATTTTATGCTTTTGTCATTTCAACTTAATTAATTGGAAGGAATTCTGACTAGAATTTCATCTCTTTATTTACAGACCGCTTCAAATATGTCAGATAGTCCTCCTGCTATTCCACCTCGGTTGCCTCGGGTTCCTGGATTACATGTTCACTCAGATGGGCTACTGCACAGTCCTCCTCCACCTCCTCCAAGGGATCCGTTGCCTGATACACCTCCACCCATACCACTAAGGCCTCCTGAGCACTTCATGAACGATCCTTTCAATATCCAGCCAGCACCAAAGAGCCACCTATATCGAGATCAAGACTGGTACAGAGAATCAGGCACAAATCTTATTTCCCCCAGGACTCCTCCTCCAACACCATCTCCCATGATTAAACGACGTTCAAACCACAATAACCCTATTTATTCCTCTGCTCCTCCAATACCTCCCAGACAGAACTCTAGTCCACTGCTGCCAAAACTTCCACCAAAGACTTACAAACGAGAATTATCGCATCCTCCTTTGCACGGAGGTGGACTGCCATTGCTGGAAAATGCAGAAATTCCACACTTACACTAAATTTGAAGCACTGTGGGAAATCGGGCATCTGTATTAAGACACTGGGGCAAGAAAATGTATTGCTGTCTTTAACTTCTTGTCATCTTGTTAATAACTGTGCACTGTGAAGATTGTGCACTTGAGAAACTGGTATTGGAGTACAACTGAACCTTTGTTTCTTTCAGACCACAGAATGGGACATTATTGTGATCTCCCCTCAGTAGCATTTTCTTTCCTCAGGCTTACAGTGCCAACATAATTACCTTGAAGTGTAACAAGTTTGCATTTGCACTGTACAAATGAATTAACTTATTTGAACCAAACATTGCACTGAGCCAACAAGATGAATCTTTGAGACATATTTGAGCTCTAGTGGCCTTGTCAAGTGATGGAATTTCACAGACATCAGGAAGGATATTATAATGCTGATCCTGAGTGACTTTTCATTTTGTTAGAATGAACTTTATAGATCTTTTACTGAAATTCAATATTTGATGCCGATCACCCAAGGACAAACTTTCTGAAATGTGGCGCTTTATACAACTTGTTTCTGTAATCAAGTTCTATTGGTTGACTGCTTCAAATTTTAGAGAAGAAATTGTAACACTAATCAGAGGTTTTGAAAAGAAAAAGCTGTCTAACCTGCATCAATATGTAAAATGATGTAGTCAGTTTGTAAACAAACAAGCAGTTATAACTCAAGATCAGGATTTCTTTCAATATTTCTTGTGAGCATGCATCTTTTCTCAGATGTGCCTTTTGATTTCATTTGTAAACAAGATTATCTGCAATTATCAAGTCACCTAAGAACTCAAAAATGAGAACAAAAATGATTGTGAATGTACAGTTTTGTTTTTACTGTATACATACAGATGACAGCTGTTTTGTATAGACTGAATGGAGTAATATAAACAATCTGCTATCTGTATACTCCATCAAAATCTTAACTGCTGTGGATCAAGAACAAACCAACCAAAATTCTTCTGATGCAAATCACAGTGCTAAACTGGTTCTGCTGTAGCATTTTATTAAATCTCCTGTAGACTTCTTTCAGTATTGTATTTGAACCAAAATACACTTCAAATTTTACTAAAAAATAAATTAAATATAGTAGCCATGACCTAAAATTGCCTACTTGCCATAACTGGTGGTGTATGAAAAGGTGAAGAATTTGTTGTTTACCAGTAGTGTTGTAGCTGCTTTCCTGAAGTGACTTATGATGGTCTTTTCATTTAATGTAATGTGGCCTTCCATTTGTACTTTGTATTTGTGACTTTAATAAGATTAATAAATTGTCCAGTCTTAATTTTTACTTAAGCATTTAAAATTGCCTGTGTCACTTTAAAAAAAATCTTTTGAATGTATCTGAATTACTAAACATTAATGTTTTTAAATATTTGCCTGACATTACTTTTTATGTATATTTGGGCAACGCAGTTGTTTCTGCTGAAGTATTGCTATTGGAGTTTTTACCATTTTGTAAATTGAGTTAGTTTGCAAAAGATTCAACTGGAAGCCTTAAACTCTGAATGTGTCTGCAGCCAACCTGGTTTATTGTTTGTGTTTATTTGGTTTTGGGCTTCAAATTAGACACACTGTTTAGATCTGACGGATTGTATTCAACCATCTCTAGATGTAAGATGCAAGCTAAAAATGAATGTTAAAATTAAGCATTATAAAAGATGATTTCTGACAGAAAATGGATAAAGATTATTTTCTGTGAAGATCAGAACCAAGATGAGAACTACTTAGCAAAGAAGGGAAATACATATCTAGAATACAGGGTTAAAAGATGACATGGCTACAAAAATAACTTTTCAATTATGTTTTAAACATTAAATAAACTGACATTCTGCTACAGATGCATGTTTTCATCTTTGCATAAGAGTCAAACCTCATTGAAGATTTTCATGTTGAGAGATGCAAATCGTAAATTTATTCTGAAAACGTTTCCTTAAAAGAATTGGTAGGCCTTGACAATTTGGATGACATACTCAGCCCTCAGCTGGAAGTATGACTGAAACAGTTAAGACCTGGCTATACATGTAAGAGAATAGAAAATGTGGCATTTTGCATTTGATTATTGAGGATATTGTGTTTGTAATAGGTCAGTTATATTCTTGTTACTGATGGGTAGCCTGTACAGAATGGATAGTACGGTATTTCTTGGGAAAGGTAACTAGATATCATTAATAATCTCCATAGTCTTACTAGTGCATCTTGTATGCCAGTGCATGATGGATGAAGTAAATCTAGATCATTGAATGTAGTAGTGATTTGATGATCTTTGATTTGTTCCATTTGCTATTTGAAACAGGTAAGATGTTTCTCAAGTTTACCCTGTGATTATGAACTTGTCTACACTGAGGAAACAGTGCACAACTTACACAGTACACTTAGAATTGTATGAGCATGGAAACAAACGACCAGATTATCCTAAATAAGTATACATTTGGTCTTGTGCAACCCTGCACTATAGAAAAATCGCACTTAAAGTGTTGGTGATCTAATGGCATTATAGCCAACACATGTTTTGAAAGTTCATGCTTTAGGAACAGTATTCCTAATTCATCAATCATGTTAGAGCAAATTCACATTGAGGAAATGTGTCTTATAGCAGAACAACCTGTAATCACCTTTCCGAGCATTTGGCCCACAGCCTATCCTATTCAAATACCCATCCAGATGCCTTTTAAATGTTGTAATTGTACCAGCTTCCACCACTGGCTCTGGCAGTTCATTCCATATACTCATCACCCTCTGCATGAAAAAATCATGAACACCAACTAGTAAATCAGTGGATAGTATTATAAATTCATTTGTATTATAAATCCTGATAACATGTTCTGGTCCGATCTTCAGACAACTTTGCATAAAAGGGTCCATTTTGTGATTATACGCATAATTTGGGAAGATATTTGCATTATTTAGTGGAATTTGCTTTAATAAAAAAAAGGGCATATTCTGTTCTTAGAATTGCCTTGGGGGTATTAATAGGAGAAAGTGAGGACTGCAGACGCTGGAGATCAGCTGAAAATGTGTTGATGGAAAAGCGCAGCAGGTCAGGCAGCATCCAAGGAGCAGGAGAATCAATGTTTCGGGCATGAGCCTTTCTTCAGGAATGAGGAAAGTGCCAAGCAGGCTAAGATAAAGGGTAGGGAGGAGGAACTTGGGGGAGGGGTGTTGGAAATGCGATAGGTGGAAGGAGGTAAAGGTGAGGGTGATAGACCGGAGTGGGGGTGGGGGCGGAGAGGTCAGGAAGAAGATTGCAGTTTAGGAAGGTGGTGATGAGTTCAAGGGTTGGGACGGAGACAGGGTGGGGGGAGGGGAAATGAGGAAACTGGAGAAATCTGAGTTCATCCCTTGTAGTTGGAGGGGTTCCTAGGTGGAAGATGAGGCGATCTTCCTCCACCCGTCATGTTACTATGGTCTGGCGATGGAGGAGCTCAAGGACCTGCATGTCCTTGGTGGAGTGGGAGGGGGAGTTGAAGTGTTGAAGTCGGTGTTGCAGAGGTGTTCTCTGAAATGTTCCGCAAGTAGGCGGCTTGTCTCCCCAATATAGAGGAGGCTGCAGCAGATGCAGTAAATGATGTGTTTGGAGGTGCAGGTGAATTTGTGGCGGATATGGAGGGATCCCTTGGGGCCATGGAGGAAAGTAAGGGGGGAGGTGTGGGCGCAAGTTTTGTATGTCTTGCGGTTGCAGGGGAAGGTGCCGGGAGTGGAGGTTGGGTTGGTGGGGGGTGTGGACCTGACGAGGGAGTCACAGAGGGAGTGGTCTTTTCGGATAGGGGAGGGGAGGGAAATATATCCCTGGTGGTGGGGTCCGTTTGGAGGTGGCGAAAATGACGACGGATGATACGATGTGATATGGAGGTTGGTGGGGTAGTAGGTGAGGACCAGTGGGGTTCTGACCTGGTGGCGATTGGAGGGGTGGGGCTCAAAGGCAGAGGAGCAGGAAGTGGAGGAGATGCAGTGGAGAGCATTGTCGACCACGTCTGGAGGGAAATTGCGGTCTTTGAAGAAGGAGGCCATCCGGGTTGTTCGGTATCTCCTGGGAGCAGATGCGGCGGAGATGAAGGAATTGGGAATATGGGATGGCGTTTTTACAGGGGGCAGGGTGGGAGGAGGTGTAGTCTAGGTAGCTGTGGGAGTCGGTTGGTTTATAGTAAATGTCCGTGTTGATTCGGTCGCCCGAGATAGAAATGGAGGGGTATAGGAAGGGGAGGGAGGAGTCTGAGACGATCCAAGTAAATTTGAGGTCGGGGTGGAAGGTGTTAGTAAAGTGGATGAACTGTTAAACCTCGTGGGAGCATGAGGCAGCGCCGATACAGTCATTAATGTAGTGGAGGAAAAGGTGGGGGTTGGTGCCAGTGTAGCTGCGGAAGATGGACTGTTCCACATATCCTATGAAGAGGCAGGCATAGCTGGGATCCATGGCTACTCCTTTGGTTTGAAGGAAGTGGGAGGATTGGAAAGAGAAGTTGTTCAGAGTGAGGACCAGTTCAGTCAAAGGAGGGTGTCAGTGGAAGGGTACTGGTTGGTACGGCAGGAAAGGAAGAAACGGAGGGCTTTAAGTCCTTCGTGATGGGGGATGGAGGTGTACACTGGATGTCCCTGGTGAAGATAAGGCGTTGGGGACTGGGGAAGTGAAAATCATGGAGGGCGTGGGTGGTGTCCCGAATGTAGGTGGGGAGTTCTTGGACTAAGGGGGACAGGACCGTGTCGGGGTATGCAGTGATGAGTTCGGTGGGGCAGGAGCAGGCTGAGACAATGGGTTGGCCGGGGCAGTCATGTTTGTGGATTTTGGGTAGGAGGTAGAAACGGGCAGTGCGGGGTTGTGGGATTATGAGGTTGGAGGCGGTTGATGGGAGATCCCCTGAGGAGATGAGGTTATGGATGGTCTGGGAGATGATGATTTAGTGGTGGGAGGTGGGGTCATGGTCAACGGGGCAGTCTGAGGAGGTGTCCGTGAGCTGGCGTTTAGCCTCAGTGGTGTAAAGATCGGTGTGCCAAACTACCACTGCGCTTCCCTTGTCTGCCGGTTTGATAGTGAGGTTGGGGTTGGAACAGAGGGAGTGGAGGGCAGCACATTCCGAGGGGGAGAGTCTGGAGTGGGTGAGAGGGGTGGAGAGGTTGAGGTGGTTAATGTCGCGGCGGCAGTTGGCTATGAAGAGATCGAGGGCAGGTAAGAGGCCAGCATGGGATGGGGGCTAGGATTTGGTGTGGGGCTGGAGCTGGGAGTGGGAGTGGGAGTGGGGCTGGGGTTAGGCGTGGGGGCTGGAATCGGGGTGGGGACGGAGATCGGGGCAGGGTGGGGTTCATTGTGGGGGTGGGGTTAGGCGTTGGGACGGAGATCGGCGGGTGGGGTTAGGTGTGGGGGCAGAGATTGCGTGGGGGCGGGATTAGGCTATGGGGCGGAGATCGGCGTGGGGGCGGGGATAGGCATGTGAACGGAGATCTCTGTCACCACGCTAACCCCGTCCCCGCCCTGAACTCTGTCACCACCCCGATTCCTGCCCCCATGCCTAACCCCGCCCCCACTCCCAGCTCCAGCCCCACACCAGGTCCTAGCTCCCAGCCCTGCTGTATTTTCACCATCCCTCCAGAACTACCTCTCTCTGAGGATGAAAGATCAGTCCTCGGCAGAGGCCTCACCTTCATTCCCCTACGCTCTTGGATTAATGAATTCAACACGCGGCGAGACATCGAACAATTCTTCCGCCGCCTTCGCCTCCGCGCCTACTTCTTCAACCAGGATTCTCGCCCACCCTCTGACGACCCCTTCTCCTGCCTCCAACACACCCCATCCACCTGGACTCCCTGATTTTCCTGCTCCTCTGATGCTACCTGACCTGTTGTGCTTTTCCAGCACCACACTCTGGACTCTGATCTCCAGCATCTGCAGTCCTCACTTTCACTGACCTGGAATCGCAACAAGGGTGGCCGTAGTGTGGATTTTGTTTAAGTCATAGAGATGTACAGCATGGAAACAGACTGTGGGATATAGGTAAATTAATGTTACTTCTGCAATTATAATTGATTATACAAAAATAAATAAACTCACATCAGTGTGTAATTGTTTCAGCCAAGAGCTGAGTCAATAAGAATGGAAACTATGTGGAGGAAATGCATATGCAAAATATATGCAAGAAAGAAACGGGACTGCAAAACAATGGTAGATATTACAGGCGACTAGATTAGATGCTGTGAAGAGAGGCAGTTAAACTAGATGTGCCTGTATAAACAGTAGGTATAAACATCTGTTTCCCACTTTAACAGAAACAGAGGAACAAATCCCAATTAAAAGGGCTTGGTGATAAGATGCTGTGAGGGACAGCACAGATGGAGGGAGTAGATAATGGTAAGGCAAGAATATGCCTAACAATAACCCATAGCAGGACAAGGTCAAACGGCCTTGTGAGGCCAGAAATAAGCATTTTGTCACAGACAAGGCTGGATAAGACGAGATAAACAGGAGTAATGGGTACCTGTCTTAGGGAAGTGGAGGATGTAAACGGGGGGAGCAATGAAATTAAAAAAATGTAGGAACCAAATTATATAAATATCGAGTATTGGTTGAATTCAGTGTGTTTTGTCCCTGCCTTGTGGACATCACACCCACTTGCAAGTATGAAATAAAGGGCACTACTGATTCAGATCCTGTCTCGGACTGAAATTATTGAAGTGAATGAGCTTTGTTTCTCACAATACCCTTCGGTCCAACCTGTCCATACTGACCAGATATCCCAACCCAATCTAGTCCCACCTGCAAGCACCCAGCCAATATCCCTCCAAACCCTTCCTATTCATATACCCATCCAAATGCCTCTTAAATGTTGCTATTGTATCAGCCTCCACCACTTCCTCTGGCAGCTCATTCCGTACACGTACCACCCTCTGTGTGAAAACGTTGTCCCTTGGGTCTCTTCTATATCCTTCCCCTCTCAGCCTCTAGTTCTGGACTCCTGACCCCAGAGGTCTATTAATCCTTGTAAACCTTTTCTGTCGCCTCGCCTCAAGAGTGAGGACCCGTCCCGCTTTAGTGAGAGAGCAGATATCGTTACTCGCTGTGGTTTCTTGGCCTCCTCCTGTTTGATGGCTGACAGCGCATACAGAACACCAGCGTCTCCACGGTGATCGGCTGCGGGTAACGGACGCGTGGAATTAACGTCCCATTGGTCCAGAATGAGCCAACGGCTCGCGCAGGCTTTCGCGCGCCCGTCTATTTGAATATACGCGGAACGGAGATTGGCTGCAGATCCTCTACTCCACATCCGGGTTTTTCTAAAGTCCTCGCCCTTTCTCGGGGGTGATGGGCTTACTGCGCATGCTCTTTGCTGTCAGTTTATCGCAGGCGAGTTTAATGGCTGGTGTCGAGGCTGGGTATTTTGTGCGGGCCTTAGAGCTGCGGTCTGGTGCCGAGCTCCGTATCAAGCAGTGTGATGCCGGCGATGTGGGCTGTGTGGTTTGGGACGCGGCACTGGTGCTGGCCAAGTACCTAGAGACCAGCTCCTTCTACCGGGATGGCCTTCATACATTTACCGGGAAGAGTGTGGTGGAGCTGGGCTCAGGCACCGGACTAGTGGGCCTGATGGCTGCAGTTCTGGGGTAAAATTAGCAGCTGCACTAGTTTTCTGTTCGTGATGATGCCTGAATTTCCCGAAACAAACTAGACGGACAGTATCAATCTTTATGCGGTATAGGAGCCACTTCCACTCTGTTCCATGTTGCCCTAATAGATTAACTCTACTCCTAATTCCCCTAAAGTTTATCGTCTTAAAAGATCTTTTATCTTTCCTTTGCTACAGAAAGGTGCCCTCACCAATTCAGTAGTATTGGAAACAGCTGTTGTGGATCTTCTACATGTACATGTAATATCAGAGCATGAGTCCCAATGAAGGGCTTTTGCCCGAAACGTTGTTTCTCCTGCTCCTCGTATGCTCTGACCTGCTGTGCTTTTCCCGCACCACACTGCTGACTCTAATCTCCAGCAACTGCAGTACTCACTTTCGCCTCATGTCAGAGCAAGGCTTATTCCTAAAATTGAAACCATGCTGATGTTTTATGGTTGTTTTTGTTTCAATCCATTCATGGGATGATTGACTGAATCAGCATTTATTGCCCAGAGGGCAGTAAAGAATCAACCACTTTGCTCTGGGTCGGGGGAGATCAGGTAAGGATAACCGATTTCCTTCCCTGAAGGACCAGATGGTTAGTGAACCAGATTTTTTTTCCCCTGACAACCTGCAATTGTTTCATGATCATCATTAACTTCATTTCAGGTTATTATTGAAATCAAATTCCACCATCTGCCATGGCAGCATTCAAACCCAGGTTCCCAGAACAATACCTGGGTAATAATCTTGTGGTAATACCATGATGCCATTACCTACCCATATCAAAAATTTGCTTTTATGTACTATCTTGAATATAGTTCAAAGGAACATGATCAGATAAAAAAATTGACACCAATCTGCAAATGAGGTATTAAGACTAATGAAGAGGACTGGGTGATGAGAATTGGGGATGCAGAAAAGGCAAAAATTGAACAGTGCAGAGATATCAGGATTGTATTGTTGAAGGAGGTTACAGAGATGGAAAGGTGATGAATGGTATTTAGTGTGTTAGGACATAGCCAGACAGCACAGAAACAGAGCCTTCTGTCCAGCTCGTCCATGATGACTAAGTTTCCAAAACTAAACTAGTCCCACTTGTTTGCATTTGGCATCTATTCATGTCTTTTAAATGTTATAACTGTACCTGCATCTACCACTTTCTATGGCAGTTCATTCCACATATGAACCACTTTCTGCATGAAAATGTTGTCCTTCAGGTCCCTTTTAAAGATTTCTGCTCTCAACTTAAACGTATGCCTCCTTGTTTTGAACCCCCCCCAAAAAGGTAGGGAGAAAAGAATTTGCTTAAAATCATTATACCCCTAATGATTTTATAAACCTCTCTAAGGTTACCCCTCAACCTTCTAAGCTTCAGTGAAGAAAGTCCCAGTTTATCCAGCCTGTCCTTATAACTCAAGCCCTGTGTTAATCTTTTCTGAACCCCCTCCAATTTAATAACATGCTTCCTATAGCAAGGCCTGGACAAAGTTATGCAGGTTCAATGTGTAAGGAAGCTTTAGAGTAGGGTTTCAAAAGTGTGGGTAAGGGCTTCATCTGCAGATAAGCTGAGACAAAGATTGGTACTGTTAGGTCCTTTGTGATAAAGAAGATCTAGAGATGAATACTCTGCTCTGGGTCAAATGCCTCTGAACTTTTAGCTAATTATCAAAACATCAGTCCCCTTAGCTCTGACTTTTTATATGCTGCTGGATGTTTCTGATTTGGGCCTTGTAAGTGGATGACGTACTGTGGAGAGTCAGGGATGATATACTCACCTCAAAATTCCTGCTCTCTGACTTGTCACAGTTCAGTTTCTGGGCAATGCTAACCCTTTGTATTTGATAATGGAGGATTCAGCAATGGTAATACTGTTGAGTTTCATAGTGAGCATCTTCGAGATGGCCATTGCTTGACACTTTTTCGAGATGGCCATTGCCTGACACTTGTGCAGCAGAAGTAGGTACTTACTAATTCAAACTCAAATCTTGCTGTATTTGGATGTCAACTTGTTTAGCACATGAGAAGTTGCAAAGTGTAATAAACATTGTGCAATCATTAATGAACATATCCTGACTTTTTATTGTGGGGAAGGTCGCTGAAGATGATTGGGCCTAAAACATTACCATGAGAAACTGCTGCAGCACTGCCCTGTGAATGAGATGATTGGGCTTCCACAACCATAGTGATCATCTTTTCTTCTATTGCACCACCTAATGGAGAGTTTTCCCCTGTATTCCCATTGACTTCAATCCTACTGAAGTTCCTCATACTGCACTTGGTGAAATACTGCCCTGATCAAAATCTCACCTCAGGAATTTAGTTTCTTGAGTTAAGACCAAGGTAGTAATGAAATCTGTAGCCAAATGACTAACAGAACCAAATTAAGCCCCAATGAACATTATTTGTGAATATATTTACCAAATGGTAGTGCTGTTGCCATTACCTTTTATTACTTTGCTAATTATTGAGAGTAGACTGGCATCAAAGCAGTAAGTCAGATCAGATTTGCCCGGCCTTTTGTAATTAGGACACAATTGGTTGAGTTTTTACATTGTTGCCAATAAGCCAGTGTTGTAGCTGTACTGGAGCAGCTTGGCTAATAAGTTCTCAAGAACTCTTTTTTTTTCCACATCACTGTTAGATGTTAGCAGGATCTATGGCCTTTGCTGTATCTCGTGCACTCGGGTTTTTTTTTATCATTTGGTGTGAATTGAGTTGGATGAAAATTTGCATCTGTGTTGATGGAGAGGATTCCAGCAGCAGTTGGTAATTGATCATCCACATGGCATTTCTGACTGAAGATAAATGCAGTTGCACAATCAAATGTTAGTCATTTTAGGTTTTACATTTGATTTTAATTCAAATTTTACACATATCATATGTTTTCCAGGGCGCATGTCACAATCACAGATCTTGAAGACATGCAGGAGTTACTTAACATAAACATCAGTGATAACAAGCACTTGGTTACTGGTTCTATCGATGCAAAGGTACTTAAATGGTTTGTACTTGTTTAACTTTAAAATAAAGTAATTGTTCATTATCTTCTGCATGCCAGATGTTTAATCAAGCTTGTGAAGGGAGAGTATTAAATGGCAGAGGATAAATCATCACATGGATTGATCTGTCAAGATATTTAATATTTATCTTGAAACTTGTGATTGTTCTATTTTACTGTGAAGATACAGAAATGCTTCCCTGGATCACTTCCATTCACTCCTTTTTTTTTGTCAGTACATGAATATCTTTAGATGAACAATTAATCTGTTCTTTAGTTCCAAACTATAATTTCTTCCTACTGGCACCAGCTGGTATTGACAACTTTGGTTTCAAGAAGAGGAATTTTTCAGGCACTTCTTCCAGCCTTATCAGAGGTGAGAGAGAGGTGTACCACTTGAGGGAAACTTGAACCCAAATAATTTTGTTTTTCTTAGGTTTTGCTCGTCTCTTTTTTTGTTGTTGTTGCTTTGAAAATTTTTTTCATCATGTGGATGGAAAAGAAGGAATAAATAATTATTTGTGTTAATAGTTGTAATACCCCTGAACAGTCAAGGAACAAAAATTAATTTTGAAGCTTTTGTGGATCGGGTACGGGCTCAGGAAGTATGTGCACTAATACTTGGTATTTATCTAAATATGATTGATGAAACATTGTTCAGACCAGGAGTCTAGTAGGCCCACCTACACTTTCTTATTCCACATGTATAGAAACAGAGGTTAAGAATATATCTAGGTGCAGTCTTTTGGTCAGGTTCTTTTTGACCAGGCAATCAATGTTTGTTTCAGAAATTTTATTATGAATGTATATGGATGTTCAGGACTTAAAGCACTCTGTAACAGTCACAAACAGTTTCCTAATTAATAACTTCTGAAATTCTTCATGGGGAAAAATGTAGTTTGTTTCAGTGAGAATCCCACCAGAGCAAAATAAGTAAATGCAGATTTTGGTGATTTAGGATGGATAGTTGGAAGGCGAAAGCCTTGCTTTAAAGATAAAACATTCTGTTAACTATTGTCTGAAATATAATGTAATGTTTCCTTGAAAAATAGCATGGCCAACAATGTATTATTCTTCATACAATACTGAGCCTTGGATCGTGTAAGCAAGTATTAAAACTGGCTTGAAAGTACAATATTTTTTGCTGAACTGAACGCTACCAATTGAGAGAATACCAAATGTGCTAAACTGTTTTGGTTTTATTGACATTCAAAAACTGAATGCAGGAAAGGAGTTAGGATCAAAATGTTTCTCAAGGGCTTTGAGTTTGTTTAGTTTGTGTCTTTGATCTTTGATATTGGAATGGTTTGTATTTGATTTCTTTTGATTTTGCAAAAATGTAGAAGATTTGTGTGTAAACCTGATTATTTTGTTGAAATGGCTGTTGTATAAATATTGTTGAACTGGGGTTATAAATAGTTACCATTTTACAGAGTGCCTAATGGCTACTTTCTTTATATCTCTGCAATTACCTCCCACTTCTGAACCAGTGTATATTGTGATTTGGATATGCAAAAATGGCATCATAGTATTGGGTGGCACACCAATCCTAGATTGAGCTGGGAATCATTTTTTATCCTTTTATCAAATGTCATTGTTGCTAACTATGCCATCGTTTATTGCCAATCCCAAACTGTGCTGGAACATGGTGCTGAGCTGCCTTCTGAAAAAACTGCAGTCCTTAAGCTGCTTGAAAGTTGTTGGAGTTGTACCCATCCACGCAAGGGGAGGATATTTCACCATACTTCTGTTTTGTAGCTTGTAAGTGATGGAAAGCCACATCCCCATGTTGGTAGTCGGAGTTTAGCAATGGTGGTACCTGTGAACATCAAGGTGTGATTGGTTAGGTTGTGTCGTTAGAGAGGATCATTACCTTGCATTTGGGTGTTGTGAATGTTAACTTGCCTCTTAGCAGCCATGTCTGGATGTTGTCCAGGTCTAGCTGCGATTGGACATGATGTGCTTTCTTATATGAGGAGTCTCAAATGGTGATAATGATTGTGTTATCATCAGTGAACATTCCCATTCTAACCTCAAACTGGATAGAAAATTATTGATGAAGTAGCTGAAGATGATTAAGATCTGGGACATTATCCTGAGAAAGTAAGGTCTCTTATGGCATGGTAGTGTTCCTACATCTGGACTAGAAATTCTGGGTTCAGGTCCCGCCTGCTTCAGGGTGTGTAATAACATCTCTGAACAGATTGATTCAAGAATATCTATCTTGAAGAACAAGGGACCATTGTGGTGTAGTGGTAGTGTCCTGAATCTGAGGGTTGAAGTCCTCCTTCTCCAGAGGTGTGTATCACCTTATCTGAACAGGTTGATTAGAAAATATCTGTACTGAGGAACACCTGCAGTGATGTCCTTGGATTGAAGTGATTGACATCCAAAAACCACAGCTATCTTCTTTGTGCTAGATATGACTCCAACCAATAGAAGGTTTATCCCATGTATCCCATTGATTTCAGTTTTGGTAGGACTCCTTGATGTCATATTGTACTTGATCAAATGCTGCCTTGATGTAAACAGTCATTGCTGTTCAGGTATTCTGTCCACATTTGACCAAGTCAGTAATGAGGTCAGGAGCAAAGTTATTCCTAAACACTGCAACAGTGAAAAGTAGCATATTCCTTCATACATGTAGCTTGATAGCATTGTTTATGATCCCTTCCATTGCTTTACTGAAAATTGAGAGTAGACTGGTAGGGTTCTACTTGGTTGGTTTAGACTTATTATGATACTTGTGGAATGGGCGTATCAAGCAACTTTCCGTTCCCAGGTTGATGCCAATGTTGTAGGTGCACTGGAACAGCTTGGCTAAGGGTTTGGATAGTTCTGGAGCACACGTTTTCAGAATGAGGTCAGGGACATGGCTTTTGAGTATCCAGTCCCTTTAACTCTTTCTTGATATCACACAAAGTGAATCCGTGGTTGTGTTGCTGAGGACCTCGTGATATGGCTGACCTGGCTGAATGGTGGAAGTACTGTAGATTGCCTCCAAGCTTAATATACGTTGATGCAAGATCTAGATTAGATCTGTTGTGTGTTGGTCTACTTTAGTTGTTTTTTGGTGAGGTATCAATTCTTTCAAAACATGACATAGCAGTGACTTCTAACATTATCAGAAAGCCACTTCATTGGCACAAATCTACTTAATATCCTCTTGAGCAATGCAGAGCAAGCAGGAAGAAGTTTAACATTATGTCTGTGCTGTTTTGGAGTAAATTCACAGTGCAATCTTGCACGCATAAGCTTGTGAACATCTGGAAACTGCTGTCAAAGAGACTGCGGCTAGTACTTAATCAACTGAAGGTATCAAAAGTGAGATACACTTTTACTAGGCAACAGGATTGATAAATATTGATTTAAAGGTGGATAAATGAAGTTCAGGTATAGATAGTGTAATATTTAGTTGAATGGTGGCAGGCTCAAAACAATAAATTACTTATTTTTCTTTCTGTATCAGAATTTCAGCTGTAATGTATCTCTACTGTGATATTTTTCAGGGGTGAAAGTGTGAAAGACCTTCCACCTGCCCCAGACTACATTCTTGTGGCAGACTGTATTTACTATGAGCAGGTATGTGCACTTGTGATTTTCCCAAACTAATGTACATTTTATAAGCTCTTGAACTTTGTTTTTACTTTGATACGTGCAATGAAAATATTTTTGCAGAAAAATCAAATTGTTTTCTCCTTCTCATATGCAAAAACCAGATGATGAATGTGATTTCTGTAAATGTGATTGATTTCATGCAGCTTAAATATATCTTTGAATTTGAAATGTGAGAAATTTAAAAATATATTTCTTTATACAATGCAAGGAACAAACTCTAATTGTGCATTGATAGTACGTCATTGCCAGTAAAGCTAATGTATACATAGAGTCATAGAGATGTACAGCATGGAAACAGACCCTTCGGTCCAACCCGTCCATGCCGATAAATGCATTAATCTTCATTTCTTGGTAAAATGAGAAATATAGATGTTTATTGATTAGGAATCCAGTGTTTTGCCTGGCTGTTCATTAAAGCCCCCAAAACGAAACTTTCTGCTGTACTATCTTCCCATAATTTTCTATTATCCTCCATGGTATTTATAAAGTTCAACTTTTGAACTATATTTGCACAAATATAGTGTTTAGACTTGCAGTACCATTTGATTAAGATTAGGAATGCAGAAGTTTTGAGTTACGCTTGATTTTAATGGTTCAGCTTGAATTTACAGAATTAAGTATGTAGGTGGTTTGTGAGGCAGTTGTGCTGTTAGGTCCCACCTGCCACAGAGTCATGTTATATTACATACCTGAAGAGTTTGATAAAAAAGTTGGAATTGAATGTAGCAAAACTTTATAGAATGTTCACTTGTGCAGGTTTTTTGGTGGTTCAGATATTTCTATTTTGAGTATAAATAGAAAATCAGTGTATCATGGAGCATCTATGGAGAAGGAAGGTAGGGTCAATATTGCCGGCTAGTGACTTTCTGTCAGAATCCTCCCTTCCTTTTTCACAGGTGCTATCTGACCTTATGAATATTTCAGACTTTATTTCACTTCTTGCTATATTTTCAATGTTTCTACAGTGGATGATCTCAACAAAATCTTCGAATCATTTGAGTCAACTGGGGATTATAAGATTAGAGTTTACACACTCTTGATTAGAGTAATAAAACTCTGCTTGGAAGCAATGTTTTTCAAGTCTGCACGACAACAGTATATAAACTAATTATTATTTTTATGTAATCCAACTTGATTTATTTTTTAACTTTTCATTTTTCGGTCATTTTGAAGATGGGCAGAGCTCTCAAACATGATTTTCATTGGTTGAAACCTAACTGCAAAATTTTTTTGCTAATTCAAAGAGCATAGTGGAAAGTACATAGCCTGGCCAGAAAACAATACATAAGAATGGGGAAATTATAGGCACGATAGTCTGATATTGGTGGTGGGGAACATACTGGCAAAATTCATTAAGGCTGTAATAACTGAGTATTTGGAAAGCAGCGATAAGATCGGTCCAAGTCAGCATGGATTCACTAAAGGGAAGAATGTGCTTGACTAATCTTTTGGTGTCTTTTGAGGATGTGACCAAGAGAGTGGACAAAGGTGAATCAGTGAATGTTGTATAGCTGGACTTTTAAAAAGGCTTTTGACAAGGTCCCACACAAGAGATAGTAAGCATGGTTAAAAGTCATGATAACTGAGTTAATGTATTAATGTGGATAAAGAACTGGTCGGCAGACAGGAAGCAGAGAGTTGGAATAAATGGGTCCTTTTCAGACTTGCAGGCAGTGGTGAATGAGATGCTGCAGGGTTCAGTGCTGGAGCCTCAGCTGTTCACAATATACATCAATAATCTGGATGAAGGAATTGAATGCAATATCTCCAGTTTGCAGACAGAACTAATCTGGGTGGCAGTGTGTGCTGTGAGGAGGATGCTAAAAGTCTAGTGACTTGGACAGGCTGGCTGACTGGGCATGTACCTGTCAAATGCAATATAATGTGAATAAATGTGAGGTTATCCACGTTGATGGCAAAAACAGGAAGGCAGATTATTATCCGAGTTGTGGGAGTTTAGTAAATGGGGAGGTGCAATGAGACGTGGGTGTCATGGTGGTACAGTTGCTGATGGTTGACATGCAGGTGCAATAGTTGGTGTGAAAAGCTAATGACATGCCTGCCTTCATAGAAAGACAATTTAAGTGTAGGAGTAGGGATGTCTTGCAGCAGTTATGCAGGGCCTTGGTGAGGCCTCACCTTGAGTATGGTGTGCAAATTTGGTCTCCGAGTCTGAGGAAGGACATTCTTGATATTGTGGGAGTCCAGCAAAGGTTCACCAAACCTGGATGTCAGGACTAACACATGGAGAAAGCCTGGATCGACTGGGCTTGTACTCACTGGAATTTAGAAGAATAAGGGAGAAATCTCATAGAAATATCTGAAATCCTGATGGGACTGGGCAGGCTAGGTGCAGGAAGAATGTTACCTATGTTGAAGTCCAGAACTGTAGGATCATAGTATAAGATGAGGAAGAATTTCTTTACTCGGAGTTGTGAATCTGTGGAATTGTCTACCACAGAAAGCTGTTAGGACCAGTTCGTTAGATGTATTCAGGAGGGAACTGGGGCCTACACTTGTGGCTAAAGAGATTAAGGGGTATGGAGAGAAAGTGGGAGTGGGATACTGAAATTGCATGATCAGCCATGAACATGGTCATATTGAATGGCAGCCTCGAAAGGCCGAATGACCTGCACCTGCACCTATTTTCTGTGTTTCTATAGAAGTACTATTGTGCTCTGTTTATTGATGGCACTTTTAAAATAAAATAGCACTTTTAATCTTGCATCAAATGATCTTTGTTTTCATAAAGTTTTTAAGTTAGAAATTCCTAAGTTTTCAGTTTTGTATGAGTTTAAATTCCTTTAACACTTTTTTTGTAAGAATACCAAAATTCTACTATGCGATTGTTCAGGTTTTCTGACATTATTAGTGAGAGTTGAAATAACATAATATTTGTAATGTGCAAAACATTCATGTTTTATTTCAACAATATGCTGGCATTGCAGTCTTTAGAGCCTCTACTGAGGACGATGAAGGAGCTTGCAGGGAAGAATACATGTATCATATGTTGCTATGAAGAGAGGACAATGGGAAACAACCCTGAAATAGAGATTCGTTTTCTTAAGGTAAATTTCATGAAAGTAATTGTCACATTTATTGTTTTAGATTAACCTGGTTAATGCTGTAGCTTTCGTAGGAACAAACCAGCAGTTAGAATTTGCTCCATAATAAATTTATGACGAAAATGGTGGGACAAATAGTCTGCTTCTATGATGTGTTGCTCGCTGAGATCACTTGTAAAATGTAGTCAGAAAGATAGCAATAATTTTACTTGCATAGTATTTGGGAGACATTTCTATTTTTAATTTGAGTTGATTTTCCAGTGGTTGAACCTACGATTGATTTATGTTTGACCATATATAAAAGAAAAATTATTTTTAGCAGTCAAGATGTTGAAGACCATGTTGCTGTTGGCATTACTGTACCAAGTTGAAAAATGTGGTGCTAGAAAAAGCACAGCAGATCAGGCAGCGTCGGAGGAGCAGGAGAGTCAATCTTTTGGGCATAAGCCCTTCACCAGGACTGTGGAGGGAAAAGGAGGCTAAGGGGTAAATGGGGGTGGGGCTGGGGAAGGTAGGTGGGATGGCGATAGGTGGATGGAGGTGGGAGCTGATTGTGATAAGTTGGTGTGGAGAGTGGAGCGGATAGGTGGGAAGGAAGATGGACTCTCTAGCACCTGCAGTCCTCACTTTGCCCTAGTTACTGTACTGTCTAGGCATGTAGATGTCCATAGGGTTTAGACTTTTGTACATTATTTACTCAACTTAACTGTTTTAAAAAAGAAAGAGATTTATGTTCAATTGTTTTTGAACTCAGATTTTCTTTATATATTGATTGCATGTGCTTCAATGTTAACTTGTTTTATTTAGCTTTTGCAGGCTGATTTTGAAATAGAAGAGATTCCATTGGACAAGCATGATGAGGAATACAAAAGTGAAGACATTCATATTTTACAGATAAAGAGAAAACAAGATCATTAAGGCTTCTTTTGTTTTCAAATAACCAAAAAGTTTCAACCATGATGTAAAAAGGCAGTTCTTATAAGAGTGTTATTATCAATAACCACTACAGAAATGTTTTTTTTTAAAAACATTGTGAAATGACATTTAGTCCTGTGGATGTCGCCTTTCTGTTCTTAATAGAATGTAATTACGTTACATTATTACTTTTCAGTTGTCATCAATATTATCATTTCTAGCATTTATCCTGGCTGTTATGCAAGCTGTATCATTTATGTTACTGATTGGTTTAAAACTGCAGTTAATTTATATAATATTGTAGGAAAGAGGTGTTTGTTCTCTGGTTTCCATTTGTAGGTTTGTTGTCATGAGTTGTGATGTGATACAGCACATTTTAATGCTGAATTCAACCTCTGCTAAGTCTAACTGTGTGAATGTTATGGAATGTTCTGATGGATCCCTGGTACTTTCCTAGACCATTGTTCTTTTGGATTTTTCTTAGAATTCTCTTTTTCGAGAATTCTAAGTGTTGGTTGGTTTTCAACAAGAATATTGTTGATCATGTTTGAAAACTGCTTTAGTAACCTTTTTGTAATGGTAATAGGCACAATATATTCAATGCAGGTTTGCAAATGACCTGATTTTGAAATTATTGAATAATTACGCATGTATTTTGCACTTCTCCTGTAAACCTTTGAGATGCAGGCATTAGTTAGTTTATTTCAACTTTGTTAGATTTGCTAAACTATAGGTTATTTTATTATGTTATCTTAGTTACTTATTTTGAGTTTTATACAAACATTTAAATATACCTTGTTATTAATTACCGTTGGCACATTCATATAGGAGAAGCCAAATGTAAAGAAAGTTAATTTTCCATATCTGACTCTTGGGTTAAATATGCTTATTTGAAGTCAGTAATTTAAAATTCCACAATTATTAAATGTGTTCATCAAATATGTGTTGATAGAAACAAGGCTTCAGATCAAAGATTTCACTACAAGAATACTTTCAAGCATGATATGCAAACCCTACACATTGACTGTAACATGTGGGAGTTAATAGCTGGTGAAAGAGGAACAAACTCCTATAACTGATATGCATGACCAGAATGACCACTGGCTGCAGTTTGGAAATAGGTGCCAGGTATGTGATGTTTGCAACAGAGCATGCCTCTTCAGGATTAGACTTCACAGCCATTGGGAAAGGTATACCCACCCTCCGCAAAACTTCCAACCAATTGGATTGTTCACTGCATTTCTGTACAGTCTCATAGATGGAAAAAGGATGTCAACAGCATATTTTCAATACAGTATGATCCATGAATTGTAGTTGGTTTTGATATGTACCAGTCTTTTACTTTAGGCATTTAATATGAAGTAAAAGCACTTTTAAGCCAGGTCCAATATAGCTAATTGCAGCTTACAGCTTTGCCTGCTTTTGTTGTGAGGCTCTTGCTGCTGTTTAAAAATGTGCATTTTAAAAGTTATCCTATATTGTAACATTCTTCCCATATCTTAGGCTTAGCTGAGTGACAGAATTTCTCTATAACTTTGCAACATTCATTTTGATGACATAGATGTTAGCATATTGGAGACAAGCAAATCGTCATTGGTCTTGTTGGAGATTAAAATTTCTGATTTAAGTTAATGGACCGGCTAAATATATGGATGGAAATGTCTGTTTTAAGACTAAATTGATTAAAGGAGCAATTTTGGTGAAGTCAAAAGGCATTGGACAAATGATTGTGTATAAAGTTTAATATTTAAATTGAATATTTGTTATTAATTTAAAAAAACATAAGTTTGAAGTTTTATATGAATTCTTAACTATTATTTTATTATCCATCTCTAATTACCCTTGAGAGCGTTGTGGTGAGCTGCTGCCTTGATTTACTGCAGTCCATTTGGGTAGAACCAAAGATTTTGACCCAGTGACATTGAAGGAATGGCAGTACTTTGCAGAATCTGGATGGTGAGTGGCTTTGAGGAGAAGCTGACAATTGGTGTTCCCATTTGTCTGCTGCCCTTGTCTTGTAGATGCTAGTGATTGTGGATTAGAAGAAGCTGTTTAAGGAACCTTGGTGAATTTCTGCAGTGCATCTTGCAGATCATTTTCACTGTTGCTACTGATAGTCAGTAGTATGGATGTGGGCTGAAAATGTATTGCTGGAAAAGCACAGCAGGTCAGGCAGCATCCAAGGAACAGGAAATTTGACGTTTCAGGCATAAGCCCTTCATCAGGAATTTCCTGATGAAGGGCTTATGCCCGAAACGTCGAATTTCCTGTTCCTTGGATGCTGCCTGACCTGCTGTGCTTTTCCAGCAATACATTTTCAGCTCTGATACTCCAGCATCTGCAGACCTCACTTTCTCCCAGTAGTATGGATGTGGTCAGGAAGTGAGTTACTCACTGCAGAATTACTAGTCTCTGATCTGACCTTGTAAGGCATTATTTATACAGCTACTCCAGTTCACTTTCTGGTCAGTGGGCGATTTAGCAATGGCAATGCTAGCAACTATGAGGACCAATGGTTAGATTCTTTCTTGCTGGAGATGGTCATTGCCTGGCACGTATGTGCTGCAAATTTTACTCAAGACTTGTTAGTCCAAGCCTGGATATGTTCCAGATCTTGTAGCATTTGAGCATGGACTACTTCAGTATCTGAGGAGTTATGAATGATGCTAAATGTTGTGATCCTCAGCGAACACCCCACTTCTGACCTTATGATGGAGAAAAGGTTATTGGCCCAACCATGTTCAGCTGTTTCATCAATGATACCATCCTGCTGAGATGATGACCTATAATAATGGCTACACTTTTTATAATACCAGATATGACTCAAGCCAGTGGAAAGTTTCCTTCTTGATTCCTGTGAAGACCTAGGAAAATGAGTCATTATGGGCTTTGTCAAGGGTCACCTCATCTCTAGAATTGCTTTGTCCAGGTTTAAACCAAGTCTGTAATCAGTTCAAGAGCTGATTGACTCTAGTGGAACCAAAGGTGAGTGTTAGAAGATTATTGCTAAGCAACTGCTGCTTTATAGCACTATTGATCACCTCTTCCATCATTTTACTGATACTCAAGAGTAGATTGGTGTGGAAGTAATTGGCTGGGTTGGATTCATCCTACTTTTTGTGTACAGGACATACATGAGTAATTTTCATCATTGCCAGATAGATGCCATTGTGGCTGTACTGGAACAGCTTGACTGGGAGCATGGCAAGTTCCAGAACATACAATACTTTGGCAATAGTACTGGAGATGCTGTTCGATTAACCTTATAGTATCCAGTTCCTTCAACCATTATTTGACCTTGCATGGAGTGCATTGAATAGTTTTTTTTAGATTACTTAGTGTGGAAACAGGCCCTTTGGCCCAACAAGTCCACACCGACCCGCCAAAGTGCAACCACCCATACCCCTACATTTACCCCTTACCTAACACTACGGGCAATTTAGCATGGCCAATGCACCTAGCCTGCACATCTTTGGGCTGTGGGAGGAAACCGGAGCACCCATGGGAAACCCACGCAGACACGGGGAGAACATGCAAACTCCACACAGTCAGTCACCTGAGGCAGGAATTGAACCTGGGTCTCTGGCGCTGTGAGGCAGCAGTGCTAACCACTGTGCCACCACACCGCCCACAGTTGAGTGGAATCTGCAATGCTGGAGACACAATAGTTTCTGACTGAAGGTTGTGGCAAATTTTTCATACTTTTTCATTGATGTCCTGGGCTACCCATCATTAATGGTGAATACATTGGTGGAGCCACTTTCTCCAGTGAGTTAATTATCCTCCACTATTCATGACTGGATGTGGCAGGACTGCAAGGCTTAGATCTGATCTGATGTTTGTGAAATCACATAGCCCTTGCTATCATTTTGTTGCTTAATCTGACACGGAAGTAGTTCTGTCTTGTACCTTCACCAGTTAAACATCTCATACAAGGATGTTACCTGAACTGGAGGATTGGAGTTATATGGATAGGCTGGCACTTTTTTTCTACTCGAACATAGGTGGTTGAGGGATGACCTTTTAGAGAGGTGTATAAAATTATGAGGCATAGATAAAGTGAATAGCAATTTTTTTTTAAACCAATGTTAGGGAAGTCCGAAACTAGAGGGCATAAGTTTAAGATGAGAGGGAAAAGATTTAAAAGGGACCTGAGGGGCAACTTTTTCATACAGAGATTGGTTCATGTGTGGGATGAGCTGCTAGAGGAAGTGTTAGATACTAAGTACAGTTATAACATTTAAAAGATAATAAGGGCGGCATGGCTGCTCAGTGGTTAGCACTGCTGCCTCACAGCACCAGGGACCTGGCTTCAATGCCTGCCTTGGGCGACTGGGGAGTTTGCACATTCTCCCCATGTCTGCATGGGTTTCCTCTGGGTGTTCCAGTTTCTTCCCATAATTCAAAGATGTGCAGGTTAGTTGAATTGGCTGTGCTAAATTGTCCATAGTGTAGGTTATTAGGGGTAGGGGAATGGATCTGGGTGGTTTACTCTTTGGTGTGGACTTGTTGGGCCAAAGGACCTGTTTCCACACTAGGAATTCCATGATGTCTATGAAATATAACCACCAAAACCTTCATTCTCTATCTGGGCATATTTACACTCTGCATTAGCCAAAGTCCTGCATGTATACACTATTGGGCATTCCTCTCCATTGGACCACCTATGAGCTGATACTACCTTGATGCTGTACAGAGATGAATCACATGTCAATAGTAGATCATAGTGTGTCAAAGCCTTAGAGAATGATACCTGTTTCTTCACTTCCCTGAAAGTTGTGGCTTGGCTACACAACCATTTCCAAGGCTGACTCTTTAAAAGTTGATGCAAATGTGAAATGATGGAGGCTAGGTTATGTATGAACTTTCAATAATAATTCACCATCCCGAGGAAACTTCATACAGCACTTGACCTTTCATCACCCTCACTTTTATCTTCCCATTTGTATAATCTGGTCTTGTTCACTCTGTAGCTCAAGTAGGTTGCTTCTCATAAGAGGCCAGAACTGAAGTTGTTCCCTTAATCTATAAAAGTTCCCCAGTATAGGTTCTTAGTTCTTAGTCTAGTTGAGGTCTTGCATAAATATAAGAACTCTGGAGTCCAGGGCTAATTTTGTTGAAGACTGGTTCTGTGATCACTGAAATGGCCATGCCGGTATTGACTTCATTAGAATCGGGTGACCATTTAACTAAATGTTTATTCTGATTTGGATGTTGCTAAGCCATTTAACTGTTCCACACCAGATGTAGGTGGACTTTCCAGAGTGTGCATTTTCCTGATACCAGCCTTTGAGTTCTCTTACTCTAGTTAGGTCTAGTGGGACCTTTTTTTTTGGCTGTCTCAAGTATACATACCAGCAGCAACTACAATGGCTGGCTAGCCCGGACCCTGAAGAAGATTTTAACTGTTTGTCCCAGGCTTGGTTTTGTTTTGGGGTTTTGCAGGGGGATGACCTAGAGTTCATCTGTTCAGAGTATGTCCTCAGTGAGGCTATACAATTGCCTTCAGTCAAGTGGTGTTCCCCAAACTCAGTCAGACTGGTGAGGGTGTCCACTTCCAATGGAATACTCTGCAATTCATATGTTCAACTTGCTGCGTTTTTGAATGATAAATCTAGTTATGCCTGTTTGAAATTTAGCTGGGCTTCAGCTAGTGGGCACTTGTGCATGGTTACATCATTAATCTTATTCTCATCACCACTGAACTAACTCCACTGAGACTGTTATTCTGTGACCAAGTCACGCTTTATTTGCACATGGAAAGTCCTTGACTGATCTAGCTTCTTCAGAGCCATCTCTCAGATTAAGCAAAACCTCTGACACTCCTGTCCATATCTGTTAGCCAGGGCTTCCTGACTGGACCAGATTAGTAGCCCCGATCGAGGAACTCATACTTTGAGACCTCCTGGTTGACCTCGCTACAATCACTACGTCACTGAGATAATACTATACTTTCCAAGTTGTCATGTTTTAAAAATATATTACAATAAGATGCTGAATGGATGTAAAATATGCCATGGCTTTTTTTTTTGGAGATAATTTAATTTTATGAATAACATTTAATACTTCAGTTGTCATCTTTAATGTAGATTCTCAGATTATTTACTGTTGTATATGGAATCTTGCTGAGCGCATTACATTACAAAAGTAGCTACATTTTGAAAGTACTTTGTTGTCTGGGAAGTGCTTTGGGGAGATCTATATAGACACCTTGTAAGTTCAACATTCTTTTCTGTTTACTATCTATTAAGGATCAGAGGATATTTATACATACTCCAAAATTAAATTAGTGAAGTAGACTAGTTTTTTTTATTATTCATTCATGAGATGAGGACTTCGCTGGCTAGGTCAGCACTTATTGACCATCCCTAATAGCCCAGAGGGCAGTTAAGAACCAACCTGTGGGCTAGATCAAGGTAAGGATTGCAGCTGCCTTTCCTAAAGAGGCTGAATGAACCAGATGGATTTTTTCACCAAACATCAACAATGGATTCACAATCATCATTAAATATCTGGAATTAAGAATCTAATGAGTTCAAATTCCACCATCTATGGCAGGATTTGAACCAAGGTCTGCAGAACATTATCTGGGTTTCTGGATTAACAGTCCACCAATAATACTGCAAGGCCATTGCCTCCCCTATGAAATTATGGTGTGGAGGAATTGTGCACAATGGACTTCTGACTGCCCCATTGTTTGTTCATAGCAAATTAAAACAAATAAAATTTGAATATTTAGATTATTTTCTTACAATGAAAACTCCTCTCAACATATTTTTAAAAAAGAAACTCACCCTTGAGCAGCTATAAATAATCTACTGCAAATCTAGTTTAAACCAGGCAAAGTAAGTTCAATTAAATGAATACCTCCTGCATTAGGAACTTGTTTTGACTAACCCTTGGCAGAAATTTGAAGGTTGAAACCGGTTGAGTCATCCTTATGAAACCTGTATTATGAATATTGTTGAGCTGGAGTAGAAGCACATGATCATCACGAGGTAAATGGCATTTACTTTAAGCCCACTTATAGAATTGAAACACAAACATTTCTTGTTCTGTTACAGAAGACTTTGAAAATCCACATTATTTCTAAAGTGATACCTGTGGGTCAATCATCGCTTGTTAATACTATTGTGTGAACTAGAATGTTGGTAATGTAGGGCTCAGAATCCAGATCTAATTAAATTGTGATTTATTTTTAATCATGTTTTTTCTCTATAAGAAGTAGTTTCGTGGCTTGGGTCTGATCAAGGACATTTTAGTGCTAAACACCTATTGTGAATGATTGGTTTGTTTTTAAAAAAAAGGCTGCTTGAATGTGAACAGAAGGGAGGGGACAGAAATGGATAATACAGGGAGCACGATAAATCATTTTAAAGTTGCCTCCACCCCATAACTGATATTTATTGATTTAGTTTAAAGACTGTATACCTAAGCACGTTTATGTATTTGGGAAATAGTAACAGCTAGAAATTATGACCAAACTGCCTTTGATCTAACCTGTTTTTTAATGCCTGAAACAAGTCATTTAACAACTACTAGTCCCCCTTAACTGGCAACTCACTGCAGCCTAGAAAGAATCTCACCACACCATCTGTGAAAAGCATAAAAGATAGAATGAGATGATGTTGACATCGAGATCAGCCTTCTCTGATTTCTAATCCAATTTTGCCACTTACAATAACCTACGTCATTCAGACCCCTATAAGATTCTTCCTGATAAATCTAACGTTCAGTTTAACTGCAGTTAAAGTTTTTCCTGTAGATGGCAGCATTTTCATCAACTAAATTAATCTAGTTACTAGTATAAAATATTCCTTGAGATTGCATATTAAGTGAATACTGAACTAAAAAGAAAATGCTGCCTTAGACTATATTTATTTTTTTTAAAGCAACAAACCTGCACATTTATTAATTAACATTATTAATGCTACCAAATCCTAAAATTGAAATTGTTAGTAATTCACTGAATTCCTCACTATCAACTTCCTACGGGTGACCTTTGGTTAGAAACTGACCTAGACTGACAGTATAAATACTGTTGCTACAAGAGCCTATGCATTCTATGGCAAATAGCTGACCCTTGATTGCTTAAAGCCTATCCACCACCGACAAGGAACAAGGCAGGAGTATGGTAGAATATTCTCCACTTGCTGGGATAGATGCTGCTCCAACGTCACTTCAGGAGCTCAACAGTACACAAGGCAAAACATCCCTCTGCACTGACAACCCATCTAATATGGTCAACATTCACTCCTTCCACCACTGATGCACAGTGGCAACAATGTGTACCACTTACAATGTGACACATTCATGAATATAAAAAAGATCGAATCAATGCCAAAACCTGGAGGATTGCCTCATTCACAAAATCACCTTTCTGGATTATTGCTTAACTATAAATTTGGGGGTCTAACTTTTTTAATAACTTTAAAGTGTCATTACAGGATTTAATTTTACAAATTATTTAAAGGGGCACCATCGTGAGTGGAGAATTGTGCTTTCATTTATCATCGGTCTAGATCATTATATAAAAATAGCTTGCAGAGCTTTGCTTTGTGAAGCCAGTGCTTTTAAGCCTCAAACTTCTAATACTGGAATTTCAGTTTTTTCATTCAAAACAATATTTGGGGTAATACTAGGTTGAAGGTAAAGTTGCCATAGTTTTATTGACCATAGGGCTGCTCTCTCATTAAAGAGACAGCTGGTATTGGTTTAACTTGAGGGTCACCATGTCTTAAGCAAAGAGAAAGTCCTTCATGGAAACTCAAACCGTGCTGGAATTGGAATCCAGTTGTAACATATTACTTTGAGTTGAAGATTTTTGCCTTTCACTCATCAGACCATTTTGCAAGAGTACCAATTTAAGGGGAAAACCACCATTTATATTGCATCAGCAATAGTGCTGATTGGTTGGCAAATGAACTCTGATCGATTGTGGGATTGCCATAGAGAATGCATCAGTTAATGACAATTGATATTTAACTGCCAGGTTTTGTTGAAATGTCAAACCAAACAGGTTAGCCAAGGCATTGTCCTGAGAGACAAACCAGCAAATTCTCCCATCCTATTGTATGATTGATATATGATTAAGAAGAATTTAGTGAGATATGGGCCAAATGCTGGCAAATGGGACTAGATTAATTTAAGATATCTGGTGCATGGACTGACCAGTGACAGAGTGACCTCACAAACTACAAACTGAAGCAGTAATGATGAGTGATAAGTCTGGACCATCCAAAAATAAATAAAAAATGTACAACTTGGATGCAGATTAGGAAAATTAATTTCAGTTCACAACTGTAAAATATAAGATCAATTTGCCTAAAAAGTCACCAAAGTGCACTGATAAGGAAAAGGGGCAATCTAGAATAACACCACACGATGATGCACAATAAATTCAAGAACAGTTGTCACTTGAACAGCAACAAAAGAAGATGACAAGCTGAGGGCCACTTTGAAAGCTCAGCACTCATTTCTTCCAAACCATCAACAGAAGTCAAGGCCTGCACTGAAGCATCATTTCACATTTGCCGTCTTCTGGCAAGCCATAAAAAATAATCAAGAAAAGGTGCAGTAATTAAAGAAGCAATGACTGTAGTTACTGACTCTTTAAGAATACTGAGAATCTAGCAACAGTAATCCAGTATGTCACTTGGTGAATAGTCGCAAGACAAGTGGAATCCTAGTTGGAAGGCATCTTTCAGCACCTAAGCAGGACCAGAAGGAGTCTGAATGTTTCTCACTGCAGTTTAATGAGCCGATCAACATTTCTGACACTGTCCAGTTGATTGTTTTTGTGCACATGGTTTCAAGTAAATAAGTAATGAGGATCTTCTCCTTAAAGACAGAACTAGGGTTGAGGATTTCATGATGAATTCAAAATATATGTGCTTAAGAAAAACATTCCAATCAATAAAGTGATTTCTATCACAACTGATGGTGCATCAAGCATGCTTGATGCAAATATGGCCTTTGCATTTTGCAGAAATGATTGTTTTCCCTTATATCAATTTCCACTGTATAATCCTCCAGCAAGTGTTAGTGAGTAAAGTTATAGACATTTTTCATGTAATGAAAGTTGTTGGTAGGTTGGTAAATTGTTGGAACATTCCTGGAACATCTGGACAGTAAGGATACCTATGCCAGGTTTCTACTTACTAACTAAAGCTCCACCTTCAATAGTATAATCCCAACCAAACTAATTTCCAAACTCGGAGACTGAGGTCGCTGCTCTGCCTTCTGCAATTGGATCCTCAACTCCCTAATCCATAGACCACAATAGACAACAGCATCTCCTCCATGAAATCCTCATGCTGTACTCACTGTACACTCGTGACTCTGTGGCCAAATTTTGTTTGAATCCTATCCACAAGTTCACTGATGACACCACTGCTGTTGACTGGATATCAGACAATGACAAGACAGATATAGGAAAGAGATAGAATGCTTCATGATGTGATGTAAAGATAACAACCTCTCCCTCAACATCAGCAAAATTAAAGAGCTGATCATCAACTTCAGGAAGCAAGGAGGAGGGCATGGCCTTATCTACATCAATGGAGCTGAGGTGGAGACGTGCAAGGTGCAAGGAGTGACGATCACCAAAATTCTATCCTGGACCATCCACGTTGATGGAATGGTCAAGGAGGCACAACAATACCTCTTCTTCCTCAGGAGGCTAAGAAAATTTGCCATGTTCATAAGGACTCTCACCAGCTTTTATAGATGCATCATGGAAAGTATTCTATCCAGGATGCATCGCAGCTTGGTATGGCAACTGCTCTGCCCAGGACCATAAGAAACTGCAGAGAGTTGTAAATACAGCCCAGACCATCGTGCAAGCCAATCTTCCATCCATTGACTCCATTTACGCTTCTTGCTGCCTTGGAAAGGCACCCAACATCACCAAAGACCCCTCCCACTCCAGGCTTATTCTTTTCTACCTCTTTTGTCAGGCAGAAGATACAAAAGCTCAAAGACACATATCAACAGGTTCAAGAACAGCTTTTCCCCTGCCTCATTCTAAAAGATGAGAGACTTAACAAACAATTCAGGTCTTTTTCAGTATATAATTTCAGTTACATCACACTGTAAACTTTTGCTATAAATTCTGTGTCCTACGATCTTATACTCCACACCACCTCATGAAGGAGCATCATTCCAAAAGCTAGTGCTTTCAAATGTGAATGGGGAAGTACAGTTTGGTGACAGTGATCACAACTGCCTCACATTTATCATAGCCTTGGAGAGGGAAAGGAGCAGTTACCAAGGGAAAATATTTAATTGGGGAAAAGGAAGTTATGACACTATCAGACAGGAGTTGGGAAGCACAGACTGGGAGCAAACAGAAAAGGCACAGCAGACATGTGGAGACCGGTTAAGGACCAGTTGTTTCATGTGGTACACAAATTTGTTCCTCTGCGACAGGTAAGAAAGGGTAAGATTAAGGAATCTTGGATGATGAGAACAGAGGAGCTTCTCGTCAAAGGGAAGAAGGCAGCTTACGTAAGGTGGAGGAAGCAAGGATCTAGCACAGCTTTAGAAGATTACAGACTTGCTAGAAAGGAGCTCAGAAATGGATTGAGGACAGCCAGAAGGGGGCACAAAAAAGACTGGGCAAGAAAGATTTGAGAGAACCCAAAGGTGTTTTACTCATACGTGGGGAGTAAGAGAATGATCAGGGAGACGGTAGGGCCGATCAGGGATAGCGGAGGGAACTTGTGCATAGAGAAAGAGCAGATAGGGAAAGCCTTAAATGAGTTTTTTGCTTCGGCTTTCACTAAGGAAAGGGACTTTGTTGTGAATTAAAACTTTGAGGAACAGGTGAAGTTGATGTGCTGGAAATGTTTTCAAACATTAAGATTGATAAATCCACAGGGCCAGAGCAGATTTATCCTAGGCTGCTCCAGGAAGCGAGAAAAGCGGTTGCTAAGCCACTGGCGAAGATCTTTGCCTCCACACTCTCCAAGGGAGTCGTACCGGAGGTTTGAAAGGAGGTGAATGTTGTTTCTCTTTTCAAGAAGGGTAATAGAGAAATCGCTGGCAAGTACAGACCAGTCAGTCTTAAGTCTATGGTCAACAAGGTTTTGGAAAGAATTCTGAAGGGTAGGATTTATGACTATTTGGAAAAGCATAGCGTGATTATAGACAGTCAGCATGGCTTTGTGAGGGGCAGGCCATGCCTCACAAATCGTATTGAGTTCTTTGAGGAGGTGACAAGACAGGTTGATGAAGGTCAAGCAATGGATGTGTTGCGTATGGACTTCAGCAAGGCATTTGATAAGGTTCCCCATGGTAGCCTCATTCATAAAGTCAGGAAGTATGGGATACAGGAAGATTTGGCTATCTGGATTCAGAACTGGTTGGCTGACAGAAGGCAGAGAGTGGTTGTAGATGGAAAGTATTCTGCCTAGAGGTCAGTGTCGAGTGGGATCCTGCAGGGCTCTGTTCTTTTCCAGCAACACATTTTCAGCTGTTGATGCCAATGACCTACATGCTGCTTCCTGGCAGTTTGCAGAACAGACAATCTTGAAATCCACTAGAATGTAATATATACGAGAAGAAAGTAAATGATGCAACAAAGATAGGCAATTTGGAACAGAATGCTTATGTCAGTGCTATTACTAAACTGGAGTAAGCAATTCACTTCCTGTTTTCCTGTACCCTTTAATAAGTGCTTGTCTAATTGACCTGATATTCGAATGAACAATTTAGCTTTATTGTCACATGTCTTCAAACGAGTGAAGTGAAAAGTTTACAAGTCGCTACT
This sequence comes from Hemiscyllium ocellatum, assembly GCF_020745735.1. Taxonomy (NCBI): domain Eukaryota; kingdom Metazoa; phylum Chordata; class Chondrichthyes; order Orectolobiformes; family Hemiscylliidae; genus Hemiscyllium; species Hemiscyllium ocellatum. The sequence goes on from NC_083408.1 coordinate 72,719,633, forward strand.
TATGGCACCATCTTAGGCACAAAGGTACCTATGTACAGTTGTTAAGTACAAATACTTCGGGAGAAGTTAAGAAAAATAAAGAAATAAAAAGTCCAGTTTTACAGATCATAGGAATAAATTAGAAAAATAAAGAAGTAAGAAGTTCAAAGTAACTGTGCTTTCAACCTATTCACATGACCATTTTAAATTGGCCCAGCTGCAATAGCCATTTGTATCAAAAAATTCCATAGGCTAAGTGACAATAATACACCTTCAAATCTCCTCCTCTATGCTTCTACTATTAATATTAACTTTATGCTCTCTCATTATAAAGTCACAAACCAGCACAAATACTTTTTAAGTATTAACCCACTCACATCCTTACATGACTTCTGTTAAGAACATAGAACATAGAATAGTATAGCATAGTACAGGCCCTTCGGCCCTTGATATTGTACCGACTTTTTACACTCCAGTAAGATCAAACTAACCAACATACTCTTCATTTTATTATCATTCATGTGCCTTTCCAAGAGTCCTTAAATGTCCCTAATATATCTGACTGTATTACCACTGCAGGCAGTGCATTCCATGCACCCACCACTCTCTGTGTAAAGAACCTACCTCTGACATTTTCCCTAACCTTCTCCAACCTTCTTAAAATTATCTTGTGATAGCTATTTCTGCCTTGGGGAAAAAGTCTCTGGCTATCTAATCTATCTATGCTTCTCATCATCTTATACACCTCTGTCGAGGCACTTCTCATCCTTCTTCACTCCAATGAGAAAAGCCCTTTTTTCTTTTCTCTCTTCAATCTTTCTTCATTTATTCTTCTTGTTTCTTTGTCAGGACAGTGATTCATTAAGGATTATGGTGTACCAGGCCTCTGTTCAGCTGTAGTCATTTTTTCTTCAAACACTGTTTCTGGCTCTTCCCATGTGTAATGATAAATGACTCACAATGGAGTGTGCAACTGGGCTGGTCCTTGCATCAAGTAATAATGTTGGCAATATCGGAATGGATTTCCTTTGAATTGGGTAAGATTCCACAGAGGGTTGAAAATGCAACTTGGACCCAATTCTTGGGTTCTTAGGGTTTCTAACTTTTAACTGTGTCGATGTAGAGCGCACTCTGTACCTTTGATATGGCTGGTTCCACAACAAGGAGAGGCATATCCTAATCATTTACAACCTTCATGGAGTCATGTCAGCTTTTTAAAGTGTTGTGGTTCATAGGACTACAAAAATGTCATGAATCATAGCCTGGATGAAAGAATCTTTTATGGCACATCCACGTCCCTTCACCTAATGCCTAATAAACCGCATGGTGACAATTGGATGTGTTAATTTTTTTTAAAGTCATTTATTCATTATTTTCACTTCCTTTACAATAAGTCACTCTTTAAAATAAACTCATTTCAATACAGACCAATAAAACTATCATCCAGATCTTTTTATGTATTAAGAAGCAGCAGAAAATGTGAGCACTTGAATCCAGCAATCTGGTAAGGCAATGATTGATCTATTGATTATAAAATTGCTTACTTTTGTGTATTGCAAGCTACTGCTGCTGAAATCTATTATGGAGTTTGAACTTTTCTGATTCTAACTGTGCTATGCTTGCAACTGAACCAAACAACATATAATTCAAAAACAAACCCAGAAATTGCTGGTAAAGCTTAGCATGTCTGGCATCATCTGTGGAGAGAAATCGGAATTAATGTTTCGGGTCGAGTGACTCTTCCTCAGAATCCAGGCACAGAATCCCTGTGCTGAGATGCCTTTTTCTGTGCCATGCACTTGGACGAGTCTGTTTCAGCCGAAGATCCCCATCTTAGAAATATCCGAACAGGAGTAGGTCATTTCAAGCCTGCAATACTGTTCAATATGATGATGCATGATCATCATAGGCAAAACCCTGCTCCCACTTATACCACAGCCAAGCTGTTCCAGTGTAACTACAAAACATAGATTGATGCAGCTAATTAACCAAACTCTCTTAGTATTTCTCCATAGTTTAATCATCCAAAAACATGAAATTTCTTTTTTGACCGTCTCCAAATACTTTCTACAATATCTGTTCAAAATTTAGTTTATTAAATACATTGTTCATTATATTGACATTTCATATATCTGTTCATACATCTCAGTATTTGTATTCCCCTTTTCAGTTATTGCACACAGACAGCACTTTCAATTTTTCAAAAGTTACTTAATGATTTAATTTCTGATTTACTTTATCTAATGATATATTCATAATTTAGTAATTATATTTTAAATATTTACTTCTTGACACTTTGCAATCGAAATACCATATCCAATTCATGAGACAGTGTGAATACAGATGTTCAATTCAACTTTTGACACTTTTTTTTCTCTATAATTTAGTTGAATTATTTTTCTAGTTTCTCCTTTCTTTTAGAAGCCTCATTGTAGCCACAAATCTCTTGTGAACCTGAATGAATTATGGATGTCACAAGTTACATCATGTATCACAGTACAGCTATCTGCCAAAATTATTGTTTCTTTAAAGAAGTTTTAAGAATTATTTAGAATGAACCTTTTCATACCTGCATTTCTTTGTCACAGGTCCAACTATATTCAGCTGCCTCCATTATAAGCTGGAAGTGGAGATGTTTGCTGATGATTATACAATGTTCGGCAACATTCTCGATTCCTCACATTCTGAATCAGTGCACATCCACAAGGAGCAACAATCCAGCCTTGGGCTTTGATAAGTGGTAAGAATATTTGCACCATGCAATTTCCAGAGAATAACTTATCCCTGACAAGAGGATTTTACTGTCATTCCCTCAAGTTTAATGACATTGCCGTTACTCAATCCACCACCATCAAAATCCTGGGGCCACCATTGACCAGAAACTGAACTGAACCAGCATTGTAAATACTATGGCTACCAGGACAACATGGAGGCTGGGAATTTAGTGGCATGTAAGTCAACTCCAGTTAGTCCACCACGTACAACACAAGTTAGTAGAGTGATGGAATGTTCCTCTCTTGCCTGGATGAGTGTACACTGAAGTGACTGGATGCCATCCAGGTCAAAGCAGCTGATTTACTTTGTTCACCATCTACAACCTGAAGCATGTCATGAATTTCCTTCAACTACCAAATGTAAAAACATGCAAGATGCAATACAGCAACAAGAAGGTTCCATCAACAGTGCTTTCTAAACCAAGATCTCAATGCCTAGAAGGACAACCACAGAGAAAGGCTTGGTATTTCCATCACTTGCAAGATCCCCTACAAACTATACACCATCCTGACTTGGAACTGTACCACATTTCTTTACTGTCACTAGAGCCGAAAGGCTTGCTCCTGTGCTGTATTGTTCTTTGTAATTAAAATATTGGAACCTAACTCCTAACAGTGCTGTGGGATGTCCTTGGACTAGATGGACTGCTGTAGTTCAAGAAGGTAGTCCATTGCTACTTTTTCAAGGGCAAATAGAGAAAGGCAACAAACGCTGGCCTTGCTAGTGATGAGCACAGCTCACACAAGAATATTTAAAAGACTAAACAAGCACTTCAACAGAATAATGTGGAAATCCAGTGTTGGCGGAGGTACCAGCTTTTTTTTGTTATTATCTACTCAGGTGAATTAGACAGCAGAAAGTTTTTTTTTCCTTTTTCAAGTAATTTGATCAACTCTGCTCTCTCACTATAAAACTAATATTGATTGGAGATAGATAATGACATAATTATAGCTCGAGTGTCTAGGATAAAACTATCACATATATATGTAACAAACTAGGTGACCATTTTGTAGAACAAGATTAGATTAGATTACTTACAGTGTGGAAACAGGCCCTTCGGCCCAACACCGACCCGCCGAAGCACAACCCACCCATACCCCTACATTTACCCCTTACCTAACACTACGGGCAATTTAGCATGGCCAATTCACCTGACCCGCACATCTTTGGACTGTGGGAGGAAACCGGAGCACCCGGAGGAAACCCACGCAGACACGGGGAGAACGTGCAAACTCCACACAGTCAGTCGCCTGAGTCGGGAATTGAACCCGGGTCTCAGGCGCTGTGAGACAGCAGTGCTAACCACTGTGCCACCGTGCCGCCCATAGAACATCTACATTCTGTCCATAAAAATGATCCTGATCTTCCTGTTGCTTGCTACTTCAGTACACCAAGATGTTCCCTGGCCAATATTCCTGTCTAGGGCCTGCTGCAGGGCTCCAATGAAGCTCCACGCAAGCTAGAGGAACAGCATCTTAGCTTCTACTTGGGACTCTACAGCCCTCAGGACTCAATATCAAGTTAAATAATTTTAGAGCCAGATCATCTTCTTCCATGTCCTTTACTGACTCCAACACTCCAGACCCTGTCTTGACATAGGCTTTCAGCACAGATAACTCAGTTTCACCTACTCATTGTCCCCATTATCAACTTTTATTATTCCCTGGCTTACTATCAACCATCCCTTTGACTGACTAAATTCCTTTCTCCTTCTCTGGGCTCCATCTCCATGTTTCTGCTCACTCATCCCGCCCACCCCAACCCCCCCCCCCCACCCCCCCCCCCCCCCCCACCCCCCCCCCCCCCCCCCCCCCCCCAAAATATCCTGTACATCCTGTCATCAACATAAATAGCACTTTTTTCTAGCTGTTAACAGTTCCGACGAGGGGCCCTGACTCAAAATGTTAACTCTGCTTCCTCTCCACAGACGCTTCCGGACCTGCTGAGTTTCTCCAGCAAATTCTGTTTTTGTTTCAGATCTTCAGCTTCTGCTGTTCTTTGTTTTATTTATGTTATGCATTAATAACTATCTGTTTTCCTTGATGAAAAGCATAAAGATTATCATCATATGAAACTGATAATTTTTGGCTGAATATTGTTGCATTCTTCATGGTGCTGATGTGCTGGGAGTGTTGAAACTATTGTCAACATGAAATTTTGCAAAGAATTGCATTCAAATGCTTCAAACTTTATTGAAGTTTGATAGAAGTATTTCAGCAATACTTCTGGTTGACTAGTCACTTAATTGTATTTATCAAATCAAGAATGTTTATTAGCAGTGCCACAAGTAAAATGTTGAAATTATAGTAACTGGCATATTTTCATTGAAAGTGATTGTACTGTTGTTCATGTACAGCAAACCCTGCGGAGTTCCTGCTAACTTTCTGCTTTCTCCACTTCCTTGATCTTGTCTATTCTGATAACCACACCCAGTGAGAGTGAGTGACTTCATGCACAATATGAAGGAAGTCTGTTTGGTTCACTGCGCCTTGCTTAGACTGGCAGGGCTCAGTAAATTGCCTTGACCACATTGCAACAGTTCATGTTCCACCCACATATGCAAACAGGAAAACAAAATCTATAATAGTGTTATGAGAATCTACAGACAGCTCATGCACATTCTCTTTCTGTCTTGCTTGGTCATTCACATGCTCTTCCTGTTCCTTGCTCGTTCAATCACATCAACATTTGTTCATTTACCTCAAAGAAAAATGTAACCACGCAATAAAGCCCTAATTTGACTTTGGACGCCATATAGGTCGCGGATGAAGCAGCTGCAGGCTGTCTCAATGTCAGTAGCAATGTTCAGAAGATTTCAACTCCTATGCCTCATCACCATCAAATCTTTGCCAGTCTCCTGCTCATAACTGACTGGAATTGCTCCAAAAAAAGGCCACCTTCAAGGCCTGAAGGAATGGGCTAACACTTCCTTAGGCTTTCGGTCAGACAGCTGTATCATTGGTGCTGGTTGGATTCTGAAGTCATTTAAAACAACAGACAGCATTAAGTGTGCCTGTTGTCAGTATTACCTTGAGTCACTATTACATTGAGTGGGTGAGGATTAACTGTTTTCAACTGGTGTTCCCCTTTGGATATTGTATTTTGCCCCAGGGTTTTGGTTGAACACTCCAGTCAAAGGACATCATCCCTGCGAAAGCGTTTTGTACTATCACTGAAGCATCTGTCTTGTTTCTACCTGGAAGATGTAATACAATTTGGAACAAACTGAGTCTTATACAATAATGGACATAATTAGGTAACAAGAAGACAGAAGTGATTCTTTGGTAATAATACCATATGTTTTACACATTTATTGTGACTGGGTTTAAGATACAGTGTTTAGGGGGCACTCAGCACTAAAGCTGCCCAGGGAATGTTTTCCTTGAGAGTGCATGTTTAAACCAACTGAAGTGATTTACAAGAATAAATTGGCTGCTCATGTACATTCTCTTTCTGTTTCGCACCTTGAAGCAAAAAAGGAAACATCCTCAGGCACCAGATATTATTCATCCTAAAGGCTGACCTGTACAAGTATGTTGTGCAGAATGTTCTTGTTTGTTAGAGTGAATGAGATGGAAAGATTATTTAGCTTTGTTTTATATTTGATGATATTCAGGTAATTATCACCTTAACTGAACTATTTTGATAACTTTTTCTAACTCAGTATTACAAGATAATTGGCAAGTTCTAATTAAATTTATTCATTATTATCTCTAGCATGCATGTAAATTTCAAAAGATGCAGAAAGACACAATCTCCTACTTGTGTGTGGCAGACACTATTTTGAGTCTAATTATAGTCAGTGAGTGAGCAGCTAAAATCTGTAGTCAAAACTGACCAATAAGATTTGAATTGTACAGTTTTGGTTTTAATATTTGCTGTCCTTCACTTTTTTCAAGAAGTAATTCTCAGGGTGTGTTTATTGATGACAAGGCTGACATTTTTTGCCCATCCCTAAAAGTAGCTTCCTTAATTGCTTGCTAGGCAATTTCAGAGGACAACTAAGTCACACATTCATCACACAGTTAAGCCATATATTCACCAAGCAGGGAAGGGAGGACAGTTTTCATTCACTTAGACAACTTGAGTCCTTACAAAGGCTTGTTTACTAATGTCAGAGTTTAATTTAAAATAACTTTGAATTTTTAAATTACCATCTGGTGGTTCTTAGCTTGCAGATTCTAGATTCAAGCCTCAGAATAATAATCCCGCATGTTAACCACAAATGGGAGGTGTCTGACCTCAAGTATAGTTTGATAAGGGCAAGGGGCATATAGTTCCCTAATTCAATGGGCAGAATAAGTGCCTGTTCCTTACAATAAGGAGGCATTTTCTCATCACACCCTGGTTAGTTATAGATGAGAAAGTGACATAGCAGGCAGAATGTTTGTTCTGAGGTGGAGGTAGGTTTGGTGGTGGTTTCTTGCTTTCTGACCAGTGTGCTGATCTGCTGGCATGTGCCTCCCTCCAATCTGTTTTCACAGAAATGGCTTTAGGGGCCTAACAGCTATACACCCACTGACCAATTAAAACATCTGATCAATTCCCCATTTACAATTATGGTATGAAAGCTGTGGAGACAAACTATTTGTACTGCTTACAAGTTTCCAGAGGGCACCTTCATCAAGTAAACAACTTGGTCTCCCACCTACAACAGCAGCAGCTATTTCTCACAGCGGGGGTCACCATGGCTTCCACTTGTCCCTCTAATTTGGCTGTGAAGCCTGGGCACCATCCCTCATTGGATTGGTATCTGGCAAATAAACTCTTAATTAGGCACCAACTCATTCTCCTCTGGTGTTCTACAATGTGGACTTCTGGGTTCCCAACCTGGAATTCATTCAGCCTGTTGTTGGGATCAGGGTCATGGTACTCAAATTTAGCCCATTTTCATTGGTACAATCTCTTCATTGATCATTAGCCATAGTCCAAGAATCATGGGCATGTCTCTGCTTCAGAGAGAGAGAGAGAGAAAGAGAGACAATTAATTATTCATCGAGAGGGGGCACCACTCCACATTAAGATGGAGCAAGGCAAACAGACAGGCCTCCATGAGTCACTATAACAGTATAAGGCATGTACCCTGTGCTGTCAACTATTCTGTACCACATTGTAGGCAAGTTGGCAACTCGCTAATTGGACACTCATACTGGATAATTTAATGAGTTACTGGAGGGGAGATGGGACTGCGATCGGCTTGTCTGTCACATTAAGCAATTCCTCAGTTAGCAAGGAGAGCTGAGCCTTTTTGCAGCTTGTGCAAGGGTGATGGAAAAAAATAATATTGATTATAAAATGGTAAAGTCATCTCAGACCACAGGGCTGCTCTCTCAATAGAGAAACACAAGTGGTGGTGGTTTAACTTGAGGGCCATCACCCTTCAGGTGGATAGAAAGCTTAAGAAAGAGAGACCTTCCTGGTGGCCTCAGCTCACATGGGAATTGAACATATACTGTTAACATCACTAACCAGCCTCTAACCAATTGAGCTAACTTACCCTGTTGGTTGTATCACTTGGCTGCTGTTAAAATGCTGATATAGGTTTGAAGGGGTGAATGGCTTACACTTAGCCAGCTTGGCTTTGGGATCCAGCATCCCTCATGTATATTTCCTCTTGAAGGAGAACACAAATTGAGCTGCATAGTCTTCCAACATGTCTGCACTCTATTTCCATGCAGAACTGTAGTGTGGCTATGCTCCAAAGGCATTATTAGCTCCTGTACTAACTTTTCAGAATTGCAGCATGCTTGCCCCCCTCCCTCCCTCTTTGCCTTACCCACTACCACCACCCTTTCACTTACAGCCACTCAGTCAGATGGCAGGTTTGGTAATGTGAAGTTCAGTTCCAACACATTTCAGTTGGACATTCAATGGAGTTAGAGATTCACAAATTAATGGCCCGGCCTCCAAATTCCCAACAGCAGCCTCCCACCTTCCAAACAGAGGGTCCTAGGATAGCTATCTCATGGGAGCACCGGAATAAGTAATGAAGTACCAAAGGTAGGTCCCAGGCCTTTACATAATGTTGATTCAAAGATATCCATTTGTGAAATGAAGAATGGAGTTTGGTGAAATTGAAATGTTTGACATAGCTGCTGATCATAAGCTTGATGGCAGTGAAATGGTGGGTATCAGTATTTGGGTCAAATTAAAGGATGGAGTTTTCAGTGCTGTAACCAAGGAAGAAATTATGTAGGTGAATCCCTCAATATTTTGCTTTCTTACAGGTTGTAAATTTGTAACACTGTTTGACAGTGCTCTGCTTCTGTACTATCCCACTCTTTATATCCATCATCATAGTTCTGGTCAAACTCTTCTTCCTCAATTAACTCCAGTTACTCTTTGGATGGCCAGATTGTGATTGATAAAGCCAAGAATACCAAATCTTGAGACTCAGTCTGCTCTGTACTGAAGGATCTTTCTCATGCTGTGCAGACATCAAATAGTTATTTCAATACACCAAAGATTTCAACCAGAATTCTTGTTGGTGCATAGATCTCAATACCTTGGCCCTCAGTGGCTGTGCCAGGCTGCTGTCAAAAGACATGAACAAGACAGTGAAGGCAATTCACCAACAGTCTGTCTGGTACACAGTTTAGTATTAAGGCCTAGTGCAGTAAGAAAATGTCTCCATCACTGCCAGGAAACTGAGCACAGAATTACATGATTCACTCTCTGTGGTCAGAAGTCAGTTGCACGTTGAGTTAATCAGAACCTTTCCTGTTGAGAAACAGTGTGGTTCCTGGTGGGGATCACGCAAGGCTACGTGTGCACAATGTAGATACCCTGCACCTGCAGTAACCCAGCAACAGAGACAAAGGTCAAGTTTCTTTGTTACTTCTTGTCAGCCTTAAGCAGAATGATAATGAAATATTGATACAAACTGTGCATCAGTAACTCATCATCATGTGTGCAGCTAAATGGACGATGACACTAAGGTCTCTAGAAACTACTGAAAAGGACCTGAAGGTTAGGCCCCAATGACTTTGACTGCTCTGCCTCTGAAAAACTTCATGCTGTAATGCCCCCGTGCATTTGCTTCTTTCACCCACTTAAGAATGTGATGTAAGAAATAGAGACAGGAGCAGATGAAGTATCCTTTTGAGCTTATTCCACCATTCAAGAAGATCGCACATAAGCTTTTCAGTTGACACAACTTTTCAACACTGTTCACATATCCTTTGAATTTCTCACTACCCAAAATCGATTGACTTCAATCTTGACAAGTGCAGAGGGTGCACAATGCATCACATGCTTCTGCCACTATGTTAATATATTATAATTATGTCACTCTTTCTTGAGACTGTCCATGCCTAGCAACACAGACAAATGTCAATGTTTTTTGTTGCTTCTTCCTTCTTTGTCATTTACAAATCTAAAGAAGTACGTTATATTTACTAAGAGCTTCCACTTCACTGATGAGACTTCAGGCTAGTCCACATCCAAAACTTGCTCTGAGAACTCCAAACACATTTTGACACGTGGAACAAGTTCCACCATAGCAGCTGAGACAATCAAAATATTCTAAAACAGTACTTTTAATTTGAAGTTTTAAAAAGTTGACTTTGTACCAATTTTCCTGTTGTGCCCAACAATTGGAAGCATTTCCATTGTGCACATGGAACACTGAACTGAGGCCGTGTTTGTCTGGTTATGCTGATTAAAACATTAAAACTAGGGATTGCCCTTTTAACTCAGACACTAGGAGGGAACAACTTTCAAAAGGACCGAATGAGCTATGGTAGTGGGCTGCCTGATGTTTGGCTCCCCACCCTTTATGTGGAGGGGATGCTAACTCTGACTGCCCCATGGAGCTAATTGATCATGTCCAAGATCTTGAATTCCCTGAGCAAAGGTTGGTGGAGAGAAACAGAGTGGATGTCTTCATAGTTGAATCATGCAGGACTTAAAGGTCATAGTGGACTTGAAACATTAACTCTATTTCCTTCTTAACAGATGCTGTCAGACATGCTGAGTTTCTCCAGCACTTTGAGTTTTGGCATTGTTTTGGGGACTGAGACAAGCAGCACTTTATACAGATTTTGAAGTGCTATTGGCCCTGTTTATGTCTGCAACAGTCGGTGCAGAGTCAAACATTTGAAGATGCTACTGGGGACTGCAACAATAACTTTGAATTTGTATCCGTCATCTAACTGTGGATTAATGATATACCATTTGGGTTTGTCTGGACGTGCATTTGTAAAGGAATTAATAGACATGGAAGTAATGACCATAAGTCAGCTTCAGTAAATCACCTTCTGGAATTTTAAATTGACACATTGAATCGGTCAATTGTTTCACATGACTTAAGTCTGTCTATTCTGAAGTTGATTTAAAGTTGGCCTTTTACAAATCTTTGCAGTCATCATTATAAATACCACAGTAATTGACTTCTTAATTCTTTGTTCTTGAATAAGAATTTGACTGAAACAAAACCAGAAAGTACTTGAGCAAGTTCTTCATTTTGAAGAAGAGTCATATTGAGTTTGAAATGTTGACTCTTTTTCTTCAGCCCACTGATGTTGCCATCTCTGTCACTTTTGGAGCTTCTCCAGCACTTTCTGTTTTTACTTCAGACCTCCAGTGTCTGCAGTACTTTGCTATTGTTTTAAGGATTTTGACTGTATTGCCTTCAACTGCCACCACAATGTGGATTCTAGGTAAGACACTCCTAGCCGTATGATATGGTCTGTGTACTCCCTATATGTTACATATACCATGAAGACTGTATTTTTGTATAACAGATGTCTTGATGTTAATGAACAATTATTTACACTGGCATAAGATTTCAAATTTAAATATAGTTTGGATTTTGTGCTTAGTGATTCCATAGAAGAAAAATATATAGTCAAGCATTTTTACTTGCATACTGTCGTCTGGAGTTATGAATAGTTATAGTAGAGACTCCAATTTTTGTACCATCATACAGTCATTCATTAGAATATTTTGGAAGGATTTATAAATGAATGCTTAACCTGTTTGTCTGCCTATGTACTCGCCCTCCTTGACCATCAGATTCCGGAGTGGGATTTGATCTCAGAACATCTGGTGCAGAGACAGGGACACCACATCCTGTGCCAGAGACTTCTCAAAACAATTTACTAGAAAGTTAAATAAAGAGAGAAAATGCTGGAGATGCTCAAGTCATTCAGGTAGATCTGTAAAAGGAAAAACAGAGTTAACGTTTCAGGTTGATCATCCTTCAAAACTTCAGAATAGTTTAAAATATGAAGCGATTTTAAACAGATAAATTGCAAAGTTTGGCAGATATTAAATGCCAAAAGATTGAGTGAGGTAGGGCCATCTTTCAAATCCACAACCACTACCAGCTGGAAGCTCATTGCACTCATAGAGTCATTGAGATGTACAGCACAGAAACAGACACTTTGATCCAATTTGCCCATGCTGACCAGTTATCCGAGCCCAATCTAGTTCAATTTGACAGCATTTGGCATATATTCCTGTTGAAAGGCTTTTGCTCAAAACATCAATTTTCCTGCTCCTCAGATGCAGCCTAACCTGCTGTGCTTTTCCAGCACCACACTCACTTCGCCTACATATTTCTCAAGCCTTTCCTATTCATGTAGCCATCCAGATGTCTTTTAAATGTTCTTAGTGTATCAGCCTCCACCACTTCCTCTGACGGTTCATTCCATATACATATCATCCCCTATGTGATAAAGTTACCCCTTAGGTCTCTTTTATAGCTTTCCCCTCTCACCTTAAAACTAAGCCCTCTAGCTTTGGACTCCCCTACCCTGGGGAAAAGACCTTGTCTACTTACCCTATCTATGTCCCACATGATTTTATAAATCTCTATAAGGTCACCTCTCAGCCTCTGACACTCCAGGGAAAACAGCCCCAGTCTCTCCCTGTAGCTCAAGCCCTCTAACCCTGGCAACGTACTTGTAAATCTTTTCTACAACCTTATCATAATATCCTTCCTAGGGAATTGCACACAGTATTCCAAAAGTGACCAAACTAATTTCCTGTACAGCCACAACATGACCTCCCAACTTCTACATTCAATACACTAACCAATAAAGGCAAATATACCAATGCCTTCTTCACTATCCTGTCTGCTTCTGACTTCACTGTCAAGGAACTATTAGATTAGATTAGATTCCCTACAGTATAACAGGCCCTTTGGCCCAACAAGTCCACACCGACCCTCCGAAGAGTAACCCAACCAGACCCATTCCCTTACCCGAAATTTACCCCTGACTACTAAAGCATCTAACACAATGGGCAATTTAGCACAGCCAATTCATCTGCACATCTTTGGATTATGAGAGGAAACCAGAGCACCTGGAGGAAACCCACACAGACACGGGGAGAATGTGCAAGCTCCACACAGACAGTCACCCGAAGCAGGAATTGAACCCAAGTCCCTTGTGCTGTGAGGCAGCTGTGCTAACCACATAGCCACTGTGCGCCCCCCTCCCCCTGTGCCGCCCCACTAAGAACCTGCACACCAAGGTTTCTATGTTCAGCAACACCTCCCACAATCTTACTATTAAGAATATAAGTCCTGCCCTGATTTGCCTTACCAAAACATACTGGAGAACTACCTTCCAGAGAGTTCTCCTCCAAGTCACTAACCATTCTGACTTGGAAATATATCACTGTTCCTTCATTGTCTTTGGGTCAAAATCCTGGAACTCTCTCCCTGACTCCATTGTGTTTGTATCTACACTAAATAGACTTCAGTGGTTAAAAAAAAGCAGCTCACCACCATCTTCTCAAGGGCAACTACAGATGGGCAATAAATGCATCTCATGAATGAATATAAATAAAGGCTCCAATTATTTTGAAAGTGATTTCTTGCTTTGGCCTTGGGAAATAGGCAAAAGATTCATGACAGTTAATTACAATATTTTATTATAATTTATAGTTTGGTTTGTATGATCACCAGCAACGCTGCACAATGGGTTAGCACTTGCACATTTGTTTATTATTCCTCTCAGAAAGAATATGTACAGTTACAATTGCATAACCAAAGAGTAGAGATGATAGTGAAAAAGAAGGTGAGCATCAACATCGGCTCACAGCAGTGCTCCATTAGAAGCCTGAGCCTAACATAAGGAAGCATCGTCCCATTATATTTGCTGCTATTGCAAATGGCAAGCTGCTTGTAAGCAATGGGATTACCATTGGTATTTTGTTGATCAAATTCAAATGAACAATCATTATGGAAATCAATCAGTTTCTTCTGCCACTGATATTGTAGACTGGGTGAAATGGATGGCCACAAACCCAAAATTAAAAATCACACAACACCAGGTTATAGTCCAACAGGTTTGATTGGAAGCACTAGCTTTCGGAGCGCTGCTCCTTCATCAGGTAGTTGTGGGGTGTAAGATTGTAAGACATAGAATTTATAGCAAAGGTTTACAATGTGATGTAATTGAAATTATACATTGAAAAATACCTTGATTGTTTGTTGAGTCTCTTATCTGTTAGAATGACCGTGATAGTTTCACTTCATTCATGTGTAAATCACAAAACGTTTTTAAAAAGTTACATTCTCAGGTTAACTGTAACAATTGGTGTCAGCCAGATAAGATGTTAAGATGTTGAGGGTGTTAGCCCCCTGTGTTCCCTGTCTGTGCCATAATGTTTAGACTGATTCTAATCTAAGAAGTGAGATAACAGAGTCTTACATGGATTCATGCATAATCTGGTGTTGTGTGATTTTTAACTTTGTACACCCCAGTCCAACACCAGCATCTCCAAATCACACATACCCAACGTATCTCTTGCAAGAAATTGACCACTGTGTGTACATCATTGGTATATTGGGTAAACTGAAACAATATTTTCTAACAGCATTTTCATTCCCAAATTTCATTAACCAAACTGAACACAACAATGTGAAATATGGGACTGGTAATCTTATTCAGCATTTATAAAAGTTGTTTTTGATAAAACTACAGAAAGAAAGAAGGAATCTATAAACTTCTTAATTTCTGTTTAAAAAAAGTTCTTACAAATTCAAATGGTTTCAGTGACTGATAATAGTAAACCACATCTCCCTTCTTCCTCTTCTGAGTTGGAGCATGATAGCACTGAATGAACTTTCACCTATTGAGAAGGCTGAGACCTAATGAAGTCAGCCAACCAGGACATGTACATTTTAATCACAGAGAGGTTGTGACTTTAAGTCACAACTTTGTTTGAAAGTGGTCTGTTCTCATATGAACATCCCATTAATACCTCATTCCCAATGATTAAAAAAAATAGTTGATTGATTGGTTTATTGTTGTCGCATGTACTGAGATACAGAGAAAAGTGTTGTTTTGAGTGCTACATGGGGAGACTGTACCATACAAGTGCATCAGGGTAGCAGAACATAGTGTAGAATACAATGTTCCAGATAAAGAGAGAGAGGTCAGAATTAACATTTAACAGGTCTGTTCAAATGTCTGATAACAGCTGGGAAGAAGCGGTTCTTGAATTTATTTGTAGGTGTATTCAGACTTTTATATCTTCTTCTCAATGGAAGAGGGTGGAAGAAGGTATAATGGTGGTGGGAGGGGTCTTAGATTATGTTGATTGTTTTCCGAAGGCAGTGGAAAATATAGATGGAGTCAATGGATAGATGGCTGGTTTGGGTGATGTTCATGTCTCTCTGTAGTTTCTTACAGTCGTGGGAAGTGCTGTTGCCAAACCATGCTGTGATGCATCCAGATAGGATGCTTTCTATGGTACATCTATAAAAATTGGTAAGAGTCCTTGTGGACATGCTGAATTTCCTTAGCCTCCTGAGGAAATAGGGACTTGTTGTGCTTTCTTGACCATTGCATCAATGTGGGTGGACAGGGGCAGATTATTGGTGATCATCACTCCCAGGAACTTGATGCTGTTGATCATCTCCACCTCAGTACCATTGATGCAGACAGTGCCTTCTTACGTCAATGACCAGCTCCTTCATTTTGCTAACATTGACAAAGGGATTGTTGTATTTACACCATGCCGCTAAGCACACAATCTCTTTCCTGTATTCTGTCTCATTGTTGTTTGAGATCCATTCGGCAATGATGGTGTCGTCAGCAAATTTCTAAATGGATTTGTGGCAGAATTTGGCCACACAGTCATGAGTGGATAAGGAGTATAGCAGGGGACTGAGTACACAGCCTTGTGGGGCACTGGGGTTGAAGATTACTGTTGAGGAGGAGTTGTCACCTATTCTTACTGATTGTGATCTATGGGTCAGGAGGTTGAGGATCCAGTTACAGACAGGGAGCTAAGATCTCGGTTTCGGAGTTTAGACATGAATTTGTTTGGAATTGTAGTGTTGAAGTGGAATGGTAGTTAAAAAGTAGGAGCCTGACATTGGTATCTTTGTTGTCCAGATGTTCGTAAAGCGTAAAGCAAGGGAAATGGCATCTGTTGTGGACATGTTGCACATAGGCAAATTGCAAAGGATCAAGGCAATCTGGTTGTAGTGGTTCTGTTCGCCGAGCTACAAACCACTACAACAAGCACCCGAGCTACAAATCTTCGCACAAACTTTGAGCAATCTGGTTGGCTGGAGTTGATGTGAGCCATGACTAACCTCTCAAAGCATTTCATAACTATGCAGGTCAGAGCCACTGGTGGGAAATCATTGAGGCACACTGCATGATGTTTCTTTGATATTGGGGTGATGTGGTCTTCTTGAAACAAGTGGGGACTTCAGATCATAATAAGGAGAGATTAAAGATGTCTGTGAACACTCCTGCAAGCTGATCTGCAGAGAACCTAAGTCCAAGGCCAGGGACTCCAGCTTGGCCTGTCACTTTCAATGAGTTCGCTGTCATGAAGGTCAATCTAATGTCTGTGGTAGTGACTGTGGGTACAGGTACATCTGAAGTTGTAAGGATAGAAATCATTTCACTGACGTTCTGTCCAAAATGAGCATAAAATACATTGAGATCATTGGGTAGGGATGTGCAGTTGCCCTCAATTCTATTTGACTTTGTTTTGTTGCCCATTATGTCATGTAAGCCTTGCCACAACTGACACATGGCCATATGGTTGGTCTGGGTCTTAAGCTTAGCTTGGTAACGCCTCTTGGCAAGTCTGATGCCCTTACGAAGGCCATTCCTGGATGTCCTGTATAGGCCAAAGTTGCTAGACTTGAATACCTCAGACCTGGACTTAATTCATGGTTTCCAGTTGGGGAACATTCAGATTAACTTCTTCAGCACACAGTCTTCCAAGTATTTACTAATGGAGTCTGTGATGGCAGTAGCATACTCGTTTATATTGGCTGCTAAGTTCTTGAATATAGCTCAGTCCACTGACTCTAAGCAGTCCCACAGAACCCTTTCTGATGCCTCAGACCAACATTTCAGTACTTTCTGTACTGGGTCCTCAATCTCACGCTTCAGTATGGTCTTTCTGTATCTTAAAAGGTGCAAAAATGGAGTTGACTGTGTGTATAATTGGGTAATAATCAACGGTGGAACTAACTCATATGGAATCAAAAATTATTTTAGAGTCAAGGAAAGATATCAGTTATCAGACAGGGTGAGAGTTGACTCCATGCATCTCTACTGCATTCAGTCTGTTTGCTGCTCTTGCAGGAAATACGCAGGCTGCCTCTCATTTTGCCAGCTGCCATTTTTTAAAATCTTGGTTAGTATCTGTGGTGAGTTTGTACTTCCTCAGACAGGAACACATTTGTTTAGCAACACTTCTAATTTCCTCTTCAATCTTTTGTAAGTTTTAGTTGCTTCTGAAATTGTACCTTGTCTTTAATGCTGAAATTTCAACTAATCTCATCGAATGAAATCTATATCTTTTAATATCTTATGCCTTTCTCTATACTGTAAAGATCAGCCTGATTTATTGCAGCCACCCTGACAAGTATCGCTGCATGGGTGGAGCATATTGCTACTCAATTTTTTTGTAACTAACAGAAATGGGAGGTGCAGGAGGGGGGATGGGAGGAAGCAAAATTCTCAGTATTGACAAGACTAATTGCTTTATGTCACATATGTCGCATGATCTGGGCTATGGCTTAAATCGGATTACCACATTCTAGAGGAGAGGATGGAGAAGAGATTCACCAGGAAGTTGCCTGTGCTAGAACAGCTCAGCTCTGAAGAGAGACTAGATAGGCTGAGACTGTTTTCCATGGACCAGCAAAGGCTGAGGGAATCGGTGTGGAACCTGATTGCAGTGCAGAAAGTTCTGAGGGCCATACACCGCGTAGATAGGGAGGAACGTTTCCTTGAGTACAGAATAAGAAGACAGAAGACAACTTTGTGACAAAATCCACAATGATTGAAATCACATTGTTTCTAATGAGGATTACACTTGAAGTTTTACAAAATATTTTTTGAAGGTGTTTTGATTAACACCAGTTGCAATTCAATTGTTGCATTCTAGGACAAAATATAAGAATGTTAACATTAGTCTAAAAGCCACAAGGCTTTGAATTCCAATTGTTAGATATCATATTGCCAGTTTTTAAGTGTTTAAAAAAAACCTCATGCCTCTGGAATCTACAGTAGGTTTGATACACAGAGATTAGCTTTATTTGTTTATCATGTGGACAATACATTACTGAATTTTCCCTTGTATTTTGTTTTTGCAGAATACTTGTACTAATTGCCACTTTGGCTCAGTTGATAACTTCTTGTCTCTGAACACTGTGGTGTAACTTCAAACCCCATGATAATACCTTTTGGCACCAATGGAACATTGCCTTGGTGAAGAGTTCATTTTTGTATTGTAATATTTTCTGAGGCTCTGTTTACTGATTGCGATGGCCTTTTTTCAGTTTCCTGGTGAAAAGCAGACTAACTAGCCATAGATGTTAATATAGAAATGGTGAGTGCGGGAGCAGGAGAAGGGGTTATCAGAGGGTGGGCGAGAATCCTGGTTGAAGAATTGTTCGATGTCTCGCCTCGTGTTGAACTCGTTAATCCGAGAGCGTAGGGGAATGAAGGTGAGGCCTCTGCCGAGGACTGATCTTTCATCCTCAGAGAAGGAGAGGCCTCTTACCTGCCCTCAATCACCCCATGCTGGCCTCTTATCTGCCCTCGATCTCTTCATAGCCAACTGCCACCGCAATATTAACCGCCTCAATCTCTCCACCCCTCTCACCCACTCCAACCTCTCACACTCGGAACGTGCAGCCCTCCACTCCCTCCGTTCCAACCTCAACCTCACTATCAAACCGGCAGACAAGGGAGGTGCAGTGGTAGTTTGGCGCACCGATCTTTACACCTCTGAGGCTAAACGCCAGCTCACGGACACCTCCTCCTACTGCCCCCTTGGCCATGACCCCACCTCCCACCACCAAACCATCATCTCCCAGACCATCCATAACCTCATCTCCTCAGGGGATCTCCCATCCACCACCTCCAACCTCATAGTCCCACAACCCCGCACATCCCGTTTCTACCTCCTGCCCAAAATCCACAAATCTGACTGCCCTGGCCGACCCATTGTCTCAGCCTGCTCCTGCCCCAATGAACTCATCTCTGCATACCTCAACACGGTCCTGTCCCCCTTAGTCCAAGAACTCCCTACCTACGTTCGGGACACCACCCATGCCCTCCATCTCCTCCATGATTTTCGCTTCCCCGATCCCCAACACCCTACCTTCACCATGGACATCCAGTCCCTGTACACCTCCATCCCCCATCACGAAGGACTCAAAGCCATGCGCTTCTTCCTTTCCCGCCGTACCAACCAGTACCCTTCCACTGACACCCTCCTTCGACTGACTGAACTGGTCCTCACCCTGAACAACTTCTCTTTCCAATCCTTCCACTTCCTCCAAACCAAAGGAGTAGCCATGGGCACCCGTATGGGCCCCAGCTATGCCTGCCTCTTCGTAGGATATGTGGAACAGTCCATCTTCCGCAGCGACACTGGCACCACCTCCCCAACCTTTTCCTCCGCTACATCGATGACTGTATCAGCGCTGCCTCGTGCTCCCAAGAGGAGGTGAACAGTTCATCCACTTTACTAACACCTTCCACCATGACCTCAAATTTACCTGGAGCGTCTCAGACTCCTCCTTCCCCTTCCTAGACCTTTCCATTTCAATCTCGGGCGACCGAATAAACACGGACATTTACTATAAACCGACTGACTCCCACAGCTACCTAGACTACACCTCCTCCCACCCTGCCCCCTGTAAAAATGCCATCCCATATTCCCAATTCCTTCATCTCCGCCGCATCTGCTCCCAGGAGGACCAGTTCCAATAGCGTACAACCCAGATGGCCTCCTTCTTCAAAGACCGCAATTTCCCCCCAGACGTGATCGACGATGCCCTCCACCGCATCTCCTCCACCTCCTGCTCCTCTGCCCTTGAGCCCCGCCCCTCCAACCGCCACCAGGACAGACCCCCACTGGTTCTCACCTACCACCCGACCAACCTCCATATACATCGTATCATCCGTCGTCATTTCCGCCACCTCCAAACGGACCCCACCACCAGGGATATATTTCTCTCCCCTCCCCTATCAGCGTTCCGAAAAGACCACTCCCTCCATGACTCCCTTGTCAGGTCCATTCCCCCCATCAACCCAACCTACACTCGCGGCACCTTCCCCTGCAACCGCAAGAAATGCAAAACTTGCGCCCACACCTCCCCCCTTACTTCCCTCCAAGGCTCCAAGGGATCCTTCCATATCCGCCACAAATGCACCTGCACCTCCATACACATCATTTACTGCATCCTCTGCACACGATGTGGCCTCCTCTATGTTGGTGAGACTGGCCGCCTACTTGCGGAATGTTTCAGAGAACACCTCTGGGACACCCGGACCAACCAACCCAACCATCCCGTGGCTCAACACTTCAACTCCCCCTCCCAGTCCACCAAGGACATGCAGGTCCTTGGACTCCTCCATCGCCAGACCATAGCAACAAGACGGCTAGAGAAGAGCGCCTCATCTTCCGCCTAGGAACCCTCCAACCACAAGGGATGAACTTAGATTTCTCCAGTTTCCTCATTTCCCCTCCCCCCACCTTGTCTCAATCAAATCCCTTGAACTCAGCACCACCTTCCTAACCTGCAATCTTCTTCCTGACCTCTCCGTCCCGACCCCCACTCCGGCCTATCACCCTCACCTTGACCTCCTTCCACCTATGCTCATTTCTAACACCCCTCCCCCAAGTCCCTCCTCCTTACCTTTGATCTTAGCCTGTTCTACACACGTTCCTCATTCCTGAAGAAACGTCGACTCTCCTGCTCCTTGGATGCTACCTGACATGCTGCGCTTTTCCAGCAATATATTTTCAGCTCACATAAATCAAAGCATTGAACGCAAGAGGCAAGAGGCTATGATGGCGATAAATGTAACATTAGTTAGGCCACAGCTTCAGTACTGTATACGGTTACACCACAAGCCAAAAAGGATGTGATTGCACTAGATACGATGGAGAAGAAATTTACCAGGATGTTGCATGGGCTGGAATAATTCAGCTATGAAGAGAGACTAGATAGACTGGGATTGTTTTCCTTAGAACTGAGAAGGCTGAGGGGTCAGGGGATTGGGGGTGTGTGTGGGTGATGGGAGAAGTGAGCGATGCGGAGGGTGGGATCTGCTTGTAGTGTACAACATTCTGAGGTGCATACAAAGTGCAGATATGGAAGAATTTTTTCCCCTTAGTAAAGGGGTCAATAACTTGGGATGCGGGGTGGGGGAGGGTGGTTAGTGGGGGCATAGAATTAAGGTAAAGAGCCAAAGGCTTTGAGAATTTTACTTTTAATTAGAGAGTAGTGGGAATGTGGAACTCACTGCTTGGAAGGATGGTAGAGGTGGGAACCTTCAGACATTTAAAACACTATTTTGAAAAGCAATTAAAATGCTGTGGGAACCAAGGCAGTCGGCCAAGTACTGGAGAATGGGATTAGAATAGATGGATGTTTGATGACTGGCACAGGCATGATGGGCTGAAGGATCTGTGACTCCATAAAAACAGTGTTACGATGGTGGTAGTTATGGACTACTGAATTTTAACTTCCATCTTCCGATTGCTATACTCCTTTTAAGGATTGAAACATTTTAAAAGGGAAGAAAAATGGCTGCCAGGCTTCAAGGATATTAGTGAACTCGATGCACTTATGCAACAATCAATATGGTTGCCGTTAGAGTAGCTTTTTATTCCAGGTTAAATTGAATTCAAATTTTACTACCAACCATGTCCCCAGAGCATAAATCTGTTGTTCTGGGTTACTAGTGCCTTCACCAATACACCATGACCTCCCCATGTGGTTTCAGGGTAAGAATCTAACAACTCAAAGATTCTAGAGATGTTTAAAATTCATATCAATTGTTATTCAGTCTGCACCAGACACTCCCTTTTAACCTTATTATGTTTATATATTTGCATTTTATTACTTTTCTTGAGGTTGGAAGGTAATAAATTTTCTCTTTCACTTTTGGAAACCTTGGTAATTGACACTTTTAATTTCTAAGAAGCTATGTTTCAATTGTGTTAGTATATGAAAAAAATATTTGCTGCAACCAACCAAGAGGGGGGGTTTTAAAGAAGACAACCAATTCCTTTTCATCACCAGACATAATGCGTTGCCAGCAGAGGTGGTAGAGGTAGGCGTCTGGACAGATACATGAGTGCGTGGGGAGCAGAGGGATACAGATGCTTAGGAACTGGGTGACAGGTTTAGACAGTAGATTTAGATCGATTCAGGCTTGGAGGGCCGAAGGGCCTGTTCCTGGGCTGTAAATTTTCTTTGTTCTTTGTTCTTTATTCTTAACTCAAAATATTTGCTTGTTACATCTCTGGAGGTTGTAAGGCTCGACAGAAATAAATATATTTTTGCATTACTTTGCTATTTCACGATGAGTTGTTTATTTCATAGAAATAGAAGACTGAACTGTTCCAAATTATGACATAAGTTCATGAATTATGATCCCTATAAACCAATATTTAAAAAATGGATTAAAATATATTTGGAATATTGTGGATAGTTTTGGGCCCCATACCTGAGGAAGGATGTGTTGGACAGTCCAAAGATCCCAGGGACGAAGGGCTTGTCATGTGAGGAGAAGTTGAGGACTCTGGGTCATTGAATTCTGTCTGAGCAAAATTCTGCTGGGAAGTGGAAATGATGTTGGTGAATGGTGGGTCCATATTGGGACAGGAATCTTTTAAAGTGGAAGTGAAGTCTCACAATTTGCCCCCACATGTCTGTGCAGTTACAAGGAGTGCAGGATGTTTCCTTTCTACATTATCCTGAGCCTTTTCCTTTTTAGCCTCCTTTTCAATTCTTAGCCCGATATCTTGCGAAGTATGACACACTGCAATCTCTGTCTCCATCTCTGGCTCAGGTACTCCACTATCCTTCTGGGCTGTTTTCATAAATCAGTATGCACCTCACCTGTAATTTTTATTTCCTTAAGCTATAAATGATAATAAATGACAGGGCATCATAAACAAACCTGGGTATTTTTGCACCTTGTTTCCCATATAACAAATGTGCTCCTTAAACAGTGATCAACTTTGCAGCAAGTGTCATTTTGTTCACTTCTGCGTTCTAAATTAGGAAGGATTTGTCAAATTTCAAAGATGTTGCATGGGATAAAGTGGCAATGAACTTACATTGAATTAATTGCTGTGAATTAATATTAAGCAGATGTCTGCAGGTTCTAAAAGAGCCATGGTTATCTCACTTAAATTTTTTTTTGCTCCATTTTTAGGTTCAAAGTCTTTATGCTAGGGGCATTGGTCAAGCATACTAAAGCTTAATCATTAACATGCTGCAGTCTCCCCTACAGGAGGGAGATACACAAGTTGATGAAACATGCTCACAAATCCACCTTCTCAGATGCTGTGTTGAGTTATTGGATCAAAGCCACCATGCTAGTGACAGTCAGCTCTGCTAAGGTCATCTAGGTCAAAGGTAAGTTGCTGCCTTATGCATGTTTTAGCTTGTTCTATACCACCATGGCGAAAAGTGTTGTGAAATTTGAAACTACAGATCGAGTGATCCTGGATGCTATACTTTCGTTCCCATCCTCACCTTCCTTTGGAAGCCACTCTCTGTTTAGGACATTGTGCTTTCATACAGTCAGCCTCTGAAGGAAAGATGAAAATAACAGCAGAGCCCTGAGGAATAGGACTGTTTTTTGACCTTCTACCTATCACTCCAGCTCTGAGACCAAAAGAGAAAATGCTGGAAAATCTCAGCAGGTCTGGCAGCATCCGCAGTAATTTGTTTTTACTCCAGCTCTGAGACTGGGCCAAGTTTCTTCATCAGGCTGCCTGTCTGTCTCCTCCTCTGTATATCTCTATCACGTTGCAGATTGCAAATATTGTCCCCACATCTCTCCAGAACTGCTATTTCCTGCTTTTCTGTAGACAACAGAAGCCTCCATGTTTCTCCTTTCCTCCATCAAAATGCATCTACAAACTTTGCTCCAGCTGCAATCTTTCAAGGAGCTGTTTAAATTTTCCCAGAATAGGGACCAACTTGTTTCCAAAAGCAGATTGTTTCAGGACCAAATGAGCAAGATGTTACAAGCACATCGAATAACCAATATTGATATCTTTGCATTATATCAGCACATTTCAGTCACGATTGTGATATTGTATGTTCACTATCCTTGGCTGCACTCAGAGGATGCACCGGTGAGTGCCAGTCCATTTTACATTTTTGAAATATGCATTGATGGAATGGGGTTGCTTTGGGCCAGTATTTATTGCACATTTCTGATTCCCTTGGAGAATGTGCCAATCAACAATGTTTCATGGCCATCAGTAGCTTCTTACTTCCAGATTTGAACCCAGATCTCCAGAGCATTTGCTGAGCTTTTGGAGTAATTGCCTAGCAATAATATCACTAGACCAATGCCTCCCCAGCGCTAGAGGTTGCGTGTTTGGAAAATGCTGTCTAAACAGCCTTGGGCAGTTGTTGCAGTGAATGTTGTAGATGATGCACACTGGTACCACTGTGCATTGGTGATGGAGGGGGTGAATATTGAAAGAGTTAGATGGGTGCTAGTCAAGTAAGCTGTTATGTTCTGAGTGTTTTTGACTGTTGTTGGAGGGAACTAATCTAGGAAAGGGGCTATTATTTCATCAAAATCCTGAATTGTACTTTGGGGAGTCCGATGGTGAGTTATTTGATGTAGTTACCATCCTCTTACCTATTTTGGTCACTACGGTGTTTATATAGCTGATCCAGCTAAGCTTCTGGTCAATGATAATCCCTAGGGCATGGATGGTAAGGAATTCAGGGTAATGGTTAGAACCACTACTATTCAAGATGGTCATTTTCTGGCACTTGTGTTATTTACTGTTGATCATCCCAAGCCTGAATATTGTCCAGATATTTTTGCATTTGGACACAGAGTACTTCAGTATGTTAGGAGTTGCAAATGGTGCTGAGTGCTGTGCAATCATCAGCAAACATCTCCATTTCTGACCTTATGATGGAGGGAATAATTCATTGCATTAATGAAACAGCTGAAGATGTCTGGGTCTAGATCACTATCCTGGGAAACTCGTATCGAGATGGCCTGGTGCTGTGATGATTGACATCAAACAACCATACCCATCTTCCGAAAGAACTGCATATGTTGTAAACCAGAAATAAAAACAGAAATTGCTAGAAAAGCTCAGCAGGTCTGGCAGCATCTTGGAGAGAAATCAGAGTTAACATTTTTGGTCAAGTGACTCTTCCTCACATGCATCTTTGTTCCAGTTAGGAATAGTTCCATCTAGCAGAGAATTTCCCCAATTTTTATTGACTCCAGGTTTTCTCAAGCACTTTGATGCCTCTTTCAGTTAAATCCTGCTTTAATCTCAAGGGCAGTTATCCTCATTTTCTCTTGAGTTCAGCTCTTTTGTCCAAGTTTCAACCGATGTTACAGTGATGTTAGGATGTTTGAACCTGGTGGAATCCAAACTTACCATCGGTGAATAAGTTATTGTTGAGTAAGTGACACTTGTTACCATTGTCAACAATACCTTCCATCACTTTCCTGAAGACTGAAAGTAGACTTTTGGGATGGTCTTTGGTTGGCTTAGAATCCTGCTACTTTTTCTGGACAGGGCATAGTCATTTTTTCACATTGCTGGATATATGCCAGTGTTGTATCTGTACTGCCCCAGCTTTCTGGATAGAGCCCAGCTATTTTTGAATCACAAATTCTTCAGTATTATTGCTGAAATGTTGTCGGGGCCCATGACTTTTGCAGGAAAGTGAATTGAATTGGTTGGAATTTGGCAATTACAATGCTGCTGAGATCATTAGGAGAAGGCTGAGATGGATTGTCTGACTGGAACTCCTGGCTGAAGATGCTTGAAAATGTTTTGGTCTTTTCCTTTGCACTGCTGTGTTGTCCTCGATCATTGAGGTTAGAGTTATTTGTGAAACCTTATCCTCTCGTGAATTTTTTAATTGTCCGCCACCAATCATAATTGGATGTGGCAGGACTGCTGTGCATAGATCTAATCATTGGTTATAGGATTGCTTAACTTGTTTATCTCATGCCACTTCTGCTGTCTGTCACGCAAGTAGTCCAGACTTGTATTATCACCAGGCGACACCTCATTTTTGGGTATGCTTGCTGCTGTTGCTGACATGACCTTCTGAACTCAGTTGAACCAACAATAGTGGTAACAAGGAGTGAGCTATATGCTGGGCCATAAGGGGACAGTTTGCAGTCGGTTCTCATCCTGCTGCTACTGATGATGCACAGCGCCTCATGGATGGCCAGTGTTGCTTTGTTAGTTTTGTTCATTTATTCAGTATAGTGGTGGTGGTCTCATACAACACAACTGAGGGTATCCTTAATGTGAAGGTGCAACTTTGTCTTGACAAGGTTTGTGCAATGGTCATGCTTACTGATACTGTCATGGACAGATGAGTCAGCTATGGGTAGATTAGGGAGGACATGGTCAAGTGCACTGTTCCCTTTCATTGGCTCCTTCACTACTTGCAACAGGTGCATTCTAGCAGCTTAGTCCATTGGCACTTGGCCTACTCTATCAGGAACGATGCTACTGAGCCAATTTTAGTGATGCACCTTGAAGTCCCACACCTAGAGTAAACTCTTCACTGACCACCCTCAGTGCTTCCTCCAAGTTATGTTCAATATGGAAGAGGATTGATTCATCAGCTGATTGAGCAGTATGTGGTAACCGGAAAGAAGTTTCCTTTCCTATATTTGACCTGATGCCTTGAGACTTCCAGAGGTACATTCATCAGAATGGGGACTCCCAGGGCAATTCCCAACTAACTGTATACCACTCTGCTGCCATCTCTGAGACTATCCTTTCAGTGGATCTTGATATACTTACAAATGGTGAAGGTCACAGCTGGGATGTGGTCAGTTTAACAAAATCATAACTCACAGGCAATGTCAGGCTAGGTGAATGACTAGTCTGTGGGATAGCTGTGCCATTTTTGGGACTAGCACCAAGATGTGAGTAAAGAAGGATTTTGCAAGATCGATAGGACAGTTTGTGCCATCATCACTTCTGTTACCTTGGTTGATGCTGGGCAGTCTGTTTGGTTTCTTTCCTTTAATAAGTTTTGTAGGGGTTAGATGCAACACACTGACAGGCATGCCAATAAAAGTAAAAGAAAACTACAAATGCTGGAAACCTGAAACAAACTCAATGCAAGCTAGAGAAAAATCATCACATCTGGCTGCATCTGTTGAAGTATTGAGTTCAGAATAACTCTTCTTCAGTACTGGGTTTGAAGATGACACCCATTCGGTGAATGAATAAACAAAATCTATGCTGTTGTCTGACACATGAAGTGGTCACCAATCAACTTATGTTGAAAAGCCCAGGTTAGGAGATGTTGCACCCTTAATGTTTTTATTTAAACTGAAGGTACTATCTTGCAAGACAACAATGACTTTCTGTAATCACAGTGTCATTTTGGAGGCCTATCAGATGAAAGGTGTTGGCGATAGCCTGCAAAAAAATGAAACAGCTCTACCTTCCTCTCTGAAAAATATTGTAGACTCAAAGTTCAAGTTGAGTACCTGCAACTCCAGAAAACCTCACCCAATTATCAACTAAAGCAAAATTATTCTCTAAAGTTAAAAACCTCCCTCCAAATTGTGTCTTTTTACTTTTGAGTTTGCACCCATAGGTGTTGCAAATACAATTTTCCCTTTGAGGATGATGAGTATATTTTTGACTAGCCACATGACTAAAAGGCCTTTGTACACATAACTGATATAGGAAATAAGAACAGCATATCTGAACAATGGAGTGCAGTCTATCTGATGGAGGATGTGGTGAATTTGAACATTTTGCTCATATTTCAGTCCCTGAAAGATTAATTACTGGTCACATTTATATAGAGAGTTTTGCTTAATGAATGTGCAATGTTACAAAACATCACTGTGGTTACTATGAAATCTAAGATTTACCAATGTGCTACGTAAAAACTGACAAATGTACAATCATGCAGATCATGGAACTTAGTTAAAGTTCAGAATTATTAGTCAGCCTACTCTGAATTGTTAGTAAGTGATGGAAGCAATCATAAATAGTAAAATTATTCAGTAAAACCAACTTCCTAGTTCTTAGTTTTGGTTCAACCAGATCACTTAGTTCCATACTTCATTAAGCCATGGAGACAAAGCCTGTTTTTCCAGAGGTCAGGTGCAAATTATTGCCCTTAACATCAAGGCAACATTCAACCAAAGACAGAGGAGAGCTGCAGTAAAAAGAGATCAGTTCAGTATCTGACGTAGTATGAATTAATTTAAAATATGAACTAGAACTCATCATGTTTCTGAGCCATGTCAGAATCTTCCTTAGAAAACTCAGATTTGCTCTGTAGTGTCAAGGGGTTTGAAATGATACAATCTTGGAAAGTGTAGTGTTTGGCTAACATATAATTTATCTTTAATGACATAGCAAATTTTCATAAGATAAAGGAATCAAAAAGATAGATATAGGCTAGTTAGTTTTACATCTGTCATAGGGAAAATGTTGGAGTTCATTATAAAGGCTCTAAAGGCAGAGCATTTACAAATACCTAATATGTCAAGCAGAGTCAGCATGGCTTCATGAAAGGGAAATCGTGCACTACAGATTTACTAGAATTCTTTGAGGGGAGAACAAGCAGGACAGATAAAAGGGAAGCAGTGGATTTGGTAAGGTACCATACATGTAAGGCTTTCAATAAGATAAAAACCCATGGTGTTGAGGTAGTATATTAGTGTAGATAAAAGTCTGGCTGACTAATAGAAGACAGAGAATTGGGATAAGAGGGTCATTTTCAGGATGACGACCTACAACCAGTGGAGTGCCACAGGGATCATTGTTGGGCCTTCAAGTTGGCACACTATTTTTCAATATGCCTGGTGTTGGTTCCTGCACTCTCCATTGACACAGGGTTGATCCCCTGGCTTGATGTTCATGGCTGAGTGGGAGAAATGGCAGTCCATGAGGTTACAGATTGCATTTGATTATGATTCTGCTGTTGTTGACAGCTCACAGCACCTTATGGATGCCCATTTTTAGAGTTAGTCGACTTGTTTGAAGTTGATTCCATTTAACATGGCAATAGTGTCCCAAAACACAATGGAGGACATGCTAAACGTGAAGATCTGCCTTCATCTCCATAAGGACTGTACAGTAGTCATTCTTATTACTACTGTCCATCTGCAGCAGGCCTGTACTTAACAGGAAAGATAATTAGGAATACGTGATCAATTGCCAATACAGATTGTCTTGTAAATATATGCAGAAAGTTAAGAGTGATGAGGGTGGTCAGTCTGGATGAGCCTTCTGCTGAATGAGACAGCAGTTTAGTGAGTACGTCTAGGAATTTGCTTCATTCTGGGAATTCAACTGATAAATCATTTCTGTGTCTAATGCTGAGTAATGTCAGGTTCAGACCTCAAGCCTTTAAATAAGCTAAAATAGTTTAAATGTAAAGGAAGCTGGCTGATATAGGTAGTTATCTGTCAAACACCTGAAATCTCTTGCCTAAGTGAAATGTTGATTACGGTAGCAGGAAGCTAAGCTTAAAAAGAAGGTGACTAACATTCCACCTGCTTTACTCCATGAACATATGCATCCATCCAGCTGAACCTTGTTATTGATGTTATAAACAATAGGTTGATGATTGGGCATGCGTGAGTGGGCAGGGCTGTAAGAAGGAAAAACTTAGCAACTGCCACATGAGAGCAACATTTCACACAAGTGGTTACATATATCACTAAAATAAAATCCATAAATGTAAATCAGAATGAAACCTGACAATGTACACTTTTGAAACGACATCAATGATCTGCAGCTCTGACGTTTTTGGAGATTTTCAAGACTGAAGGGCAAGGAGTGAGTGGGAATCCCCCCTAATTTCAATATAATGAATGTGCACCTGCCTGTTGGCAGTGTGTGGGCTAACAGGCAGTCTGCCAAGTTTCGCTTCACAACTTCTGGATGCCTCCCAAGGTCTAAATTGAGCCTGCAGGTTTTAAGGTTAAGATTGTATTCCCTATTGCCAACTTTCTGTTCACTATTTGTGAAGAACTATCTTTATAATAATGCATTTTAGGACAATCTTCAGGCTTTCAGGTGATTTTATGGAGCTCCACGTAGGGAAGGTAAGGGCAGGACTCTGACCTGCAGGACATTCCTCGGGTCAGTATCGAGTGGGCCTGCTCTATCCTGGCTGACAGTCACCGTCAACAGTGTAACCCAGGACAAAGCTTTAAACTTTAAGAAGTTATTCAACAATAACACAAATGTTAATATAGCCCTCTTCACCTTTACAATTCTCTCAATAAAACTTGCCAACACTACTTTCCTTAAGTCAGTGAAACCATTCTGTTAACTAGGCTATTCCCCAGTTCTCATCACTAATCTTATACATCCAAGGTATGCAGATGTACCAATATGCATTATGCAGGCAACTGATATTAACTCTTAATACCACAGTTGGGTTGAGCAACTATCAAGTCCGGTACTATCAAGTTTTGCACTTTGCACTATCACTCTGTTCCACAAGCTCACCAGATCAAACTTCCTGTAGGGATGCCCTTGCTCTGGCTCTTCACTTGTATCTTTCTTTAATTTCTCTCCTATCTCCCCCATTCCCTCTCCAAACTCATCTTGTCCATGAGACTCACTTCCTAGTTTTCAGCCCTATCCTCACTAAACTAATGACCACACAACTTCCCTTCCTGCCTCTCATGTTAGCTGACATTTCTAAAGATATTCTCTCTTCAGATTCTGTCCTTCTCATTCAAATCTGCTGTTCTCATTGTCTCCTTAGAAAACCATCTCCTTGACCCTCTGTACTTCAGCTCCATCTCCAACCTCTCTTGCCTTCCAAGTCCTGATCCTGCTGTTTCCTCCCAGATTCATGCCTGTCTCTTCCAGAATTCTATATCTGAATCCCTCCAATCAAGTTTCTATTTCTTCCACAGTACAATGAAGGCCAATATCAAAGTGACAAATTACATCCTCAGTGACTTTCGCCACGATAAACTTACACCCCTTGTCTTTGACCAGAAATCTCTTCCAACTAAATGTTGGGTATCTAGCCTCACAATGACACTTTTCCTCTCTGCCAATTGGCATGGAGTACAGTCAACGATACCCTGAACATGAAGAAAGACTGCCACTGCTTCAAATTCCCAGCTCCTGTGTGTTTGTTTTGATGTCAATAGCTATCAACAATAGGTGAAGCTGATCTCTTTGGCAGTTTTGATAAACAGAGCTTTGATGATGTATTTAATGTGTCTGTGTCCTTTAGACTGGGAGATGTGGCTTCCATCTCTAATGGCAACAGGTAGGAGTGAAAGAAATTATGGGATGGTTGTCTTTGATGACTATTGGCAAAACAGCAACCCACCCTTAATGCAGCCCAGCAGGCAACTGAGCATGTTGCAGACAATGCAGAGGTCTGACTGCAGCAGCTTGTCTTTTGAAGATCACTTGCCTAAATATAGTGCTCTTCTGTTAGATTCAGCTAACTGACTTTTAGCCTGTACATCCGCTATACGATTTCCTAAGAGTAGTTTCCATTGCCTGCTGTTTTTTTAAAGGACCAGCTAAAAGTTTCTGCATGTGTTTCTGAACCTTCATTAAAAAAAAATGACAATAATTACCCATGATAAGCAGACTATTAAGTTATTTTTGTTTTGGTAAGGAAACAATGCACTTTATTGTTGTTTGTCTCCATTATTGGACAACAATTCCGAAGAAGAGTTCCATCTGTTTTATAATAATTTGCTCCATCATTTAACAGAACCCCTTCATTCGACTGCTCATGGTTTTTAAAAAACTGACAAGGTATGCTCTTAAAGCATCTTTTTCACATGTGAATCAGTTTCTCCATTTACAATTCATTTCCTGTGTTACATGTGCTGATAACCTGAAAAAGGAGATTAACCATGACAGCATGATTAAATCTGTAAACCATTGTTCTACTTACTGTTTTCATGTGGAACTTGCAAATGTCAGAATTTGACAGTGTTCCATAAGGAAAGTTTCCCAGAAACAATCTCAATCAATATTCTGATTACTCATAAACATAAGTTGACATTTGAAAGCTTGAAAATAGTCTCGAAAAATGGAGTCAATTTACACTCAGAATATACAGTGAACCAGATGGTCACCATTCTGAAATATTATCAGCATCCAATGCAAGGAACATATGTAGGGATGCTCAAGAATTAGAGGAGCACAAATATCTCGGAAAGGAGTGAGGCTAGAGGAAGTCACAGAGATAAAGAGATTGAGCACATGGAGGGATATGTAACCAAATGTTAAAATCAGGCCATTGCATATCAGGCCAATGAGCATAAGGTGACCTGGTCTTGGTTGAGTTAGGACACTTGGAGGGAACAGTGTTTGACAGCAGTGTTTTGGATGAGTATATGGTTGTGGAGGCTGCCCAGGAATAGCCAGTTTCAGCTGAGAGGATCACTCATCCATTTACAGAGCTGCTATTAAAGGTTCAGATGGACTTATGGTTGCTGTGGGCTCATCACTCTGCAATTCTCCCACACCCAACCCCAATTTTCGAAATCTGTTTTGGTAAGATGCAGGTGGTTGGCAGGTAGAAATTGCTCTCAGATGGTATAAAATGAAGATTTCTGTGTGGTCAATCAAAGGCCATCAGAACCATCAAGAGCATACAGCACATATTTATCAGGATGCTGGGATAAATATTGATTATCAGAAGGCAAGCTTGGACATCACTATCTATGATTTTAGTGCATGATGGGTTGAAAGCTTACAAAATATGTTAATTTGATTGCACATAAGCAAAATGCACAGGAAGTACATGCTGATTAGGGTCCTCTTTACTAATTTTAGAGGGCCTGTCAGATACAAGTATTTGATGCAAGTAACACATGTGCAGATGGCTATGTTCCAGACTGCCTTTTTAGAGTGGATTGAGTCTGATGACAACGCACAAAAGCTATTGAAATCCTGGTGC
Organism: Hemiscyllium ocellatum; assembly: GCF_020745735.1. Lineage (NCBI taxonomy): Eukaryota > Metazoa > Chordata > Chondrichthyes > Orectolobiformes > Hemiscylliidae > Hemiscyllium > Hemiscyllium ocellatum. Next base: position 72,752,796 of record NC_083408.1, read on the forward strand.
CTGTTGCCAAACCAGTGAGACTTAACAGAAATGCTGAAGGCAGTCGTCAAGAAGTAAAGCTCTATGAATTTATGACTCTATTATTTGTTACCTAAATGTAGGGCTTTGCCTTCTGCAATTTCTAGCTGAAGACTTGATCTGCTCTTTCTCCAATCCTCTTCCAGACTTAACTTGGGTCCAATACATGTCTCCTTGATGGCTGCTCTTCGTCCTCCTTAGGAACAGTACATTTCCCTTGCGGCGACCGGTGTACTGAGCAAACTGGTCATATATTGATAACTCAAGAGGACTAATTTTTACGTGGTCTTCTTGCAGCAATAGCCTTGGTGCTGTAGTTTCTACCCTAGGTGTTACCTCACTGAATCAGTGAAGGACAGGAGGATATTTAATTAAGGTTTTAAGAATTGGATGAATAGGGATAATTTCCTCTGGTTGGGAGTCCATGGGATGTGAATGGTTCCATTCTGGAGTCTGTTCGCAAATCGATTTGTGTGGAACATAATGCAGGAGTTGGTTGTAAATACAAGAAATGTTCATATGTCAGGTCTTTAAAACTATAGCCTTGTATGTTTGTAAGTACGAGCATTCATAAGCTGGATATTTTAAAATCAGGGAACCCTGTAGTCAGCATTAAAGAATCATCAACTTCAAATTGCCATTAGAAAAGTGAAACATGAGGATGAAAAGTTTCTTTCCTTGAGATTATAATCATGAAAATGGTTAAAGCACAAACCATTACGTCATTCTTAAAGAATTACATAGAATATGCAGGTCATGCTTTCAAGGTGACAGGTGGAAAGTTTAAGGGGGATACACACAGTAAGTACTTCACACAGAGGGTAGTGGGCATTTGGAACGCGTTGCCAACAGAGGTGGTAGATGCAGGCACGGTAGATTCATTTAAGATGCATTGGGAGATGCATGGGTAGGTGGGCAGCAGAGGGATACAGATGCTTAGGAATTGACCAACAGGTTTAGGCAGTAGATATGGATCGGCTCAGCATTGGAGGGCCGAAGGGCCTGTTCCTGGGCTGTAAATTTTCTATGTTCTTTCTTTGTTCTTTGTGATGTCTTGGAAAGTCTTGGAAAGAATCAAACTGTTCAGCCTAATTTGGCTATGCCAATCCCAAACCTCTAATGACTCTTCTCCCATCCCTCTTCATCTAAATATCAGCATGATTTTCATGTGTATGTCAAGTTTGCTCTTAAATGCACCCAGACTAATCTCCTCAACTACTTGCCATAGCCAAATACAACATTCTAAGAATTGTCTGGATCAAGAAGCTTCTAAAATAAATTCCCCATTGGATTTGTTAGAGACCATCTTACATTTAGAGTCCCTATTTTTGGTTTTCCCAAGAAGTGAAAATATCCCTACATCTTCCTTTTCAAAGTTCTTCATGATCATCAATCGCAGAAACAGAATCACAAAATTGTTATGTTGCCAAAGGAGGCCATCATGCCCATGTCTGTTCTGTTGCCCAGTGACAATCTTCTGCTTTTTCCCCACAACCCTGCAAACCCATTTCTATCCAATTCATCATCCAATGCTGTCCTGAATATTTGTCTCAGTTGAACATCCCTCCACCACCTTTGCAGGCAGTCCATCTGTACCTGAACAATTTGCTCAAACGATTTTCTCACACCATTGCTTTATTTCCACATTAGTTTGAACCTATGCCCTTTTGGTCATTTTTCATTTACGAGTGAGATCCTCTAGAATTCTATCAGGCTACCCCTGTGGCTTCTCTTTTTCTGGAGGAAAGAGCTACAGTCTGTTCAACCTTTCCCAATTGCTTTCATATTCTAGTTCTGGTATCATCTATGTTTATCTTCATTTCTTTCACCCGTGTCTACATTTAATTTTTATCATATGGAGATCTGAACTATATTCCAAATCTGACCAAATTTCTATATAATTTAACATACATTCACTGCTTTTCAATATTGCCTCTCTTTGTTAACCTTTACTCACTCCCTAGATCCACTTGCCTCTTCACTTTATTCATATTCTTATTAACTCAGAAATGTGGAAAGCAAAATTTGGTACAACACAGGGTTTTGGGTGAGAGCAAGTCATTAGGATTCTCTTTGAATTGCTTTTGGAAAAAAATATCGTTAGTTAAGGAATGCAACCCAAGGACAGGAATGGTTCTTATCAATTGTGTATGAATTATAAAAGGTTATTTACTTTATAAGTACCATTTGACCTATATTTTTGTTCAAAATCTCTTTGCGCTTGCACACTAGAATTTATAAATCTTTGATGCTCAGTTTCAGAAACACCTTGTAATTAAAATAAATTTTAGATTCTATTTTCAGGATTAAAGTATGTTTTAACTGCACAAGCAAAGATACAGGGCAAAACAAAACTGAAATGAGTTCAGCCAGAAAAAAAACACTCACTCAATTGATGGGTTAAAAAATCTGTGGTTTACCACCAAATGCTGTACTGATTAAGATTTGGGATCTATACACGTAAGAACTTTAGTGCCATCCAAACCTACTTTGCATTCCCTAAATTTTTGAATTCCAAATGATTTCCTTGTAGATTTGCTGATTAGCATAAACCTAGACTATACTCATCCATACTTTTCCCCTTTAAATTGTCCAAAATTAGGGTGGGGAAGTGTACGGTGCAGTCATTGTTATAAAATTGTGAACTTCCTGGAAATTGGATGCTGTTTTTCTCAAATCACACCTGAAGTTATACCAAGGCTTTGTGCATCTTGTACAGCTTCCCAACAACTTCATTGACCATATTGCTAACTGTCTTGAACTTTTACACCATTCTGTAGCTTTTGGTTGGGCATCAGGCCAAATACTTTGTGAAGCCTATGAAAGCCAAGAGCAGTGTGGGGGTGGGGACAGAGAGAACATACTACTCATGAATAGAATGTTTTCCCTGTAATTCAAAGTCCAAAATATGGGTGTGCTTTTTTTTTAACAGGGGGAGCATGCCATCAAAGATTTACAGTAAGCATTCACAAGTTTCCAAAAACATTCCAAGAAAAGAAAATATTCCTGAAAGCTATATTTCAGTTCAGTTCTTTAAACGTGGATCTGTTCATGCATGCAAGGTTGTTAAAGGGGCTCCTCCCTACCCCAGCTTGCCTGGCTGTAGTTCAACAAAGCAACAAATTAAATCCATGCATCTTTTGATTTTACTGAGCTAGAGGTTTTCTGATATGTTCCATGTGTCTTCGTAATATATTTTTAATGAGCCGTTTAAAGTCATCAGAATGACTTTTGTACAATCTTGAAAGGTTCTTTAGTTGGAAATTTACTTTAAAACTCTTTGAAAAACATTAAAGAAAATGTGAAATATCAAAGGAGTGAAATTGGTTTAAAATGGGCGATTGCATTTCAACAGATCATACTCAGCATGATTTTCTTGAGTGAGGGGCTGAGCGGAGACTGCAGAGTGGAAGACAAAATTAAGGGCAGAGTAACCATAGGCTGCTCTTTCTACAATAGCTGGTTTGCAGAGCAGTTATCAGCAAAGTTCTGGGAGGCTTCCTGTTCCAACTGCCCTCTTGGTCATGTGTAGGCTAACTTAACTGAAGAAAAAATCAAAACAAATGAGTTTTTCCCTTGCCACTTCTGACCATTCAGCTATTAACAGCTGCAAAAACAGACCAGCTAAAACCACTGATTCCTTCCTTACTGCTGTTAAATATATTGCATGGAAACTGAGTTTGGAAAATGGGAGGATAGACCACGAATACTGTCGAGGTGTACTCACACACTAAAACTTTCTTTTACAGCATTTTGCAGTTTTAGTTCCAAAGTTATGACGAAAGTTTGAAAGAATTTTTCATTGATTCAACTATCCTTTGGGATGTATGTCAAAATCCATTCCTGATGTGGTTCTTTCTGTACAATCTTTCAGGGTCCTATAGGGAAGTGGCTTAACATTCTCAACTCATTCCTAATGCATACAAGGTTACAGCACAAAACTGGGCGCCTCCTAGCAGAGCGCTTTAGGGAACATCTCCGGGACACCCGCACCAATCAACCACACCGCCCCGTAGCCCAACATTTCAACTCCCCCTCCCACTCTGCCGAGGACATGAGGTCCTGGGCCTCCTTCACCGCCGCTCCCTCACCACCAGACGCCTGGAGGAAGAACGCCTCATCTTCCTCCTTGGATCCCCCAGGGCATCAATGTGGACTTCAACAGTTTCCTCATTTCCCTTTCCCCCATCTCACCCTAGTTCCAAATTGTCCCCATGACTTGTCCGGATTTGTCCTACCTGCCTACCTCCTTTTCCACCTATCCACTCTACGTCGAATTCTCTATTCCTGAGATGCTGCCTGGCCTGCTGTGCTTTGACCAGCAACACATTTGCAGCTGTGATCTCCAGCATCTGCAGACCTCTCCTCCCTGACCTATCACCTTCATCCCCTCCCCCACTCACCCATTGTACTCTATGCTACTTTCTCCCCACCCCCACCTCCTCTAGCTTATCTCTCCACGCTTCTGGCTCACTGCCTTTATTCCCGATGAAGGGTTTTTGCCTGAAATGTCGATTTCACTGCACATTGGATGCTGCCTGAACCGTTGTGCTCTTCCAGCACCACTAATCCAGAATCTGGTTTCCAGCATTTGCAGTCATTGTTTTTACCTTACAACACAAAACTTGTCCATAATTTCACATTAAATAACAAGATGGTTTGCATTATAGGTGGAAAATCACACTGAAACATAATAGGACATTGTTCTTTGTTGGGTGTTAATGCACATTGTTAAAACATGTTAAAACAGGCTTAAATGGTGCTGTGAAGCTAGGTTGCATCAAATCTGACAATACACTGCTACCAACAAAGGATACAAAATGTGGAACCTCTTCAATACAGTGGTGCTGCCATCCTTCATCTTGACAAGCAAGAAAATGGTAATTTTATATTGTGAGCTATTGCTTGAGATGGGACACAGTGGTCTTAATTTTCAATACCTCATTGAAAACCAAATGTCTGGAAGATGTCACAGATTCTGATACTGCTAAAATGCAACAGGATTTTTAAAGGGAAGGCTGGGGGTTGCTGGCAACCCATGCTCTGTTTAACAGCTCACTCGGACTTTGAAGGAGCAGTTTGACCTTTCAATCTGAAGGCATGGAGGAAGTGGAGGGTCTGGGAAATGTTAGGGTGCAGCTGTTGACAAGTCAGCTCCTGAGTGCTGAGGGATGTATTGTTCAACTAATATAAAAAATGGAGATTTAATCTCAGCTGCTCCAGCAATGGCACAGAGTTTCCACCAGCGTGGCTGAGAGGCTTATATTTGTGAACTTGTGAGAAGACAGACTCTTTAGAAGGACAAAAGGCTGCTTGAGCAGCAGAGGTTAGCAGAGAAAGCATATTGAACAAATTATCCATTATCTGAGAAAGATGAGATGGGAGCAGGTGATTCTGACGGTGAGTAGAGTTGATGCATGCTTCTGGCCTAAAGCAGGACAAAACAGGACAGTGACAGAGGACAAGCCTAGAGTCATAGAGGAGCACATGGACTGCTTGCAGTCCTCCATTATCTGCACAGGGTTTCACAATGGTCTGAGATCTCTGACTTTCGGGATCTCATCTATCTCGATTTTCCTTGTGAAGACTCCCCTTGTTTGTAATATTTGAGAATCTCTGCCTCGTGGAACATTTGTCTTCCATCCTCTGAGGGAGGGGAATGCCCACTGTGTCACCTGCTTCCATCTGTGAGGCGCAGTATACCCACTGTACCCTGTTCTAAACTTCATTTAGCCAACGTGAGTGCGCCTTCACGGGTGAAAGGTGCAAAGGAAAATATTCAGCACCAAGGAGGCTTGGAACGACTGGGTTTTGAAATCCTGCTTCCATGTTGTGACTGACCCTGTGGGAAACACAAAAAAAGCAGTGAAGGGAATTCAGGCAATTCAGCAGGTGCCTGAGCATTTCTAACCTCATAGAAGACAGCTGCCAAAGAACCACAATATGCATTGAACAGGAGTTTCCTTCACACATAGACTGATCTAGCAAACAAATATGCTCTTGATGACCTCCCTTTGTGACAACCTCCAGCATTGTCTCCTCCATTGGCACTCAGTATGTGGAGCTGCTGTACTTCACTCACATTTTGAGACACCTCAATAGAATTAATTTTTCTCTCCTCTTATAACAACAATGTATAACCCTACCAACTTTTTAATGTGGTGAAAAGTCCCAAGTGCTTCACAGGAACATTATAAAATAATGTACGACAGTGACCTGTATAAGCAAGTTTTAGATTCAATGACCAATAGCTTGGTCAAAGCGATAGATTTTATGGTTTGTCTTAACATAGAGACATAGAAAATTGAAGCAGCCTGAGGCCTTTCGCCCCTTCGAGCCTGCTCCACAATTCAATATGATCATGGCTGATCATCTAACTCATATCCAGTTCCCGCTTCCACCCCATTACTTTTGTTCTCTGTGGTCTAAGAACTATGTCTAATTTCTACTTGATTTGATTCAACATTTTGTCGTCAACCACTTTCTGTGGCAGAGAATTCCACAGGCTGATCACTGTCTGGGTGAAGGAATTTCTGCTAGTTTTAGTCCGAAATGCTTTACCCCATATGCTGAGAATGTGTTCCTTGTTTCTGGACTCCCTGGTCATTGGGAACATCTTGCATTTACCCTGTCGAGTCCTGTTAGAATTTTGTAGGTTTCTATGAAATTAGATTCTTCTAAATCCAGTGAATATATTCCTAACTGATCCAGTCTCTCTATATATTTCAGGCCTGCCATCCCAGGAATCAGTCTGGTAAACCTTCATTGCACTCCCCCCAAAACCTAGAACATCCTTTCTCAGCTAAGGAGACCACAACTGTACACAATAATCCAAGCATGGTCTCACTAAGGCACTGTACAATTGCAGCAATTCATCCCTGCTCCTGCACTCCAGTCTCTATGGAGATCAATATATCATTTTCTTCTTCACCATCATTTGCAACAGCCTGCTTACCCTCAGTGATCAGTATATAAGGATAATAATCTGCCCTCCTGTTGTTGCTACCAGAGTAAATAACCTCACATTTATCCATATTATACTTCACCTGTTATGTATTCACACTCACTGAACTTGTCCAAACCATACTGAAACATTGTCCTCACAGTTCACTCTCGCACTCAGGAGGCAAGTGAAGTTGAGAGGTTTAGGGAGAGAATTTCAGAGCTTACTGCCATGACAACTGAGGGCATGACAATAAAAAATGGGAATGCATAAAAGACCAGCATTAGAGGGGTACAGGTATCTCAAATGGTTGTGGGCTGGAGAGAATTACTAGGACAGAGAAAGTCATGACCATGGGAATTTTAAAACAAGGTTGAAATGTTACTTCAAGATCGGGAGCAAATATAGATCAGCGAGCACAGGGATGATAAGGGAACAGGACTTGTTGCTCACTGAGAGAAGGGCAGCAGAGATTTAGATAATTTCAAATAAACAGAAGACAGAGTGTGGGAGACCAGCCAGAGATGTATTGGAATAGTCAAGGTTAGAGGAAATAGAGAAATGATTAAGTGCTTTAGCAGCAGTTGAGCTGAGGCAGGGTTGAAGCCAGCAATCTTAGGGAGGTGGAAATAGGCAATCTTAGTGATGGCAAGAACAGGAAGTTGCTTGCTCGTCTCAGGATGAAATGTGTCACCAAATTTGAGAGCAGACTTGGGTCTCCTTCTCCAATCAATGAGATCATGGCTGATGGGATTGGAGCTTTAATTCTGGTTTTCTGCTTGATGCCTTCGACCCCAGACTCCTTAATATGTTCTGTTCCATTTCCTTTCTCCAGAAGAAACTATAATTGCATCTGACTTCAATTAATTTGGTACAAAGAGAATGGAGAGACAGTATAAAATAAAGGGTGTACAGAAACAGACATATATAACATGCAGAGAGAGCTCTTAATCAAACATGTAGTATTCTAGGCTTTGTTGATAGGGACAAGAGCAGGGAGATTATGTTGAATTTATATAGGAGACTGGTTGTTGCTACATTATATGGTTTGAAGACTGAGACCTAATGGAATAATGGGATAGGTGATAGATAAATTAATTTAAAGTTAATTGGTTGTATACATTTGAGAAGCTAGTGATCAGTGGGGTATGAGTTTAATGCTGTTTGCTTAGCTGAGATAAAGCTCCCACTAAAAGTGTGGACTTGTATTCAGGTCAAAAACATTTATGTTCTCCTATGCGACTGGTTAGACCTCAGCTGGACTATTGCACACAGGTTTAGGCACCACATTATAGGAACAACATGAATGCATTGGAGAGCCGGTAGAAGGGGCTTACAAGAATGGTTTCAGGGATGAAACGCATCGGTTATGAGGAAAAAATGGAGAAGCTGGGACTGTTTTCCCTAGGGAGGAGAAGACTAAAAGGAGATTTAATAGATTTCAAAACCAAGAGAGATCTGGTCAGAGCAGATAGGGACGTAGCTTGTAAAAGGATCAAGAACCTAAGGGTACAGTTTTAAAATATTTAGAAAAAGAAGCAAAAGCAAAATGAGGTCAGCTTTCTTTCACACAGCAAGTAGTTAGGATATGAAATACACTGCCTGGGAGTGTGGTGGAGACAAATTGAATTGAAGCATTCAACAAGGCATTAGGAGTTTTTGAATCGAAACATTGTGCATGGTTACTGGAAAGGCAGGAGAATGATACTACGTTAAGATGCTGAGAGGGCTGATTTAGATATAATGGGCAGAATGGCCTCCTTCTGAAGTGTAACAATTATGTAATCTTACTGAAATATAAGGTTGAGATAGCTTGACAGGGTAGATGCTGAGTAATCCAGAACCACAAGGTGAGGGGACAGCAATGCGCACGGAAGTGGTGATACTTTCGAGAGACTTTTGCTATTCAATAAGAGGATGGGGATGCAGAACGGTATATCCAAAGTCAATGAAGGGTCTTAAACAATTTCAAACATTCTGTCAGCTTGTCTGCATAGGCAACCAAAGTCCCTTGGAAACCTTGTTCCATGGAAATGACATTGTGGAGCCCACACATTAATCTGTTTCATGTAACTGCACATACCACTGACTCTACAGCAAGTTTTAACTGGCTCAATTCCTCTCAATGATATTCCAAAATTAGCACTGAAATGGAAGGGATGCAGATGGAAGAAGTGTCTCATTCTTTGGCGTAAGGGCAGAAATGAATTTGAATGTGATTTTCTGGCATTGCAAACCCAGTCTGATGGATTCTTGGAACCAAAAATTAATAGAATTCTCGGGCTTTTCTTTCCAAATCAGTATTTTCTAAATTTCCTCCAGTTTTTAAAAATGTTTGTTAATCTTTCTGGCCTGATGCCTATGAAAAGGGCATGGGGGGAGGGGGAGTGGTCCGGCTGCTATTATTGTTCGCATATTTATCAACCAGGAGGAACTCAAGAGTAACTCCCTTCTAATTTTGCCTCCATATTGGAATTGGAGATGCTGCACCTTCTGTGAGTAGCAATACACTGGGAATTTAGTAAAGCCAATCTAAAGCCTGCTAATGCTTTTTATAGAGTAACCATGGGCTGAATTTTACCAGATATCCATTAAATGCCAATTTTAACAGGTTTCATGGAGGGGTTCTTGTCTAGCAAGCTTTCTCACACTCTCTTCCCAAATTCACTTCATTGTCTGTGTGACACACTGCTACGATGTCCATATTCTAATCTATTTCTCTTCTCTCTCTAAGTGGAAGTGCAAGCACTCCTGGGGTGTCCTGCTATTCATGGCACCAGTGTAATATTTAAAATGCAATTCTCCAAAGCAGGACAAGTGTTGGCCATCTGGAGCTGTCCTGCATCGAATTGCCCTGGAGACGTCAGATAAAGGAAAATTGATCCCTTGCTTAGCAGTCGGGAACCTGGATGTTCTGGTGGATGAGGTGGTAAGCAAGACGGCCCCAGGACCAGCAGAAGAGACCACACACCAGACCCTGCCTGCCTCATCTGAGATTGCCATGCAGGCCAGTCCTGTTTACATGGTCCAAAGGAATGCCCAACGGTGAAGGTCAATGACTTCCTCCACTCCATCTAGATAAATGCCACACTCTTCCCTCTGCTACTTCACATTCACTCTATCTCTGTCACTGCAAGGTTCATGCTCTACCACTTACTATATCTCACCTCAACCTCCCACACCACATGTCTGCTGCAATGCCTGCTCACTCACTCAGAGCACCGCGACACCTTGCTCCAACTTGCACCAGCACCACCAGCTGTGCTAGTCATTTCCATCTCACTCAATCCCTCTCTTTGTCTCACTTCAAGAGAAAAACGGCTTTCAAAAGAGCACAGAGAACCAGGGCAGGTGGTGGTGTGCCCAGCATTTAGCTCTCACCCTCACAAGGAGAGAATCATGGCCATCACCACTGAGTACCACAACCCTTCAAGTGGTGACCCTGAAACCTCCATGTCCTAGCAGCATGAAAGATGCATTGTTCATTGCTGCATTCCTCTCTTCATTACCACCACTGTGAAGGTACTTTTATCATGCCCTTGCCTTTCGTGGTATATTCTCTCATTTGCCTCCTGCAGGTAGTAATAAATCTGCATGGTCTTGACAGCCCTGTAACAGAACCCTTCCTTCACCTCTGAGGACAAGGTTCACTCAGAGGGAATACCAATAAGGCTGCCCCCTACATCCATCACTTGCTGAGGTACTGACACCTCAGAGGATATTTTAGATGGTGCTAACTTTCAGTGACCTGCCTTTGCATTACGCATAAGGCCATAAGACATAGGAGCAGAAATTAGGCCATTCAGCCCATTGAGTCTGCTCTGCCATTCAAACATGGCTGATAAATTTCTCATGCCCATTCTCCTGCTTTCTCCCTGTAATCCTTGATTCCCTTAATAATCAACAACCTATCCAACTCAGTCTTAAATATACTCAATGACCTGGCCTCCACAGCCTTCTGTGGCAGTGAATTCCATAGATTCTCCACTCTCTGGCTGAAGAAGTTTCTCCTTATCTTCGTTCTAAAAAGTCTTCCCTTTACTCTAAGGTTGTGCCCTTGGGTCCTAGTCTCTCCTACTAATAGAAACAGCTTTCCAACATCTACTCTGTCCAAGCCATTCATATTCTGTAAGTTTCAATTAGATCCCGCTTTTCCTAATCACCTCCATTGAATATAGACCCGGAGTCCTCAAAAGTTCTTTGTGTGTTAAGCTTTTCATTCCTGGGACCATTCTCATGAACCTCCTCTCAACACGCTCTCGGGCTCAAAACTGCACGCAATTCTCTAATGAGGTCTACCCAGAGCCTGATAGAGCTTCAGACATACATCCCTGCTTTCATATTCAAGTCCTCTCAAAATAAAAGCCATCAAAGCATTTGCCTTCCTAACTACTGACTCAACCTGCAAGTTTACCTTGAGAAAATCCTGGACTAGAATTTGTAACTCTCTTTGCACTTCAGACTTCTGAATTTTCTCCCCATTTAGAAAATAGTCCATGCCTCTATTCATACTACCCAAGTACATGGTGTCACACTTTCCCACATTGTACTCCATCTGCCACTTCTTTACCCACTCTCCTAACTTGTCCAAATCTTCCTGCAGCCTCCCTGACTCCTCAATGCTACCTGTCCCTCCACCTACCTTTGTATCATCTGTAAATTTAGCCAGAACACTCTCAGTTCCTTCATCTAGATTGTTAATGTATAAAGTGAAAAGTTCTGGTCCAACATATAGCCTTGCAAAACACCACTTGTCACTGGCTACCATCCTGAGAAAGACCCTTTTATCCCCATTCTCTGCTTTCTGTCAGTTAGCCAAGCTTCTATCCATGCCAGCACCTTGCCTCTAACACCACGGATGCTTATCTTGCTCAGGAGCCTCCAGTGCAGCAACTTGTCAAAGGCCTTCTTGAAGTTCAGGTAGATAACATCCATTGGTTCTCCCTGGTCTAACCTGCTCATTACTTCCTCAATGAATTCTAGCAGATTTTTTCAGACATGATCTTTCACTGATGAAACCAGGCTGACTTTGCCCTATTTTACCATACACTTCTAAGTATTCAGATATCTCATTCTTCGTAATGGACTCCAGGATCTTACCCACGACCGAGGTTAGGTTAATTGGTCTATAAACTTTTGTCTTTTGCCTTACTCCCTTTATAATCAGGGTGTCATGTTTGCGATTTTCCAGTCCTTTGGCACCCTCCTTGAATTTATCAATTCCTTTGTTATCCCCTGTATCCTGTCTCCAAACCCAACAACTGAGGTGGCCAGCTTTCCCCTCACTGCAGTAGCCCCTGAAACAAAATGCACTCTCAGGACTGGCCATGGCCCTTGACCTACCTGGATGGACAGTCGTCATTGATGATCAACCCAGACCCTTGACAAGTCTGAATGCAGCTCCCCAGCTGACTTCCCATGTGACTGGGTGCACTGGACTCACAGGTCTGACCATTGCCCGCACCTCAGACCAAAGAGATGCAGACCCCCAACCCTGATTATGCCGCCCACTCAACTGAGCTTCCAGGCCTCCTGACTGAAGGGTGCATTCCTTGAGTTGATGGAGGATTATTCCCCTCAGACTTTGCAATATGACCATTTGATGGAAGTACATTCAGTGTATTACCACAGTCACATAGTGCAGGTGTGAGATTGACACCACAAAGCAACATGTCCACCCCTTTGACTGACGACTACTGGCAACCATTACAAATTGCCATGATTTGTATCCATACTAAAAGGTGGGTCAAGACAGATATTGTAAGTATCCAAGCAGGTGCATCATATGTGAGTGCTGAGAGAGCAAAAAAGGATTCCTCAGATACTCGAGGAGGTTGAACAGTTCATTAACTTCATGAACACCTTCCACTCTGACCTCAAGTTCACATGGACCATTTCCAACACCTCCCCCCCCCTTCCTGGAACTCTCGTCTCCATTTCCGGCGACCAACTCAACATGGACATCTACTTCAAACCTACTGACTCCCACAGCTACTTGGAATACACCTCCTCCCACCCACCTCCTGTAAAAATGCTATCCCATAATCCCAATTCCTCCCCCTCCCCCGTATGTACTCCCAGCAGGAGCAATTCCACTCCAGAACATGCCAGATGGCCTCCTATTTCAAGGACCTCAATTTCCCCTCCAATGTGGTCAACAATGCCCTCCAGTGCATCTCCTTCACTTCCTGCAACTCTGCCCTTGAATCCCACCCATCCAACCACAACAAGGACCGAACCCCCCGGTCCTCACCTTCCATTCCACCAATCTCTGGATACAGTGCCTCATCTTCCGCCATTTCTACCACCTACAGTCACACCCCATACCAAAGACATATTTCCCTCCCCATCCACAGAGACCATTCCTTCTGCGACTTCCTCGTTAGGTCCACGCACCGCACCAACCCACCCTCCACTCCAGAGCACCATCCCCTGCTACTGTGAGAAGTGTAAAACCTGCCGCTTCAACTCTGTCCAAGGTCCCAAAAGATCACTCCACATCCAGCAGAGATGTTCCTGCACATCCAAACACCTCATCTACTGTGTCCATTACTCTCAATGTGCTCTGCTCCACATCGGGGAGACAGGATGCCAACTCGCGGAATGTTTCAGAGAACATCTCTGGGACACGCGCACTAAACAACCCCACTGCCCTGTGGCTGACTCCTTGAACTCTCCCTTATGCAAGTCCTGGGCCTCCTTCATAGACAAATCCTAGCCAGCTGACACCTGGAGGAAGAACACCTCATCTTCTGTCTTGGGACCCTTCAACCACACGGCATCAAAGTTAAATTCACCAGTTTCCTCATCTTCCTCCCCCCCATCCCAGATCCAATCCGCCAACTTGGCACTACCCTCTTGAACTGTCCTACCTGTCCATCTTCCTTCCCACCTCTCTGCTCCACCCTCCGCTCCAACCTATCACCATCATCTCCCAACTGCATCGAGCTATTGCCTTCCGAGCTACCCTCCCCCAGCCCCAGTCTCCCCTTCTACATATCTCTGAGTCCCCTTCCCCCACCCCTCCCACATTTCTGATGAAGAGCTTATGCCCGAAACGTTGATTCTCCCATTCCTCGGATGCTGCACGACCTGTTGATCTTTTCCAGTACCATACTTTTCGACTCTGATCTCCAGCATCAGCAGTCCTCACTTTCTCCTTCCTCAGATACAGCCAAGTCGAACCCATGAGTTGGATATCTTTCTCTGCGTATAGTGTCCTTGCTGCAGAATTCCAATGGAAGTTGTTGTTGAGCTCCAAATTGCAACATTGAAATGCAAAACTGTTTTACAAGTGGATCAGAGATGTGCCAATGTTTGTGGATGGGAGATGGTATGGGGCAGTCACTGTCCTCAGATATGAGTAACTGCTATCCAATCTGGAGAACTGAGGAGCAAGAGGTGAGCTGGAGTTACAGTTCTGACTTCCATGTCAGGAATTGTCACTGTCTAGTTTCTATTGGGCAGATGGAAGATTGGGAAACTGCATATCAATGAGGTGAGAAATAATAGGAATGAGATGTCAATGCAAGCTAATATATGAAAATAGGCCTTCATTTCTCACTAGCAAGAATCTCATCTTGCTATTCAACACTTGGTGATGTACATATTGAGAGGCTCCTCTCTGCCCACCTTATACAATGTTCCTACTTTTCTCACCAATGTCTAAGTCTTTCAGTGCCTGGGAACATTCTAAACCATTTGTGTGAACTAACAAAAAGAGTGCACCCATTAAATTATGCTTAAAAGACAAAAAATAGAATGTTCTTCACCTTGATCTCCAGTAGCTGCACAAGTATTTCCCCTGGATTCTCAGGCAGAACAATCAGATATGCTGACCTTCGTTGCCTTGCTTCAGGAAACTTGACTGAGAACTTGACAAAGCCTGCTGCTCAGATAATTGCCAAGTCAAAAGGCAAAATCATGAGGAAAAAATAATTATCCATTTCATAAATCTGATTCAATTTTATATAATTAGACACTGAGGCTAAAAAGACAGTGAACACGAATCAGACAAAACAGGTTTTCTGAATAACATAGGTCAAAACCCAAGGTTGCAGAAAAGTGTTTGCTACAGACTTTTGAAAATTAACTCCTGTTTTTATCTTCTTCTTTGATTCTGAATTTAAGAATAAAACATATACATCCCTACAGCGACTGAACTATATCTAGTTTAAGATGAAATAACAAGAAGATTGCTATAATCACTAGTTTCAAGAAAGCTATCAGGAATGGAAATTATGTATTTGGTCTTAAAAACTTGTAGAAGGTTTTGGTAAGTTGAAGTTTTATACATGAAATATAATTTCAGTTACATTATTTCTGGTGGAAGCATTTTACATCTGTACCTTTTTCTCATCTCTGGGACTCCCCCTGTTAGATGAACAGCTTATCTTGCCTCAGGCCCCTGTAACGCTAATTTGTAACTTACTATCTGGTGAAGTATGCAAGTGTCTAGACTCTACTTGGCACCTTTCCCAATGGCATCATATCCCAGCCAAGTGGGAGGAGAAAATAAAAGAAGGGAATTAACCTTGAGAAATTCATGAAGGCTCCTAACTGTGAAATATAGAGCCAGTGGTGAAGATCAGTGAGGATCATATTGTACCTTCATAATGTGGAAAGTGGAGAGTACCAGGCATCAATCTCTGTAAATATGTTGCAGCTTCATGAAATTCAAGTACATTGTCAATGCATGTAAGTTAACATTTGATCTGCTCTTCAATAGATACTAAAAGTGCAGGTATAACAATTGCAGTGGATTGAGATGACTTTTTGCAAATGGTCACGTCCCCATCAACTTCCTCAGATTTGGGTCTTCTCCTTCTGCCACTCTCAGAACTGAAAACATGCACTTTTTTCTAATGGGTGCAGTTCTACAAGGAGCTACACCTAATCCTGTCTCCATGTCTTCTCATGCTGGCAACAGACAATGTAAATCTACAATTATAAAGCTCTGAAGTGGTATTTCTTATGTAACTAACATGGTAGGCGAGATTGAATACAATAATTAGACTATGACCTCAGTAAAAAAAATCCACTCAGAAACAAGTTTTGATCCAGTGGATATAGGACAGGGGTTAGTTCAAATCCAGCTCAAAATGGCTTTAAGAATCTCCTTTGTTCAGACATATAAGTGCCACAAGTGAAATGTATTTGAGCAGTCTCTCCAGCTGCATTTGCCATTTCTGGACAAAAAGGGGAAGTCTTCTATTCCTTCCTTACTGTTAGCTTTATCAACTGGATAAGCTTAACAATTCACCAAAATAAAATGCTATGTTTAATGCTGATTCAGTTGACATAATCAGTTTAGCAAAAAGACATACGATAAAGTGAACAGAGACCATCATTTTAATTATTAATCAAGAATATATTTCTTAGCTGCAATGTCTATGAATCCCCATGTTCAGGACATATTTGTGGGGAATATGTTCGACCATCATCTTCTATATTTTTCTCCTAAATTACCAGCCACTTGAAGAAGCAGTTTGCATTTTGATTGGTGAATAGAAGAAGATAGGTTGTTAGCAACTAATATCTCAAGTACAATGTAAGACAATGCACTTGAATTATTCTTCCAGGCTTCTTTGGGCCCACCAGCATCCTGAACATCCTGTTATAAATTGATTCAAGGAGGCTTGGTCCACCTCTTTGACCCACATTTCTCAATGTCGACAGAAAGATATCCTTGAATATTAGTGCTCATTTTGGAGATTCACTCGGGTTTACAGTTTCATTAAATTCTGCTCAACATTTTCAACACCCTCCTAATAACAGAATAGAGAGTCTGGTGAATCAGGCTTCACAGAAGGTATTTCTTCCTTACATGCTCATATTCATATATTCATTTGGATCAGAAAGACCTTTCTGACCAACACTCTGTCAGAAGCCTATGATTCCAACAATGCCCAAACCTTGTGCAAGGAAGCATTGATGGAATGCATATATCACTCAAATTCTCCATATGAAATTATGCTCTATTTTATGAACAGGAAATATTTCCATATGATTAATGTCCAGTTAATAATATGGTGCCTGTATTATTATTGTTTCCAACCTAAGTTATTCAGGGAGATACTGACATGCTTTCATAACATGGCAATTTAACACACCAGCCGAAAAGAGCAACAGATATTATGTTGTTAAGGTTCCCTTGCAGCTTTTACACACAGAAAGGACAAGTGATATAAGGCCAATAGACTACAAGGGATGAACTCAGATTTCTCCAGTTTCTTCATCCCCCTCCCCCCCCACCCCACCCTCCACCTTGTCTCAGTCCCAACCCTTGAACTCAGCACCACCTTCCTAACCTGCAATCTTCTTCGTGACCTCTCTGCTCCCACCCCCACTCTGGCCTATCACCCTCACCTTAACCTCCTTCCACCTATTGCATTTCCAACGCCCCTCCCCCAAGTCCTTCCTCCCTACATTTTATCTTAGCCTGCTTGGCACACTCTCCTCATTCCTGAAGAAGGGCTCATGCCCGAAACGTTGATTTTCCTGCTCCTTGGATGCTGCCTGACCTGCTGAGCTTTTCTAGCAACACATTTTCAGACTACAAGAATGCCAGTGAACAACTAACCTGCCATATAAACCACTAACAGTCCTAGAACAGGTCATAAACTGGGTATCCTATCGTGAATGATGTATCTCTCAAAGCCTCTGAATGTTCACTTACTGGGCTGGTACAACACAACATGCTCAACATAATGCTGCACTAAGCAGCTCATTACATTGCTTGCCCATCCTCCACCTTAACCAATCTCCTTCCACCATTGAGAACATGGTTATGGTGCGTACTGTCTACACAATACCGTGCAGCAATTTGCTAAGATTTTTTCAATAACACCTCTCGGCTGTGACCTCTAGCACCTAAAAGGACAAAGGCAATAACATATGAGTGCGCATCCACATGCAAGTTCTCTCCAAGTCTTACACTACTCCTCAGTCTCTACTTAATTATCGTTGTTAAATCAAGACCTTGCAACTCCCTACTTAACAGCTTTGTAGGAGAATTGGTGATACAGAAACTGATGTGAATCAAGAAGCATCACTATGACCTGCTCAAGACCAATTATCAAGGCTCAAAAGAATCATTACAGCTTACTGTATTTGCATACAACAATGAATAATTGGAAGACAATGATGATGATGAGAATGTGGAAGGACTTCACGCTTCACAGCGTAAAGAAGGTACACGGGAATGGGAGGAGAGGGGTCAAAGTCACCTGCAGTCACAGGCAAGAGGTTCAATTAACAACTGGTTGCTTTGTGCTATGTCCCTCACCAGATCTACCTTTAACAGACATGCTCATGCTGTCCTCACTGTATCATGGTATGTGACCTAATGGCGAAAAGCTCTCAGGGGAGGTGATGATACTGTGGTATTATCCTGGGGCCCCAGGTTTGAATCCTGAAATGCAAAATTTGAATTTAATTTTTAAAAACACCTTTGGAATTAAGAATTTACTGATTAAAGCATTGATGATTATTGGAAAACCCATCTTTCTCATTAATGTCCTTCAGGAAAGGAAATCTGCTACCTACACTTGGCCTTGCCTACGTGCTATTCCAGACCCACCGCGATATTGACTCTCAACTGTCGTCTGAAATGCCTACAAAAGCTATTCAATTCAAGGGCAGCCAGGGATAAGCAATAAACAGGAATGGACAATGCCCATGTCCCATGAGTGGATTAACAAAATACTCCATCTTACTGAATTCTTTTGCAGCAAGACATATTGAAAGGGAGCTACAGTATAGCAGAATTGCTGGGCTTGAGCTTAAACATGCAAGTGCCTGTGAGTATAATATAAATACATAAATACCAGGAACTGTATGTGAATCCTTCATGGCTGTATGACCTATTCTCATATTTATATTATGGAAACTACTACGAGTACCACATCATGACAGTTGCAGCTCATCAACTATCATATCCTGTTACATCAGTTGCTTCAATAAGCTTCAAGGACCAATAGTCCTTTCAAACATGCATTTGCTTCCCAAATGATTTCAAAGCCACTCACTGATCTAAGCTTCTCGCAAGTTCCTTGAGTGACAGAAGTCTCTATTCCCTCAGCCATCCGTTCATCCCCCAAAACGTATACTAAAAAATAAATAAAAAATAGCACAAATCAAAATACCAAGAGACAGAGAAACTCAGAGGATCATAGTCATAGAGTCATACAGCATAGAAACAGACCCTTCAGTCCGAATCATCCGTGCACTGGTAGCATCAGTGGAGATCCCCTGAAAACCTGCCAGTTCTTGTGTTTGAACCATCTTTAAATGCCTGCTGGGCACCAAGAGGAGCATTAGCATTCTGAAGTTCCTCTGTTTAGTCAAAGACAGATTGTGAACATGTTGGAGAAGAGGAAGATGGCATCTCAACCTCTGACAGAGACCTGGAGGTGTAGGTGAAGGAGACAGAATAGAGGGAAACCATCCTCTTCCAGGAAGACTGCCAGAAGAGGCCACACTGCTAGACCCTGGCAACCTTTTCTGAAGTTGCCACTTGCATCAGTTCCATCTCCACCAGCCACAAGAAGATCAATGAACTTCTCTACCACGTCAGGTAAGAGCCACACAATTCTCCCTCACAGTCTCTCTACCTCTGCTGTTGCTCCCATTTCCCATCAATGTTCGTATTCGGTTATCCTCACTACTGCTGACAACATCTCTGTCACTTGCTCTCACTCCCCAACAATCTCCTACACTACTAACCCTGGGTGGCCTTTGTGCTGCCTCCTTCCTACCTCAGGACACCTGACCACCTTTCATCCACCTTACCAGTACTAACAGCGATGCCACTAACTTTCAGCTCATTCAATCTTTTGCCTTCAGCCCATCGAGAGCAACGAGAGCCCATATGATTGAAGGGGATATTAAGTTTCTTGGTCCGTTCAAAGAGAGACTCCTTGCCTTTGCAGGAAGAGATCACGATAGCTCCTGACAGGATGCTGAAACATCCATGTCCCGCTAACCGAGTAAGGAACAGTCTTTATTCCACTGTACCCTTCATATTAATCAAACTTCAGTTTATCCATCGCACACCACTTTGAAACTGTGATGCCTTCTGTCTCTTGTGTCTTTTAGTTACTGCTAACAAATCTTCCCTCACACCTTCGCCATGGTAAAACACACAGCGTGTCTGGTATCCAACTCCTGGACTCCTGAGGGCATAATTATCGAGGCCTCAGAAGGAACATTGGGAGGACAAGCTCCTGCATTCTTCACCAGCCCAGATAGTGACACCTTGGTGGGTACGTAACTATTATAAAGTTTGGGACAGCAAGCTGGTGAGCATCTCACTGAGATAGTTCTGCACTTAATCAAGAAAGAAATACCCCAGGTCGCTGGCACTTGGAGGACTGCCCTAGACCAGGTATCTGCTCAGGCCCAGGCAGGAGAGGGCCCTGTGGCAGCAGCAATCAGGGACTTCATCAGGGATGAACAGGGAAGAACCGCAGCAGCAGACAGGAGGTTGAATGCTGTGGCTCTCACTGGAACAACAGAGAATTATATGACTGGCTGCCCGTAAGACAGGTTGGTGTTCCAGTCCTCAAGGAAGTGCTTGCTCTACATTCTTAAAACTTCAATGTAGTGTGTTTGCCACCAATTGTAAGTTAATTGTTTCCTTAGAACTTCCTATTCAGTGATGGAATTATATAGGATTATATGAGAACTGTGCTTGTGTGACTTGAATGACTCAAAACTCAGTTTGCAAGAGGTATTCTTCCCTGACAGAGTTGTGGAGGAGCGAAACTATGAGGATTGACTCCTGAAGCATAAACATCCCATATTCCCGAGGTTGTGCTCCTCCCAGAGAGCACCAGAGAATGACAGTCTCAGTACTCATTGCACTGCTCCACATGATGTGCATGTGAGTGTGGATGGCGATCAACACCCCTTAAGCCAGACTACGAGGTAAACAAATAGTCAGAAGTCTGAACCGATTAAAAGAAAACACAGGGCCGCTGTACAAGTGCTATATTTGTTTTATGTCCTTGGTTGTACAGAAAGTTGATGCTTATTCATTGAAAGAGACTTCAATATTGTTTAATTTCTATCACCACATGATGGTGCCATGTTGGCAGCTGCAGCTGAGTTTGGGGAAGCCTGCTGTCTGCTTTGCCAGCTTGCTTCAGATGACTTTGGCAGGAGTATTCTGGATGTCTGGTGCATGCCTGCAACCTCCTTGGCCAGGCCTGATGGAGGAGTTTGAGGTGAGAACAGAGCAACCTGGGAGTGTCCTGTGGTGAGAGTCTCTGGGTACCTCTCTACCACTCCTCCAACTCGATTGTGCACAAAGGCACCTCCCACCCTCCTTGTAGGATGGGGCACTTGAGGGGAAGCCAACCTTCCTCTGTCCTCTCTCACCTAGGCATGAATTCATCCATGGTGCAGGTGATGGAATGTACATATTCACATTGCACATATTCAACAGACACTGATTGTCTCTACAGTGTCCAGTGCTCATTCCATGAGCATACAAACTGGAGCCATGATATTAGATTGCATTTGTCCAGACTCCTCTGCCCATTGGTCAAGTTTGTGCAGAATCTCAGGCATCTCTGCCAGCCTTCCCCATCTCCACTGCTCATTAATGATCAAGTCCAGAAATACATCATCTGCACCGGGCGCAGCAGGGACCTGTTCTCCAGCAGTCCTCCAAGTGTCACAGACATCTACTGATTCTTTCACTTCTAGTTGCAGGCCCGTGTCAGTGTTGTACTAACCAGAATATACTCTGGGTAAATTACGCACCCATGTATTCACTATTTCTGTGCTGGTAAAAGGGAGGGAGGAAAGCCTTGGTCATGTATCTTCTGAGAGAAAGTGAGGACTGCAGATGCTGGAGATCAGAGCTGAAAATGTGTTGCTGGAAAAGCGCAGCAGGTCAGGCAGCATCCAAGAGCCAGGAGAGTCGGTTTCGGGCATGAGCCCTTCTTCAGGAATGAGGAAAGTGTGTCCAGCAGGCTAAGATAAAAGGTAGGGAGGAGGGACTTGGGGGAGTGTTGTTGGAAATGCGATAGGTGGAAGGAGGTCAGGTGAGGGTGATAGGCCAAAGTGGGGGTGGGGTCGCCTACTTGCGGAACGTTTCAGGGAACACCTCTGGGACACCCAGACCAACCAACCCAACCACCCCGTGGCTCAACACTTCAACTCCCTCTCCCACTCCACCAAGGACATGCAGGTCCTTGGACTCCTCCATCGCCAGACCATAGCAACACGACAGCTGGAGGAAGAGCGCCTCATCTTCTGCCTAGGAACCCTCCAACCACAAGGGATGAACCTAGATTTCTCTAGTTTCCTCATTTCCCCTCCCCCCACCTTGTCTCAGTCAAATCCCTCAAACTCAGCACAGCCTTCCTAACCTGCAATCTTCTTCCTGACCTCTCCACCCCCACCCCACTCTGGCCTATCACCCTCACCTTGACCTCCTTCCACCTATCGCATTTCCAATGCCCCTCCCCCAAGTCCCTCCTCCCTACCTTTTATCTTAGCCTGCTGGACACACCTTCCTCTTCCTGAAGAAGGACTCATGCCTGAAATGTCGACTTTCCTGCTCCTTGGATGCTGCCTGACCTGCTACGCTTTTCCAGCAACACATTTTCAGCTCGTGTATCTTCTGAGGCTTTTATCTGTTCCTCCTCAGAAATATGGTTTGAATTCTGGTGGAGATATGCCTGGGAGCTAGGGCTCTTTTTTTTATTATCCTGGTTTGGGACTAGGGTTCAAAGGCTGCATAGGAAAACCTGTTAAGTTTGTGAGCTGCTACTGTTGGTGCTGGATGTGCAGCTGGGAGGATCAGCTTGGAGGTTTTCTCACTAAGTGGCTGTAGATATCCAATCTTTCTTTAAGCACAAGCAACTTCCTCTTGCTCCTCTGCCAACTCAGGGCCTGCTCCACAAAGGGGTCCGGAGAATGATGTCAGGCACCCTTATCCCATGTGGGCAAGTTTGCACTGATTAGGCATGTTTTTCCACAAAATGTGAGAAGCATTAAGAGACTTTAGAATGATAAATGCTGGCTGAGACATTAGACAGTTAGAGATAAACCCCCAGAGCTGTGATTGTCCGTTCCCATTACTCGTAAAAAGAATGTGATATGGGGGTGTTAAAGAGTTCTGTATGAAAAACGCTTCAGTGTTGTCAATAAGCCACAGCTGAGTAAGACTAATAAACCATAATTCGATGTATGTTGTGTGCAACACCATATAAAAGCAGCAATGTGCTTCCAAGATTTTATAAGCTCTGGTTAGGCCCCATTTAGAATACTGTGTTCAATTTTGGGCCCCACACCTCAAGTTGAGGATACTGGGATTGTATTCATTGGAGTTTAGAAGGTTGAGGGGAAATCTTGTAGAAACTTATAAGATAATGCATGCTTTGAAAGGGTGAGGGTAAGTGGAGTTAAAATGCCCATCAGCCATGATTAAATAGCAGAGTGGACCCAATTGGCTGAATGGTCGTACTTCCATTCCTATGTCTTATGGTCTTAAGGTCTTAACACCTGTGAGGTTTTGTTCTGAAACCATTTTGTTTGGTTGTATACTTGTTCCACATAAGTCTTTGATGAGAAACCATAATTTATTGATATTCTCTAAGTGTTCGGAAAGGTCAGTGAGTTGATGGTGCTAAGTGTTATAGCTCCTAGCAAGTTTTGTAGCTCAGGTTGAGGTTCTGGATGTAGGTTTGCTCGCTGAGCTGGAAGGTTCATTTCTAGATGTTTCGTCACCCTATTAGGTAACACTTTCAGTGGGCCTCCAGGTGAAGCACTGTACATGATTCCTACTTTCTATTTATATGTTTGGGTTTCTTTAGGTTAGTAATGTCATTTCTGGTGGTGATGTCATTTCCGGTTCTTTTTCTCAGGGGGTGGTAGATGGGGTCTAACTCAATGTGTTGGTTGATAGAGTTCCAGTTGGAATGCCATGCTTCTAGGAATTCTCGTGTATGTCTCTGTTTGGCTTGTCCTAAGATGGATGTGTTGTCCCAATCGAAGTGGTGGCCTTCCTTATCTGTATGTAAGGATACTAGTGAGAGAGGGTAATGTCGTTTTGTTGCTAGTTGGTGTTCATGTATCCTGGTGGCTAGTTTTCTGCCTGTTTGTCCAATGTAGTGTTTGTTATAGTCCTTGCATGGTATTTTGTAAATGACAGTTTTGCTTGTTGACTGTATAGGGTCTTTCAAGTTCATTAGCTGCTGTTTTAGTGTGTTGGTGGGATTGTGGGCTACCATGATGCCAATGGCCCTGAGTAGTCTGGCAGTCATTTTCGAGATATCTTTGACGTAGGGGAAAATGGCTAGGGTTTCTGGACGTGTTTTGTCTGCTTGTTTGGGTTTGTTGCTGAGAAATCGGCAGACTATGCTCGTTGGGTACCCATTCTTTTTGAGTACACGGTATAGATGATTTTCCTTTGTTCTGCCTAGTTCCTCTGTGCTGCAGTGTGTGTTGGCTCGTTGAAATGACGTTATAGCTCCTTTTACGTTCTAGGTGTGAACCCTGGCAGATGTATAAGAGACAGAGCTATTGTGATACTACAATAGAGTTTGCAATGTAGTGACAAACATTGATTGCACATGAAGCATCTGCTAGAGAAGGCTGGTACCCTCTAACTTTGTACTCACACAAAACATTGAGCAGACAGTGGTACAGAGCTTCTTGGAGCATAGCCTGCTCATCAAATGTGATGTTTCACCTCTTCATGTATATGTAATAGGCTGAGAGAATGTTATGCATGAAAACCTGAACTGTCCCCAAGTGGAAATCTCTCCAGTTTTTAACCTGACTCCAGACAGACTCAAAAACTCAAGGTTCACCTACTGGTTCCTTAAATTATAAAACACAAGGTTTATTGGAAGCAAGTCTTTTGGAGACAGTGAATTTGTTTGGCAGGAGAAAAATAGTCAAATACACTACCTTATTTTGTACATTTACTTGTGCATTTCTAATGTAAGGGATTCATTTTGCATTCTGCTATGATAGTCTATAGTGAAAGTAAATAAGAGACTAAATTGGGGGATTCAAGATGGCGGCGACCTAGTCAGTCTGAGTCTGCTGAGCTCTGTCTAGGATCTGAACAAAGTGGGGTACCTACCCTCCCCTCATCTTTTAAACTACTAAGAGACTAAATTGACTTCATATCGTCCTACTGAAAGGAAACCTTTCCCTGTACAAGAGTTTTGTTTTGAAACATTTAAAGATGAGTCAAACAGCTGCTTGATAAAACTGACAGAAATCACTGGATTCCAGCAGTTTAGTTATACCGTATATTACAACCAAAAAACAGAACTTAAGGATAACTTGTACAGTTTGCAGTTTTGACCACACTGTATGAAGACCAAATGGGTATTGTTTTCCAATACTGGGCTTCTATTTCTTTTGACAGCGTCTTCTCAATCAATTACCTCCACCAACTAGAGAGACATGGGGGCACTGTGATGAGGGTTCATGATATGTTATTGTTTTAGAACTTGAGTTCTAAAGTGGACTGAACCTTTCATAGCTTTAAATTTGATTTATATTTCTCTATTGTAGTGTGTTAGAGGGGAAGACATAGTTTCCTTTAAAATTCTGTAAGTCATGCAGGTTGTCTAGAAATGAGATTAATCAGGTTTTAAAAGGATCTTTGATGGGAATCATTCAATACTTTAGAGAATAGGAGTACAGGAGAAAAACAAAGTTGGGTTTTTGCCTAGCAACAAAGTGGCCTACGACACAGGGATACAGACACAGAAACAGGTTTTCTTTCAGGAAAACAGAACAATCTGGAAGAAGAGAAAGGGAAAAGTCCTATAACATCACAAGTCAGTTTAGCTATCTCCAAACTGTCAGGGCAGAAAAAAAGGACCATATCAGTTTAAGATAACTGGTCATCAAGGATGAGTTGGACGGAAGGGTGTATTTCAGTGCTGTATAACTCTATGACTCAATGACTCTACAAAAGCAGCCACCAGTGACTCAGAAGTTAGTAACAGACCAATTATAAATCTAAAACTTTGAAGAGATGAAGAGATTCTTCAGGACTGCTGAGTGCTTGAGTTTAATGAACTTATGCTAAGAAATAAATGAGCTATGTTAGCAATCCTTTTAAGATTCTCCAGAAGAAACATCAACTAAAAAAGATAGTGTTGAGTAGACGCATAAATGTCCATAATGAAACAAAGCACAGCGGTGCCCACTGAACATGGAACGTTAAAGTGGAAACAGGTTACCTTGCTCTCAGATGTGAAAATCTGTAAGGTTATTGTTGAGGGTAAAATGATTGAATCTTTATTTCTGATCTTTGTAACAAGCCTTTCAATCAGTTCTTATACTGTGCAAAATAGTTCATTTTTTGTATGCGTGTAGAATATATTCAATGTACTGACCCTTACAGTAAACAAATTGTAAAAATCACATTTATGATCTATTAAGCTGTCTTCACTCTGGGAACTGACTGTCCAGTATCACCATCAGCTGACAACATAATAACACCTGCAAGTTCATCATCATGCTGACTTTGAATTATATTGCCCTCTGTTCACTGTCAGCATCCCAGAACTCCCTGCCCAAAATCAATATGGAGAAGGGGATGCTTATACCACATGGACTGCAAAGAGTCAGGAAAATGGCTCACCACCATATTCTGAAGGGCAGTTAAAGATGAGCAATAAATGCTGGTCTGGCCAGTGATGCTAATACTCTGAGTACTAATAAATAATAAAAAAGTAGAAACTTGTATTTCAGGCCTTGAGCTATCACAGTCTCACTGTGCTGGAGGAAGTGGACAGCAAATTCTCTGGTCATTCATGACAATGACTGCAGATCTGTGGGAAAGCAATCACTAACATAATAAGGAAAGGAAGAAAGCATTATGGTTGCTTCAGAAGTGCCAGCTATGATGGTAGCCAAAAAAAATTGATGAGTCCCAATCTGGTTCATTTTACTTTGCATACCTCCCACCTTCCAACATGCCAGTGTTGGGATGTATGACATAAACCTAGCCCAGAGAGTCTGTGAAGCTGATGAGCTGTCTCCTCTTCTGCGATCAGTTGATAAAAGTTTCACTGTGCTTTCAATATATTTTGATTCAAGGTTCTATCTAACAAGCAGGTCACATGCATTCGTCTCTAGGCAGCATGAGGGTAATGTAAACAGAAGGTACAGTAGAAACTCAACAGGTCTGGCAACATTTCTTTGTTTGATTTTGTATAAGAGCACATGGGCGTCTCTTAGGAAGTTGTATCCTGCTCTCCAAACTATTCTTTAGAGCCTAGAAATAAAGGACACAGTTTAAAACATTACCCTTTTAAAAGGTCTAGCATTCTTGATGATAGACCATACCCATATTGACTCCCTTGCTAGTGATCTCCTCAAAGTTATCTGCCTGAACACAGCAAATTTAAAATAAATTGAATCATAGGTAGCCCATCGAAATTCAAGATATTCGAGGCGGTCCCTACTTAACCTACAAATGTGAATGGTTTAAGAAAATTGCAAATGAACACACAACCGTTTCAAAAAATGTTTTTACATTTCAATATGTTCATACCTGAAATGGTCTGACTCTGTACTGTAAAAATATTGAAAAATGTTGGAAGTTAGTTCTGAAAAAATCTCTGTAATCTATTTCTACTCAGTGTGCTCTTTTCAGTCAAATGTGATAAAGTCCACCATATCAGTTCTGCTGTAAAATACCATTTCTATGATTCTATGCTACAATACAAAACCCAAAACATCTGTCTGGCCTCTGCAGCTTCAGCTGGGGAAACAGGTGGGGGAACATGTTCTTTAGGGTTAATAACCACTCAGGCTTTTTGATTGAAGCACATACTGTGTAAGTGATTGCCTCATCTGTCAGTTCCTTGGTGCAGCGAACAGTGTCGTCAAACACACTATTAGTTTCCACGGTTGTCTGTGCTAGAGTCTCCATGTCAGTCTTTTATAGGGTGGTTGGTCAGTCTCATCAAAGTCCCCCTCATTCTCAGTATTTTTACAGTCACAGTTATTTTGAAAGCAGGGTTGCAGAAGCAGTTAGGGATCGTTACTTCCTTTTCTATCTTCCATGCCTTCTTCATCACAAAGCTGGAACAATTGGGTTCTACTCCTGCTTCTAATCAATGACCATAATAAGAGATCAGCTGCTGTCGGTGTTGTTATTTTAGGTTTTTAAGCATCCTAATGGGTGGAGCTTGGCCATGGTGTTGGAAGGCAAAAATGGTCAACACTGTCAGGGAATATGGGCAGTTTTCTGCAATGATGATAATCTTCCTTTTTTCTCATTTGATGCATCTTCACCATTTTCCTGATCCATGCCTCTAAAATGCTGGACATCTTTTGGCAGGTTTTGTCAGCCTTATACTGCGTGGATAATGTCGTGGTAACGTGGCTTCTTCAAATTTCCTATCACATTAAGTGGCTTTTTCTCAATGCCACGTCCCCAGATGAGAATACTGACACATTCTGTTTCACTTTCCACCAGAACACAATTCATCTTTAAACATTAAATGGTGATCTGGCAAAAGATAGTCAAACAGTCCAGTTTGACCCACATTAAAAATGTCCCTTGTTGCATACAAGAAATGGGTGAGACTGTTTTGCTGTAATTGCTGCACAGTTTCCACTCACACATGAAAAACATGCTGGCACAGTGGTTAGCACTGCTGCTTCACAGCGCCAGAGACCCGGGTTCAATTCCTGCCTCAGGCGACTGACTGTGCGGAGTTTGCATGTTCTCCCCATGTCTGCGTGGCTTTCCTCCGGGTGCTCCGGTTTCCTCCCACAGTCACAAAGATGTGCAGGTCAGGTGAAATGCTAAATTGCCCGTAGTGTTAGGTAAGGGGTAAATGTAGGGGTATGGGTGGGTTACGCTTTGGCGGGTCGGTGTGGACTTGTTGGGCTGAAGGGCCTGTTTCCACACTGTAATAATCTAATCTAATGTGGGCGGCACGGTGGCACGGTGGTTAGCACTGCTGCCTCACAGCACCAGAGACCCGGGTTCAATTCCCGCCTCAGGAGACTGACTGTGTGGAGTTTGCACATTTTCCCTGTGTCTGCATGGGCACCCTCCAGGTGCTCCGGTTTCCTCCCACAGTCACAAAGATGTGCAGGTCAGGTGAATTGGCCATGCTAAATTGCCCGTAGTGTTAGGTAAGGGGTAAATGTAGGGGTATGGGTGGGTTACCCTTCGGCGGGTTGGTGTGGACTTGTTAGACCGAAGGGCCTGTTTCCACACTGTAATGTAATCTAATGCCATGTCTTGTCTTAAATTGATCCACTACAGCTGCAGAAGCTGAACTCCTTGCAACCGACCCTCTTTGACAGGGAAACTTGCCTTTCTAGCAAGATTGGACCAGAACTGGAAATGCTCTCTGCTTGAACTATCGAAATGGAGCTTCTTCCTCATTCCTATAGATTGCTGTTCCCACCCTCTTCCCTGCTGGATGAACTGCTCATTGAACTGTACCAAGATTTTCGCCTTGTACCTCAGAATGGTTGATGCTTTGATGATGGGATCTCCCATTCCTTAGTGATGTCCACTTTACACCACAATCCTGCTTTGCACCATGGTTTTCCACCTGCTGTATCAATTTTGTCTTCAATCAACAGCACTTTAATTCTCACACAGGTTTGACCACATGTGTGTTGCTGACAAGGTTGCATGACAAGCTTGTGAGAGTTTGGCTGATTGAAAATTACAAGTGTGGAACTTTGATTATCGTGGCATCCTTCTATTGTAATTCAAATGCTGAGAATGACTCAGCACAGCTCTTGACTCCAACACAGTCAAATTCTGGGCTATCCAGTTTGGACTCATCACAATTTCACTGTAGTCAGAATGGTCAGTTCTTCAGTAATTGATGCAGACTCCCTAATCAACCACCATTACATTAATGTTTTGGCTTTTATAGTATATTTTAAAACCTTTTTATAGTATATTTTAATACCTTTTTAAAGTTGATATTAAAGTAAAAGATTTTATATGACTTGGCTTCACCATCTTGCTCTTTTTTAAGCTAGTATTTATACCAAAAGGTATAATTCCTCAGTCAAAGGAACCGTATCTGTGATGTTTCCATTTACTTCATACATTGGAATGGAGAACGTCAGCTCCTGGACATTTATTATGGTGCTTTTATTTAAGTAGAAATTGATTTCCATTGTGCACATTTTTACAAAGGAAAAACAGGCCAAACAATACTAATTTGTGCCCTTTCATTGATAACAAGCAATGCTTGCTACTCATTTTAGCATTAATCTGCTTAATATTGGGCGAAAGTGAGGCAGCAATAGCTAAAATTAGAATGTATGATGTCAACGTATTATTACCACTTCAAATATCCCTGCTCTTATTTTAGAATGAACAGTTCTGATTTTCACCAAAAGTGTGACAGCAGGAAGTTAATTGAACATCTAACTGAGCCCCAGCTACTAGACACCCAAAGACTAGGCCATTGAGTTCTCAGTATTAAAACGTTTCTTCCAAATTCTTAATCATGATATAAAAAATATATGCATTTGGTTATAAGCACCTTTGCTTGTCAATGTTGATCTATAGGAGATGAGATTTGAAGAAGAAACCAGATAGTTACCTAATGACTAAAGCCAGCTACACAGTGACTATCCTGAACAATCTTAATGGCCAGCTAATAATGTATGTTCTGAAAGTTCACTTGATTTGTAATATTGTAATATTCTGCTGTGCATTTCAGATTGGATTTGGTCTTAGGTTATTGCCACATTAAATGGCATTTTCACTCACTTTATGGATGATTTAAAAATGTTTAAGCATTTTTTGAACTATTCATCATCATTGGCAGTACCTCATAAAAAGGGAGGCTCTTTTCCACTCTCAGTGTGAGTCCATAGGTGGCTGTACAGTCCAATGAGACTTCTCCAGACTCTGCCACATTTGGGGCAGAAGGTGGCTGTGGAAATGGGTGGGTGGGGCATTGGAGTGGCAATGCGCTCCTTAAGCTGTTTTCACCTGGCTTCTGCTTTTTCCTAATGATGTCTTGTGGTGCTTGATGCCTTTCCCAGACACTCCTTCTCCACTTTGTATGGTCTTAGACCAGTGATTCCCAAGTGTCTGTGGGAATGCTGCACTTTGCCAGTGAGGGTATCTCTGAAGTGCTTCCTCTGTTCATTTGGGGCTCGCCTGCCATTTGAGAGCAGGGAGTAGAGCACCTACATGGGGAGTCTCCTGTCAGTCAAGTGAATGATGTGCCCAGCACATTGCATCCAATCAAGGGTGGTCAGTGTCTCCATGCTGGGGATGTTGGCCTGTTTGAGGACTCTGGTGTTGGTGCATCTGTCTTCACAGCAGATTAGAAGGATCTTGTGCAGGCAGCATTTGTGGTACTGCTCTGGTGTCTGCTGTAGATGGCCCATGACTCAGAACCACCACAGCTCTGTAAACCATGAACTTGGTTTTTGATCTGATATTGTTGTCCTTGAACACCCTTTCGTAGACATCCGAATGCTGCGCTAGCACACTGGAGGTGGAGCTGGATCTCTTCATTGATAGCTGCTTTGGCTAACATGATCTCCCAAGGTGCTGGAAGGGGTCAGTGCTCCCTAAGGCTTTCGCCGTGGACCTCAATCACTGTGGGTTCATTCCACAGTGCCAGGCTACGATGGTGGAGGATTTTGTTGATGTTCAGGGTGTGACCCATGCTCTCATATGCCTCCGTAAAGGTGCTGACAAAGGTCTGGAGTTTACCCTTTGAATTTGCACATACAAAAGCATCATCTGCATACTGCAGCTTGATGACATTGGTGACTTTTGTTTTGGTTTGAAGGCAGCAGAGATTGAATAATTTCCTGCTGGTTCTGTAAATTAGCTCCATTCCAGCAGGGAGCTTGTCAGCGGTGAGGTGACAGCGTGGTAGCTCAAGTATAATGTTGGGTCGATGCTGCAGCCCTGCTTGACATTGGTCTGAATGGGCAATGGTTGAGTGGTGGGGCCATTTGTCATTACCATGACTTCCATGTGGAAGAGGCAAGGGATGGTGACAAAACTTCGTGGTGTAGCCAAAGCGGAGAAAAACTCTCTATAATTCTTCCCAATTGACAGTGTCAAAGGCCTTTGTGACGTTAAAGAAGGCCATGTATTGGGGTAGGTTCTTTTGTCCACATTTCTCCTCTAACTATTGCACAATGAAAATCATGTCCACTGTGTCCCTCCATGGCTGGAAGCTGCACTGTGATTCTGGGAGGGGTTCCTCAGCCACAGGGAGGAGACAGTAGAGGAGGATCTTGCTGATGAATTTTCCAATGGTCGATAGCAGGGAGATTCCCCTGTAGTTACCACAGTCAGACTTGTTCCCTTTTTTTGAAAATGCACATGACTGTGGCATCATCGAGCTCTCCCAAGATGCTGTCCTCCTTTCTTTGAACTATTAGATTAAGAAGAAGTACAAAACACATAAACACTTACCCTCAAGCAGATGTGTCTTTAATTGTTGCTCTCATTTCAACTTGTCTGATCTCCACATTCAAGTTTTCCTGATTTAGGTCTGAACAGACAGGATCCAAACAGATGAAATGTCAAGTATTTAATTTTTCTTTACGCTAAATGAAAAGCAAAGATTGTTTTAACAACAAAAGAAAACAGCCTCAATGTCTAGAGACTCAAATTCCAGCTCTGAGTTAACAGCTGATGCAAACATGTTCAATGGCTCAAATATGTCTCTAGCACCTGTTAAAGCTGCAGGCTATGAAATTGGGTTTGGCAGCACCTGGTATTTGAGTTCCACAAGTCCCTTTTGGAGCCAAAATGGTGTTACATACACTCAGAGCTTCACATTGAGCACACTGTACTTGGAGTGAAAACTAAAAGATGCCCATTACCCACATCTCAACCAGAAGTTTATCTATTTGCATAGGCAAGCATTTGTCTTAATTGCTGTTTCTGATGCCTATGCAAATTTGATTTGGCCTAGCTGTGACAATCAATGTCAGTCCTTATTGTCTTTGGGAAAACCAATGGTAGACACTATTCACGCATAAATGACAAAAAGTAATGCCAACCATAATCACAGCCATTCCCAGTCCTAACTTTCTGACCTCATTCTGAGCTCTCTACATCAAATTTCCACAAGCCTCCTGCACCCATCGTACCAGCCTTCTGACCACACAACAGTACCTCCGTGGTGTATAATCTTCCAATCTGATTTTCACTAGCTGAAAGTACTCCTGAGACTAATACTCTTCTTGCGATACATTTGAATCATTTAAAATCAAAATCAATGACATTTAGGAGGTGTGTTGTTGATCCTTTAAAAGTGTGAATTAGGATTTCAGCAGTGGGTAGTAGCATAATTAATATTCCAGAGATACTAGGTTTCAGTTTTGTGATGGGTATGAAGAACTCAACTCAAATCTGTCCACAATCCTGAACACATCAACAGGCTACCAGAGAAGCTGCTGGAGTCAGAGGCAGAGCCATGCAGCTTGCTGAGGGAACTTAGAATAAATCATTTTGGACAGGAGAAGACAAGTGTGAACAGCTCAGGACTGGATGTTGAACAGATAGAAAGATATCTCTGGAGTCAATGGTTATGTCAGAGGGTAAAAACAATGACTGCAGATGCTGGAAACCAGATTCTGGATCAGTGGTGCTGGAAGGGCACAGCAGTTCAGGCAGCATCTGAGGAGCAGCAAAATCGACGTTTCAGGCAAAAGCCCTTCATCACGAAACTGATGTCAGAGGGTTGAATTCTTCATTCCCACAGAGCACATGTAGGGTGAGTATTGAAACCCATGCTGCCAGCTGGTGTTTTGCTTAGACAGCCAATTCAACTAATTCAAGGCCTATTATTGGAGGCAGTGGAGACCAAGGCAATTACTTGGAGGTTGCCTCCTAGCAACAGACGGGTAAGGTCGCACAGTGCTCCAGGTAGGATTTCAGGTCTTCCTAGCTTCATTTGCAGCTGCAAGTGGCTCCCTTGAAGCAATTTCCCCCTGACAACCCACGATGATGGCTTAGCAGCTGAGCTAGGCCATCATTTTATTTTGAACTTTATTTACAGGTAATTATTGAGTTCAATACATTCAGCTGAACTGAGTGAACCACAAAAGAAAGTTATCAATCACAATAGCAATAATCTCACAATTCACTTGAAGAAAGATAATTACAATTAGAAACTTATTTACAATTATGGAATGTTAGCAGCTAGTTGCATAGCAAGTGGCATAAAAAAAGAAAGGGGCTGCAAAATGTGTTGCTGGAAAAGCGCAGCAGGTCAGGCAGCATCTAAAGAGCAGGAGAATCGATGTTTTGGGCATGAGCCCTTTTTCAGGAAAAAGAAAGGCACAATATTATGTTAGCAAGGGTGACTAATAAAGTATGTCATACAGTGCTTAATGGTGACTAACTATTCGAATAGAATGCATGAACTATGTTAATGAATTTCATGGCATGTTGTACAGCTTGATACTGGAATTAATTTTAACCGATAAACAGATTGCTACATTTATCATGCTCATGCAATGGTTGTTGTTCCTACACGTACATAATAATGTGCCAGGCTAAAAGCCAGGCCAAATGCCAAAAAACAAATTGGCATCAAGTAAATAAGACATCAGCCCAGAAGTTTGTTTACTGGTGTGCCTTTCATTCTAATCTATGATTGCCATCCTTTCCAGTTTGTCCTTGACTTGCAGATTCACTGGCTGCAGTGTAATTGTATTGCAGTGACATGAGAGTTTTCCTGTAATTGTACATTTCAAGTTGTAAATCTGTTTAAAATTGAAGATATAATGGGAAACAAATCTTTAAAAATTGAACAGGGTCTACATAACACCTGCATAATTTCTTTTATTATTCAATGCAAATTACATCTCCATTTTTTGATGAGATTAATGATAAATCTAAACACTGACACACATTGCATATATAAGCTCATTGTGTATTGCTTTAACCTGTTGTTTTGGAGTTATCTTTAATGTTCACCATTTAACCATCATATGACTTTATATGCCAAATGCTGCACTAGGTATCTAGATTTGAAGCTTGTCAACAGGTCAAACCAAAATATTAAATATTAAAACTCATTTTGAGGGTAAGGTGGGAACAATATAACTTCCAGTCATGTTCAAACATCTAAGGGCAGTTAATGTTTTAAATGGAAGTCATTGAACATTGTCAGAAATATCTGTGCTTTCTTTCATGCCTTTGCAACTGTAATGTCATCTGTTGTAAGCCCTATTGAATACAGAATTGCATTTACTTGTCCAGCTTGTGATTTCATGTCTAGCTTGAAAATAGTTCTGTATCTTAAGAACCATTTTCTCCAACATGTCCAATCTAGTGTTCTAATTGCCTATCTATGAAAATAAATCTGCCAGGCAGTATTATGTCTCCTGCCACTCCTTCCCAAAGTGATTATTTATTCTTCTTACTTTGAAGCTTTACAAATTCTGCAATATTTCAATCCTGCTTTACTCTCTTTTCTAGGTAGATTTAATTTCTTCAATATAACAATACTATTTTATTATCCTTGTCTTAAACTTGCTTTATTTATGCAGTCTAGCAATCCTATATCTCTGTACCATTCATTTGGAGGTTCCCCCATGTTTTTGCAGTCAAAGTGAAGGTTTCCATCTTATGCAGCCAAATAAAGGTTTTCTGTATTCTGAAGACAAAATGAAGGTGTTGCTTTTTCACGATTTGATACTATTCACAATCATGTAAAGAACTTTCTCGCATAAAACCTGATATCTGCAACGTTAATAAATATTTCCTGCCTGAATCATAGTTTAAATTATAGGTCACTTGTGTCTTATAGTTGCCTCAATAGCAATGCTATCTTCTTCTTTAGACTGTCGTCAATTTATGCTTTACATTGTTTTCTTGTGGTCTTCATTCTGGCTTCACAACTTTACCAGTACTGTGACCATGGTTTAAATGACTCTATCGCCCTTGGATTCTCTAGTAAAACTGTGCTTTGTGGCATCTGCTTCCATGGACTGTAAATACTATTCTTTAACTTCTAGCTTCCTTTTCTTCTATTGCACTGTCAAGTTAAAGTTTTCTCTCTGCTCAACAGTAATTTTTAATTTTACTAATAGAAGTATGATGACTGTTCACTTCCTAGCTGAATCTCTGACTAGGATTACTCCCACAGTTTCTTGCTTCCCACTGGAACCTCTAACTACCAGATATTTGAATTTCTCACTCACTTGCTTCTGCGTTTCTCTTCCCAGGTCTGAAATTTTACTCTTAAATGTTAATTCTCCCTTGTTAATCTTTCCATGCATATGACTGTAGGCTGTTTGACCTTTTGGCTGCTGGAGCAGCCGACTCTCAGTAGCAGTAGCTTTTAAAGCCATAAGGTCTTTAAAACCGGAAAAGCTCAATGGTATGCCTGGGTCCACTGGAATTCATACCATTCTTTACCTCATGGTATTAAGCAGCAATGCCAATGCTGTCACCATGTTGTATGTGTTGTGATGCTAACTACTACCAACTTGTGGTTAGTGTAGTTTTCTGCCACCATCTCCTTTCCTGCAGGATTTACAATGACTGAGAAAAATTACAAGTGAGTCTTGATGAGCAAAGGCCTATGTCTTAAACAAGATATATTTCAATGTATGTTAGCAAGTTACATTATTACGGCATTGTACAAAAACTAAATGATACATCTGTCCTCTTTGAGATCCTAATCGGATGCTTACCAAACATTTTTTCACTGTGACCCATTTCAAGGCTTGAAAATTGCTGGGTGCCCTTGGTGAGAAGAGGAAAACTACAATGGGGAGGAAGGTGGAGACTTATACGAGCAAGAGGAGGAAGGGGTTGGCCATTGAGGCCTTGGAGTTCACAACCCCAAACATTCGGCTTGCAACCGCTTGGGAAATATTATGAAATTGTCTCAAGAATGGAAGGCAATTATTTTTATTGAAAATATACCAAGGCAGGGGAGTTGTTATGGTCTCAGTATCTGTGATGGCAACTGCCCCTTTCTCCTTGCCCTTAATAAAATGTATTCGAGTAGGATCATTGAGATCATGACACTCTCTTGAACTATATCAAAGATTTATCTGGTGCCATTATATAGCCCATTATCAATGCAGTGTTTGGGAAGAAGCTTTATCCTTAGAAAGAATGATAAACTAACTATCAAAAGCAGATGGGCAAGGTAACAACATTAATCCTGACATCATGAGTAGCTGCCCTATGACCATTGACCTAAAGGATCCAGACAAGTGATTGATGCAGATTAAACTGCCAGCTGCTTGAAATAGAGAACATTAAAGGATCATGGTTAGATGATATGATTGGGGCGAAAACAATTGAGTCTACATCTGGAACCTGTTTCACCCAGAGGTGATGGGTTTTGAGGTAGGAAGGCAACATAATTAACTGGGATGGTTACATATCTGAACCCTGTTGTCTTTAGGCCTCTCCACCTTACTGCTAGCTGAAGTCATTAAATGGAGAATTTAGGACCAGTTAAAGGCCTTAACTTCCTGTTTATGGGCCTAACTCAGGTGCTTGCAGGCCTGTCACTATGCAGTGTGCCCAAACGATAAATCTGTGATGATGAAAATTGCTGTATGGATACGGTAATTTCAGTTTTAGGGTTTGGATTGTAAATAATGGCATATGGATGTTAATTACACTTCTGAGGTTTTTTTGACAATAAACCTATGATGGACTGTTTTTCTAGAATAATGAACTAATCCAGAATGTGACAGTGTTAATGGAAAATAATTTATACTCTGGTGGTTTATAACAATTTTAGTAAACATCGAAGGATATTCACTTATTTTCAGTTTAGTATCATCAAGGATTGATTGTTGCTTTAGAAAATCCACAGATTGAAGTTTTCTAGGGTAGTTCAGAAGCAGGTATAGTCTTCATTCGAGGAAGAAATGCTTTCAGAGCAGCATTAAGTGACCTCAATAGATAAGTTTTGCTAATGCAACTTCCAGACCATGAGTGTTTGTTTAGAAGTCTGCAGGCTTGTGAAAGCTGAGAAAGTCTAAGCTTGTGAGTATTCATGTAAGAAGACTCCATAGATGATAGGACAGAAACTGCGGACAATCAATTATGTCACATTTAAAAGTTATAAAGGCATAATTTCTCTGAATTAGAATTGCTGCGAAATGATGTGTGGAACACAGATTGAAGGCCTATTCAGTTGGGTGTTTTAAGATTTTTCGAACTGTGGTCTATACGTTTTTTTTTGCTTTCTTCTTGTTTGAATGAGGATCTCCTTAAAACTGAATATTCTTGGTATTCTTTCTGTAGTATGAGATCCCATGTAAAACATTAACTATCTTTCCCAAATTCTAGTAAATAAGGACAAAAGGAAAGTACAAAAGAAAGGTTGTAAGAATCATTAGGGTCATCAAAGTCATGATACTCTCTTGAACTAGGTCACACCCATCTGTCATGACGCAGGCCTCCAAGCCCTCCATTTCTTCCTCTCATGCCATCCCAAACAGTACCCTTCCACCGACACCCTCACTCGCCTGGCTGAGCTGGCCCTCATCCTTAACAACCTGTCCCTCCAATCCTCCCACTTCATCCAAACCAAAGGGGTAGCCATGGGCACCTTCATGGGATCCAGATATGCCTGCCTGTTGTCGGATATGTGGAACAGTTCATCTTCCGCAGTTACACCGGCTCCACACCTCACCTGTTCCTCCACTACACCGATGACTATGTCAGCGCTACCTCGTACTCCCACAAGGAGGTTAAACAGTTAATCAACTTCACTAACACCTTTCACCCCAACCTCAAATTCACTTGGACCATCTCAGACACCTCCCTCCCCTTCCTGGACTTTTCCATCTCCATCTCTGGTGACCGACTAACTATGGACATCTACTACAAGCTCACCAACTCCCACAGCTACCTAGACTACACCTGCTCCCACCCTATCTCCTGTAAAAATGCCATCCCCATTCCCAATTCCTCCACCTCCACTGCATTTGTTCCCAGGATGACCAACTGCACCTTAGAAAATCCCAGATGGTGTCCTTCTCCCATGATCACAATTTCCCTTCCCACGTGGATGACCATGCTCTACAGTGCATCTCTTTCACTTCCTATACTACTGCCCTTGAACCCCACCACTCCCAATGCAACAAGGACAGAACACCTCTGGTCCTCACCTTCCACCCCACCAACCTCCATACACATCGCATCATCCTCAGCCACTTCTAGCACCTACAATTTGAGCCTACCACCAGAGACATATTTCCCTCCCTACCCTTATCAGCATTCCGGAGAGACCATTCCCTCTGCGACTACCTTGTCAGGTCCACGCCCCTAACCAACCCACACCCCACTCACAGCACCTTCCTCTGCCACCTCCCCCCTCACCTCCGTTCAAGGCCCCAAAGGATCCTTCCCCAACTGACAGAAATTTACCTGTATCTCCACCAATGTCATCTACTGTATCTCTTGCACCAGATGTGGTCTCCTCTACATCAGGATGACTGGATGCCTACTTGAGGATCGTTTCAGAGAACATCTCTGGGATATCCACCAACCAACACCACTACCCCATGCTGAAGACTTCAACTCCCCCTCCCACTCCATCAAGGACATGCAGGTCCTGGGCCTCCTGCACTGCCAAACCCTTACCACCCAAAACCTGGAGGAAGAATGCCTCATATTCCGCCTTGGGACCCTGCAAACACACGGGATCAATGTGGATTTCACCAGTTTTCTCATTTCCCCTCCCCCAACATTATCCCAGTCCTAAGCCTCCAAGTTGGCACTGCCCTCTTGGCCTGTCCATCACCTTTCCCATCTATCCACTCCACCCTCCTCTCCAACCTATCACCTTCTCCCCCACCTTCATCTACCTATCACATTCTCAGCTACCTTCCCTCCCAACCCCAATCCCCTCCTATTTATCTCTCAGCTCCCCAGACCGCAAGCCTCATTCCTGATGAAGGGCTTATGCCCGAAACATCAATTCTCCTGCTCCTCGGATGCTGCCTGACCTGCTACGCTTTTCCAGCACCACACTCTCGACCCTGATCTCCAGCATCTGTGGTCCTCGCTTTCTCCAAAGACTTAGCTGGTGTCATATGTATCCCATTATCAATGCCATGTTTGGGAAGAAGCTTTGTCCTTAGAAAGAATGATAAGCTAACTATCAAAAGCAGATGGGCAAGGTAACAACATTAATCCTGACATCATGAGTAGCTGCCCTATGACCATTGACCTAAAGGATCCAGACAAGTGATTGATGCAGATTAAACTGCCAGCTGCTCAAAATAGAGAACACCAAAGGATCATGGTTACAGGATAGTCCTAATCAGGTGTTCCTCAAAAGTGACAGTACTCTTTAGGGAGCTGTCTTCTCAAGATGGAGGATAAAACAGAATAAAGGGTGAAGACCCAGGGAAGAGTTCCTGACCACTTTGGCAAAAGAGCAGAATATTGCTTTCACAGCTTTAACAAGACTGACACAATCAATGCCAACATCTTGTTTGTCCTCTAATAACAGAGAATCAGCCTCGCTTGCAATGTAATAAACTTCCATTCTGGTGTTACAGAAACCTGTATGATTATGTTTCAGTGAATGACCACCACGTTAACTAAAAGTAAATAAACATATGATATAACAAGCCAGTGTTTATTCCTTGATCTGAGTGGTTCAACACCCCAACAACATTTGGGATCATAACATTGAGCAGGCAGATTGTCAGCAGTGAGGGATGCGGACAGAGGGACTGAGTGCTTTTGAGGGACTACACATAGGGCAGGGAGTTGTCTGCTAACAACTTTTTGCTTCTGACACCCTTACAACTCTCTCTCTGTGCAACCACCCAACCCAGAAACTCCTCCCCCACAATTCACTCGCCTTCCATCTTGGTTGTCCGAATTCTGGCCATCCAACCAGCAGCAGCTAGAGCTCCATCCACAGTGGTGCTGAGCACAAGAGTTGTCAGTCTGTGATTGGCCAGCAGCTGTGGCTGGCTGGGACCTCCGACCCCACTGTCTTAATTGCAGACCAAGGCCAGCTGCTACTGCATTGGATTCAGCAGGCTATGCTTTAGGGAGTCAGTGTGAGTTTCTTGCCAGGCTCTCCAGCTAATTGGTCTTCCTCAACAAGACTACAACCAAGAAGCTACAAAATCAGTGATCAGACTAATGGCAGATGAAACTTTATGTGTTTAAGCGCAAGGTATGTTACGAGGAGAAAATAAATACATATATTTGATGAAGAATGAATTTGAAAAAGAAATTAAAGTAACAAACAAAGAAAATGTTTAACTATTAGTTAAAACAGTAAAGGGCAATGTTGAAGTCATGTTCCAACTACGGTTTATTGTGGTGATCACGAATTCACATTGAAGACATATACTGAAGATTACATAAAGAAGAGTCATGATTTGTAAGTGTGATTTACAAAGTCAATGAATAAAATTATGAGGAAGATAAGACATATATGAAGCCTGAAAATAAATGATAACAAGGGGATTTTAATTTCCAAACATAGACTGGGACTACCATAGTGTTAAGGGTTTAGGTGGAAAGGAATTTGTCAAGTGTGTACACAAAAGTGTTCTGATTCAGCATATCCATGTACCTACTAGAGAAGGTGCAAAACTTGTCCTACTCTTGGGAAATAACGCGGGGCAGATGAGTAAGGTGTCAGTGGGGGAGCACTTTGGAGCCAGTGACCATAATTCTGTTATTTTGAAAATAGTGATGAAAAAGGATAGACCAGATCTAAAAGTTGAAATTCTAAATTGGAGAAAGGTCAATTTTGACGGTATTAAGCAAGAACTTTCAAAAGCTGATTGGCCACAGATGTTTGCTGGAAATGAGATAATGAGAGTCCAGAGAAAGTATATTCCTGTTAGGATGAAAGGAAAGGCTGGTAGGGTAGAGAATGCTGGATGATTAAAGAAATTGAGGGTTTGGTTAAGACAAAAAAGGAAGCATATGTTAGGTATAGACAGGATAGATTGCGTGAATCCTTAGCATATAAAGGTAGTAGAGTATACTTAAGAGGGAAATCAGGAGGGCAAAAGGGGACATGAGATAGTTTTGGCAAATAGAATTAAGGAGAATCCAAAGGGTTTTTACAAATACATTAGGGACAAAAGGGTAACTAGGGAGAGATCAGCAAGATGGCCTTTGTGTGGAGCCACAGGAGATCGTGAGATACTAAATGAGTATTTTGCATCAGTATTTACTGTGGAAAAGGATATGGAAGATATAGAATGTAGAAAAATAGATGGTGACATCTTGAAAAATGTCCATATTATGGACGAGGAAGTGCTGGAAGTCTTGAACCGCATAAAAGTGGTAATTCCCCAGAACCTGATCAGGTGTACTGTAGAATTCTGTGAGAAGCTAGGGAGGTGATTGCTGGACCTCTTGCTGAGATAGTTATATTATCAATAGTCACAGGTGAGGTGCCAGAAGACTGGAGTTTGGCTAACGTGGTGTCACTATTTAAGAAAGGTGGTAAGGACAAGCCAGGGAACTATAGACCAGTGAGCCTGACATCAGTGGTGGGCAAGTTGTAGGAGGGAATCCTGAGAGACAGGATGTACATATATTTGGAAAGGCAAGGACTGATTAGAGATAGTCAAAATGGCTTTGTGTGTGGGAAATCATGTCTCACAAACTTAATTGAGCTTTTTGAG
Source organism: Hemiscyllium ocellatum (assembly GCF_020745735.1). Lineage (NCBI taxonomy): Eukaryota > Metazoa > Chordata > Chondrichthyes > Orectolobiformes > Hemiscylliidae > Hemiscyllium > Hemiscyllium ocellatum. The sequence continues at coordinate 72,795,379 of NC_083408.1, forward strand.
GAAGTAACAAAGAGGATTAATGAGGGCAGAGTGGTACACGTGATCCATATGGACTTCAGTAAGGCATTCAACAAGGTTTCCCATGGGAGACTGGTTAGCAAGGTTAGATCTCGTGGAATACAGGGAGAACTAGCCATTTGGATACAGAACTGGCTCAAAGGTAGAAGTCAGAGAGTGGTGGTGGAGAGTTGTTTTTCAGACTGGAGGCCTGTGACCAGTGGAGTGCCATAAGGATTGGTCCACTGCTTTTCATCATTTATATAAATTATTTGGATATGAGCATAAGAGGTACAGTTAGTAAGTTTGCTGATGACACCAAAGTTGGAGATGTAGTGGATAGCGAAGAAGGTTACTTCAGGTTACAACGAGATATTCATCAGATAGGTCAATGGGCTGAGAAATGGCAGATGGAGTTTAATTTAGATAAATGCATTTTGGGAAAGCAAATCTTAGCAGGACTTATACACTTAATGATAAGGTCCTAGGAATGTTAATGAACAAAGAGACCTTGGAGTGCAGGTTCATAGCTCCTTGAATGTGGAGTCACAGGTAGATAGGATAGTGAAGAAGGCATTTGGTATGCTTTCCTTTATTGGTCAGAGTATTGAATACAGGAGTTGGGAGGTCATGTTACGACTGTTGGTTCGGCCACTTTTGGAATATTGCGTGCAATTCTGGTCTCCCTGCTATAAGAAGGATGGTGTACAACTTGAAAGGGTTCAGAAAAGATTTACAAGGATGTTGCCAGGGTTGGAGGATTTGAGCTATAGGGAGAGGTTGAATAGGGGACTGTTGTCCCTGGAATGTTGGAAGCTGAGGGGTGACCTTATATAGATTCAAAAATCATGAGGAGCATAGATAGGATAAATAGACAAAGTCTTTTCCCTGGGGTGGGGGAGTCCAGAACTAGAGGGCATAGGTTTAGGGTGAGAGGGGAAAGATAAACAAGAGACCTATGGGGCAACTTTTTCACACAGAGGGTAGTACATGTATGGGATTAGCTGCCAGAGGACATAGTGGAAGCTGGTACAATTGCAACATTTAAAAGGCATCTGGATGGGTATATGAATAAGAAGGGTTTGGAGGGTTATGGGCTGGATGCTGGCAGGGATATCTGGTCAGCATGGACGAGTTGGACCAAAGGGTCTGTTTCCGTACTGTACCTCTCTATGACTCTATTCTGCTAAATTGCTAAGATATTTCATATGACTGTTGTTAAGAGTTTGTTTTGTAATATTTATAGCTGAATTTCAAGTTATTAGGCGTTAGTGACCTGTAAGGAGGCAATTGAATAGGGAACTTTACGGAAAGTAAACCAAAAAAGAATAACAAACAACTACAATGAACTATAAGTACGACAGACGTGGCAGTCATGGGCTGAGCTCTCTGATATAGACATCAATTCTAATTAACTGGCTATCTAAAAGTCAATTATCAAAGTTGGAAATTAGAATAGAAATAGAACAGGAAAAAGTTGGAAGCATTCAGAAGATCTTCTGATGTTTTGGTCCCAAAAAAATTGATTTTATGTTCTCTCCACAATGCTGATTCATTTGTCCTGTATTTCCAGTTTTGTTTTTCACTTTTGTTTATTGACTCTGGCCAGTACTTTATGCTGTCACTTAATTCATCTATTTTACTGTTCCCAGGTGCATAGAACAACACCTGCTATTGACTCAGCTGACCAGACCACATTATCTTTAATATGCCACTCTGCACTGGATTGACTGAATTCAGCATTTCTCTTCCATCTTTTGAAAAGAATCACTGATGCAATGTGTTCATCACTGTCAAGACCAGCATTTATTGTCCATTGTCTTTGTGTAGATGGTAATGATCTGACTTCTTGAACCGCTGCAGACTGTGTGGTCAAGGTATAACTACAATGCTGTTAAGAAGGGAGCTCCAGAATTTCAACAGTGGCAATATGGAAACAGTGATAAATGTCCAAGTTGAGATGCTGTGTGAAATGGAGCTGGTTGTTCCGATGCCCTTGTTGCTCTTATTTCTCTGCATGGTAGAGGTTGCAGGTTTGTAAGGTGCTGTCACACCTTGTAGATGGCAAATAATGCAACCATGTTGCTCTGGTGGTGAAGGGAGTGTACATGTGAGGTGGGGAATGGGATGCTCATTTATCCTATGCTTTATCCTGAACATTATTGAACTTCTTAAGAGTTATTGGAACCACACACATCTTGGTTAGTAGAGGATATTCTATCACACTCCTGACTTGGGCCTTGAGGACTCAAGAGGTGAGTCATGTCATGTAGAAGTCACACCTTTGACCTTCTGTTGTAGCCACAACATCTATCTATCTGGTTAGGTTTCTGATCAAGTGATTCAGTGATAATGATGCCTCTGAACATCAAAGAGGGGTTGTTAGACTCTCTCTAGTCTGAGAGGGCTTTTGGCACTCGCATGGCATGAATATTACATGTCACTGAGCAGCCCAAGCCTTAATGCATACAGACAAGGACTGTTTCAATATCTGAGGAATTTTGTATGGAACTAATAACTGTGAAATTACTGAATGTTCTACTTCTCACCACATGATAAGAGCAAGGTCATTGATGAAGCAGCTAGTGATGATTGGGCCTCAGAAACCAAAAGTGGGCATTGGTGAGCTGGTTATTGGTCCAAAGCCATAAATTGGAGTTCCCTAATTGCTGTACTATCAGCTAATGGTAAAAGTTTTGATTTGTCTATACTTATTTGAAACTGTCAGAATCTGTTACATCCATGGTAAACCTTTCCACAATCTGCTTTGCTCCAAGGAGAACAATAAGTAAATTTAACATCCATCGCACACTACTGACAAAAGTAAGCTGAAATAACATTTGCATAAAACTTAAATAGCTAATATTATGTAGACTTCAATGTGCCTCAGACTGAGGCCTATCCTAAAGAAGTTACAACTCTCACATCTTGAAATCATAAAGTAACATTCAATACTTGAATTTTCCTGCAAATATTTTCTAGGCTTTGACAAATTCCTAACTGGTTCCAATTTGTATGCATTCTACCACAGGAAGTGTAATTGAGAAGCAGTTTTAATTACAGAAATTCTTACAGCTCTATTTTAAGCCCACTCAATCTGGTAAACTGCAATTTTTCACTTCTGGACATAAACTGGCAAATGTGCTTCAACTTTAACTGGTCCTCTCATTGTTTTAAAGAACTGTATCATATTTCATCCAAGTTTTTCGCTCCAGTGTAAAAAGTGGAGTTAAGTCACTTGAGCTATTCCTCATATCCCAGTCCTTCAAATATCTGGGTTCAGCTTGGTTAGTCTATAAATATCACAAACTGTCTCACTATTATGACTATACACAATTATGGTTACAGCAAACAAACCATATGAACAGCTGCAGTTGCAGCCAGCAAGTTCTACTGTTAACCAGCCTACAGTGGCTTTAAGTTAAATCTATCACAAATATTGTAGTAGAGTCCCCTCATCATTTTAAACTTCCCGTTCTACATGACCTATAAAATCAGAAATATGATTCACTGTTTTCAGGTTCTGAAGAAAACTCATATATCGAGTTGCATAATGCCTCAAATCAAATTAACATTATCCCCTTTCTGGCAGCAGAAACTCCAATCTGTAGTTAAAGGGCACCTTTGGGATGATCTAATGTCCAATGGTAAAATTATAGATCACTGTGAATAATGTAAATTGCAGATGACTGCTGTCAGAGATCCTTTCATATCTCTTTATGAACATGTGGGTTGAGATTGAATCACAGATGTTAATGGATGATGATACATCATGAATCACCCAAGCACCATCAAAATTAGCAACGTATCCCGTCTTTTTAGTTAGCAAGATGTATCTGAAGTAAAATGGTATTATTTCAATGGACAAGATTTTTTTTTAATTTAAAAATTCATTAATAAAGAACTGAAATGACCAACAGGATGAAAGCTTCCCATGTCAGCTGTTTAGGCAAGTACCCTCTGAAATCCGTTCGGCTGTTTAAATTCAGCTCCTATGTGATCCAACAAAGAAAATCTATCTATATTTCAGGACTAACTATCAGCATTCAGATAAAGGCTTTAAAATGATTCATGCATGAATCAGAATATATAACATTGGTGCTATGGTTGAAGTGCTTTCAATATTGAGGCTGAGGTAAGAGTTAGGAGGGAGCTTTCTGCTGCTCGAAACATACCCGAATGGGAGAGCTCAATACTGGAGCTGACTGCTTGAAATGCTCTGTCATCCACCATTACATACTCTCCATCTGACTGATAATCAAAAACTAAAATGTCTATACATTTTAAGTGAGCTGTTGATGTAGCATTTTGATGAATAAATAACAGTCTATTCATTTTACAATTCAAAATGCGCCCTATGGATAATAGAATTGCACAATGCCTCAGTTTAATTGAGAAAACAACAATTGCATTTATACATCACCTACAATGTCGACTTTGAAATGTTAACAAGTTTTTTTCTTGAAAGATGTGGAGCTTTTCCAACATTTTCAGCTTTTATTTTCCCTGAAGGTGCTTCACAGGATCATATAGAAACAGTTGGTACCAAGCTACAAGAGATATTTGGGCAAATAGCCAAAAACGTAGTTAAAGAAATAACTTTTAAGGACATCTTAAAGGAGGAAAGTGAGGTAGAGAGAGGGAAGGTGAGGCCTAGAGAGGAATTTCTAGGCATTTGAAGACGCAGCCATCAATGATGGGAGTGATTCAATTCAGGGATGTTCAACAGGTTATATTTAGATGAGTGCAGGTAGCCCAGAGGATTATAGGATTGAAGGAGATCACAGAGATCTGGAAGAATGAGGAAATGAATGGATCTAAAAATAAGAATGAGAATTTTGAATTCAAAATGTTACTTAACCAGAAGCCAGAGTACGAACTGATGGATGAATGGAATGTGGTAGGAATAAAGATATGGACAGCAAAGTCTTTCATGAGTTTAAATCCATAGAGGATTAAATGTGGGTGGCAGTCAAGATTCTCAAAAGCATGGATGCAGCAGCAGGTGCACTGAAATAGTTAAAGGTGAACCATAGGCGGTTGTTGTTTCATTTTCTGCACAATTACTTCCTGAGGAATCACTAACTTACGTTCCACTTTTCAGTGGGACTTGAGAGTGACATTGGTGATTTTTCAAGACTGAATAATTAAACCAACTTGATTGTAGAACTGGGTTGGATTCAGCAGAGACACGTCAAAGTATATATCATGAGCTTATTTATCAAAAATTGAATCTACATTCAAGTTACATTCTGTTGACAGTCCTTACCATCTAAGTGCTGCAATTGCACAACCTTTTCATGTAATCAATCATTCAACCCAAGAAAGCAGAGAGATAATAAATGGAGTATTTGGTGAAATTTACCAATATGAAGGGTCCTGACCAAAACGTCGACTCTCTTCTCTTCTGATGCTGCTTGACCTTCTGTGCTTTCTCCAGCTCCACATTTTATCGACTCCAACTTTCTATCATCTGCAGGCTTCACTATCTCCAGGATCCTCAGTATGCAAGGATAGGATCTGATCCAAGAAATAATACCTTCAAAAAGTAAAATGCTTCTAATTCTGGCAGAAACTTTTCACTGTACCTATAACCAGTCTTTGAAATTTGTCATATATGCTTCCTAATCAACAGCAGCATAAGACTTAATGATCTTGTGAAAAATTACATGCAACATAGAGGCAATTTTCCTGGATTGATACTTAAGAATTGATTAATGAAGTTAAGGATCCTTCATATTGTACAGCAGAAAACAAAATGGATTTCTCTCGAGGTGGGACAGTCTCAAACAAGAGAGCATAGAGTGAGACAAGGTAGTTCAAAACTGAAATGAGGAGAAATTACTGCTCTCAGAGGGTTGTGAATCTGTGGAACTCACTGGCCCAGACTGCATTCGAGGCAGAATCAATCCCTAGATTCAGGAAAGAAGTGGATATGTTTCTGATGAAAAGCATGGGGAACAGGCAGGAGAGTGATGTTGAGAGCAGAATAAGATCAGCCATTATCATATTAAATGGTGGAGCATGCTTGAAGGGCTGAATTGCCTACTCTCACTCTTAATTCCCTTGTGCCTATGTATGTACTACGTCCCACCCTAACTTTTCAATATTTGCTCCTAGAAGCAAGCACAGGAAAATTGTATTTCTGTTGTCAGAAATATTGCGATTGCGTAGGCCTCAGTGCTCAAATCATAACATTTTCAGAAGACGACAGCTTGAATGTATTACAGTACTTCCAAGAAGAAAGGAAAATAATGATTAATAGCAGGTCTTGCCAAGCATAAAGTTGATGAACAAGTCACTTTCAGGCCCTGAGCCAACATTTCCAGATGCTGAATTAACTTTCGACCAGAGACTCTGTTTTATTTCTGTAGAAGATGTAAGTTTCAATGTACACACCTGTCTCAAGTATTGTGGCATGAGAAATGATCTCACTGTTCATACAACTTGTACAAGTTTTAGACAAGAAACATCCATCACTTGACACAACATTTTACAAAATATTAAAGCTATAATGTATCTCATGCATGAAAAAGTGTGAATGTATTTTATGCATTTCTTGAATACATAAATTCTGCACTATACATGGTAATTGATTTTAATCACAACGGGCATCACTTTGCTTTCGAGACTACCAACGTTTTACACATCTTGAAGGTCACCACTTCACATCAAGTATGGAGCAAGGCTAGGGGAGGCCAAAATAAACCATGACAGCTGGTATAGGTGCTCTTGGTATCAATCTGCATCATACTCTAACCATCTGAGCGATCTGACCCTTAGTACATGATATTCATGCTAATAGTAAGGAGTTTCCTTTTTGTTGTAGGATACTACGAAAAGAAATCAAAACAGACATCAATATTGAACTAGACTTGCTAAATCAGTTTGAAAAAGATTCCATCACATCTTGTATTAACTCAGTGGTAAGATATCCAGTTCTTGTGGAGCTTAGTGCAGTTGACTTGCAATGATTAATGCAGTAATTTAATAATTTCACAGATCAGAATTCAGGATGAATGGTAAAATATATGTTTTTAAAACATGAAAGGCAAGCTATTCATAGAGCTGCCATATAGCAATACCTTTCATTTGACCATATAGGAAACAAAGGAATACCGGCTGTATGACATATAACAATAAATTGCATTAACTTGCATCCGGTTTACCAAGGTTCTTTCCTGGTCTGACCTCTGTGTAACCCCAGGCCAACAGTAATGTGATTGATTCTTAACTGACCTCTGCGCAATAAATTCTTGTCGCACATCCTCATCTCATGAATGAATGAATGAGAAAAAACATCTTTGAAATAGAACAACATTCATAGAGGCATATGTCAATGGTAGACAAAATGAAGAGTTCATAGAATGATTTCTAATTTCTAGAGCTGCACATTCTAGAATCCAATAGTTAGCACAGCTGCTTCACAGCGCCAGGGATCCGTGTTCGATTCCGGCCTTGGCCAACTGTCTGTGTGGCATTTGCACCTTCTCCCCTTGTCTGCATGGGTTTCCTCCAGATGCTCCAGTTTCCTCCCACAGTCCAAAGATGTGCAGGTTAGGTGAATTGGCCAAGCTGAATTACCCATAGTGTTCAGGGGTGTGTCAGGTGCATTAGTCAGGGGTAAATGTAGAGTTAAAGAGTAGTGGAATGGACCTGGATGAATTACTCTTCAGAGAGTTGGTGTGGACTTGTTGGACCGGAGGGCCTGTTCCACACCGTAGGGATTCTAACCAGAAAACAGATTATACCAAATTGTTTTGTGTAATGTGACAGGATTAATTAATAATCTCAGTGGAAATGTTCCTCTAGGTAGCAACAGCCACAATATGATTGAATGTTACACCTGATCTGGAAGGAAGGTAAGTGGGTCTAATACTAATAAGGGCAACTATTTGGTGTGTAAGTTGAGCTACCTGAAGTGGACTCAGATACAAGGCTAGGGGACAGATCAATAGAGAAACAGGAGCAGACAGTAAAGGAGTGATTTCAGTTTACTCAGTTTAAGAACATTCCTGCTATAAAAATAGTTTCTAAGCAGAGGACTCACTGTCCGATTAACTGAAGATGATAAATGAAGCATCAAATTCAATGAAAAAACATATAAATGAATGCCAGATTATTCGACAGAATATAAAGAACAGAACAGAATGACTAAAAAAAAGGAGAAATAACCTTGGGAATGTAGATTATTTAGAGCATTTATTTACTGTTTAGAATATTCAGAATCCCAAAGTAAAGTTGCTAGGGATTTTAGTTCATGAGCCAGGAAACAACAGTATGCTGCTACAACAAATCAATAACAAGGCTAATAGGATGCTATCATTTATTGTGACAGAACTTCAATATAAAAGTAAATATTTATACAGTTATGCTTCAGCTATACAGGGCATTAGAGAGATCACATCTTGAATGCTCTGCGCAGTCTTGGTCTGCTTATTTAAGGCAAGATGTAAATGTGTTTACTGGACTGATGCCCTAGAGTGAGTGAGGAGAGGTTGGACAGACAGGGATTGTTTCTGATGGATTTTAGAAGATTCAGGGATTACTTGATTAATGTACAAGATCCTGAACAATTTTGACACTGTGGACATAAAACAAATATCTTCTCTTGTGGGTGAATCTACATCCAGGGAATACTGTTTACTAATTACAGCTCACTCTTTCATGACAGAGATGAGGCAAATTTGTTTATCTCACTGGTTTATACAACTTTGGAACTTGGCGCCTCAAAAGGCAGTGGAAAAAGGGTCATTTAATATTTTTAAGCTGGAGATAGATAGAATCTTGGTAAGGCAAGGGAATTAAAAGTTATTTGGGATAGATGTGGAATTTGAAGCACAAACAAATCAACTGTATTTGTTGAGTGGTGTGGCAGGATCGAGGGGCCAAATGGCCTATTTATGCCCCTAATTCATAGGTTGATATGTTCATGTATATTAATAAAGAGTCCTGTTGAAAGATTCTGACCAACTCCCCTTCTCCACTGATGCTGCCTGATTCGCTGTGCTTTTTCCAGCTCCACTCTATCCACTTTGACTCTCCAGCATCTGCAGTTCTCACCATCTCCATATTCTAGAAATAAAAACTGGATACTGAAGCAAAAATACAAATATAGAGGGATTTAAGTTGCAAGGTTAGGTTGGAGAAGCTGAGATTTCTCCCTTTAGTAACTGAAGGGAGAGGTAATAGAGGTATATAACATTATAACAGATTTGGATAAGATCCACAGAGAAAAGATGTTCCCACTAGTGTCATAAGAAATTGCAAATCTGGTATCCTTCCCATCGGAAGAATGTTGTGGAACTTGAGAGGGTTCAGGAAAAATTTACAAGATGTTGCCAGGGTTGGAGGGTTTGA